>NC_041403.2:119099494-119704494 GCF_900747795.2 Erpetoichthys calabaricus
AACCTGCCTAAAAAATGCCTTCTTCTGATGGACAATGCACTGGCAGACCCTCCAAATTTGGTTGACGATATGGTCCGAAAAATTTTAATGCGTAGGAAAAGGCAAGTCACATTAGGCCGCTATTTCGTGAAGTCTGATCCACCAGCTAAACAGCTAAAAACACCAGAAACCCAAGAAATCACAGGGAAAACACCTGAAGGAGAACATCCCTCCATCGCGGAGCCGGACTCTCCCTTAAAACTGTAACCTCCTCTCCACTCAGTTCCTCCTCACTTCCTTCATGTCAGAACTCGACTTATGCAAGGTGAATTTTCTTGGTGGTTTATGGTTAGTTTTTTGTACTATGGATTTTTCAAATGTTCATGTTTCAGTTCGTAGCGTGAATTGTTGCAATGTTACTTTTCTTGGTTGTTTATTAAATTTCTGATTTTTCAAATGTTCATTTTTTTTTCCCTGTGCTTAAAACTCATTAAAAAAAAAAAAAAAAGTTTACACAGCGATCGGGTTGTAAGGCTATTAGCGTGAACTCCTGCAATGTTACTTTCTTGGTGGTTTATGGTTGGTTTTTAAATAAAGTTCGGATTTGTTCAAATGTTCCTTTTTTCCCCCGTGCTTAAAACTCATTTAAAAAGAGTGTTTACAGCGATCGGGTTGTAAGGCTATTAGCGTGAACTCCTGCAATGTTACTTTCTTGGTTGCTTATGGTTGGCTTTTAAATAAAGTTCGGATTTGTTCAAATGTTCCTTTTTTTCCCCCTGTGCTTAAAACTCAAAAAAACAAACAAAAAAAAAAGTGTTTACAGCAATCTGGTCATAAGGCTACAGTATAGCGCGAACTCTTGCAATGTTAGTTTTCTCTGTTGTTCAAGATTTTCTCATTTAGTTTACATTTAGTTTACTATTACGCTGTGCATTCTATGGTTTAATTAACTATATTTGTGCTTAAAATATATATATATATTTACATACAGTTCGTTTGGTCTGGAACAGATTAATTGTATTTACATACAATCCTATGGGGGGGATATTGCTTCGGTTCACGACCAAATCGGTTTACGACCAGAGTTTTGGAGCAAATTATGGTCGTGAACCGAGGTTCCACTGTATGTATGTATTTTGTTAGATAAATGGTGAAAACTTTTTTTTTTATTACAATTTGTTTCAAATAAGTACATTACAGAAGAAACTAAACAATATGACTGCAGTAATTATAAGAAGCATTCTTTTAGGCCTTATGTATTGTGGATAAATATTCTACATATTTAAAAGTATTGTTTTTTATAATTCTAGTATTTTTATGGCCACTGAACAATATGCCTACAAAATTTCACTTTGTTAATAAAAAATGAACAAGTAACACTTATAGTTTAAATTATAAAAATACCAACATTAACACTAATATAGAACATAAGGCTTTTACATGTCTGATTATGAAGGGACTTTTGGTGTAAAAAATTTTTTAAGAGATAAAAAAATATTGGTCATTTCTGTTACATGAAATCTGTGATCAGGTATTGGCCCTAAAAAACCTGATCAGAGCTTCACCTAGTTAATTTGGTATTTCTATATTTTAAGTGATTAAGTTGAAGGAATATATCCACTGTAAAGACAATTCATGTCTTAAAAATTAAAAGATTTAGTGAGAGCATGATAATATTTTGCAAATGACTGAAAATTTTTAAATAGTGTAGGAAATATACAGTACAACTGTATAAAATCTGCATAAATTAACTTGTTAGTAGGATCTTTGTGTGAAATATTGGGAAATAAGCAAAATTAACAATATTATCCTGAAAATGTTGTTCACAATTGTGAAAGACTATGATGTAATATGATGTAATGGATAGAAAGTTAGTAAAATATATCCATGTTTAACATGATAAAGATCCATAATTAACATTAATCTTTCACAAGAACACCTGATTACATACATTCTGCAGGGATGATGGATTGCATTACCCTGGTACATTACTGCATTGATGATTATGATTTCACAGTTGTGTGTTTTGTGGTGGGGTGTAATTTCTCTAATTTTATAAAGGCAAATAATTCCTTCATAGAATGTAGTGCACGTCATAGGCAAGTATATTTTTGGGGTTGGTTGAACCAACAGTTATGGTAATGTCATTTTAAATATGTTCAGAAATCTACCATTAAATACAGTATAGCAGAAGAACTAACTAAGTTTTCAGACGTTTTTTTACCTTATCCTCTTGCGCCCTTTCCTTTTTTACTCTGAATCTTTCCAGATATAGCCATGTGAAATCTGTTTAGTCTACATGACTCATGCAGTCAGCTAGGTACAACAAAATGTTACCCTACTCCCTATCCATAAGGCACAGCTTCCACACCACAGAAGCTGATTGCTTCCTGTACACACCTCTAAATCAAGAGTCATCTGTTCACCTAGTTAAGACTGTTGTTCACACCGCCTGCTGCCTTAAGGATATGCTGCACTATGTAATTTTTCTCTAACACTAAGAAATAATATTCATTTCAGAGAATAATTTAGTTCAAAAATGACATTGTGCTTGGCTTTTAATGTACAGTATTTGTATTTTTAGCCATTCTGCTCACTTAAATAATTCAATACAGAAATTTTGAGAAATTCCAGAAATCATAAGTGTCATTCCACCATTTTTATTAATGATATTTACAGCTTGCAACCTCCAAAGGACTAATTGCTGGGGATTTATGCTATACAGAAGTAGATGGAACCAGAGTTAACTGTGCATCAAATTCAATGGTAGGAAACAATAAGCAAAAATCAAATATTTTAATTTTTTAGTTTTTAACAATTTTTACAGTCATTATAAAGTTTAAATTATTAAATATTACCCAGGTATCCTTTGTTCTTTTTTAGAGTTATTCTTACTAATTTATACCAAAGCTAATTCTAGGAAGACTTTTAACTTTAATTATTTTTGTATAAATAATTGGTACAACTTATGTTCTTATTTTAAGTCATATATGAATTTGAAATGATGTATTCCACAAACAATACCATAATAATTAATAAGTAAAGTAAAAATTTTAGACTGTAGAAGTTAAATGAACTTTTTGCACAAGTGTATATAGCTTGTATACAATTTTAAAGTCTATTATATAACGAAGGGAAAGAAATGCCAGACAAAACTGGTGAATACAGAAGACATGAATAAAAATTAACATCCATCCATCCATCCATCCATTATCCAACCCGCCTGAATCCGAACACAGGGTCACGGGGGAAAAATTAACATTTTGTTGAAATTCACATAGTCATTACTTGTGTTAATATTAGTGATAAGTGAAATATGTATTCATTTAATACAGAGGCTATCTGGGGAAATGGGTACTGAAATTATTACATTAATCATGTACTACTGAAATATGACATTGGGATGACATTTCATAGCAGCATAACAATGGTTTCTATGTTGTGATATTTCCAATTAGGTTTGTTCATACAAACCTAACATTTTTTGTGGGTAGTTACCAAGTTATTGGGTAAATTATAATGTTTTCTTTCATGCTGTGGTAAAGTCATGGTTAGCAGGGTAGATTGTGTGTCCCTTACATATTTGTGGATTCTGAAACGATTTTCTAAGTTAATGTCAAATGAACATTTGCATACTCATTATAAAACCTGGGTGGCATAGTGGCGCAGTGGTAGCGCTGCTGCCTTACAGTAAGGAAATCCCCTGCAATGGAGTTTGCATGTTCTTCCCATGTCTGTGTGTGTTTCCTCCTGGATTCCAGAGACATCCAGGTTAAGGTGCATTGGTGATAATAAATTAGCTTTGGTGTGTGTGTGTTCACACTGCCATGGACTGTTTGTGACACCCTCCACAACACTGTTCAGGAATAAGTGGGTTAGAAAATGACTGATTATAAAATCATACATACCTTTTGTCAACCCACACTTTGCAGTCACTTTCCATCAAATCATCATGAATATTTATTGAAATATCATTAGTTAGTTTTGGGTTCAGTGCACCTACATTAGCTTGTTTTGAATTAAAATGAATGTTACTGTTTGACAATTTTGCATTTTGTGCTTTGATTTTCAATCCTTCATTAGCTATATACAATTTCTTGTATTAAGGAATTTGTAATTTTTCACACACCCTAACTTACTCTCCGGAGACACACAGTTTTGTGGTCAGATATTCGTACAGCACCCCTAGAGCAACTTCAGGAAAAGGGCCTTACTCAAGGACCCAACAGAGAAGCATTCCTTCTGTCACTGCCAGAATTCAAACCAGCAACCTTTGAGTTGTTAGCCCAGATTCTTAAGCCAGAGCCACCAATCCATTTTAAGAGTATTCCTTTGAACATTTAAAGATTTTATTATCTGCATATTTGTGCATTATTTATTATCGTCCATTAATTAGTTGTGTTTGGTTAATTGAAATCATTTGTTGAGTGTTTTTGTAGTTTATATTCATAAAGCCACTACCTTTCTAGTGCTGTCTAAAAAACTTAAGAAATTACTATCACAGAATTATTTGATTTACCCTGTGTGATTATTGCTACACGTTGGTGCAGGTAGCACTGTTGCCTCGCAGTAATGTGATAAGGGTTCATGTCCCAAGTCTTCCCTGTGTGGAGTTTACATGCTTTCCCTGTTTCTGTGTGGGTTTCCTACAAAGACATGTAGATTAGGCAAAATAGTCATGCTAAATTGGCATGTGTGTGTGTACATCCTGTGATGGACTGATGCCTTGTCCAGGGTTTGTTACTGCCTTGTGCCCTGTGCTAGCTGGGATAGACTCCAGCCTGTGACCTTGGTCTGGATGAAGCAGGTTAGAAAATGAGATGATATGACATGATTATTGCTACAGTCTTGCAGTGAGTTTTCTCTCACACATGGTTAAGTCCAATGTTTTTATTATACACAATACACACAGTGCTTTTCCCATAGCTGTAATTACTTGGAGAGTGGGATAATTGTTTACCTCTTTCAGTCAGAAAAATTAAAATGAATTTTCATTTTAATTTTTCTGTAGGTGCTCAAGTTTTAACTTTCACAGTTGTGTTGAGGTAACCGGAAACTTTATAGGAAATTGGCCACATGTAAACGATTGCACTCTTAAATCAACTGTAACATCAAGGGAATGTTCCTCTCCTAAGCTCAGTGCTGCATTATAGGTTCCATACCTCACAACCCTAAACTGATGTAAGCATGTTGAAATTAGGACTTATTTAAACAGCAGAGTCTTACATATGTTCTATAACTGAGCCCCATGTATTACAGAAAAATACACATTGTTACCATGGCAAGTAAATGTAGACAGTTAACATAAAATGCATGATATTAACAATAAATCAATGCCAAAATGTCAAAATAGTAAAAGAAATATGAAAATAACTTAAATTTCTGGCCTTTTGAAATAAGTTCAATAAGGAAGAGGCAGCATGCCTAAATTTACTTTTTACAAATCTCAGTTGTAAGACACAAAGTTAAGTAAAATACTGACATCTTAATATCTACTGTCTATTTATTACAGGAATAAATAACCTGCTTAATTATGTTTTGAAGCTTCCCTGTAATTGCCTTGTATATAAACTTACACAAATAATTCTCTAAGTGTCAGAGATTGTGGCAGTTGCCTGTATGATATGGCCTTGGTGAATGATGTTTAGCAAAAAATATGACAAACGCATTTGTGGATTCCCATTCTTTTTCTTGAAGTTTTTTTTCCTGAGTATTCTCTGGCAGCTTTTCTTAATGAACCATAGTGTTCATGTCATCAGTGAGATAAACCCTCCAGAGACACACAAGCTGCTTTTACCTGGTTTATACAGGTCTATAGCAGCAGGAATTCTTCTTCTGATTTATTAAGCTTCTTTTCTTATCACAGATAATTTGCCCATTTTGTCTTCTGAAACAACTTTCTTAGCTGACTATCATCAAAATGATAGTTTTGACATTTGCAAAAATAGCCACTAACGCTGGTCATGGGGGTGCCAAAAACTCAGCTCATGCTAGATGCTTAAGAAAGCACATGCAAAACCGTTTTCCATTGCCTGGATGTTTACATACATATCATTTGTTAAGTCTTTTGTGCAACTCTTCCACAAATATGTATAGATGTCTCTTCTCATCACCTTCTCATGCCAAGGACATTGCAATTATCATAAACAGGAAGTGAGAAGTTAGTTGTATGAGGATAAAAATCTGTGTAACATGCATATTCATCATAATCCACCAAATCGTTTGTTACACCTTAATTTCTTCTCTGTCAAAAACTGTGAACAAACACAATAGTCACTGTAAGTATACTTCATTGGAGCAAGTACCCTGGAACACCTGGAAATTGCCCTATCAGTCTTAGATCAAAAATCTGAGTAGTATAACAAAGCAACCAAATGTTTTAGGTGCCTAATCTTGGAAAGGGGAGCTTGTTTACAGGATGAAAATACTATTGCCCTATCTTATATGTACTTCATTGTAGTAATTTTCACAGTTTAGTCTCCCCACCCAGTTGTAAAAGATTTGCTAAAGCAGCAACTAGAGTCATAATATGCTTTTCCTTTCTAAAAAACGTCAGTGCTGCCCACTCTTGGCATAGGTCCTTGTCCCATTTATTGCTGGTGTCAATTTGGGAATGATAATTCATCTCCTCTTACAAAAGGTTCTGCCAGCTGTTTACTGGCAAACAACTTGTGTAAATTAACTTATCTTGTGGTGATTAGTGTCTTCACAGGAATTCACAAAATATGTAACCTAGTCTTGACAGTAAAACTATAACCCACAATCTTACTAAAACTTAACAGTGTGGTCAGCAAATGTTACAGTTACTATTTTTTTTTTTTATTGTGGAGTTTTATTTTCTAATCAGCCTTGTAAGGAAATTTTACAGTTAAATTGGCATGGTTTATTTTGAAATTTATTACCCCAAAGCTGACTTTATTTATTATTGATTTTTTTTTATGATTTTTTTTTTATATATTGATTTAATTAAACTAACCTGTCACTAATATTTTTTTTTGTCTTTGTTCATGTAATTTGGTTGTTGTACAGCAAGATTTTGAGTAATGTAATGCCTAAGCAATAGCATCTGAAAACTGGTAAAATTAATTTCACTTGTTTTGGAAGGCAGACCTCTATTTGGTTAAAGTCTATCTGTTATTCTTGTCTGTTAGGCAGTCCTGGTGCCATCTAGTGTTCAAGGAATTAAATGTATCCTTTCATTATATACAGCAGTGCTCCGCAACCGGTGTGCCACGGCACACTGGTGTGCCTTGAGCCGATACAGGTGTGACGTGGTAAAATAAGACAATTTTCTAACTAAATAATATTTCAACGGTCCTCCTTATAAACACAATAACGAGAATACGTGCAATGAAATATTCACCTTTTAAAGGTTTCATAATTTTATGTGTCATTTCTCTGAAATAATAAATCCCATCGCCTGTCGCCTATGACGTAGGCCCTACGTAGTCGCCAGACAACTGCGTAGTATGCTTTGATAAGCAGAGCGCTCCGTGCCCTCACCTAGATTCAATTGAAGCTGACGTATTAGTTGTGCTACGTCGCATTCACTCGTCTTGCGACAGTAGTTGTCATTCATTGCTATTAGTTGTGTTGCTGAATTGTGTATGGTTAACGTTCTTCGTGTGACTCATATTTAGTTTTATACCCCTTTAAATATGGATAAATTTTTATGTGGAAAAGATTCGTCTTCACGTACAGATGATGAAGAACCCAGCACAAGTGTTGCAAAAAAAACAAAGAAGATTGTGAAAAGGAAGTACAACGAAGACTACATTTGATATGGATTCTCGTGGTGTGGTGACGAAACGGCTCCAAAGCCACAATGCATCATTTGCGGCGATCAGCTATCAAACGAGGCAATGGCACCCAGTAAACTAAATCGCCATCTAAATTCAAACCATCCCAGTTACGCCAAAAAAGGCAAACAATATTTTCAGAGGCACATAGAACAAAATCAAAAACAGAAGCAATTTATGAAATCGGCCGTTACGGTTTCTGAAAAGGCCTTAGAAGCTAGCTACCATGTTGCAAAATTAATTGCACGTCAGAAAAGACCACATACTATCGGCGAAACACTTATTAAACCAGCATACATGGAAATTGTTCGACTTATGCTTGGGCCCAATGAAGTTAAGGAAGTGAATAAAGTTTCGTTGTCTGCCGATACTGTTAAAAGACGTATTCACGACATGTCAAGCAATATTTTAGGAACACTGATTAGAAAAACTGATATTGGCTGAAAAATTTGCGCTTCAAATTGACGAATCAACCGATATCAAAAATAAAGCACAACTGATAGCTATTGTACGTTTCATTGACGAGGACTTTATTAAAGAACATTATTTATTTTGTAAGGAGGTTCCAGAGCGAACTACCGGTGAAGAAATTTTCCGAGTAACCGATGATTTCTTCAAAAATATATAATATTCAATGGAGCAATTGCATTGCTATTTGCACGGATGGCGCTGTGGCAATGACGGGTAGTAAAAAAGGTTTTGTCTCTTGTGTAAAACAAAAAAATCCGATAATACAAATTACACACTGCTGCATACATCGAGAAGCATTGGTGGTCAAGAATTTGCCAGAGGAACTTTTGAACACGATGAATGAATGCATTAAAATCATAAACATAATTAAATCGAGAGCCCTAAATTCGCGAATCTTTGGAATACTCTGTGCAGAAATGGGAGCCGAATATGAATCCTTATTGTTTTATACTGAAGTTCGTTGGCTATCCCGAGGCAAAGTTTTGGCTAGATTGTTTGAGCTTCGCTACGAGGTGCGTGACTTTCTTTTAGATCAAAATATGCCCGAACTATACCAGCGCCTCGATGATGATTACTGGATAGCCAAACTTGCATACATGGCTGATATATTCGAGCATCTGAATGAACTTAATAAAAAAAATGCAAGGACGGAATGAGAATATATTGACGTGCTCCGATAAATTACAGGGGTTCAAAAAAAACTTGAACTTTGGCAGGCAGAGTTGCAAAAAGGATGTTTAGAAATGTACCAAAGGATCAACCATAGTACGATTGAAAACAAGCAATTAATTGTGGATTTGGCCCAACAACATTTGAGTATGCTTCAGCAGAAATTTGATCACTATTTTTATTCTATTAATACGAAACAATACGATTGGATTCGAAATCCTTTTGCAACCAATGCAGTAAATTCTACGGAAGCACTGTCACTGCAAATTCGAGAGGAATTTATAGAATTAAGTAATGACAGGACGTTAAAACTTCATTTCGCCGAAGTTCCATTAGATGTTTTCTGGATTTCCGTTAAGAAAGAATATCCTCGCATTTCTGACAAGGCCATCCTAACACTACTTCCATTTTCGACGACATAAGCATGTGAGCAAAGTTTTTCAACTCTTGTGTTAATTAAAAATGATAAGCGGTCATGCTTAAAAGATCTTGACCAAGAACTTCGGGTTGCGCTGTCAAATATTGAGCCGAATATAAAACTTTTGTGTTCATTGAAACAAGCGCAGGTATCACATTAATCAGTCATTATGTTATAATAACTGTTAAGATTGCATAAAAGTAAATATAGTATAGTTTTTATGTATGTATACTTATAATAAATGTATACTTATAAAAAAAAATGAAAATGTATTGTAAAATTTGTGTATTAAATTAATATCTATATATCAGTGGCGTAGCTGGAGATCATGTTGCCCCGGGGTGGTGAAACATTTGACGCCCTAAAGCTGAAAAAATAAATTGGAGTTCATGTTGTCCGGGGCGGTGAAAAATTTGACGCCCCAAAGCTGAAAGAAATTTTTTTTTTGCGCCTCCTCAAGGAAAAAAAGGAAACTACTGTAGTTTGGACGCCCCTAAATAGCTGGCGCTCGGAGCAGACCGCCCTCGCTACGCCACTGCTATATATTTTGGCTTTTGATGTGCCGCGGAATTCTAGGAAGAACTTTGGTGTGTCGTAGGTGAGAAAAGGTTGCGGAGCACTGATATACAGTACCAAGATTTTAAATAAACAATTGCAATATTTGTTTTTCTTTGCTCCTTTTTAGAAATCTTATGATGAAAAATATAATAATTCACTGCCCAGGTTGTAGATTTCTGCTTTTGACATTCGTAGAATGATATTAATTAATGTTGGTTTAATAAGAAGGCAAGCAAAGTGACACCTTTTATTGACTAATGTAAAAAGTTAGCTAATAAAATGTGTCAATTAGCTTGACTTCTCATTGCATCCACAATGGCTAACACAGCACAACACCCTACTACTGTTGGTGTAATACTATTTTCTGATGCATACTATTTTCTGATGCATAAATTAAGTCTGTGATAATATGCAAAATTTACCTGAACAGATTAGATATATCCTCCTCTGCTCAATATTTACTGATCGTGGAAAAGGATGCTACTTTTCAGAGACTCTTGGATGATAACTTTCTTGGAGAATCAGCTCACTGTATTATAATTACAGTAAGTTTTATAAGGCACAAAAGCTGAGAAATCGATGAGTCATAAATACAGTTTCAGAGGGAGACAGAAAAAGGGTATAACTTATAAAATTAAGACATTTTACACATATTATTAATGAACTAAGATCTACATTATTATGGTGTGAACTACAATATAAGAAGATAAAGCCTATATTCAGTTAAAGTTACCATATTTATTTACTTAAGTTATTTATCATTCATGCAGTTGGGCCCTGTTTTTTAGATTTTCAACATACAATTCTAGAGTAAATTCTATAAACAAGTATTTTTCATACAAACATATCACCACAACCACCTTACCAGTAGGATTTTCCATGCACATTACAGTTCAAATTTTTTTTTTTTTTACATGATTACATATTTATACATTTAGAAAATAGTCAGGTAAAGTATCTTTGCAAGGGGCAGGAACTACAGATGTTCAAGTTCCAGTGCAAATTTTTACATAGTTAGACCACAGAACTTGTTACTTGAAAATACAGTATTAAAATTAGAATGTAAAAATGTAGCATTAAGATTAGAGTGTATTTATGTAGTTATAAATATCTTTCATAAAATGTATCTCTTAAGCTACTAGTTTGTTTTTATTTTAGGGGAAAGGATTTCCTGACCTAAACACTCGTCTGATGGTCAGAAAACTTTGGGAATTCCTACAGATTCCAGTGTTTGCACTTGTCGATGCAGACCCTTATGGTATTCATTCTACTTTTAAACATATCTTGCTTATATATTCTTCAAAGTCTTTCTAAAATATCAGCTTTTTTTTTTTAGTTTAAAGAACAACTTTCAAAATAACACAATGATGACAATATCATAATACTGAATTTGACTTTACATTTTCTAGCTCAGAAGCATTTTTCTATGTTTAGTTATTTTTAATTTACAATTATAGATGTTGTAGTAATGCTGTGTTTAGCACTGCTGTACAATACTAAAGATCAAGGTTTGGTTTCCACAACTTTTACTGTTTTCATGGGACTTGAATGTTCTCTTGTTTGCATTGTTTTCTAGTACTTTAGGTTTACTTCTTCATTCTTAAATACAAACAAATGTTAATCCTATTCATGAAAGGAACCAGCAACGGACTGGAAATCAATTCTTTGATGGTTCCTGTCTTCCACTTGCTTTCTCCTGAAATAGTCAATCTTCACATTACACTGTAAAGGAATGAAGCCAATTTTGGAAATAGATGTATGGTTTATCATTCATAAACTTCACCTGATGTGATATAGTTTCTTTTAAAGTATTATATCAGCAGTGCTACAGCGTAAATTCTCAGTATTTGTACCTTTAATGTAAATAACTGACATTGGCTGGACAAAATAAATGAAACTATCGCAGTTGGCAGCAGCAATGGTGAAACATATAACTTTGCTTATTAACAATATTTATGAACTTTAAAAGAGGTCTAATAATTAGCACTTTGATATGCATTTTTTTTTTGTATAAACCAACGTGAGGCAATTAATAATTCCAAAGGGCCCAAAATTGAAGGTAATTCAGTCCAAAATGTGTAAAAATTATTTAGCCTATCAAGAGGATCCATCTAAAAAATAACAGCGTATATAAAACACAAAGAAATGGTCTTGGCAAGGAGAAGTAGTGCTCAAAAATTGAAGGTAACTGACTAGGTACTGCACAGGATTGTTGCTAAATGAAGCCTGCACAATTTAATCCTATAACATTTTACAATTCAAAGACTACTGACCAATGAGAAAAAATAATATGGCCTGTCATCTTTCACCCACAATGATACTGGTTGAGAGCCCTCATGGGAGCAACTAGGTTGAAAGATTGTTTTTCATTGTTATATAATGGCCAAAGAATATTAGGCTATTTTACAAGACCAAGTGCACAACAGGGGACCAACACTATGTTCTTCATGTTATTCCCCAGTTACATGACAATTCCCCACAAAGACTACTGAATAATTCAACAGTGATTTCAAGAACACTAGAACAAAGTCAAAGACCGTCTATTGCCAAACATCATTCAACCATTGAGGGGAGGTCTAGAGTTCAAAGTTCGAAGAATGATGAAGCATCCCACCATACCCAGTTCAGGACTTGTACAGTATGACAGCATTTGAAAGAAGCACTGAAGCCATTGTGAAGGCAAAGTGCCACTGTACTCCTCTTTGGATCCATGATATTAATTTATAGTTGTGTTTTTATTATTTCCTCCAGACCATGTGTTTTTATATTTGGGGTTTTCAAGTAGATTCATGTTTAAATTTATTTTTAATTGCCTTTTTTCCACTCACACTTGTATGTGAAAAAATTTTGACCACATTCACTTAATTTATAGTATAGCTACCTATTAGTGAATATATAAAATTGTTTTTTTTAGGTATTGAAATTATGTGTATTTACAAGTATGGATCTGTGGTAAGGAGAATAATTTATTAATTTTTCATAATGTGTGTTTGCTAAATAACTATAAAGAAGTTGTAGTATATGTAATTAAATACAAATACTGAACTACTGTACATATGAACATACAGGGGCTAACATATATAGTACAGTAAGATAGAAACTATATACATGTGTTTTATATTTACTGAACACATTTTATGAATGATAAAATTTGAAGAGTGGCCATTTGTGAGCCTTTCAGTATTGCCAATTTTTTAAATACAGTAGTATATTTTTACTGTTGTGAACGTTATACAGTGAGTTCATATATGCTATAGGAAATGTTTTCATATTACATCTGTGTTAACATAAATGTTATCTTTTGAAAGTCCATGTCATTTGAAGGTCATCGTCTTACTGTTCCATCTATTATGTGGCTGGGTCTTCTTCCATCAGATCTTGAAAGGTTGGCATGATAATCATTCTTTAATACTGTATTGTCACATGTAGTTTTAGGTAATGCATTAGTACACAAAGGTCTTGGTCCAGAAAGTAAAAAATTAATACTAGTTATCTGGGTGTAGGATCAATTTTGAGCTGTAACTATTCACTTGTTTTCAACTTGTTAAATTTAAGATTTAAAAAAATCACTAGAAAAAGAAAATCAAGCAGCACCCAGTGCTTCATACAGGGCTTCCTAAATATAGTATTCTTTTAGGAAACTGAACTGAAGAAACTAGCTGAAACACACAAAAAAACTTATTGATAAACATATAGTAAATAATTTGTTACAGACTTATCATACCAAAGGCTGCCTTAATCCCACTTACAAAGACCGATTACAACAAGCTTGCCAGTATGCAGAAGAGACCCTACATTATGAGCCAGCCTCTTTGGCAAAGAGAGGTAAGATATCTGTATCAAAACAAGAGGGTTTTTTTTTTAATCCTATCTTGTGGGTGTGGCTAGACTTGCATGTAACTGGGAAAATCTTAAACCTAGAAATATACTGAATATACAAAATGATAATTTATAATTTGGTATTGGTACATTTCATTTATGTTACTTTAGATTTTCTTTTTTATTGACAGATTGATATAATACGAAATAGTAAGATGAAGGCAGAAATTCAGTCCCTGACAGCTTTAGCACCAGATTATCTTACCAGAGTCTATCTTCCTAACAAACTACACTTTGGAGGATGGATTTGATCTGCTGCCATTACTTTTTGTGTACTAAGGTCATAAAATAATTACATTCTTATTGTCTAAAATGTTGCAACAGAACTGTTAATGAAGTTCAAATAGAGAGCTTTTTGCTTTAAATTAAAATCGCTACATTTTTGCAATTAATAAGAGCAAAAATATTTTTTTGAATACCTTTAAACTAAGCTAAGAAGCCACCTGATTTTCTTTGGTGTTAACAAAACTTTCAGATATATTTTTTTTATATTATGTACTGGATAACTTAAGAATTCTAGGTTTATTAGTGCTCTCGAAGCTAGCTTTGAGAAACTGGTACAAATGTAGTAATTATAGCTGACAGTAGTAAGACCATTTAAAGTGAAGAAAATAAAGTTTTTTTACTGTTATTCCAGCTGTGCCACCCTTTTTTTCAGACAGCAAAAATATAATGTTCATGTTCCTCAACTGAAGTCTATTTAAGTCTCATTGATACCTCGTCCATTTCTATTGTAAACATACTTTCATGGACAGGTCCTTTACACCAATGCTAACTTTAAATATACTCCATGCACCAATAAAGATACAAATACAGGTCCTGGAACAATATTCTTTTACATTACCTCCCACAAGATATCTGATAATATAATCATATACTTTTTGTGTGTTTACGGTGTATAAGTTGACAAGATTGGCAAATATTCTCACTACTCTATAGATAAACACATTCATTTTTAAAAATGAAGACATTGTGTTAGGGAAATCCTGTGGTTTATCTCTTGTTCATGAAGGTTTGTCAGACTTCAGCAATGTATCAAAATATTTTATTTAGCAAGGAAATACTGCATACAGACCATACCTAGTCTATGCAGCAAATGCAGCTATCATAGTTTTCTTTATTACACATATGTCTTTATAAGGTGTAATGACTACATAAATGCTTTATTAACATATAGCTAATAAATGTGTGGGAGTCGCATATGAGCAACCCATTTATAGGATATAAGAAATATAAAGACAATCAAAGGCTTAATTATATGATAGTCATTTGGCACTTATCAAAGTACAACAGCTGCACATTGGAAAGGTACCAACATGAAGCAGTTAAAGGACACTGGGAACTTAAGAGACTATAATGCTAAAATATTACAGTAAAGAATTCTGTCCAGAGTTGCTGTAACTGCCTTCCATGAAACATTGAAGAGGTGTATTAGCCAAGACATCCCAGCAATAGTTTAGACCTTTCCTATTTCTGAACATGTATTATTCAATTCCACACAATTGCTACTGTAAAAAGTCTCAAAAACTACAGCCACCTTAATCATAGAAATGCACACAGTCTCATTATATTCTCTTGTTTCTGCCTCCTCTGGACAGAATGTATCCACAATTTTAAAAGGCTCCTAAAAGAGCACCTTCCCCTTTCTAACATTTGCCCAACATTATTAAGAAGACACTGGGGCAAATCTCTCCTGTTTTCTCAGAATCATTGAAAGGCTAGCCGGAACGTTTAAAGAGAGTGTGTAATCACATTATTTATTTTTTTTGTCTTTGTTTTTAATGAAACTTACAAATGTGTGTAACAGCAACAAGACAAAGCATACAATCATTTAATGCATGATAAACTATATCAAAACAAATTTGGAAGAGCCTAAAAACTAAATGTAGACAGAGAGTTCAAAGGAGTACAGTACATTAACACACAAGTTGACAGAACAGCAGACGCTGGATTCATTATAGTAGGTACAAAATGATCAGTTACAGATAAGTTTGAAGTTTATGACAAGGTGCACTTGTTGGCATGATTTGAATGTGAATGGTGCATTCAAACTACATAGGTAGAAAATTCCGGAAAAGCTAGGTGAGCATTTGTGAAAGGTTGTTGGGGTTTTCAGAGTAGTGTGAAGGTTAGAGAATTGCATGTTTCTGTCATGATGATATGAGACAAGCAGTCTAGTGTTTTAGGAATAACATCTTTGTTGGAATGCCATATTATAAAGAAAGCAGATGGATGTGAGCCATTTGATGGTCAGTGTGTTCATTCAATTTTAATCATGTAAGAACTCCAAGCATTAGCAGTTTAAATCTGCAGTCTGTTTATAAGAAATAAACAAAAAAGTCATCTGTTAGAAAAAAAAATTAAATTATCTTTGACAGCCATTTTTTGCTGCCTAGTTTCAGATAAATGCAAGGCTCCATAAGTACTGTATTCCGTAAGAAAGAAATAATTAAAACACAGACTGCTCATTAACAAGTAATAAATAGTCTCTTGCAGACTATACTGTATATACCTGAAGATGCTTACTACATTAAGGAAAAACAAAAACTGCATGTAAACATTGGTAATGCTGTACAACTCATAGGGTGATAAAGGTGTCAGAAAGTAATTGTATCATAGGAAGTGTGCTTAGATTTTTACAATGGTCTGCCTAAATTACTCTAATAACCAGGCCTTCATTTGGGCCATTACTGCATCTAATACTGTATCTCTCCAACCTATTAAAGACCACCTTTTTAAAAATGTCAGTTTCTTACAAAAGATCCTTATATTGTCTATGTGATATCAAACAGTTTTCACTACAGTCATTTGGACATGCCTCTACTACAGAGACCTTAGGGCACTAGTCAGACCCCATACAATGTGTTTGAAGTTTTTTCAGAAGTTAAGAGCTGAGATCTTCTCAGACAGAGGGTACATCAAAGCATTCCCATGACAGTTTGATTATCCAATGTCTATCCAGTGCTCAGACCACTGCCAGGTAAACTTGAGACCATCAGTTTGCTTGAATTTTGCATTGGCTACAAACAGGTCACAAGAAATAACAAATAAATATTGTTATTTATAGGATACTATCTAGGCATTCCTTGAGCCAATCCAGATGTTCAATCTGCCCCCTCCCCAACAATTGGGGTTTACAAATAAACTTCCATACCTGCTTCTATTAAAAAGGAGTTATTTTCGTGATTTAAGAGAGTTTATTCATTTTTGGATATTTTTTAACAATATGTGTTGATTTTTCAGTACAACTTAATCGTCATCACCATTTTGTGATTTTGGATTGTTTACATTACTACAGTGCAATGCATGTGGTGTAATTGATTACTGCACAGTGATGCACACTTCATAAAACCTGACAGCACCAAGAATTATGAATCTGATTTTAGACCAAATAATATCCAATGTTTTGGGAAGATTGCTCAAAAAACTTTAAAAGAAAAGACTTGGCAAATTTACAAGCAGAGTAAACTTTTTTTTTTTTTTTTTGAAAGTTTTGTTTTATTTTGATACTCTTTGGAAACAAAGAAGCGTTCAAAAGAACTATTATTTAAAAAAAAAAAAAAAAAACCCAGCGTTTTTTCCCTTCTTTCACAGAATGTATCATTTATTTATTTATTTGATATTGGTCGCTCATACTTTTCTGTGTTTTTAAACATGTTGGTTCCATATCAATAATCCATCTTGCCTGAAGAAGGGGCCAGAGATGCCTTGAAAGCTTGCATATATGTAATCTTTTTAGTTAGCCAATAAACGGTGTCATTTTGCTTGACTTCTCATGACATAGCTTTAGAAACTTAACTCTATTTGTCGTTTTCCTGTTTGTTTGCTGTTTTCTGTTGGGGGTTTGTACCCGTAATTGTATCTGATAACAGCAAATTAAAAAAAAAAAAAGTGGAGCAGACGTGGGAACCAACAACACTAAATGCTGATGACTGCGGTTACTTCGGAGTGGTGGCTCTGAGGCAAAGGATCTGCGCTGGTATTCCAAAGGTTGCCGGTTCAAATCCCTGTCACTGCCAAAAGAGATCCTACTCTGCTGGGCCCTTCAGCAAGGCCCTTAACCTTCAATTGCTCTGGGGGTGCTGTACAATGGCTGACCCCAAGGGGTATGCAAAAACTAACAAATTCCTAATATGAGAAATTGTATAAGGTGAAATAAAGAACAAAAAAAAATTATGTAAAATAACAGCTTAAATAAATAGAAAACCTGAAGAATTAAATTGATAAAAATTTGAAAACCAATATACAAATAATAATTCCCATGTAACTTACGTACTGTAAATGCTTCCTACATTTCAATAAAATTCAGCAATCTCACTTTGTAATTTCTGGTTTAACACTAAGACATGGAAACTGGGGAAGTACCAGCTTGCTTAATTAAGGGAGGAGCCCAAATAAAGGCAGAAGTTGGGTAGGATGATAACCTGACATCACAGAAGGGAGGGGACCAGTACTGAACTTGAGAATTACTGGTCTACAACATGCTTCATTTTTAGAAAAAGGCCTTGCAGGACAAAAGAAAGGTCTTATCTCTCCAATTTTGACTTGTTGACCATTGTTTGGGCAGTATATTTGAGGATGATAACAAAAATGTACTTAAATTAGTTGTCCATTCTCAAATCACATATACACTAAAAGAGATGGTGTGTGTGTCCGTATTTGTTTTTGATACTAACGTGAATAGACCATATTTCTGTTTTGCAATATCCTTTTTTGATGGAAAGTTTCAAGGTATCACCAAGCATGGACTAGGCTATAGTATATAATTAATATACTTTATTACACATAAGACTATGCAACACCAGCCACTGAACTGAAAAACATGGGTTTGAAACTAAATTAACAAATGTAGGAATTAAAATAATACAAAAGACTGGATGGGTCAAATAAAGTACTATATTTATGTCTGTTTATATTTGCATGTATTTATAGAAGCGTGTACAGCATCTGTTGATATGTCATGTGTTGACTATCGGGGTACAAATTTAAGTAACAATAAAAAGGAAACTTTCTGCTGATACTAATAAACATACAATACATCCATCTATACCTTTTTAGAATCCATTTATTTATTTATACATAAGAGAAACAAAACATTGAGTATTTCATTGCTGAGGTCACCGTCACAGTAGTAGAAGCTGTGCAGGGAAGAGCAACCATGTAAGCCCTTGGGCTGAAGGGCATGTCTTACTCTGAGAGTCTAAGAGAATTAAACCTGTTTAGTAGAGGAGCCTACAGGAGACCTAACACAAATCAAAAATCTTCAAAGGTATCCATAAAACTGATCATTCAGGAGTTTTTCAGGTAAATAGTGAATCACTTAAGGACTCATGGAAATTAAACAGTTTAAAAATGGAAGTCAGGAGGGTTGTGGGATTCTGGAATAAACTGCCAAGTCAAGTCATGATTTACAACAGAAACCTAAAAACAATCTGAGCAAATAGAAGGACAACATAGGTATTAGCTAATAATCTTGATGGATGGAATGGTATCCCCTTGTTTGTCAGATCTCTTGTACTCTAATGCTATTACCGTGTGTTTAAAAGTTGAAGATCTGCTAGTCAATGATGTCTTTACTTCTCATTATACACATTTTTCCAGATGCACATTTGACATTTTGCTTGTTCCCAGAACCCTGCTTATTAAATTCTGATTTTGCTCAATTTTTTTTTTTAAATTTGATCATTGCTGGTCTACTCCAGGGTGGCGCAGTGGTAGCGCTGCTGCCTTGGAGTAAGGAGACCTGGGTTCGCTTCCCGGGTCTTCCATGCGTGAAGTTTGCATGTTCTCCCCGTGTCTGCGTGGGTTTCCTCCGGGTGCTCCGGTTTCCTCCCACAGTCCAAATACATGCAGGTTAGGTGCATTGGCGATCCTAAATTGCTCCTAGTGTGCTTGTAGTAGGTGTGCCCTGCGGTGGGTTGGCGACCTGCCTGGGATTTATTCCTTCCGTGTTGGCTGGGATTGGCTCCAGCAGACGCCCGTGACCCTGTGTTGGGATACTGTACAGCGGGTTGGATAATGGATGAATGGTCTCCATATACCATCTCTTTTATTAAGTCCTATTTAATACATATCCCAGTCTAAAATAGGAAATTAATACCTGCCCCACCATAAAAAAAACTCACACAGTCCTATTCCATCAGAACTAGTGTGGTGTTGAGATGTCACTCATTGCATGGCTGCACTCGGGTCCTAAGTTGGTATGTCATGTGGTGGGTGCGGCAATGCGCCGTTTCAGCGCGTGCTCCTAACCTCTCCTCCTCTCCTATCCTCTCACTTCATAATCTGACATATGCAGAAACCCAGATAAAATTATATTGTAAAATCCACAGCCTAGTATTGACAATTACTGCTGCTTGTAAAAAAAAAAAAAAAAAAAAAAAAAAAAAAGGCTTTCACATGGTAGTTCCATTGTAAAAAGTGTTCGTCGTGGTCCGGGACGCACCGGTACGGAATAGAGCCGGTCTTCTCATTTTTTGACATTTACGTACAGGTGCAATGTTTAGATCAGTTTTGACTTACCACAAACTGTAGAAAGACCACCATTTACAAGCGAGGCATGGAAAACTTTACTTAACAATACAATTTAGACTGGGTCCTTCTTGAAATAAAAAAAAAATAGTTCGGAAGCCAATTCGAAAATAAGAAATTCACAGGTTTCACGTCTTTTGAGCCTTTCATCTGCCCGTACAAAGCGGTCGTTGACGTCATCAGTGCGCGCGATTCGATGCGCTAACTAGGGAGGAAATTGGGCGCTATACCACATTTTTGTTTCAGATTCGGATAAGTGTCGAACAACTTAAAAATGTGAGTAGTCGTGAATGTCTTAATTGAACTATAGATTTTTGGAAACTGAATTACGGTTTGTGTCATTTAGTTTTGCTTAATGCTTCTAGGAACCAATTCATTGCATTTGTCACAATGAAGTTAGTTATCAGAGGGCTCCACTTTTGGCGAACCAAAATGACATGTATTTGCAGAATAAAAGGACACTACCCATCGGAGGTGCACATTCACAGCCTTGTAAACATTACTTTCAGAAATATCTGGATTTCTAGACAATTTAACTGATATAAATAGCTCTTCATAGTTGCCTTTCACTTTCGCGTTAAAGTTATTGGCATTTTAATTTCTAGTACTAGTTAACCCACTTCCTGCTGTCACACAACACAGACTTTAGATTAAGAATCTTAGTCTTTTTTAATGCATTAATAAGAAAAGGTGCGTATTTATTTAGAACTGCTTATATTAACTGCTGTATTGTATCGGCGTCACCGTTTCTTAACTATGTAATGACAATATAATTCCTCACACATTTGTCTACAAAATTGTTTGCACCTTGCATGTGGTGACGATAGATAGTAAATGTAATCGAACTAGCTGTCATACGTGCAGCAAAAGAAATAATACGGATAATAATTAACCGTTGCTATATATATATATATATATATATATATATATATATATATATATATATATAATGTATAATGGTACAAAACTAAAATTGTTCTCCTGTTACTGTGGGTTAGCTGACTTGATGCCTGGTAAATCAAAAAAAAAAAAAAGACGTATAGTACCATCAGGACTATTGAGTTAAGTTTTCATAGGGTACCTCTTTCAGCATGATCCCCAACGGCCTATTAACTGTACATTAATGGCAATTACTAAACCATGTACTATTTTGTCATACAGCGGCTTTGTTTGCTCACGAGGGAGTATTTGTACAGTAATCATTCCCAGCTCCGTGTCCATGCCAATGTACAAAATGTACAAAGAATACATTAAGGCGTGCATAATTGTATTTAGCACTTTATTATTGGAAATTTAATCAGACAATTCTGTTTTCTTTTGAACAGTTTTAAGATTCATTCATCCTGTAAAGTTGATTAGAGAATTGCCCCCAAATGATAGGCATCACTATGAGATTGCTGGAGTAGCTTGTGAATAAAAGTTAGGTTATGTTTCTTGCAAAGTGACGGTTATGTATGATTTGAAATCGTAGGACCAGTGAAGATGATAAACGTTACAAATACTTAAAGTGTTGATATGAAAAAGAGAAGTAAGCTCACCATTATTAGATTGGATGTTATATATATAAATTGGGTTTGAATTCATTCGTTTTTCTGTAGGTAAGTAAATATGTGGTGGGTAATGATAATGTTTTTCACATATTCAAAATAATAATAATAATTTTATTAATAAGTACCCTTCAAGGCAAACAAGGGCACCTTACAGAGTGCATTAATAAGTCACAATATGAAATTAATAAAATATTACAGTACAGTAAAACCAGAATAAATACAATAATAAAACTGAATTTAAATTTATCAGCCATAATTTTCAGACAGAATAAGTCAGCTTAAAAAGAGTGTTTTAAGATGAGATATAAAGCTAGGAAGAGAGTCAATATTATGAATGTCTTGTGGGAGAGAATTCCAGAGGCAAGGGGCTGCTTGGCTGAAAGCTTTAAACCCCATAGTAGTCATATTTCAACTTTTATTCATGTGTTTTTTATATACCCATGGTACAAATGCCTGCTCACCCAGGTTAAAAAATTGCTTTGTTAGTACCTTTGGGCTTACACAAGTAGAACATTGTTTTCTCTTTAGGTATCTTTGTATTTAAGGCTAACAATTCTTTGATGTTTTGTATTTACAGAGGTATGAGTATGTTTGGATCAAGTTCTGGGTTTGGTTCAGCTGGAGCCAGCATGTTTGGCAGCACAACAACGGACAATCACAATCCATGAAGGGTTTGCTTTTTAATAAGTTTGTCAAGTAGAACAAGAAAAGTTTTCACTGTAGCTTTTCACAATATTTATGAAAGAGCAGCATGATGCTTTAATACAGGAAATATCAATAGTTTTACAGCATTTTGTAGAGTTAGTAGGAAGATTTGTATACTTTTTAATTAAAAAATGTGTTGTTTTCAGGACATTGAAGTAACCTTCACCACCTGATGACAGTATTAGCTGTTTAGCATTTAGTCCTCCCATCTCTGCCAGGGAATTTTCTTATCGGAGGATCTTGGGCTAATGATGTAAGTACTCTTTTTGAATTGCAGTGAATTTTATTATAGCCACATAAACATATTAAACAGTAGCTGAATATTTAAACAATGTAGACATAGAAGTGAATATTGCTTTTGTCATAAAATCCATTTTAGGAATGCAAACAGCACATAAAATCTGCTTTCATACTAGAAATGACATTTTCTACATCTGTATTAATCCTATGAAGCCATGTAGTTGGTACATTTTTAAAGCGTGTTATCCAAGAATCTCACTTTTACTCTGTCCCTGTCTAGGCCCTTCTGTTTAATTAATTTATTTTCTGCTTGTGGACAGTACTGACAAATGCTTTCCTTAAAACTAGTTTTGAACTTACCCCAATAACATGTTCTTAGACTGTGTCCCTGTTGTGGCAGAGAGCATTCTTGTTGGTTTTGATAGAATGTATGCACCTATTCATTAATTATTCTTTATTTGTAAATATTATACAGGTGCTGGTCATAAAATTAGAATATCATGACAAAGTTGATTTATTTCAGTAATTCCATTCAAAAAGTGAAACTTGTATATTAGATTCATTCATTACACACAGACTGATGTATTTCAAATGTTTATTTCTTTTTATGGTGATGATTATAACTGACAACTAATGAAAGTCCCAAATTCAGTATCTCGGAAAATTAGAATATTGTGAAAAGGTTCAATATTGAAGACACCTGGTGCCACACTCTAATCAGCCAATTAACTCAAAACACCTGCAAAAGCCTTTAAATGGTCTCTCAGTCTAGTTCTGTAGGCTACACAATCATGGGGAAGACTGCTGACTTGACAGTTGTCCAAAAGACGACCATTGACACCCTGCACAAGGAGGGCAAGACACAAAAGGTCATGTGTCCAAGCACATTAATAGTAGAGAATTGCGTGCAGATAGCGATGTCCTCTCAATGCAATCTATCGCTTTGGAGGCAGTCAAAACACTTAAAGTAAATTTTAAGGTGTGTATGTATTTCAACTAAATTATACCTAGATACAGTCCACATAGAAAATGGATATTGCCAAGTGTTAAAAAAGCAGGCTCTCATTCATTCTTTAATGCACACTTTCTTTTTAATTAACCCTGTTTCCCAAAGTGTTTAAAAAATGGAAAAGGTATAGTAAAATGCTTTAACAATAGAGATTACTTTATGTTGTTATTTTGGACATACTGAAATTTATGTTAAACAAGAAATGCAAAAAAACAAGCTCACATTTCTTGTTTGTGGAAAATATGCTGACACATGATGCAGTCTGTCAGTTGGCACTTTAATTTGTTCTTGTTTTAATAAAAAATAAAGAAATTAAATTCAGCATACTCTTCATGATGAATAATAATTTATTTTCAAAAGCACAAACGTGGTGACATGGTAAGAATGAAATCTCAGAATGTAGTCCTTATTGAGAAGCAATTATTTCTTGTTTATGATTGTGTACAATGTGTTTGACCAATTATAAGCTGTTCTGCACGGATTTTACACAAAATTCTTGCTCAACAAATAGACCTATAGCATGGAATGTGTTCTTTTCTGAACTTCACCTTTATTTGAAGTATATATCAGTTTTCAAGCATCACTTTTCCAATACTCTGGAGAGTTTACTGAACCTTGTAGCTATTGGCTCCTCAAGTTGAAACAGAGTGAAAGTAAACCAGTGGAGGCTTTGCAGAGCAGTTCACACCTCATTGAACAAAAATCTGCCAATTTCACTGATGACAATAGTAGCTATTTAACCAAAACACAAACTCTTCTTGGGAGTGATGTGAAAATAGATATAAAAAAAAAATCCCTCATGTTGGCATAGTTAAGCCTAAAATAAATTTAATTTTTTAAATTGATTTTGTGTATTTAAATTTTAATATACATTTAAATGTTTTCAAAATTTTGATTAATTAAAATATATTTGTTGTGTAAACATTGTAAATGGTTTAATGGACAGGTTGTTGATTTCGGACATGCACAGTAGAACTTCTTGTTGTGTTATTAATTTAAATTTGCTTAGAGAAATTGCACAAGTTGAGTATTTCAGCAGGACCTTTAAACTGAATCTTACAGTTGTGGTTTATATTATTAACACCACCTGTGTTTTAGGTTTATCATTTACAGTATCTCCCTAAAAAAGTGGAAAGTGAAACACAAATTTGTGTTACAGAGCAGCATATTATAAAACAAAAAACAAATTTAAAATTTATTGTGAAGAAATAGCATAAAAACTGAAAGTTAACAGGATACAATTATTGGTATCATTTTGAATAATTCAGATCAATTTAATTGAAATAACTAGATTCTCATTGCAGTAAAATTAAACTTCACCTGCAATAAATTGCCAGTACTCATATGAAATGATGACATGAATTTGTCACAAGGAATGATAGTTTTAATTCTTAAAGGTCGATTTCATTACCTGTTTCGTATTGACAATGGTGAAGAGAAGAGATCTTCCAAAGACCATCAGAAAAAATATTAGCTTTAATCATAAAAAAGTATAAGGTCATCTCCAAAGATTTTGGCCTTCGTCTTTCCACAGTTCACCATATTACTAGAAAGTTTTCAGCTCAAGGAACTGTCCTAAACCTCCCTGAATGTGGTGGGAGTAGGAAATTTAATCAAAGCAGTGGTCTACGATTGGTGTGAATGTTTGAAAAAGCACCATGTAAATTATCCAAAGAGTTTGAAGCTGACGTGGGACGACCTGTACGATCCTGTACTGTACACATTACACTAATCTAAGAATGGCTATATTTTCTGGAAGAGCAAAGAGGACCTAGGACTAGGCAAAAATACAATAATGACAGTAATCAAATATTTTAATTGTCTCGTTAGCAATAACTATATAGTAATTATTTTTTTGTTTTTATAGTCTAAACTCTTTGTTTATCTGACTTTGGCACAATTTTCTGTAATCCAGATATACCTACCAGATATTCTTTCCAGCATGTCCTCCTGTCTTCATTCTCATTGACTGAAGCATTCTTATTGAATTTAAGCACCATAATCCTTTGTTGTTTTTTTCCTAGTAAGAGAGTATTGTTATATTATTTCTTTTTGTGTTTTTGTTATTTATGTTGTATGCATGTTTTATTTACAAAATCATATAATAAATTGACCATTTATGATATAGCAACATTTAATAATGCACAGCCCAGTCCTGGTTTCGTGGTTCTATAGTCAGTATTCTTCTTTCCATAGACAAGTATCACTGTCTTTGTGTTGCGCCTAACCCTTTGCATTATTTTATTTTAATTATAAATTCTAATTCTTTTGCAGGTCCGCTGTTGGGAGGTCCAGGATAATGGACAGACTGTTCCTAAAGCACAGCAGATGCACAGTGGTCCCGTGCTTGATGTCTGCTGGAGTGATGTATGGTTATGTGTTTTTTTTTTGTTTTTTTTTTTTAAGCATTTTAGCTCAGGAAAAATAACAGTGGCCTGCTTTCTAACTCCTTTTTTCATCCTTGGATGACAGGATGGAAGTAAAGTCTTTACTGCCTCATGTGACAAAACTGCAAAAATGTGGGACCTCAATAGCAATCAAGCGGCACAGATTGCACAGGTAAAAGATAAACTGTCTCTTAAGCTACGTCAAGCTTTATTACTGTAAGTCCAGTGATGTTTACCCATTTGTTTTTTTTGTTTTTTTTTTCCCTTTTGTAGCATGATGCCCCAATTAGAACTGTACACTGGATAAAAGCACCCAACTATAGTTGTGTGATGACGGGAAGCTGGGACAAAACTTTAAAGGTGGGAGTAAAAAAAAATATTTTAGGGGTAGGGGGCTGCATAAGTATAGTTATGGGTCACATCTGAAAGGCCTGTGATATTAGGTATTTGGTTGTTGTACACTTGGAATTAAGCAAGTATCATAGTGGTAATCTTTTCATACTGAATATCCAAGTTACTGTTATTTTTATTGAACTTGGTATGTACTCTTTAGGCACTTTCTTTTAAAAGGATCTTTTCCTAATCTGGTTCTTTGCATCATTAACTCAGTTGTTTTTTTTTATTATATTTATGTTTTTTAAAAATCAGATTACTTGGACATATAGACAAAGATATGTTAACATTAAAGTACCTTTCAGAATTTACATGTAGTACATTCACACAATTAAAACTTTACACACCCCAAAATGGCAAGTGTCTAGTGGTGTAAAAAAAAAATTAGCCAAGATAAATCATATCAGATTTTTTTTCTACCATTTTTATGAAAATGGCAGCCTATAGAAAGAAGGTGAAAACAATTCAGAAACTGTTTAGGGAAAAAAATAACAATAAAAAGGTACCAAAACCTGGTTGCTTAAGGAGTCTCCCCTTTCAAGATAACAATAGCCCAAAGCATACACCCAAATTAACAAAGAAATGGCGGCACTAAAAAGAGATGGACGTTCTTGAATCGACCAGCCAGATGCCAGAACTGAATCCAATTGAAAGACTCTTGGGGGTAATCAGAAATACATAGGGGATGCCCCCCCCCCCCCCCCCCCCCCCCCGTTTTGACATATGTAAAACATTTTTATAAGGAAGATGTAAAATATTGCCAAATCTAGATGTGCCAAACTGTTAAGACTTTTCCCTAGATAGACTGAGTGCTGTAATAAAATCAAAAGGTGTTTCAAGAAAATAGTAGTTTGGGGTGTGCAGACTTGTTCAACCAGAGTTTTGTTAGTTTTTGATCCAAACCCACCAAATATGTTTTCGGATTTATTTTCACCTTCTTTGTATTAGTTGCAATTTCACAATAAACGTGGAAAAAAGTTCTGACATGATTTATGTTTGGTTTCATTTTTTTACATCAAAAAATACCGCCATTGTGATAGGGGTGTGGAGACATTTTATATTCACTGTATCATGGTAAATAAATAGTAAAGCATTAATTAATGTAATACAGATATGGCCATTTTATAACAAAAGGTAAAAGAAAAACTCATGTAACAGTATTTCTGGAGAAAGCAATCTATGGGGCATATCTATGGCAGGCAAAGTCACAGTTTTTCTAACATAGGCAAATCAGCTACCTTTCCCATAGATAGAGAGATAGATAGATAGATGGATACTTTATTAATCCCCAAGGGGAAATTTACATACTCCAGCAGCAGCATACTGATAAAAACAATATTAATTAAAGAGTGATAAAAACAGCAAGTTAAAAAAAAAATGCAAGGTAGAGAGTACAAGGCAGGTATAATAGACAATAATCTTGTATAGTGTTAACGTTTAAACCCCCCCCAGGTGGAATTGAAGAGTCGCATAGTGTGGGGGAGGACGATCTCCTCAGTCGGTCAGTGGAGCAGGACAATGACAGCAGTCTGTTGCTGAAGCTGCTCCTCTGTCTGGAGATGATACTGTTCAGTGGATGCAGTGGATTCTCCATGATTGACAGGAGCCTGCTCAGCGCATTCTAAAATATTACAATTATATGCTGAAATCCTTAACTATATAAACTTAGTCTCTGACTTCATCCAATTTTTTCCTGTCGTCCTAGTTTTGGGATACACGTTCTCCGACACCAATGATGTCATTACAGTTACCTGAGCGATGCTACTGTGCTGATGTTGTAAGTATACAATAACATGAAAATTTCTGGCTACTACTGGTGTGACACCAGTGTTGTCCTAAAATGCATAAAGAATTTCTTCTAAAGTATTGCAGTTCAATATTTTATTTGGCGACAGTTTGCATTGAATGAATTTAAGCTAATATGCATTTCTTTAAGATAGGGAAGTGAAGTTTTCACTAAGGGAGCACAGTATCATTAGTGTATCCAGACTTAGTCATTTCCCAATGCGCATATATGTATCTTTTAATAAATTCTGAAACAATTCAAAACACATGTAGTTGTAATTTGGAGTACAAAATATTATGATTACTATTTTCTTTTATACCCCTGCCTTCCATTCACATGCTAGTAGTGTTTTCCCCCCAGTGGAGTTTGTTACTGGCACTCTTGTGTAGAATCCCAAGCCAGTATTTCTATTATCTTTTGAACCATAAAAACATTTCACCTTTTTTCAGGATCTTTGAGTACAGTGTGTATTATTGGAGCCATATTTTTTTCAAAAGGCCAATATTTGGGCAAATATACTATTTTGCTTCAGCTTGTCCAGTGGTTATATATAAAAGAGGTTTCTTTTATATTATTTCCTTGTTCTTGAACCTTATTTTTCTTTCAATAATATATTTCATTTGCCTAGCAGAGGGTAAAAAACTATACTGTACAGACAAACACTCCACCATCTTCAGTTTATGTTGATTGTACACCTTCATGACTGTCATCTTTCAACAACTCATTTCTTACTTCCTCACACCACCACTTTCTGCTTCAGATAACACAGCATTGTGATAATTTTAGGTGTGTTGTTTAATGATTACTTATTTTACTGATTTCTTGCTGTGTTGTTTCATGGTTTATGCCTTTTATCTGTTTAATCACTGACACCAACATATTGTAACCTATCACTTGCATCATAGTATATTTTATACATTAAGTTTGGTTTATTACATGATAACTGTGCTGTTTAGCAAGCGCAGAATTAATTTTTTTTGGTAGTGTAGTTTAGGGTAATTTCTGAGTAAACTTGAATTTGATCCAGAATGATGTAGAATTTTCTGCATAAGGAATCATGGAAATCATTTTCCAGAAACAAGTTAGGCTGCTGAATCAGGCTATATGGGTGTTTTTATAACATCCATCCATTTTCATAAACCTGCCTATCCAGTGCTATGTGATAGGGAAGCTGGAACCTATCCCAGCAAGCATTGTGCACAAGGCAGGAGTAATCTCTGGACACAGATGTGTGCCAGCCTATCACAGAATATACACACACCTACACACAAACATATGTCATGAGCCAATTTAGCATTGCCAAGCCACCTAACCTGTGTGTTTGTGGACTGTAAGAGGAAACTTGAAGGGAGAACATTCAAATTTTATACAGGGAGCACCTAGCACTTCAACCCTGATCTCCTTTTTGCGAGTCAGCAGGACTGCCACTACTCCACCATGCTGTGCATATTATGACATACTAAACAAATTTAAAAAGAAGAATTTATGTTCTCTCCATATTGAGTACTTGTTTTATTTGTTTTGGTGTTGAAGAAAGTTAAAACTCTACTTAATAAAAAGGAAGATTAGGGTGGGCTGTTTGAATACTTGGGTTGGTAATCTGGCATAATTTAGACCCTCATTGCGCGAAAAGTTTACCAAAATGAGTTCTAGGCATATAATTTCTTGAAGAACACATATATTAAACTTACAGGCATTAAACTTTGTTTTTCCTTACCCATAGTGGTTTATTTCTCTTCCCTATATGATCTTTACCCTTTCCATATTATCCTTTACCTAAGTATTGCACCATTACCCTTACATTTTCTACTTTATATGTTTTTATTTTCCTGAAAGGGTTATAGCCTCTGATATTATATAGATATTTGTTTAATAATAATAATAATAATTCATTACATTTATATAGCGCTTTTCTCCGTTTATGATTTTATTAACCCAGATTTTTGGGTTTTACTCCTAAAATAATGTTGCCGCTGCATTTTCTATTTAGAGGCAATATGTGAAGTGTCTGAATTGTGTTGTATTTATTATTTATATGCATACATGAATTCTTACATCTGCTTAAGTGACTCAAATCCGTTTGGCCCTTGAGCAAGGCCCTTAACCTGCAATTGCTTCGTCCTGGGTATGACGTTAATCTGCATCCAGCCCTGCAAGCAGGTCCTCCAACTTGCAGGGAAAACCTGTGGGTTGATGGCAGGATTGGTTCTCCAGCCACTGTAAAAAAAAAACACCTCACACTGTTCCAATGTGGTGCTGAGGTGTCACCCATTGCACGGCTGCACTCGACACCCAATCCGGGTGGCTTGTCTTGGGATTAGTGCGTCAATGCACTGTATTAGTGCAAGCTCCCAACGTAATCTCGTTCAGGATTGTGAACCACCAGAGCCCATCCTAGCAACACTAGGCACAAGGCAAGATAAAGCCTTGGGCAGGCTGCCAGTTCTTCACAAGGCACAATTAATCTTACCTTCCAAGTATTTTGGAATATGGAGTGAAGATGGGAGTACCCGGAGGAAAACACCAATGACAAGGACTGGTCAAGGGGTTCAAATGCAGAACATTGGATCTGTGAGGCAAAAGCGGTAACCTCTGCCTTACTGTGTCACCCAGCTATTTATTTATCAATCTTTTTATTTAGATTGATTCCCCCATGCCGTCAAACTTTCGGCAAAAAAAAAAAAAATGTAACTGTTAAACCCATCACTGTTTACCATTTTCATTCATATAGTTTTAACTGCTGGTAAAAAGTCTGTTCAATGCCATCTTTGTTGTGTGTCAACTAAAACATTTTAAGACCTTGTGTTTTCGCTCTTTTTCAATTTTTTGTGTTGTTGCACTTTTTTCGAATTCCTTATGGGGTGCATAATTTCTATTGTTTGGCATTTACAATGCATTATATTATGGGATAATGCATTTTTCTGTTGTAACAATATATCCACACATCATACTGCAGCCAATAAACTAGGAGAGAAAGAAAAAAGAGCCTGTTTTCTTTACCTGAAGGAAAATAAACAGTGCCTCCATTTTTGCAGAAGTTTTTCATAGATTACAGTGATCCCTCGCTATATCGCGCTTCGCCTTTCGCGGCTTCACTCCATCGCGGATTTTATATGTAAGCATATTTAAATATATATCGCGGATTTTTTGCTGGTTCGCGGATTTCTGCGGACAATGGGTCTTTTAATTTGTGGTACATGCTTCCTCAGTTGGTTTGCCCAGTTGATTTCATACAAGGGACGCTATTGGCAGATGGCTGAGAAGCTAGATTGCTTACTTTTCTCTCTCTCTTGCGCTGACTATCTGTGATCCTGACGTATGGGGATTGAGCAGGGGGGCTGTTCGCACACCTAGACGATACGGACGCTCGTCTAAAAATGCTGAAAGATTATCTTCACGTTGCTATCTTTTGTGCAGCTGCTTCCTGAAACGACATGCTGCACAGTGCTTCGCGTACTTAAAAGCTCGAAGGGCACGTATTGATTTTTGACTGAAAAACAAACTCTCTCTCTCTCTCTCTCTCTCTCCCTGCTCCTGACGGAGGGGGTGTGAGCTGCCGCCTTCAACAGCTTTGTGCCGCGGTGCTTCGCATACTTAAAAGCCAAACAGCCCTATTGATTTGTTTGCTAGAGATTGTTTTCTCTATCTATGTGACATTCTGTGCTCCTGACACGCACTCCTTTGAAGAGGAAGATATGTTTGCATTCTTTTAATTGTGAGACAGAACTGTCATCTCTGTCTTGTCATGGAGCACAGTTTAAACTTTTGAAAAAGAGACAAATGTTTGTTTGCAGTGTTTGAATAACGTTCCTGTCTCTCTACAACCTCCTGTGTTTCTGCGCAAATCTGTGACCCAAGCATGACAATATAAAAATAACCATATAAACATATGGTTTCTACTTCGCGGATTTTCTTATTTCGCGGGTGGCTCTGGAACGCAACCCCCGCGATGGAGGAGGGATTACTGTACTCCCTTTATAGTTGTGTTGCTTATCAACTTTGGAAGTAATAGTGATGGGCCGCACAAGACCTTCTGCGTTCTTTCTTGTGCATATCATTTTCTGGCACAATGTCTTTCCGTTGTTCTTACAGAAACATTAGTAATGCTACTCTTTTACCTTGTCCAAATAAGTCAAAGTGTTTTGTTTTTTTTTAAACACAGGAAATAAAATCTGTTGAATTTTTAGCATAATTTTCGATGCTTTTCCAGAAGCAAATATTTAAGGCAAAATTATAAAGAGTAAGAATTGAGCAAGAAATAAAATGTATATACTGTAGCTGTTTAACAATCAAAACATATTAGATATGTGTTATACAAGAAAAAATATTTAATTGTATTATGTAATTAGTTTCTTGCATTCATCTTGTATTTCTGTTTACTGAAGGTGTACTGTAGTCAGTTGTTTGTGATGCTTCTTGCTTTAATGCTTACAGGTACTATTAGTTTTGGTTACAGTTTTGGCCTCTAGATGGCAGTGTTATATGATTAACAAAGAGTACTCAACATTTCAAATGATTTAATCAACCCGTCATTTATTTTTGAATTCTTTGTTTTTAAAATATTCTAAACCATGATTTATTTTTGGAAGTAAATAAATAATAAAAAAAAAATAGTTTACTTGCAATTACAACCACATTCAAGTAAATAAGTACAGCTTTTTGTTTTGAGGTAGAGTGTGCCCTGTACAAGTCGCCAGGTGTTTTGTGACATTATGACAAAGGAATGCAAAACATAAACCACCTACTGAGGTGTGTAAAATTTTCACTACTGAACTACTGGAAAAAACAATTAAAACTAAAAAGAAAACAACAGCGTTTTTTTAAATCATTGATTAAAAGCATTAGGATATTTCCTCATGCCTGTAAAAAGTACCTAATTGAGACTAAAAATTTCTTTGGCAAATTTGTGAAAATAATTTAACTTCAGATCTGTTATATATTCAAATATCAGACATTCTGTTAAGTGTAAGTGGCACGGTGGCGCAGTGGTAGCACTGCTGCCGCACAGTAAGGAGTCCTGGGTTTGCATGTTCTCCCCATGTCTGCATGGGTTTCCTCCAGGTGCTCCGGTTTCCTCCCACGGTCCAAAGTCATGCAGGGTAGGTACATTGGCGATCCTAAATTGTCCCTGTTGTGTGCTTTGTGTGTGTGTGTGTGTGTGTGTGTGTGTGCGCGCGCACGCGCGCCCTGCCCAGGGTTTTGTTTCTGCCTTGTGTCCTGTGTTGGCTGGGATTGGCTCCAGCAGACCCCATGACCCTGTGTTAGGATATAGCAGGTTGGAGGATGACTGACTGACTGTTAAGTGTAAGTTATTCATCCAGTTTCTTACACACTTTTTTCAAAGTTGCAAAAAAGAGCAAGCCATGGAGGTGACGGGCATTCCAGAGCATACTCAAATATTTATTTGTTTACTCAATTATTAAGTATAAATTTAAGCAATGTATACTACTGTGCAAAAGTTTTAGGCAGGTGTGAAAAAATGCTGTAAACAAAGAATGCTTTCAGAAATATAAATAATGATTGCTTATTGTTATCAATTTATAAAATGCAAAGTGAGCGAACAAAAGAAAAATCTAAATCAAATCAATATTTGGTGTCACTACCTTTTGCCTTCAAACCAGCATCAATTCTTATAGGTACACTTGCACAAAGTCAGGGATTTTGTAGGATTCTAGTCAGGTGTTTGATCAACCAATTATACCAAATGGGTGCTAATGATCATCAATGTCACACGTAGGTTGAAACACAGTCATTAACTGAAACGGAAACAGCTGTGTAGGAGGCTTAAAACTGGGTGAGGAACAGCCAAACTCTGCTGCCAAGGTGAGGTTGTGGAAGACAGTTTCATGTCATGGCAAGATTGGGCACAGCAACAAGACGCAAGGTAGTTCTACTGCATCAGCAAGGTCTCTCCCAGACAAAAATTTCAAAGCAGACTGGGGTTTCAAGATGTGCTGTTCAAGCTCTTTTGAAGAAGCACAAAGAAACGGGCAAAGTTGAGGATCGTAGACGCAGTGGCTGGCCAAGGAAACTTAGTGCAGCAGATGAAAGACACATCAAGCTTATTACCCTTCAAAATCGGAAGATGTCCAGCAGTGCCATCAGCTCAGAACTGGCAGAAACCAGTGGGACCCAGGTACACCCATCTACTGTCTGGAGAAGTCTGGCCAGAAGTGGTCTTCATGGAAGAGTTGCAGCCAAAAAGCCATACCTCTGACGTGGAAACAAGGCCAAGCGACTCAAGTATGCACGAAAACATAGGAACTGGGGTGCAGAAAAATGGCAGCAGGTGCTCTGGACTGATAAGTCAAAATTTGAAATATTTGGCTGTAGCAGAAGGCAGTTTGTTCGTCGAAGGGCTGGAGAGCGGTACAGGCAACAGTGAAGCATGGTGGAGGTTCCTTGAACGTTTGGGGCTGCATTTCTGCAAATGGAGTTGGAGATTTGGTCAGGATTAATGGTGTTCTCAATGCTGAGAAATACAGGCAGATACTTATCCATCATGCAATACCATCAGGGAGGCGTATGATTGGCCCCAAATTTATTCTGCAGCAGGACAACGACCCCAAACATACAGCCAAAGTCATTAAGAACTATCTTCAGCGTAAAGAAGAACGAGAAGTCCTGGAAGTGATGGTATGGCCCCCACAGAGCTCTGATCTCAACATCATCAAGTGTGTCTGGGATTACATGAAAAGACAGAAGGATGTGAGGAAGCCTACAGCCACAGAAAATCTGTGGTTAGTTCTCCAAGATGTTTGGAACAACCTACCAGTCGAGTTCCTTCAAAAACTGTGTGTAAGTGTACCTAGAAGAATTGATGCTGTTTTAAAGGCAAAGGGTGGTCACACCAAATATTGATTTGATTTAGATTTCTCTTTTGTTCATTCACTGCATTTTGTTGATTTGATGAAAGTAAATGATTAACACTTCCATTTATGAAAGCATTCTTTGTTTACAGCATTTTTTCACAACTGCCTAAAACTTTTGCACAGTACTGTACCTTTTTGTTTGTTTGTTTGTTTAAAACTTTTTCTGCATGTCATCTTTATACTTTTTTAAATTGCTAAAACATTTCGGACCCACTGTAGTCTATAAGGGCTTGATAAAGCACAGAGTAAATGCTACATGGAGGAATTTTGTCCAATGTCAATTTAGAGTAATGATGACATAAAACACAAGTCTGCTGGTACACAAACAATGTTCAGTAACATCTGAGGCACTATGTTGTAGGTTTATCCCATGGCAGTGGTTGCAACAGCTGAACGGGGCCTCATTGTCTACCAGTTGGAAAACCAGCCCTCTGAGTTTCGTAGAATTGAATCTCCACTGAAGCATCAGGTAATTACAAGTCTTTTTCTTCCAAAAAATAATGCTTACAAGCCTTCGGATGTTCTACAGCACATTAATATAAGGTGTTTGACAGTTCTATTAAATATTTGGTTGTTTTTGGGTACAGTTTTTCATGGTAGTCTTGAAACACAAATTTAAAAAACAATTGAATAGATAACATTTGTGTTCATATTAACTCTGTGAAAGTTACTGATGGGCAATTTTCCTTTCTGTAGCAGTAAATATTTTTTATTTCTAAGCTACATTGCCTTAATATTCAACAGTGTCTTTATATAAAATGGAGGATTCACAAGGTTTTGGGGCAGCCATGCCTCAATTATTCGAAGCTGTTGTGGTAGCATCAGGGGGGGCTACACAATATTGGGTAGATGGTTTTAATGTTGTGTATGGTCTGTGTTTGAGGTTCTGTAAAATATTTTAACACTTTTTCCATGCATACATGTAAGGTTTTTCAAATGTACATATTAAAATTTTGCATCAAAGCAAGCAGAGTTCCTGGAGATAAACAGATGGTTTCACTGTATGCACAAACACTTTAAAGATACATTTATAAGATGCTTTATTTTTAGAATTTGTAATTGTACTTTAAGAAATCTGCTGCATAATTAATTTATGGAGATATTCATTCTCTCACTCTCTCTCTTCAGAACATGTAAACACAAGAGACTTTGTGTTTATTTGAGTGATTTACTTTATGCACAAATATCTTCCTAACACCTTAGTATTTAGACACTGACAAATTAAATAATACAACCTGAAAATGTAAATTAGTTTTGGGGTCTTTGTCACCAGTTCTTAAATTCAAGAGGCTTTTCAAGGTTCCCAAAGTGGCAAAACTGCAACTGTAATTAAGAGTTCACACACAGTGAGGATAATTATTGGGTTCATAAGAATTACTTAACAAATGCTTTGAAATCACTTCAGGGGTTTTTTTTTTTTTTTTTTTTGCTTGATGATTTCTCACTTAACCAATGTGAGAAAATGCCCATATAAGATAAATCGTTTAATGCATCTTGATATCTAGTTACTCAAGGTGTGAAGCTTCTTGGAGTATCACTCTATTTCTTTTAGTTTATACCTGAAAAAAAAAACTCATTTTTAGACCATTTTCTGACCAGATTTTATGCAAGAAAGTACACCCTTATGATAAAGAGTGTCTTCAGAAAAATTATCAAAAGGACCTCAAGTTGTGCATGTCATATCAAATGGACACCAAGTGTTCCATTCCCTAATGGGGTACCCTATAAAATTTGTTTATATATTTTTGTGTATCTTTAAATAAATTATGTAAGATAAATAAAACCCCGTTTAACTATTTTTTTTGTTTCATCTATTTCAGCACCGCTGTGTTGCCATCTTTAAGGACAAACAAAACAAACCCACTGGCTTTGCATTGGGCAGTATTGAAGGAAGAGTTGCTATACATTATATTAATCCACCCAATCCGTGAGTGTGTTTGCTAATAAAAGTAAACATAATTATGTAGTATTCTCTTAAAATGCTAATATGCAAATTTTCTTAATTATAGATGAAATTGTTTGTTCTGATTTAACATTCTTTTATTTTATATTGGCTCGTTACCAGCAGAGTTACCCTAATTATTTCTGTAAGCATTTATCAAACTGTTAAGAGAATTTTCTGTCTCTTATCTCAATTCTACATGGACTGTCAGCACTTGATATCTAACCGCAGGTTTTTTCGGGATGGCAAAGTAAATTGGAATTACTGTATGTGCCACAATCTAATGCCCTGAAAAAGAAAGAAACCGTATTGTAGCATTTTGCAGGTCCATCAGAAAAGCTGTCCTTTTAACCTCCTTGGCGTTACATTTTTTTCTAAATGAATCATGTAAAAATCATTGTATTGGCTTGAAAAATTACATATTAAATCTGATCTATTTACTGTAAAACGTGCAAAACACTAAAAGTACAAAGTCAGATGTGTAGCAACTATAAAGATACAAATAATAATAATAATGCTAATACCATAATTACTTTCAAAATGTGTTGTTTTTGTGGTATATCTTGAAGCACGGTGAAACACACAAACCAACGTAATAGTAGGGACAATAGTAGCGTGATTCCTTGCAGATTTTCTTTGCAGACTGATCAGCTTTTGAACAACACAATGCACGTGTGTGATTAATTCATCAGAAGCCCTTTTGATTTCACTGTCCATTTCAGTTTCACTGCCTGAAGACAGATTAACTTCATCATTACTGCTCATATCACTGTCAAGAGTGTGCAACACCTTGGCTTTTGAAAAACGTTTCTTACAAGAAGCCATTATGAGGCTAGGAGAAGACGTTTCTGCACCATTTCCTGAGCAACACTTGGGCCTGTCACTTATGCAAGACATGCCTATATTGTTTCCTGAGCAACACTTGGCACAAACAGTGTTGGCACTTTCATAGCCCTAGTAATTCTTTGGTCTAATGCTTACATGAGATGCGTCTATACAGTTGCCCGAGTGATGCTCAGGTCTAACACTTTTAGCACTGTTACAGCACGAGTGACATTTGGGTCTAACACTAAGGAGGTTAAGTCTGAAGCACTTCAGCTTTATGACATAGATGTGTAGGTCATTTTTTTTTAATGGACTCTGCATTTACAAAAGAAGACAAAATCCTACCAGTTCATATCCTTTCAATTTCTTTTTATCCTTAGTCAAAATAATTTGCTTCTACTTTATATCACTACCTCAAAGCTATAACTAAAATATGCTAGTACATACACTAGTGAATAGTGGCATATTACTCAAACCCTTGAAAATAATTACTTTCTTACAGCGTAGGTTTTAATTTTGAACAGGAAAAAGTACTATGCAGGTTATTTTGAATTTTTCATATTTTTTTTGTTGCAACATCTTGCTGAAATCATTTAAATTAATTTTGCACTACATCAAGCAATACTTAATATATCCCAAAATGTCAAAGTAAAAACAGGATTTTAGAAATTTTTAAAAATGCATTCATCCTTCCATTTTCTTGACCTGCTTTCCCTGCCACCTGTCCCAACAAGCATCGAATGAAAGGCAGAAACAATCCCTGGACACAGTGCCAGTCACAAGGCTGCAAATTTCTTAAAAATAAAAAACTGAAATATTACATTGACACAAGTATTCAGAACCTTTGCTTAGACCTTAATTGAAGCACCTTTGTTAGTGATTACAGCCGGGAGTCGTCTTAGGTATGACACAACCAGTTTTGCACACAAGAATTTGGGGATATTCTTCCATTTTTCTCTGTAGATCATTTCAAGCTCTGGCAGGTTGTATTGAGACAGTTGATGGACAGCTGCTTTCAGGTCTCTCCAGAGAAGTTTGATTGGGTTCAGGTCCGAACTTTGGCTGGGCAGCACGGAGACATTCCCGGAGTTGTCCCTAAGCCAGTCATATTTTATCTTTGTTTTGTGCTAGCAGTCATTATCCTGTTGAAAAGTGAACGTTTGGCCCAGTCTGACATTCAGAGTGCTCTGGACCAGCAATTTACATTAAGGATATCTCTGTACTTGCTGTGCTTGGCCTATTCTCAACTCTGTTTTGTCTCCCAGTCACTGCTACTGAAAAACAACCCCTTCAGCATAATGTTGCCATCATCTTTCTTCACCACTGGAATGGTATTGCACAGGAGATTAGCCGTGCACGGTTTCCACCAGACATTATGATATTCTTAGTTTCATCAGAACAGAGAGTCTTGTTTATAAGTCTGAGAAACCTTTAGGTGCCTTTTTGCAAATTCCATGTGGGCTTCATTGTGTATTTTATTGAGTAGGGGCACCTGCTTGGTGTCTGTTGTCATAAATCCTTGACAGGTGGAATGTTTCAGTGATGGTTGTACTTTTGGAGGTTTCTTGTATCTCCACATAGGTTCTCTAGAGCTCAGCCAGAGTGATCATCGGGTTCTTGGTCTACTCGCTTTACCATTGCCCTCCTCCCACAGCTGCCTGAGTTTGGCTGGGTGGCCACCTTGGAAGAGTCATGGTTTGTGCCAAACATATTCCATTTAAGAATAATGTAGGTCATTGTGCTGTTATGATCATCAGCCCCACAGGAATTTTTTGTATCCTTCCCTAGTTCTGAGCCTTGAAACGGTATTGTCTTTAATTTCTGCAGGCAATTCCTTCAACCTCCTGGCTTGGTTTTTGCTCAGATACACAATGTCATTTGTGGGGGCCTTTTACACTGGTGTGTGCCTTTCCTAATCATGTCCGGTCAGATGATCAAAGGAATGAAATGCACCTGAGCTAAATTTCAAGTGTCTTAGCAAAGAGTCGGACTACTTGAGTGAATGTGATAGTTCAGTTTTGTATTTTTAATAAATTATCCTGATATTATTTTGTCATTCTGAGTATTGACCTTTGCATCGTGTGGGGAAAAAAATTTGGATGTGAGCAACAGTAGGCTTTGTGCCCTAGGAACCACGTTACCCGAACTATAACATTTCAGTAATAATTTACTGGTCTGATGCTGATCTTTCTAATCATAAAATAGATCATTACAATAACAGTTGATGAGAAAAATTGCATAATTAATTGCAGAATTGTGGTATTTGATGGTTCCTCTAGAGTGCCTCTTTCTCTTGCACGATTTGGCTCAAAAACATAACACATGGTCATCTCATAACAGACTAAGTTTTGAGTTTGGTATTTTTCTTTCCAACTTTTTTTAGCTCTAGACCGTCCTCAAGAAACTGTGACATACAGATAGACACACACCCATCATTCAGATATCGATGTTTTCAGTATCAGGGGACCCTAAAACGTCACGGTCCGGTGAAAACCAGAGATCAAAATTTTGACAAACCTAAAGCTTTCACTCCTCCCCCATAGATGATAAGTTATGGTGGGGGAGGGCGCAAAGCAAAAAAGAATTTAAATGATTTTAGTAGAAGGCTGCAAAATGTGAAAAGGGTTCTGAATACTTTATGAATCAAGTTTAAAACTGAAAATTCTTTAGGTAAGTCTTGTCATTCAAGAAAGAAAGAAGGAAGGTCAGGATTAGGAAATTATGTAAATAATATTTTGTTGATCCCAACAGGGAAATTAGCATGCTTGTAATTTTTAATGAAACCAAGTTTGTATTTACTATTTATTTTGAATTCACAGACATGATCCAGGGATAGAATTAAATAAACATAAAATTAAATAAAATATTCCATCATTGATTTTAACCAAACTTAATTCAGGAACTTCATGTGTTTGGATTATAAATACAAATAGTTTTCCTGTATTGTTTACTCTGTCTTAAAGGCTTACTTAGTCCTCTCCAGAACAGAGCTGTTTGTTATGGTTTGATTTTTTTTTTTTTTTTCCAATTTCTGAACAATGCTAATATCATTTTAAATTAATTAGAATTTTTTCCATATAGGGCTAAGGATAATTTTACATTTAAGTGCCACAGATCAAATGGAACCAACACTTCTGCACCACAAGATATTTATGCTGTAAGTGTACACAACTGTTTCTGGTAAGAGACGTTAGTATGATGTGAATTTTTGCTCCATTTGAGTCTGGTGGAGCTGTTTCAGACTCTAGAAAGAGCCATCACAATAAAAAGAACCAACCAACGTGAATACAGCTTAATGTATGTTTGTGTAGGTAAACGCCATTGCCTTTCATCCAGTCCATGGTACTCTTGCAACTGTGGGGTCAGATGGACGATTCAGCTTTTGGGATAAAGATGCTCGTACCAAACTAAAGACATCTGAACAACTGGACCAGCCTATCACAGCCTGCTGCTTTAACCACAATGGCAACATCTTTGCGTATTCCTCCAGTTATGACTGGTCTAAGGTAAAGAGATATGCAAATTTATCACTTTTACAAGATGGTAGAATATTTTAGTTTTTAAGACATGATACTCTTTAATAAGTTTAGGGCTTATTTTTCAAAGTTTGTTTTCTTACAAATACAGAAAAAGTAAATGATTTTTTGAGTAGTTGAACATTGTTAGTACTTTTAGTCGGGCTTTTTAAAAGGAGTTTATAAGAATTGAGCACCTCCAGAATGCTACTGGATAGATGCACAATATCTTGATGTAGAAGACTGTAGTTTTTAGGTTGTAGATTTGTTACACAACAGCAACACAACAACTTGTTTCTTTGATATATTTCATACAGACGAAGGCAGCCTCAAATGCTTTTTAACTTAATTGTACTGGTTTTGTTTGCCTAATAAAAGTCTATTTTAGATAACTTACTTAAATGCTTTAACACACAGGGACATGAATTTTACAACCCTCAGAAGAAAAATTATATCTTTTTGCGCAATGCTGCAGAGGAATTGAAGCCTAGGAACAAAAAATGGTGAGAAGTGTCTTCAGAGGTCTTAAGGAATTAGGCTTTAGGAATATTGCAAAATTGTGCCATATATTTTTTTAATCATATTTAAAAGCCTGAACAAATAACTTTAAAAAGTGGTCTGTGTTTTGTGTTATTTGATGTTGTGTGTTTGTATATTCTTGCTTAAAAAAAAAAAAACAGTAATCGTTGGTGTTAGTTCTTCTTTGCATAGCACTTTTGTCAGAATAGCCATAGTTATGTTGCACATACAATTTTTAGTACAGGCATGTTTTTGTAGTTGGCACTATTTTTCAACCTTGTATTTTCTTTAATCAGATTCTGCCTGCATTAGCCATTTTTGCAATTGGACATCACTTGGTCAACACGAATATCTTCAAATTCCCTTGCAATTTAAATGCAAGAAAAACCCTTCTTTGCCAGTGGAAGTTACAGAAGGAGTGTGGTGCTCTTGCATGGACCAATAAGCAGAGTCCTTCAGTTATTAAGACTATAGGAAAGGGGGCTTGTTTAATTTTATTTTTGTTTTGTATTATTTTTCAGTCATGTTTGCTATTTTCTTATTATATATGTATATTAATAAAAATGCCTTTAAATTACACCCTAATATGTCAGTTCGTACTCATTTTGCCAGTGATGTTATTAAAGCACACTCTTCCACTGTAAATAAACATTTCAGTTGTCAGACATGCTAATTATATTGTCATATTTATAATTCTCTCTTTTAAGTAATGTTTAATAACAAAGTAAGGTAATCCTGTTGGACTTGCATGGTAATTTTCTCCCTTTTTTGGTTCTTCCAACTAATCAGTATTTTTTGTTTTTGAAAGTATAGATGCCAAAATTTCTCATTAATGTACTGGGAAGTTTTGAGAGTAGTAGAATTCATATTATTCCGTGCTTCAAATATGTTCCTGTTTTCCTGGAGCAATGCATGATTGGGTTAGTCATGCTTTTAGCAAATAAATAATCTTTGAAAAACGTGTATGATTTTAATTAGATTATTAAGATAAAAAGCTAATAGTAGGAGTAGTGTCAATCTGATGCTGCTCTGTAGACCTTCTGGACATCCTGCACCCTACCTGTACCAAAAATGTGCAATTTCATCATATCAAAGTGCGATTAATATTGTACTAGCTGTGCTACCCGTCTTAAGACTGGTGGAAGTCTAAGTAATTAACGTAGACCTCAGCGTTAACTTTTGCAGTGTGCCGTGTAATGCAGATGTCTCTGTTATATGCCATTTGGTATAGGCTTCATAAAGTAGTAGTCATATTTCTCATCTGTTGGAATAACAGAGACAGCAACAAGACGGACACACAGAGAGAAACACTTGTCCTTTTATTAAGGTAGATTGTGCTTTTTCTCATTGAAAGTTTATTCTTGCTTTTTCCCCCCAACAGGCTGGTGGTGGCTTTGGTTCTTCGTAAATGCATTTTGCACAACATAAGAATCAAATTTTAGACATTGAGCTATAAATTTTAATTGTTATCCCCAGCATGTATTTATTAAAATGCCATTGTAGATTTTTGTTTCCTTTTCCACATTTTATTTCCGTTTCACAAGCTGCATTATATTTAACTAAAGTGGGCACCTCAGTAGAAGTGAATGCAACTATGTTGACCCAGGTTTTCACTCTGTAACATTGTGCGGTTTGTCTGTATGCCACTGTTGTCTCCCAGAGTGCTATGAATAAACAGTTCAGTAGGACATCTTTGATATTATTTTGCCTTGTCAAGCAGCAGCCATCAGAGATTATACAAACTTCTGACATCTCTTCTGCAAATGATAAAGCAAGCAAACATGCACAACTTGCATACTGACTTTACATGGAGTTTGACCAGTTTACAGCTGCTAAAAGATTTTCACATTTTATTTAAAAACGATAATCCACATTGTGCAGAAGTTTAGAAAACATTCTAGTTGTGCTATCTCAAGCATTTTGGACTTCTTTCAAGATAAGTTCACATGCATAAACTAATTTTCTCATTAAGAACAGTAGTTGGCATTTGAAAAAATGGAAAACTCTCGAACCATGTTTGAATGCAAATTATTTGCTTACTGCTTCTTTTCAAAAACTGCTTGTAACCTTCTACTTTTACAAGGGATAAACTTAACATTTTGAGCCTGTTCCAGAAAGCAGGATTAGTGTGAAATCTGGTTAAAGTTAAATCAGGATTTGCAGAAACCGGTCTAATGCAATCCAAGAAAACAACATGGATTTAGCCAAATCTGTATTTGTAGAGGGGCGGCACGGTGGCGCAGTGGGTAGCGCTGCTGCCTCGCAGTTGGGAGATCTGGGGACCTGGGTTCGATTCCCGGGTCCTCCCGGCGTGGAGTTTGCATGTTCTCCCCGTGTCTGCGTGGGTTTCCTCCCACATTCCAAAGACATGCAGGTTAGGTGGATTGGCGATTCTAAATTGGCCCTAGTGTGTGCTTGGTGTGTGGGTGTGTTTGTGTGTGTCCTGCGGTGGGTTGGCACCCTGCCCAGGATTGTTTCCTGCCTTGTGCCCTGTGTTGGCTGGGATTGGCTCCAGCAGACCCCTGTGTTCGGATTCAGCGGGTTGGAAAATGGATGGATGTATTTGTAGAATAAATTATGCCAAAATTTTGTGATCAGTGAGACCAAAAATAATTAGCTAATCCTGCACTTTGAAACGGTCAGGATTTGCCTGTTCCAGAAAGAAAGATTTCACAAAATCCAGCTATGTTGCTGGAGAAACCAATGCTCTGAAACTAACCTGCAGATTTAATGTGAGGGATTAACGCTTTGAGACTACAATAGTTAAGGAGCAGAGCACCCAGTCATAAGATCAAAGTCTGTAAATGTCCTGTCGAAAATGCCAATGAAATGTTGAAAGTGTCAAGCCATTTCCTGAATGTACAATCAACATAGAAGCACAACTCCTTCACTAAGTCCTTTCCAGAGCAATGTAATCAGCCATTCTAGTGTGTTCAGATCGGTGTCAGTATGAATATTACAGTTTTACATCGAAGACTTTAATACTGTGCAACCTTCCAAACCTGACGTTCAGGGCCATGCACTGCGGCTTTGTGCTGACCAATCAAATGTGAACAACTGCAACATTTTTGAGCAATAATAACTGATAATAGACTGCCTGCTTTAACAAGCTACCTTCCTTCAGCTGTTCTGTGTAGTCCATCTTTTAAAGAAATTCCTCTGAAGACTCCTATTTAGCAGATACCTGTACCTAATACGCTTATTAATGCAGTTTTGATTCAGGGTTCTGTAAGTGAGGCAAGGCAACGATCTGACTTCTGTATTGTATTGTATTGTAGTTCACTTGGCTGATGGCTTTTACAAATGAAACACCAGGTACGTGCGTCAGATACTCAGTACAAATCTCAATATGTGCTCTTGTCCAATAGTATGAAATGCCACACACATAATTACAATGCAAACGTTGAGGCCAAATATCCAGGGTCTCGGGTTTGAACAGGGTAAACTACAGTGCTGTTCAATGAGCCAGCACTGTGAGTCGTCTTTTGCAGATTTTTGCTTGAAAGTAATAACCTTTGCTTTCTTTTGTCATGTAATTGCCGGACAATACAGGGTCAAGTGCAGACTAGTCTTGCTGAAGCCAGAAGAATAATACATGTGTCTGGAGACAACCATATGTCAGTTTAACTTAAAACTGGGTGGCACCATTTTAGACGGCTCACTGAGTGTCATTTCTAAACAACAACGATGTATTTCTTGTATTGTCCAAATTCACACGAGGAATGCCTCAATGGACTTTACCAGGCCTGCTTTTGTGACAGCGCCCAGCCTTGACTCCTTAGTAAGGCAAGAAAAAAAAAAAACTCCCAAACAATTCAAAGAGAGCCAATCCAATACCTCATGACAGCAGTGCTAAAACTTAGGGGGCCGTGATTTTGAACTGGAAAGATCAGAGATGTCTTGTTAACCTGCTTTGATTGAGAAAGTTTCTGTAGAAGACCAACCGTCTACAGTCAAAGTCTACTAAAAAAAAAAACTGTTTGAACATAGAAGTAAGTATGTGTCATGTGTGCAGAGAGTACAGAGCATGTGTTAAAAATGAACTATTATAAGTGAAAAAATCTTTATGTAAAATCTAATCATAAATTGGCATTCAAAGTTATTAATCGACTAGTGGTAAAGCAGGTGCTGTGTGCTCTCTGTGGTTCATAGTTAATGCGACAGTGTTGGAGTTGACATGAGTTAGAAAGATTTGGCTGGTATGCGCATGAAAATATGAACTGCAAAATACACATTTGAAGTAAGTGATGTTTCACACTCTGTCAAAAGGAGTGCCATTAAGAGAGCTTGATGATGAGGAGCCACAGGGGATGCAGATTTCAGTACATAAAAAACCTGAGTCACCAAACCTGTTGTGAGGGACAACTGGCATCCCCGCCAGGGTGGAACTCGTTCCCTTACCTGGCCAGGAGGGCTATATAACAAGGGTAGGGAGGAAATAACGATATCTCCTTTCCATGCCAGGACCCGGATATGGAAGGACGTTACAGTGGCTACAGCACGGCTGGCGTCCTAACAGCCACTGAGCGACACCCAGGATTGTCTTGGCAACCGGGAAGGACAGCACAGTGGACAACTGTGGGCAGAGCATCCCCCTGTACACTGGGTGGCAGCATCCCATCTAGCAAGTCCCATTACGGATGTCTGCAGGTCAGTAAGGGAGTTGTGGTCCTATGGTCCTGCCCTGTCACGGGGCCACCAGGGTGAGCTGTCAGACGGTGATGATACATGGACCGCTGGAGTCCTGTCTGACCCGGATGTGCTTCCTGGAGGCAACTGATTAAACTCCAGAAGTACTCAGGGGCCTGGAGTTAAAAGAGAGCCTTCCATTGGAAGTGAAAAAGAGGGGTTAGAAAAGGGAGGAAACAAAGGTTGCATTGTGGCGATTGGGGAAAGGTATTTTGTTTAATAAAAATTCCTTCACTTAGGCCCGGACTGTCTGTGTGTAGTTGGGTGTGGGGTTTTGGGGCTCAGTGATGCCCCCTACAGGCCACACAACCTAATAACACAAGCAGATGCAGAGATGAGGCTGCACAACATCCACCTTCTGACTGCATGTCTAAATAAATAACTGATGAAATGTAACATCCATCCATTATCCAACCCGCTATATCCTAACTACAGGGTCACGGAGGTCTGCTGGAGCCAATCCCAGCCAACACAGGGCACAAGGCAGGATACAAACCCCGGGCAGGGCGCCAGCCCACCGCAGTGAAATGTAACATTACTATCTAATTAGAGAGGTGAACATGCCATGACAAAATAGTCGCTGCATTTTAACACATTGCATATCTGTAGATCACAATGCTTATCTAAAGTCTTATTTGCTGTTATGTCATATAGTGATGCAATAGTTAAAATGACAGAAGCACTTCTCTATTGCGTGTAGCTGTCTTGTCTGTCTCCACTGTTGCAGCGCTCATTAGAACTTGTAAATCAATTAGTAAGATTCAGTTACCTTGTGCTACGGAGCTCCTGAATGGATAACTGCAATTTTAGCTTTTTATTTTCTCTCAGTGTTGGGTCTTTTTTTCAGTATTTTTTTTAACTTTCTTCCTGAAACCGCAGTGGTGGTTTAAAATGCACAGACTGAAGAAATTTGGGGGTAGGTATTTTAGGAAGAAGCCCTGTGGGTGGAGCCTTTGCAGTGCAGGACTTTGCCACTGTTCACTGAGATGAGTCCAGCTGCACACCTCTGCAGGTCCCTGATTGGCTCAGCTGGACAGCCAACTGCACTGCAGGTTTTTATCACCTGGTTTACTCAACTTGAGTCCGATAACCCTCCCCCAACCCTAATCTTAACTCTTGTGTAACATAGGGTGTTACCTTATCACTGACGTATAAGGTAAGGCAACAACCTCCTCAACAGGGTGGAGCTCTGAAGGTCTGCTGTCACTATAAAGTTTATAACGAGGTTTCCCCAAACGTGTATTCATGTTTCAGAATCACATCTGACCCGTGAGACTAAGTGCAGGCAGGATAACGTTTGACATTTCTCACAGTAACAACGAGGATTATTCCATGTATGCTAAACAAGTATTATCATGGGTCTTGGTCTTTTTGCTATTGTTGATATTGCAAAAACAGAGTATGATTCTTATCTGAGTGTCTTTCAGCTCAACTAACCTTTATTTCCTCAGATTTGTATTCTGTGGTTGATTAGCTGCTTTGTGCTCGATTTCTAAGTGCTTGTAAATTTTGTCGTGATCATGCGTTAATTCAGATCAATTTAGCCAGGATCATGTGAGCCATTTAAAATCCAGCATTCTGGCACCAGCTAATCCGGTGGAGCAAAATTGCACTGAAGCAAACTGGGATTCATTCTGAGGTCTAAGATTATCTAATCACTCTTTCTGGAGGAGACCCCTTAATGCGATATTCAGTGATGCTGATTTTTGTAAGTGGTGCAGTCTTCAACATGACGGCAAATGATAATAGTACCTCTGCGGAGCAATTCATAATGTAGAACCGAAGAGACAGTGTTTCAAATACCAGATACTACAGACTTAGTAGCTACGGCTCAATTGAATCCATTCTAGTTCATGAAAAACTAAACCTGAGCCAAGTCTATGCATTTGATGTAAATCCTAATCACAGTGCATTCACTGTTCCAAGGAGAATACTGCGCTACTGAATTTGGATTGGGAGAAATTAAAGAGAGTGGTGGAAATTGTGTACATCACTATTATAAATGAGCTCTCGAGCACAACCCAAAAGCGAACTTACCTAGTGTACCTTTAGAAGAAATCTATTGATGTAAAAAAATGCATTTTACAGAGTCTCTGTTGTTGTAAATTACTTCTGTGGTTGTAATATTGAGATATTTTCTGCTGCATAATCTGTCCACCAGGTGGCACCAATACCAGTCACCTGAAAATAAACTAACACATCTTCAACCCGGGCGGCACGGTGGCGCAGTGGGTAGCGCTGCTGCCTCGCAGTTGGGAGATCTGGGGACCTGGGTTCGATTCCCGGGTCCTCCCTGCGTGGAGTTTGCATGTTCTCCCCGTGTCTGCGTGGGTTTCCTCCGGGCGCTCCGGTTTCCTCCCACATTCCAAAGACATGCAGGTTAGGTGGATTGGCGATTCTAAATTGGCCCTAGTGTGTGCTTGGTGTGTGGGTGTGTTTGTGTGTGTCCTGCGGTGGGTTGGCACCCTGCAGAGGATTGTTTCCTGCCTTGTGCCCTGTGTTGGCTGGGATTGGCTCCAGCAGACCCCCGTGACCCTGTGTTCAGATTCAGCGGGTTGGAAAATGGATGGATGGATCTTCAACCCAGGGACAACATGGATGATGTCTTTATTTTTAATGAGTTTTTGGTCAGACCAACCACTCATCCAGAGTACAGACAACGGTCAGATTAATGGAAGCAAGGTGATTCTCAATCACAGAAAAATTGAAAGTTTAAGCCACTGTCAGCAAAGTCTTTTACCTAATTTTTTTAGCTGATGCCCATAACCCAGCCACAGGGGATGCACAAACTAGTGTCTTTCTTTGTGTTGGCCCCAAGCCCGGATAAATGGGGAGGGTTATGTCAGGAAGGACATCCGGTGTAAAATTTTGCCAGATCAACATGCGGACAACAATACAAATTTCCATACCGGATCGGTTGAGCCCCAGGTTAACAATGACCACCACCAGTACTGTTAGCCAACAGGGTGCTGGCAGAAATTGGGCTACTGTTGGCCGAAGAAAGAGAAGAAGAGGGGGGAGACGTGTCCAGAGGAGTGAGTTGGATGAAGTGATGAACAGTGTACCCAAGGGACAGAAAGTGGTGATTGGAGCGGATTTCAATGGACATGGTGGTGAAGGGAACACAGGAGACAAGGAGGTGATGGGTAGATATGGTGTCAAGGAGAGGAATGAAGAAGCTCAGAGGATAGTGGATTTTGCCAAAAGGATGGACATGGCTGTGGTGAATACGTATTTTAAGAAGAGCGAGGAACATAGGGTGATGTACAAATGTGGAGGAAGATGCACACAGGTAGATTACATCCTATGCAGAAGAGTTGATCTGAAGGAGATTGAAGACTGCAAAGTGATGGCAGGGGCAAGTGTAGTTAAGCAGCATAAGATGGTGGTCTGAAGGATGATGTTGGAGATCAAGAAGAGGAAGAGAGTGAGAGCAGAGCCAAGGATCAAATGGTGGAAGTTGAAAAAGGAAGACTGAAAGGTTGAGTTTAGGGAGGAGGTGAAACAGACACTGGGTGGCAGTGAGGAGTTACCAGACAGCTGGGAAACTACAGCAGAAGTAGCAAGGTGAAGAGAGAGGTGGCAAAGGCTTAAAAAAAAGGTGTATGATGACTTATATGAGAAGTTAGAGACTAAGGAGGGAGAAAAGGACCCTGATTGGCTAGACAAAGGGACCGAGCTGGGAAAGATGGGCAGCAGGTTAGGGTGACAAAGGATAAAGATGAAAACATACAAGTGAGGAGAGTGTGCTGAGCAGATGGAAAGAGTGCTTTGAGAGGTTGATGAATGAAGAGAATGGGAGAGAGAGAAGGTTGGATAATGTGGAGATAGTGAATCAGGAAATGCAACGGATTAGCAAGGATGAAGTAAGAACAGATATGAAAAGGATGAAGAATGGAAAAGCCGTTGGTCCAGATGATATACCTGTGGAAGCATGGAGGTGTCTAGGAGAGATGGCAGTGGAGTTTTTAACCAGATTGTTTAATGGAACCCTGGAAAGTGAGAGGATGCCTGAGGAGTGGAGAAGTAGTGTACTGGTGTAGATATTTAAGATATTTAAGAATAAGGTGGATGTGCAGGACTGCAGTAACTACAGGGGAATAAAATTGAAAAGCCACAGCATGAAGTTATGAGAAAGAGTAGTGGAAGCTAGGTTAAGAAGTCAGGTGATGATTAGTGAGCAACAGTATGGTTTCATGCCAAGAAAGAGTACCACAGATGCAATGTTTGCTCTGAAGTTGTTGATGGAGAAGTTTAGAGAAGGCCAGAAGGAGTTGCATTGCGTCTTTATGGACCTGGAGAAAGCATATGACAGGGTGCCTCGGGAGGAGCTGTGGTATTGTATGAGGAAGTCGGGAGTAGCAGAGAAGTATGTAAGAGTTGTACAGGATATGTACGAGGGAAGTGTGACAGTGGTGAGGTCTGCGGTAGGAGTGACGGATGCATTCAAGGTGGAGGTGGGATTACATCAGGGATCAGATCAGAGCCCTTTCTTATTTTCAATGGTGATGGACAGGTTGACAGACGAGATTAGACAGGAGTCCCCGTGGACTATGATGTTTGCTGATGACATTGTGATCTGTAGCGATAGTAGGGAGCAGGTTGAGGAGACCCTGGAGAGGTGGAGATATGCTCTAGAGAGGAGAGGAATGAAGGTCAGTAGGAACAAGACAGAATACATGTGTGAATGAGAGGGAGGTCAGTGGAATGGTGAGGATGCAGGGAGCAGAGTTGGCGAAGGTGGATGAGTTTAAATACTTGGGATCAACAGTACAGAGTAATGGGGATTGTGGAAGAGAAGTGAAAAAGAGAGTGCAGGCAGGGTGAAATGGGTGGTGAAGAGTGTCAGGAGTAATTTGTGACAGACGGGTATCAGCAAGAGTGAAAGGGAAGGTCTACAGGACGGTGGTGAGACCAGCTATGTTATATGGGTTGGAGACGGTGGCACTGACCAGAAAGCAGGAGACAAAGCTGAAGGTAGCAGAGTTAAAGATGTTAAGATTTGCATTGGGTGTGATGAGGATGGATAGGATTAGAAATGAGTACATTAGAGGATCAGCTCAAGTTAAACGATTGGGAGACAAAGTCAGAGAGGCGAGATTGCGTTGGTTTGGACATGTGCAGAGGAGAGATGCTGGGAGAAGGATGCTAATGATAGAGCTGCCAGGGAAGAGGAAAAGAGGAAAGCCTAAGCGAAGATTTATGGATGTGGTGTTTGAGGACTTGCAGGTGATGGGTGTAACAGAACAAGATGCAGAGGACAGAAAGATATGGAAGAAGATGATCCTCTGTGGCAACCCCTAATGGGAGCTGATGCCCATATTGTTTATGTGCCTCAATAGATCAGCACATCTGATTGGTATTATTGTAATCTGCTTTGTCATTTACAGTATGGCAGTAAATTGGCAAAACGTGGTAAGAGGAGCTGTCCACCATTTCCCTTCTGCTTCTTGACAATCTCCCAAATCGCACTGCACAATTTGCAAGCTCCTCTCTGTGAAACTGGATTAGAAGAGATGTCACACCCTCGTCTTCAGACCTGGCCTCTGTGACCACTTAACTCCATGGGAAGACATCGGGTCAGCAACAGAGGACTGGACATCCATGAAAGTCGAAATGTTCTGAGTGGCATATAAAGGTGTTGTGTATTAACATTTGAGGGGATTATGTTGAAAAATAAGACTTGTTTGGTTCTACCTTTGCCTCTCTTAAAAGGTTAAGCTCAAAATGCCTTGATCACCCCAGATACATTTTGTTTGTGTGCTGAACATATTTGAACAAGAAAGAAGAAACTGAGCAGCAACTGCTTTACCTTCAGTGGGTGAAATTCAGATCATGACGGGGGGGTCATAGTAGCACAATGGTTATACCTGCTAACTTACAGCTCCTGGGACTGACCCCTAGCTTGGAGACTTTCTGGTTGGGTTCTTTTGACATTAGCTTAATTGGTCTGGTGCAAGAGTTGCTGTACACTGCACTTAGTATTCTGTCAGGATTTCACTCTTCATGGTCCACCATGTACTCTTTACAGCCAGTGCGGACTGCGACCCCACATGAACCTGTCGTAGAAGAAGCATGTGTGTAAACCTTTTCTGCACAGATGAGGTGCCTTCCTGACACATCCTAAAGACATGCGGTCAGGTGAATTCTTTAAAACTCACTTTATAATCCCTTCACAGATTTTATACTAACAAACTATTAATTTGGCATATCGTTTAAGATGTCTGCTTTATGCAGGGCAAAAGTCATTTTTTCCCATCAATGCTCACAGAGTATTTCACTTTTTTATTGACTATATCATAGTTCCAGTGGGTCACAAGTTTACATACACTATGTTGAAAGTTGGTAGCATTGCCTTTAATTTGTTTAACTTCAGCCAAAGGTTTTGGGTCGCCTTCCTCAAGCTTCTTACAATAAGTTGCTGGAATTCTGGCCTGTTCCTCCAGACAGAACTGGTGTAACTGGAAGAGGTTTGCAGGCCTCCTTGCTCACACATGCTTTTTCAGTTCTCTCCACAAATTTTCAGTCGGATTGAGGTCAGGGCTTTGTGATGGCCACTCCAATACCTTGAACCTTTTGTCCTCAAGTCATTTTGCCACAACTTTTAGCATATGCTTGGGGTCATTGTCCATTTGGAAGACCTATTTGTGATGGAGCTTCAACTTCTTGCTGAGCTCTTAAGATGTTGCTGCAGTAAATCTGCATAATTTTCCTTCCTCATGATGCCATCAGTTTTGTGAAGTGCACCAGTTCCTCCAGCAGCAAAGCATCCACTCAACTAGATGCTCCCACCCCAATGCTTGATTGTTGGGATGGTGTTCTTTGGCTTGCAAGCGTCACCCTTTTTCCTCCAAACATATCAATGGTCATTATGGCCAGAGCAGTTAGATCTTGGATTCATCAGACCAGAGGACATTTCTCCAGAAGGTAAGAACTTTGTCCCCATGTGCCAATGCAAACTGCAGTCTGGCTTTTTCATGGCCGCTTTGGAGCAGTGGCTTCTTCCTTGCTGAGCAGTCTTTCAGGTTATGTCGATATAAGGACTCGTTTGGCTCTGCATATAGATACTTTTCTAGTAGTTTCCTCCAGCATCTTCACAAGGTCCTTTACTGTTGTTCTGGGATTAGTTTGCACTTTTTATGCTAAAGTACATTCTTCTCTAGGAGGCAGAATGTGTCTCCTTCCTGAGTGGTATGTCGGCTGTGTGGTCTCATGGTGTTTATACTTGCATATTATTGTTTGTACAGAAGGACGTAGAACCTTCAGGCATTTTGAAATTGTTCCCAAGGGTCAAGCAGATTTGTGGAGGTCCACAATTTCTTTTCTGAGGTCTTGGTTGATTTCTTTTGATTTCTCCATTACATCAAACAAACAAGCAGTGAGTTTGATGGTAGGCCTTAACATACATCCACATATTGACTTCAGTTAGGCTAGTTGGCTAGCAGAAGCTAATTGTCTAATTGCCTAAAGGTTTCACATTAGTTTCTGGAATTTTCCAAGTTGTTTAAAGGCACAGTTAACAAAATGTATATAAACTTGTGACCCACTGAAACTGTGATATGGTCAATGACTGTATATGTATGTGTACTTTTCTATTATTATCATTCTTTAATTTAATATTATTTATTGTTTCAGTATGCTGCTGCTGAAGAATGTGAATTTCCCATTGGGATTAATAAAGTATCTATCTATCTATCTATCTATAAAAAGTGAACATTGTGAACTCTGTGAACATTGTTGGAAAAAAATACTTATGCCCTGCACAAAGTAGATGTCTTAAATGATACGCCAAATTTATAGTCAGGATAAAATCTGGGCAGACATTATAAAGTGAGTTTTAAACAATTCACCCTAAGTGTATGTAAACATCTGATTTCAACTGTAATGTGCCCAGAGTTGCCGAGGTGGGTTGAAGTTCCCCATGATGCTGGTTTAAGTAGGTTTGGGAGTGCCACCATGATTTGTATTTCAGGCAGCACAGGTCAGTGGAATCAGACTTGCATTTTAGTGGTCCGACTTATTAACTTATTTTTCTATCAACATAAATGAGTGCCCATCCCAAAAGTTTTACCATCAGTCTTATAAGTCAGGTAACAGTGGATTACATGTCTCTTCTTGTTGTTTTTGTATCAGCAGTATTAGATTGAGAGTGTTTTCCCATCGTTGAAGGAAGCTGTGGAACGCAACACAAAAGTGTACTTATCTGATGTACTATTATAAGAAATCTGTTTCCTGATGTAAAATAATGTATTCTAGAGAGTCTCTGTTGTTGTGCAATACTTCTGTGGTTGCAATTTTTAGATATTGTCTGCTGCATAATCTGTCCACCAGGTGGCACCAGTACCACTCGCCTGAAGATGAGCTAACAAGAAGCCTTCAACTCAGGGCAACATGGATCAGGTCTTTATTTTTAATAAGTTTAGAGTCAGACCAGCCTCTCATTGGTATGTGGCCTACTGTGAAACCATCACTTTTACAGGTAAGTGCATCCTTAATATTAATTAATAAAGGTTAGATTTAATGGGGTCACTCAGACATTTTCATGTTTTTTGATAGAAGCTGATACTTTTTTTTTAATCAAGATACCATTAAATTGATTTACAAATATAGCGAAGGCATTGTTTGTGTGTATAATGGCTATTTCTGCTTGAAAGTACTGATTTTTAATTTCGTATTCACGTATACAGTAATTGCTAAGCTCCATTTTCAACAGCCATTCCTGTAGTGTCTTAATGGTCAACTCCCTTAGCTTATCCTTTAATAGTCATTTTAAATGCCAATTGGTTATTAGAGAAACCTTTGTGACTGCATTAACAGAGCTGAAACCTGATATTCTGTTCACTAGGGTTGCAATGGTACTGAATTCAGTTCCTAAAGTTCAGTTCTGGGTCCAGAAATGGCCAAAATGAATCAGCTTTCTCAAAAAGCATGTTAGCCTGCTGTTTTTGGCAGAATGAAGGATATTCCATGGGTCAGACTGCTATGAAACGAAAGATTTCATACAAAGGTGTCTGTCATTGTATTGAGAGAAGAGGACCAACTGGATCTGACCAGGACAGCAAAAAGAACAGGAAGCCCAGATTGGCAATGGCATAAGTGGAGAAGGACTGTATAGTGTGAGAAACAGATGTCTTACAGGTCCACAGCTGGTGAGGACGCCAAACACAAGTGTCATCTGCAACAGAGCAAACACAACCCTAGGATGCTGGCCTAACAGGCAGAGTCTCAAAGAAAAAGACAATTCTGAAACTGGCAAATAAAAGGAAAAGGTTACAATGGGCAAAAAGACGCACACATTGGACAGAAGATGACTGGAAAAGTGTATTATGCTAAGCATCTCATTGTTGTTTTTTCTGTGCTCCAGATGGGATTGGTAGTTGGTGTGTTTTTAGTGAAGGAGACAACTGAGGACCTGTATGGTGTTTGTTTCTCACACTGCACACTCTGATGTCCTTCTCCTCTTAAGCAGTTGTCCATCTGGACCTTCCCCTTCTTATTCTATCTTGGCTAGATTTGGTTTGCCTTCTTCTCTCAAGACAGTAATAGATATCTTTGTATGAAATTGATAGTTTTTTTTTTAAATCTGTTACATTAAATATCCTTCATTTTGTAAAAAAAACACATGAATGACATGTTTCTTTGGAGTGCTGTTTCATTTTGGCCATTTTTGAACCCAGAACTGAACATTAGGAATGCCAGGATCTGGCAATCCAGATGAACAGAATATTAGGTTTCAGTGGAGTTAATGAAATTACAAAGGATTCTCTCATAACAAATCAGCATTTAAAGAGGACTAATTAAGGGGTAAACAAAGAGAATTAACCAATAGGACACAGAAGGAATGGCTGTTGAAAATGGAGCTTTTCAGTGGAAGGGACAGCTGGCAGCCTTACTTGGTCAGGATGCCCATGAGTTGGAAGGCCCTTGGGAGAATGTGTACAGGGCATTATCTTCCCCGGAGCACTAGATGGCAGCCCCCCTGGGTTGAAGCGGAAACTCGGATTCCCACAGGGCAGCATGGGTGATGAAGTTCTATGACTCAGCCCTGTTGGGTTCCATGGGTGCCTCCAGGGGGTGCTGCAGAAACTGAGGAGGCCTACGTCATGGGGTTTCCATCTCACCCAGAAGTTATTTCGGACCACGTGTCTGGAAGACCAGAAGTACTGACTGGTGAAAGATAAAAGGAGCTGCCTGCTTCAGATAGATGAGCCCAGAGTCAGGTGGAAGGTGGACAAAGCTTGTGTGGAGGAGTGGAGGAGGCAGTGACAAAGAGGAAGAAGACAAAGAGTTGTGCTTGTGCTTTATTGTACTTGTGGCTGTGGTGGTGAGAAACACTAGATAAGGAAGAGTTTCCCACAATAAAAGACTATCTGCTTTTAACTTGTGACCGTGCCTGCTTGTGTTAGGTGTTTTGGGAGCTGGAGCGCCCCCTGGTGTCCACTCCAGTCATATGTGAATAATAAATTAAAAATCAGTCATTTCAAGCAGTAATAGCCATCAGTCACACTAGTAATGTCTTAAAATCAGTTTAATGGTATCTTGATAAAAAAAATGGTATCAATTTTTATATATAAAAAAAGAATATTTCTGTGTGACCCCAAACTTTGACCAGTAGTGTGCATAAGGGAAAACTACAATGTAGGCGTATTTGACTTTTAATAATGAATGAATGCAAAAAATTCTTTGTTAAACTGCAAAGCCTTCTTTTGCCATAGGCAACCATCACCCACCGTTACGCAGTTGTTTTTGCAGCAATAAAAATAAATGATCATATTGAAATGAAATATTTGTAGCTTTAAAGAATTAAAAATGTAAGATTAGAAAGAATTTTACAGAATTATCCAGACTGACATTGTTTTCATTCGCACATAAATCTAACTTTGTTCCTTGCTACTTTTATCAGGATTTGTGCAGGGTCCAAACACAGGAGCAGTGGTCCTGCAAAACTCGAGCTGTTTTCTGTAAGATGGCACTGGGCTTGAGTTTAAATTAATTTGTTAAAAAAAATCCTCATTTGTTTGTTTCATATGCAGGAACACTTTTTTCAGTCAGGTAATTTGCGTGCTGCTGGTGCCAGGTTAGTCCATATCTTCCTTTAAACATGTCCAGAAAATACAAGGAGAAAGAAAGTCAAAATGGTTTATGCCTAAAATATTTTGTTCGTACTGTTTGGAAAAGCCACGTGGTTTTGCTGAAGTAATCTGAAGAGATTACATTTGTCTGTGCCATTCATCTGAAAAGAATGTGCCACCCTATAAAATTGCCCTGTTCCCTCTAAGTCGGTGTTGTGGTTATGAATTAGCATCATTTCAGCTCTTTGTCAGGACATGAACCATACTTCAGATCACATCATACATACGTTGTGCCATTTCTTAGCTGGGTTTTTTATCCCAGGTGGGAATACAAAGGTCGGGGGGGTGCGGCTGGAAGGGAAGCCTTGCTTAAGACCAACAGAAAGTGCAAGGCGGGAGTGTGCGAGGGAGCAGTGATTTATCGAATGTGAGGCGTTTCAGATTTCAGTCAATGAAGAGATAAACAGAGCTCACCGAGGCTGGTGTTGGGGTCAGAATGTCTCTTGATGCAGTTAACTGTGCAAACATGATCTGTTCGTTGAAACATCCAATTGTTTGATTAACGAACAGTTGGCTGTTCCCTACTATTTGCTTTACTACTTAAGTGGAATAAAACAGCTCTTTTCATTGACCTTTTGCCAACTGAACTGCCCACCTTTCTGTTAGCAACTAGAGACGTTCGGTGTGTCTTAAAAGGCAAGTGCAATTTTTGTGTTACTGTATAACTGCATCAGACGCATTTTATGTAAGGATGCAGTTATAAATCCAATAAATTATTGGCACTAGGATAACTGCTATTTGTCCTTTATGTTAAAAAATATCAATATCTAAAAAGATCCAAATTTTGGATGAACAACATAATTGTGTACAGGAGTGCATTCTGTCAGTGGCTACGTGATTACATGTGCCTGTCACGTGTCTACCAAATTTGGGCCAGATGAGCCATCCACAGAAGAATGATGGCCGATCTGTCTGTATGAGAACATTCATAAAAGTGTAACAAGTCCTCATTCTCTTGTTTTGAAATGCAGAACTAATTCAAATAAAGCAGGGAAATGAGAAACCTGATAAATAAAAAGTTAGCATCAAGCGCCTTGAGTGTCTTCAGTGTATTCCTGTAGTTGCTACAACCTTCCCAGGATAAACTGCTGAGTCAATAATTCATTATATCGCACATTTTCATACAAAATAGGCAGTTCAAAGTGCTTTACAAGAACTTAATAAAGAAATAATAAAATTAAATAGAAACTTACACAATACAGATAGACAGGCAAGCAAAAAAGCTGAGCCTTTAAAGGATAAGCTTGATATTTTTCCAGTCAATGTTATTTCTTCACAGATATATTATACATGCATTTACCATGCAAAATTATTTTCTAAAGTCAAGCGTTTTCTATACATTTAAAAAATATCTTGCCTATGGGGTACCACAAGAAAATAGCTTAAAAACTTACCAATGAAATAGCAAACATTTTGATACAAGGAAACATGCCTTCCGTGTTTCTGACGCATGCTTGTGACAACAAAAGGGATCTGGAAATACGCATTTTATCGCATATTCCTGGTGCCATTCTTCTCGTGGTAAGGATACGTTTTCCATTCACTTGTGTGAGTTCGCACATAAATATGGCAATGAATCAAAACAAGATCAACCACATGGCATGAAAAGTTTATTTTGGTTTGGACTTTCAAAAGGAAATCACACCCTGATTGGGGATGGAAGATTAAAGCAGGAGAAGACAAATGCTGAAATGACATGAACAGCTGGATCTTCTTTTCATATGGCTGAATTTCATAATATCAGATTTTTTTTTAGGTATTTTACAATGTGTATGTAATTGTAAGATGCAGATCAATACTCGGACACCATCTTGGATGTAATTGGTACGTTTTTTAAACTTGTATTTCCTGGTGATGCCCTATGCCCCATTAGACTCCATTTTAATGTTCCAGTGAGGGTAAGATATTTTTTTACATTTATAGAAAATGTTTAACTTTAGAACACAATTTTTGTAGCAAAAGCCTATATACCATGTTGTGAAGAAATAACTTTGACTAGAAAAATACAGAACTTGTCCTTAATGACTGAATTTAAAATACTATTAACAGAACGTTTAAGTCTCTGTTGGTTATAAAAACAAGTTTGATGCTATGGTCAGTTGGCCAAGGATTAGAGGAAAATAAAAACTCCAGCTTGTGAAGTACTGAAGAAAATAAGCCTCCATGATCCAAGGCCAAAAGGCCACTTAGCATCCACAAACAAATATGCGCTAGGTAGTTCCTTATTGTTTTGGCTCACCATCCTAGAATAGAGGTTTACAAAGAAGGTCCTGGTGGTTTTTATTCCATCTCGGTTGCTTAATTAAAAACTAAACCTTGCCAGTCACAGATTGTGTTTACTTTGATGGCTTGGTAGTGTGTTCATTCTGTCTTGTTTAGATCATTCTTATATCCTAGATGTTTTCCTTTCCACAGATTTGTAACCTGAAGCAGATGAGTAATTCTCAGTCCTTCACTTTTTTGTCTTCAGTTTCCTTTCAAATATTTTCTTAAATCAGACAGTTAATGATGGAAATGAGCTAGATGGAGATCTTCTGGTTGCATCTTATTGTTAATGATGAGCAATAAAAAACAGTGCAAGCATCTGTTTAAGTTGAAAATATAAACATTTTGGGATTTGGAGTCTTAACAGGCGAGACAACTAAACGAAGCATAAAAAATGTTACTTGAGCAATGAGTGCTACAACAGAAAACACTGACTTATCATTAAGTAATGGGATTGAAACCAAAACCTACAGCCCTGCAGGACTGACTCTGGAGACCCCAGTGCTAGAAGATTAGATGCAGTGGGTCCTATCAAAGGTTGAAGCATCCTTACTTGCTGCTGCCCACTAGGCTCAGTCCAAAGACACCTGGAAGTACACTTGAACCTTCACCAGAGTCCTCCAAAGCTGCCAGATATAAACAAGGTATCACATTTTTAGTGAAGGAAAAAACAAAACAAAGTGTAGGCCGTCCAATTTGTATTGCTGTCATACCCAAGGCACATTGAGGTGGCATGCATGATGTGTTTGAAGAGTGCAAATCCATTCCTAATTACCTGAACAAGAGGAGTATGATGAAAGTTGCCTCTGCTTGCTTGCTGTATGAGCCCTAACTGAGCAAGTTAATGAGTCCTCCTATGCTGGAAACAAAATGCATAAACAATAGTAATGGACTCCAACCTTAGATAAAGGTGTTTGCTAAGTATACAGGTGTATACGATATGGAGACCTGACCCTATGATTGGATTAAGCAGTTTGAAAAGAAATTGATAGGTGGAATTTTATATTTTTTGTTTTAATCAACAAAAGCTGTAATGCAAAAATGAAAATAAAAGTCTAAGTGTCCTCCAGTTAGATTCATTATGTAGGGAGAAGGGAAGCCCTTTTTTGCAGACGTCAGTCTCAAAAGAAGGTTTCTCCACCGACTTTGCACATAAAAGTGCAGATTTTCTCCTTCTTTCTTTGTTAACTTATAACACTTTGTCACACACGTGCAAGTAGCTAAAGGGCTTAAGTAATGGTAATACCTCATCCGACCAGGGGGCGGCGGGGTGCACTGACTGTCTTTCTCAGTTCCCTGCAGACCTTTCCCGAGAAATCCTGCCAGGTTCCGGCACCTCCGAAGACCTCACTTCCTGTTCCAGCCCCTTAGATGACATCACTTCCGGTCCCAGGCCCTTCGATGACGTCACTTCCTATATGGGCCTTTAAAGCAGCCATCTTACTACCAATGAATCAGTTCTGTTTTGGGCTCAGTCTTGTGAACAACTCTGATCTTTTCAAATGTCTTTTGCAGCCAGGGATATTATACGGGTGGCTGCCCTAAACCTTTTCACGATGTCTGGTCTGTGTTTCTATCACAACTTATAACAGAATGCAAGTCAGGATCCAGCCCTAGACATGGTGCAGATCTCACACACACACACACACACACACACACACACTTGTTCATACAGGGGCCGAGTCAGAGTCAACAATTAGCTTAACACAGATACGTCTGAGATGTGGGAGGAAAACATCACCACTATAAGAAGAACGTGTAGCCCCCCAAGTTTGCTGTGAAAGTGCAATACAGGAGATACAGTCAGATAGCTTGTTAAATAATTATTTACCTGTTGAGGTGTTGGAACCTGTCATGGGATTAAGTCAACTGATCATTCTCAAATTGATGAAATGGCCGGAACATTTAATATACGGTACAATTAAGCTCATAGTTGGACATGCTGGTGTTTTCTAAGTGAAGATGCCATGTGTTCTTTTACTCATTTATAATTTCAGTGAGCTTCCTGAAGAGGGGCCTCTAAGACTAAGCATATGAGTGTATTGTGAAGGGCAAACTGTAGAAGACATAAGCACAGAGATGCACCTTCTCATGAGGCTCCTGCAATCCAAACCAGGATTATAAGCAATACGCAGTGATACCCACATTTGGAGATTTTTGCTTTTGTTTTAGTCAGTTTTAATGAGTGGGCAGTCCCTGCCTGTTCTGTGACTTTGCATCCATTTTCACACCTGCTTATTCTAAATCAATGTTATGGAGGTCAATGGCTTGTCCCAGGAACAACAGATGGAGTGGTAGCAGACCCCATGCATTGTTGTACTGAGCACAACTAATATAATTTTGTACACAACTGTTACATGTTGATTGACACATGCAAGTAAGAATCTCCCCATGCTCTGTAAATGGGACAGTAGTGCCCCGCTAAACCTATAAAGATGCATGTTTGGAATGTTGGAGGGATACTGGAGCTCAGTTCATGACCTGACACATTCATCTAATATCAGGGAAATTTGGTGTGGCCTATTAGTCTAATCCACTGGTTGTGGCGTGTGGTAGGAAAACACAGGCGGTCAACAAGCTGGTATTCATACTCAGTCCTCTGGAGCTGAAAGGCTCATGATACCTTTTATGGACTGTTACATTGATCATTCTTCATATAATATTGTGGGCCAAAAGTAACCAGTCACAGTTTTAGTTTTCTGAGGAATTTGTCAATGATTTGTATGTGTTATTCACAGAGTTAGATTGCAAGGTCATTCTTTAAAATGTGCAAGGGTGCTCAGCCAAGTTGCACTGGTGTCAGTTGTTCAAATGCACATTTCTTACAAACACACTAATCACACACTGAAGTCTACTTTTGACTTTAGAAAAGGTGGAAATATGGCAGTGAATTAAACAAGGAAAAATTAAATACTGAAAATGACATCTGAATATCAAGGCCTTGTAAGATAAAACCAGAAAGCTTAGCTGGTCCCCTAATACTAGAAACCAAGGTTTTTGGAAATTAGGAGCCTGGTTCAACTAAAACACAGAAACAATAGGCTGTATCTTAAAAACGGTACAGTTAGTGTGCCTTTGATGTATTGTCCACAGTCCTGGTCACCACACTTAAAAACTGACAGTGACACTAGAATGTGTCCAGGTGTGTCCCAGAAGTAAAGGGCATGGCCTACTCTAGCAGGCCCAGTTTCTCCAGCCTAAGGAAAAGCACAATGATGGGAAACCAATGCATGCCATCACCGTTCTTACTAACATCTGCCCTGTCATATATTTGGGGTAGATACCTACAGCCTTCTAAATACAGCAATACAGGGACCAGAGAGCTTTTAGCAAGCCAATGAGTCAAAGGCCCCAAGCATTATCCTCACAGTCCATTATCCCATTGCATTTTTGACAAGCATTTGGAGCTTTTTAACAATATTTTATATATTGTAATGGTAATCATCTATAATAGAAAATGTTTAAACACTGCAGCAGAATATTAAGTGTTCCATAAAAAGTGTTGTTGTATTTAGTAGCCGGTAACAGCCAAGGAATTTCTGATGTTGGTAGTCTGCTTATGTGTGGTGCCCAGAAGGGACTTGCACCTGCCTGCCACATTCCACCAGGGAGCAGATCGACCCGTAAACTCCTCCATGTTGCTTTTTGCTCATGTCTTGCAACACTTCTTTTGAAGCCAGCTGTATAAATCCCAGGTACAGGATGCCAAGAAGCTGCTAAGTAATTAGTAATGGATATGTATCACTTTTGGAAAAACAGATTTTCAGGTAAATTAAAATGTATATCGAAAATAAATATTACTAAGATTGTGGTAGATCCCTTTGTTCTTAAAGCAAAGTTTGAAAAAATCCTTGGCAATCTACCAGGAAAATCCTGAAAATCTCAAATTCTGAAGTAGTTGGTATCTCAATACATAAGTCAGTCTTATTTTCAGTTATGAGGCATGTAATTCTAGCAGACATCCTCAAGGGAAGATGAATACTTTCAGGAGATATGAAATAATGTTTATCTCATAAAAAACACAGTAACGTGAGAGTAAGTCTATGTAGTATATACTGTACATATGCTAAACAGGGTCCATCAACTCTATGGACGTGCGGAGCCTTGCAGAGATAGATAGATAGATAGATAGTGTGGTACCCGGCTGGGGTTCATGCCCAGCTGGGATGCCCAGGAGGACAGGAGGAGGGCTTATGCCTCCTCCAGAACACGAGGGGGCGCCCGCCCTGGTTGCTTTGGGGGCCACGGGTACAGAGCTTGGAAGCTCAACCCTGTAGGGGCCCGTGGTCACCGCCAGGGGGCGCCCCGATGCCTTGGGAGCCCTGGACCTCAGCAATTCCACCACATCTGGAAGTGTCAAAAAAGCACCTGAACATGTACATATGATTTCTCAGTTTTTTTATTTTTAATAAATTTGCAAAAACCTCAAGTAAACTTTTTTCACATTGTCATTATGGGGTGTTGTGTGTAGAATTCTGAAGAAAAAAATGAATTTAATCTATTTTGGAATAAGGCTGTAACATAACAAAATGTGGAAAAAGTGATGTGCTGTGAATACTTTCCGGATGCACTGTATATATCTGACTGTTCCTTGCCTTGTGCCCAGTGCTACCAGAATAGTCTCCGGACCCCACAACCCTTATTTGGATCATTTGATGATAAGATGAAACTATTCATATTCACCATATAGAAAGTCAACACTCCCATTCAAAATGTGAATCTGAAAATATAAAAACATTAACATGCACCTGTACTATTTTTATTTACACACAGTAACCCACACTAGCCAAATGAAAATAAAGTTCTAAAACATTCTAAATATTAATGAACATTGCACTACGTTTTTTGGTCTTATTCGTCATTAGTTTATTATACTTTTCTTTGTCTAGTTTCTTCTTGGTTCTTTTCTCAGGTTTTTCTAAGCCATCTTCTGTTCTTTCCCTAGCACCTTTTACCCATGCAGGCCAGTGACATTTTGGAGGTAAGGAAGTTCTACTCACTAATCGGGGTGCGAGAGTGCAATGTTGATCATGTTGATTAGCACATGCAATTAAGAATTTAACCGTACTCTGTACACTTGACAGTACCTTTATAAACTGATGTAAATCTTTAAATATTTAATTAATTGGATCAGCGAATACTCTCACCCCCATTACAATTACATTTGCAAACTTGCTGAGCCGTAGCCAATAACCTTGCACACCACAAAGCAAAATAATTGACTCACTGCTTGGATGTGCATTTCAAAGGATACAGTCTTTTATAGCGGATTTCAAAAGGACTTTGAAATCAGATTATGGAAGGACACAAGTTGGAAATCAGTCAAAAGTATCAAAATGAAGTGGAAGGATTGTGACATCTCCCAGACCTTGTCTACATCAGGCTCTCCCTCCTAAGTGATCAGAAAGGCTACCAAAAGGTCATTGGCAATTTTGAATGAGCTGCAAAGACTGATCATTCTGTTTACACGACAAAAATATCACAAGCACTCCACAAATCTTGTTAATATGGGAGGGTGGCAAGAAAAAAGACACTAAGACATCAGTCTAGTTCATGTTTTGTTAAAGCACACTATAAAGCAAAAAGATACAGTGGTCAAGTGAGACCAAATCATCTTTCTGGCTGGACTGCATAACCATAGGTCTTGTGAAACCCAATGCATCTAAAGGAAACATTCCTACAGTGAAGTATGGTGGTGGCAGATTCCTGTTGTAGGGGTGTTTACCCTTTAGCTGGGTTGAAGACCAGGTTAGGATACAAAATACAGGCACATTCTTGAAGAAAACCTGTAAGACCTTAGTCAGGAAGTTGAAAATCAGAGGAAAATTTGTCTTTTAGCAAAGTCCTAAACCACACAGCCCAAGCACCCTTATTAATGCCTGAAGGACAATATGATGAATGTCTTTGAGTGGCATAGTCAAAGGCCTGACCTCTGAACTAAATCCTGTTGAAAATCTTTAGAATGACTTGAACGGGGTAGATCGTTGAACTGTCACGAGGCAGTTTGACTGAGCTCAGACAATCCTGGTGGGAGAAATAAGCAAATATGGCCTCCCACTATGTGTGCAAAGTCAGTAGACATCAGTAGATCAAATTCAGCAACAGTGTTATCATGTATTAAATTATCCACCCAGGTACCCAACCCTTCTTGAGAAATTTGACTTTCTTGTTTCACTTGGGTATTTTAAGTTGTAATTTGTAAATAAAAAATGAAAATGTCTGATTTTGTTTGTTTTCTCTTTGGACAGTGCAACAAAAGTTCAACATTTTACAAGGGGTTGGGGATGTTGTATTTTTAATTTATATATTTTTCTCTAGAACTTAAAAAAACTGTTTGACCCAGCCTAATACTGTACATTATTGGTTATTTTAATAGCAAATGTAATATTACATATATAAATATAAAATATATATATATATACTAGTGGGCTCCGCCCCCTGCTCACTTTGCTCGCCAACCCCCGGGTTTGGTTAACCGGATATACACTTTAAAGAGATTGTTATATTCATGGGAATTGTTACATATGCATTATTTTCACTTTTACTTTAAGACTTCAGTAAAAACAATATTTGGAATTAACTTTTCTTTAAGATCACATTGAATTTTGATTCCGTGTTTGGACTTACATTATGACAACGCAATATATAACTGACTGAATATCGTTTCTTTCTCTCTAATAAATAAACTGACTTTTTTGAATGTTATATATATATATCAGAAAAGTGAGTAAACCCCTCACATTTTTGTAAATATTTTATTATATCTTTTCATGGGACAACACTGAAGATATGACACTTTGATGCAATGTAAAGTAGTCAGTGTACAGCTTGTATAACAGTGTAAATTTGCTGCTCCCTCAAAATAACTCAACACAGCCATTAATGTCTAAACTGCTGGCAACAAAAGTGAGTACACCCCTAAGTGAAAAATGTCCAAATTGTGCCTAATTAGCCATTTTCCCTCCCCGGTGTCATGTGACTCGTTAGTGTTACAAGGTCTCAGGTGTGAATGGGAAATGGGAAATTTGGAATGTAGGTTACCCTTGGCCTATAGGTGCTCACTATATCGTTTGCTGTACCGATGTATTTATGCAAATCCAAGAGAGTGTCTTGTGGGCCGAGAGCAGGGGGGCGGGGCCTTCCTCATTCACTCGCCAGCCTCTGTTCGAGTTGGTGTACGTCTCGCCTTGCGCTGAAGTGCACCTTGCCTCCACTTAGCTAGCGATACCTGTTTATTCAACAGACATTATCATGTACAGATTGTTAAGGAGTAACGTTTGATGTTTTTGAGAGAGAAATCAGAGCTCCATGTGTTTTAGAGTGTAGCTGCTGATTGCCAGAGATATCATGGCCATGTGCTTTTCTCCCCACGCGGGGAATGCTCTCCCGTCAGAGCTGAACACGAACAGAAATAATGCCAACATCTATTGATTTTTAATGTTTGTCTTGTTTCATTACTATGTAGGTGCAGCCATGGGGTGCAGCTAGCATATATATATATATATATATATATATATATATATATATATATATATATACAGTGCATCTGGAAAGTATTCACAGCACATCACTTTTTCCACATTTTGTTATGTTACAGCCTTATTCCAAAATGGATTAAATTCATTTTTTTCCTCAGAATTCTACACACAACACCCCATAATGACAACGTGAAAAAAGTTTACTTGAGATTTTTGCAAATTTATTAAAAATAAAAGAATTGAGAAAGCACACGTTCATAAGTATTCACAGCCTTTGCCATGAAGCTCAAAATTGAGCTCAGGTGCATCCTGTTTCCCCTGATCATCCTTGAGATGTTTCTGCAGCTTAATTGGAGTCCACCTGTGGTAAATGCAGTTGACTGGACATGATTTGGAAAGACACACACCTGTCTATATAAGGTCCCACAGTTGACAGTTCATGTCAGAGCAGAAACCAAGCATGAAGTCAAAGGAATTGTCTGTAGACCTCCGAGACAGGATTGTCTCGAGGCACAAATCTGGGGAAGGTTACAGAAAAATTTCTGCTGCTTTGAAGGTCCCAATGATCACAGTGGCCTCCATCATCCTTAAGTGGAAGAAGTTCGAAACCACCAGGACTCTTCCTAGAGCTGGTCGGCCATCTAAACTGAGCAATCGGGGGAGAAGGGCCTTAGTCAGGGAGGTGACCAAGAACCCGATGGTCACTCTGTCAGAGCTCCAGAGGTCCTCTGTGGAGAGAGGAGAACCTTCCAGAAGGACAACCATATCTGCAGCAATCCACCAATCAGGCCTGTATGGTAGAGTGGCCAGACAGAAGTCACTCCTTAGTAAAAGGCACATGGCAGCCCGCCTGGAGTTTGCCAAAAGGCACCTGAAAGACTCTCAGACCATGAGAAAGAAAATGCTGAACTCTTTGGTGTGAATGCCAGGCGTCACGTTTGGAGGAAACCAGGCACTGCTCATCACCAGGCCAATACCATCCCTACAGTGAAGCATGGTGGTGGCAGAATCATGCTGTGGGGATGTTTTTCAGCGGCAGGGACTGGGAGACTAGAAAGGATAAAGGGAAAGATGACTGCAGCAATGTACAGAGACATCCTGGATGAAAACCTGCTCCAGAGCATTCTTGACCTCAGACTGGGGCGACGGTTCATCTTTCAGCAGGATAGCGACCCTAAGCACACAGCTAAGATATCAAAGGAGTGGCTTCCGGACAACTCTGTGAATGTCCTTGAGTGGCCCAGCCAGAGCCCAGACTGGAATCCGATTGAACATCTCTGGAGAGATCTTAAAATGGCTGTGCACCGACGCTTCCCATCCAACCTGATGGAGCTTGAGAGGTGCTGCAAAGAGGAATGGGCGAAACTGGCCAAGGATAGGTGTGCCAAGCTTGTGGCATCATATTCAAAAAGACTTGAGGCTGTAATTGCTGCCAAAGGTGCATCGACAAAATATTGAGCAAAGGCTGTGAATACTTATGTACATGTGATTTCTCAGTTTTTTTATTTTTAAAAAATTTGCAAAAACCTCAAGTAAACTTTTTTCACATTGTCATTATGGGGTGTTGTGTGTAGAATTCTGAGGAAAAAAATTAATTTAATGTGGAAAAAGTGATGCGCTGTGAATACTTTCCGGATGCACTGTATATCTGTTTGTGTGCATGTGTGCAAAATGCACATTTCATGATGTTTTTTCTCTATCATTTCCTTTATGCCTATGTGTATTTTTATGTATTATATTTATAATTATTAAGGAGTGCACTTCTCATATAAGTGCAAGTGCATTAAAATAAGTATGAATTGTATTGAAATGAAGTGAAATGAAGTGAATTGTAATCATTATTAAAGAAATGTGTGCAGCAGCCAGTGCCCTGTAGTGAAAAGTGACTTGACTTGGCTTAGGTAACTGGTTATGCCACTTTTAGTAGGAATAACTGCTCTGTTGTTGTTATGGACTCTTTTCTTATTGTTTAGTGGAAAACATCTGTACTACCACCTCTTACAGGGCAACCCATATCCGGTTCTGCCACAAAATTACATCTGGACCTCATGTAAGTCATTCTCAAGATGTAAATGTATTATCTCTTCAGTTTTCATGCTTGTGTATTTTGGCTCTTTGTCATGCTGTTCCCCAGGTTTAACTCACAGACAGATGGCCTCATATTCTCCTAAAGAATCATTCATTTTAGAGCACAATTCAAGGTTCTTTTATAAATGGCTGACATGTTATTCAAGTTGCTGCTGCTGCCAGTAGGCTTGACTGCCAGTATGAGGGTCTATGTGAATAATGCATTATTCACTTTTCTCCATTGACAATGTGGACCATGTAAGCCAATATGTTTTCTATTTTACTTGTCTGGATAAAGACTTTTTGACAATTATTCAAGGTTACTTTAGTGCATATGAAGCAAATCTGTTCTTATTGGTTTAGTTTTTCTCATGTTCGAGTAATGAATACTGACCTCCTCTGAGGAAGAATCCTAGGCCTGACAGTATATATGTATTATACTAGGATTCTTTGTGAATCTATGGAATATTTCAATCGGGGAGATTTTAAATTGAGGAGATGATTAATCCATGGGAAGCACTTGTCTGAAAGCATCTCAGTAAAGTCTGCATGGCTGTCACTGTGGTTTGATGGATAGCTAAAGCCTCTGAAATGTCTCTTTTATGGTCAGATTTTTATTAGCAATCAAATAAAAGTATAAAATTAAATCTAAGACAAATGCAAGTGATTACATTTATTGATCATGATGTGTCTCTAAAGCCTGAGCCTTGAGGACTTTACTCAGATGCTAGTGTTAGTCAGATTTACATTGAACATGGCAGGCCTAAATCAGGCCTCACTCAAAGGTCCATCCATTGCTTTAATCTCATTTAACAGTCTATAGTATCAAGTGCAAGACAGGAACCAGGGCTGGTGCTAGTTCACGGCACAGCGCGGCACGACACACTCACTCTCACACTGGGTCAAAATGACACCTAGCGCGAATCTTTGGGATGCAAGAGGAAAACTAAAATACTTTGAGAATACTTCCCAGAGAGTGACTGGGCCAGCATTTGAGCCCAGGACTCAGCGTCTTGCTGTGCTGTCTACTGTGCTGCCTGGCCTGTTTTCAAATAGCTCACCATATTATCACTTTCATTGGGTTGTATTCCTAGAGGACATCAACTTTTCACAACTGAAGACTACATCCTGTATATGACTTGTTTAAACATCAAAAAATGAGAAAACATCCAAACGTTGGAGTGATTTATTTTTCTCTGTCTGGTTCTGGTCTAATATGACTAATAACACCCAAATGCCTGTATCTTTAAAGCCCAATTGCTGTTTATTTCTCCATTATACACATCTTTGTTTTTCAAGGCACAGATTTACAATTTGGTACAGATACTTCTCTCCATATTGCAGTTTTTTGACATATAATTTCAGTCTTGCCCCTGTGGTGGACCACCGGGGCCCTTACCTGGCTGGGACACCCAGACCATGGAAGGACAGGGGGAGAGTGTATTTTCAAGACCGTTTCTCCCCTGGCCCGACAGAGAGCAGTCCCCTTAGCTCCCAGCAGGGCCACGGGTTATGAGCATGGAAGCTCAACCCTACTGGGGCCCATGGCCCCCACAAGGAGGTGCTTGAACATTTGCGTCACACCCAGAGGTGCTGTCGGAAGAAGCTCGTTGGGCACCCGGAGTTCTTCTGGGTGCCCCATAAAGGGAGCTAGTCACCACCACTCATAGGCCAAAGTTGGGAGGAATAGGACAAAGCCTGAGGAGGGGTGGAGGCGGATGGCCTGGCAGCAAAGAAGGTACTGTGTTGGGATCGGTGAGCCTTCTGTCTTGGTGATTTGTGCACTGAACCGTAAATAAACTGTGTGTTGTGTGTGATAAAACGTGTGTCCTGCTTGTGTGTGCCGGGTTAAGGTGGCTGGACGCGCCCTTAGGTTTCACATCCCCTAAACCACAACCAGGGCGAAGAGCAGTATGAACGGCTCAGGGATGGAGTAAGTGCCATGAAATGTTATGTTCTGATCTGTCCAAAGAGGAAGAGCACCACACTGGTTGCAACGGTACTGTAATGTTTTGCCTCATTGGTTTTCAAACAGAATACAGCTGGTAAATTCAGATTCAGTTCCCATCTATTACATTATTTATGTTTTAAATCAAGAATATATCTTTACTGTTTTTGTCTTTGCCCTGAGTAGAGCCATATAATAATAATAATAATAATAATAATAATAATAATTCTTTACATTTATATAGCACTTTTCTAGTCCCTGGAGTTACCACATTTATTGTAATTTTGGTTAGGAAACGTAATAACTCACGGATACACAATTCCTGGGCATTCTTTCTATGTCGTATTTGACTCCACTCGATGATGGAGTTGTGCCTGCTAGTAATGACAGGCAGAGGCAGAACAAGTGGCCCTGACCTGTATTTCTACCACAGATTCCTCTTATCCTGTCAACTTAACCATTCCATTTCAAATGGTTGCATTTGTATTTTGCAGACAAACATCAAACTGCTTCTCTATTGAGCAGCACTGGCTGCAAAGAGTACAAAGTAAACTTATCAAGAAAGTTTTGAAACAATACATGAATAACAATGTGAAACAATGCTACTTACAGAGAAATGTGGCTGATTTGCAATCTGTACGTATTTATGGATTATTGTCTGGCTGTTCCAGCTTCACTCAAAAATGGCCACACATAATTTAATGAAAATTGGAGGATAGTTGAAATCTGATATTGTTGGGTTTCTTTTGACCACCATTAAGACCTCCTTTATAATGTCAGAGGCAAACTTTAAAGCTGACTGGTTGACAGTGAAAAACAGTAAGCCTGGGGAGGTTTGGTGGCGCAATGAGTGACCACAATCTTAACAGGATATGGTAAATGAGAATCTGTATTTATAACATAGATGACTCCTGTCCTGTCAAATTATCCATTTAGCTGGACATTGCCAAGAAAACTGTTTCTCTCTTGGGCAACTGTATCTAACTTGCTCAGACAAGTGTAAAATGAAATTTACTGTGAAATTAGGTGACATTCTGTGAAACACAGACAGTAGGTTAACAAAAAAATTACTATGAAAAAAATGCAATGTATAAGAAAATCAGATGTGGGCAAATACTTTCTCACAACAATCTTTCATTGTTTTTTTATTTTCTTTGACTCATGATCATCATGTTCTCTCTACAGTGTTACAGTGGGAAAGTAAAGTACACCTCTTGACACAAATATCTCTACTAACATATGAGGTCTCGTCTCAATTCCAGTGATATCAATAGATTAATGCAACCTAATCTAACAAACAGCACTGAAAGTTTGCACCCTGTAATCAAACACTTCACTCTGGCCTTCACTATACAGGTGAGTAAAAGCACAAAATGCCCAGGAGCAATAAAGTTTGTAGTGGTCACCATGAATAGAGATATGCTGCTGTGGCAGATGCTCTGTTTGTTGCCTTTGAGCTGGAAGATCAACTATAGAATATAATGGACAGACCATAGCACACAATACCTGTGAAAAAGCTGATGCTGAAACAAAAAGGGATATTTTCAAAAGACAATGAACAAATACATAAGCAAATTAACAGCAGAACTGCATCATGAGGAGAAATGGAGCATTTTGGATTGACAAAGCAAATGGCCAGATTTGAATCCTATTCTGATGCTGAAAAAGGATTTGAAGCAGATTGTATATGGTGACCAATCTGTCTGACCAAGTCTGCTATAATAATGAATGTATATTTTCTCTTACAGCAGATCTGTCTGTTTCCATCTCTTTCATCATCTCTACATTTCTCACTATCGATATACACAATCCCCATAGATGCCATACAACATTTTTTTATGTTATTTATAATTTATCTTCACAAGAATTACTTATGAATGATAGAAATCACTTCTGTTTTTTTGTGTGGTACCTCCTGACTCACCAATAAAAGAGAACCCCCACATCTAGGGAAGCAATATCTTTTGGGAGGACCCCCCAATTTTTGGCCCTCTAGACCCGAAAGCCCTCATTTTTCAGGTATTTTTGGACAATTATTTTGTTCAGGAAAGTACACCCTTAGGATAAACGGTAAACCAAGAGGTGTCTTTGGTAAAAAGGATCAGGAGGACTTGAAGTTGTGCATGCCACATCAGCCAGCCCCTCTAATGGAAAACAAGGGGTCAAAGTTACTCCTTTTTACAAAACTGGCAATACAGGCATATGGAGTGTCGTTTTATGCTATTTTTAGGTTCCTGATCACACATAAGATAATAATTTTGATATTTAATTCTTTACTGGTGTTCCTAGCCATGTAAGAGCCATTCCCAGAATGTTACACATGACAAATTTCAAACAAGCATGTGGGGTATTGTTTAGACTGTTTTAAGGTCGGTGATTATGACTATAATGTTATTTTTGATTTTTAATTCTTTGTCCTCTATCTATCTATCTATCTATCTATCTATCTATCTATCTATCTATCTATCTATCTATCTATCTATCTATCTATCTATCTATCTAACTACCTACCTACCTACCTACCTACCTACCTACCTACCTAATGTCTGGTGAGAATACTGATGGCTACTTATTATATCCTTGATGTGTAAGCCCGGAGTCCTAGAAACTATTGAAATCATCAGAAAAAAAAATGAAATGTAGAGATGTCAGGTAATTGAAAGGAACTACTCTGGGCATCTCCCTCCTAGGAAGTTTTGTTTTGCTGACGTGCTCACCTCGCTTATGCATTAGCGGTGGGAAGAAAAGTAAAAGGGACACTGTATTGCCGATGTTAGCGGCTAAGCGACTTTGTCTTTCTTCTGAGGTTTTGTTTTGCTGACGTGCTGGCCTCGCTTGTGTTATTAGCGACTAAGCGAGTTTTCTGTTTCCTCGGAGGTGGAGCCCTTAGGTCGACTCCACCTCTCACTTCTGGGCCGGACAGACACACACACTTCCACATGTAGACGTTTATATATAAGATTTTAACAATATCTTATCTAAAGTCTTTGCTTTCATGTAACATTTACTATGTTACTATGTTTATTTTCATGAACTAGGGATAGCACAGTGGTAGCACTGCTGCCTTGCAGTAAGGACACCAGGTCCTCCCTACTTGAAGTGTGCATGTTCCCTCTGTGTCTGTGTGGATTTCCCCCAGGTGTTCCACCTTCATCCCAGAGTCCAGTAACATGCAGGCTAGGTGAATTGGTGATACTAAATTGGCCATACCTCGTTGCAGTTGACATTTTAACATAATTTGCTCAAAAACACTTAACTCTTTTCAGGTGTGTGGAGATGGAATCTATCCCTGCAGCACTGGCCATATGGCTAGAATTAATACTGAACGAGGACCACGTTAGTCATTGCTAATCTTTAAATCAAGATCTAAACTTTGCCAAAAAAACTTAACTGTCAGTATGAGTGGCAGCACATAATGGGTGCAATAGTTATGAAATGGAGTTGGCCTTACCTGTATATGGAAGCCTGTCTGTCATTCTTTACCAGTTACCTTTATTTTTTATTATTTGTTATGTAAAATGTCTTTATAAAAAGCAATTGATCCATTTTCTTACCTACTTTTGTACTGAGTGGTTGCTGAGGCTAGGGATCTGCACTGGTAATCAGAAGGTTGCCAGTTCAAATACCATAAATGCCAATAGGGACTCTGCTCTGTTGGGCCCTTGAGCAAGGCCTTTAACTTGCAATTGCTGAGCGCTTTGAGTAGTGAGAAAAGCGCTATATAAATGCAAAGAATTATTATTATCACTTTCTTCAGCCACTAGCTGCCATCTTTATCTTTAGCATTAGTCAATTAAGTGACTTCAGGGAATGAATAGACAGATATTTCAATCCACTGCTTCTCTGAAAAGAGGGAAACAATTTTCCTATGTAATAAATTTAAAAACCCGGATATAAGCTTCATTTTTTTAGATGTGGCATAGAGTTGGTGTGCCTTTACACCATTCACGTTCTTGAAATAAAGAGGTTGCCTTTCTTTGTCGTTTTCAAAGATGACCTTTTTAACTTTGTTTGTAATGCATTCGTTTGAAATGTTAGGACGTTCTCTGCAGCGTATTTCTGTTTGGATTGTAAACACCTTGGAAGATGAGAGAGCTGTCAGTCCAGTCTGTAGGGAAGGAAGAGTTTACTGAAGAAGAAAAAAAAAAAACACTCTGTACCCTGAGGTCAAAAAAATTAGTTCACTCCTGCAAAGCTGCTGCTTGCTGTTATACACATAATCATGTTCTTTGTTTCCTTTAGTTTCACTGATGTTTTGTTTATGTGTACCTAGTGTGTTCCAGAAAATATTCAATAAAGCACTGAAATAAAAAAAACATTATACCTTAATTCTGCGGTGGGCTGGCACCCTGCCCGGTGTTTGCTTCCTGCCTTGCGCCCTGTGTTGGCTGGGATTGGCTCCAGCAGACCCCCGTGACCCTGTAGTTGGGATATAGTGGGTTGGATAATGGATGGATGGATTGGACCTTAATTTCAATAAATTCTAGCTTGACGCAATGTTTTCAGTTTGGTGTGATGATACAGCTCCAAATCCAATTTTAATGTAGAACTGGGAAACAGCTAAAAAACACAATGAAAGTTGTAGTGAATCATGCAGAACCTGAAAAAGCTTCAAATAGCAAGTTATCCAAAGTGAACAAAATAGCTATTTTCCCTCAGTTTCATAAGGCTCTTAAAACCAAGCCCTACAGGCAAGAGCGGCATTTGGGGGTGGCAAGTGGGGAGACTGCCCCAGACCCCGTGCCTAAGGAGGCTCTGCGTGGTCCATGTTTCCCGTTTGATCGGACTTGTCAAGTTATATTCTCCAGTGTATATATATATATATATATATATATATATATATATATATATATATATATATATATATATATATATATATATATATATATATATATAAGATGCTTCTAAGAGGAACCCTTATCACACATCAAGACTCAGAGTAGACTTGCCTTTCTAGAAGAGACCCTGCTAATTTCTGCATGACACCGCACTGCATTTCACACTGCACTGTCATGGTATTGCCATGAATTATGAATTGCACTTTTTAATAGATTATATCATTTTATTTTGATAAATAACGGTGGCACTGACCAGAAAGCAGGAGACAGAGCTGGAGGTAACAGAGTTAAAGATGTTAAGATTTGCACTGGGGGTGATGAGGATGGACAGGATTAGAAATGAGTACATTAGAGGGTCAGCTCAGGTTGGACGGTTGGGAGACAAAGTCAGAGAGGCGAGATTGTGTTCGTTTGGACATGTGCAGAGGAGAGATGCTGGGTATATTGGGAGAAGGATACTAAGGATGGAGCTACCAGGGAAGAGGAAGGCCTAAGCAAAGGTTTATGGATGTGGTGAGAGAGGACATGCAGGTGATGGGTGTAACAGAACAAGATGCAGAGGACAGAAGGATATGGAAGAAGATGATCCGCTATGGCAACCCCTAGTGGGAGCAGCCGAAAGAAGAAGAAGAATATTGTATTATTTTGATAAAGTCTGCATGTTATCTTGCAAAAATTGAGCTGAATACTGTAATGAGAAAATCCGGTGTATGTTAACATTATTTTTATTAAATTTGCACACAAGTTTATACACTGCGAACAGTGTTTGACGTGACTGGCTGCCTCTGCCTACTGGGGAGTTTTATACAACATCAAAATATGAACTTTAATTTGTAATGGAGCATTGGTTGTAACAATAAAACACCAAGAATGTGAAAGTGTTAGGGTACCAAAGGTAACCCAGTTAAGAAGATACAAAAATATGCTGCATAGAAAAATAAGGAAAAGAAACACAGTTTGTTGGTGTTCCTTGATACATCTGGTCACAAAATGACATCTACTTCCAGTGACAAGGAGGATCTACACTGTTGCATCACAAGAGATGTGGTCAAGGGTGGGATCCCTGGACTTCAACACTTCAAGACTTTTCCATTGGCTATGAAAGGAGAAAAAGGGGTAAGTGGGTGTGTTATATTTACTGTATATCTTTAGAAAGGAGATATGCCAAACCCTCGTGTTTAACCAAGTCTTCAAGTAAACAGGTCAGTCACACAAGAAAGCTTGAACCTAGAAAAACAGCAAGCATCAGTTGTAGAGAAGACACCATCATAAACAATCTATGCAAATACATGTTTAATTTAATTGTAGTACTCTAAGTGCACTCTAAGAGTGCAGATGCAAAGACTAAAACTTTGAGCAGCTGCAACAAAGTCTAAGGAGGATACACTGGGATAAGCTTTAAGTGTGGACACAGTTGAGGAGCAGTGGTACAGGTTTAAAAATGTTTTACATGTAATGCAGGACAGATACATACCTAAATTTGGAATTAATAGGAAACTAAAAAAAACGCTGCAGTGGGTTAATAAGATTTAAAAAGAAGCTGCAAAGGAAAAAACAGATGTATAAGGCATGAGGGCGATCATTAAGAAGGATATCAGGGAGGCTAAAAGACAGTTGGAGAGGAAAATAGCAGATAAGCCGAAAGACGACCCAAAGGGATTCTACCAGTATTTTAGTAGTAAAAGAACAGTCAAGGAGGAGGTGAAGTGCATCAGAAATAGTAAAGTGGAATTAAAAGATACAGACAGTGAAATAGCGGATGCCCTAAACTTACATTTTTCTGAGGTGTTTACAAGTGAGCAAGCGGATAACCTCCCAGACGTAAACGGGACTACTAAGGAGGTACTGAGGGATTTGGTATAGAGGGAGAAGTGCTGCTCAGATTAAATAGGCTGAAATCAAACAAATCACCAGGACCAGATAATATTTACCCTCGAGTCCTTAAGGACGCTATTGAGTACATATATAAACCATTGACACATATTCTTAGGAAGTCACTGCACACTGGAGAGATTCTGAAGGACTGGAAAATGGCAAATATCATCCCATTATATAAAAAGGGTGACAGGGCAGATCCAAGCAACTATAGGCCAGTAAGCTTAACATGCATCACAGGAAAATTAATGGAAGGAATTATTAAGGATAAGATTGAGCAACACCTGGCAAGGACAGGAGATTTTCGGAATAGTCAGCATGGGTTCAGAAGAGGGAGGTCATGTTTTACTGACATGCTGGAATTCTATGAGGATGCAACATAAGGATACGATCAAAGTGGAGTACTGTATATGATATTATTTATTTTGACTTTCAGAAAGCATTTGATAAGGTGCCACATGAGAGGTTGGGCATCAAATTAAAAGAAGTGGGAGTTCAGAGTGATGTTTTTAGATGGGTGCAGAATTGGCTCAGACACAGGAAGCAGAGGGTGATGGTAATAATAATTCTTTGCATTTATATAGCGCTTTTCTCACTACTCAAAGCGCTCAGCAATTGCAGGTTAAGGGCCTTGCTCAAGGGCCCAACAGAGCAGAGTCCCTTTTGCCATTGTACGGGATTCGAACCGGCAACCTTCCGATTGCAAGTGCAGATCCCTAGCCTCAGAGCCACCACTCCGCCTATGGTGTGAGGAACCTCATCAGAATTGGCCGATGTTAAGAGTGGTGTTCCACAGGGGTCAGTGCTAGGGTCGCTGCTATTTTTATTATATATAAATGATTTAGATAGGAATATAAGTAATAAGCTGGTTAAATTTGCAGATGACTCTAAAATAGGTGGATTAGCAGATCATTTGTAATCTGTTATATTATTACAGAAGGACTTGTACAATATACGGGCTTGGGCAGATTTGTGGCAGATGAAATTTAATGTCAGTAAATGTGAAGTATTACACATAGGAAATAAAAATGTTAGGTTTGAATACACAATGGGCGGTTGGAAAATCGAGAGTACACCTTATGAGAAGGATTTAGGAGTCAAAGTGGACTCTAAGCTATCAACTTCCCGAAAGTGTTCAGAAGCCATTAAGAAGGCAAACAGAATATTAAGTTATATAGCATGGTGTGTGGAGTACAAGTCCAAGGAGGTTATGCTCCACCTTATAATGCACTGGTGAGGCCTCATCTGGAGTACTGTGTGCAGTTTTGGTCTCCAGGCTACAAAAGGACATAGCAGTGCTAGAAAAGGTCCAGAGAAGAGCAATTAGGCTGATTCTAGGGTAACAGGGGATGAGTTATGAGGAAAGATTAAAAGAGCTGAGCCTATGTAGTTTAAGCAAAAGAAGATTAAGAGGTGACATGACTGAAGTGTTTAAAATTATGAAGGGAATTAGTGCAGTGGATCGAGTGAGCTCATCAAGAACATGTGGAAACAGTTGGAAACTTGTTTAGAGTACGTTTTGCACAAACATTGGGAAGTTTTTCTTTACCCAGAGAACCATAGACACATAGAATAATTTACCAAGTAGTGTGGTAGACAGTAAGTCTTTAGGGACTTTCAAAACTCGACTTGATGTTTTTTAGAAGAATTAAGTGGATAGGACTGGTGAGCTTTGTTGGGCTGAATAGCCTGTTCTCATCTAGATTTGTAAAGATGCTATGCAAAGAAAGTATAAGCATCCCTCAGTCTTTTGATCTATTATTAATATGTCTGTGAAAACCCTCAAATTTGTCTTCTTTAGGAGGTTTTTCCAATTTTCTTATGTATGCTCAAAATAATTTCTTATCCAGAAAAACATGTATTTTTCTAGTATCTAAAATCGTCTTCATGCTGGGTGCTGCAAGTCTATTTCCTTCTCATGTTGCTAGCTCTATTGGCCCTGCAGTGTTCTTAGTTTACCTTTGAGCGTGAGTGTGTGTGTGTGAGTGTGCCCATGTGCAAACTTAACTTTTAGTTTAGCAGTGAGGCTTGAAGGCTAAATAAAGTCCATTAATTTCAACATTAAAATGAAGATTACTATTTTTGTATTTCCTTCCTAGCTGTGCATACTCCTTTCAGTCCACTGAAAATAAGCCAGCAGTATGATGCACATGTTTCAAGAAAGTGGAGAGTTCTGGTGCAGAAAGAACAGGTATTTAAAAGATTGCTTTAGTAAAAGTTTGATGGCTTCGTGCTGTCCAGCAAACACATGTGGTAAACACTTCTACTCAACAGTGTGTTTAAGTCATGCAGTGTGTGTAGTCTGAATGGTCTTTCTGTTTTATTGTGGCTTTTTGTTTTCATGTTAAACGAGTTTCAATCCTAACTAGAGGTGCTGCTGTTTCAACAATGATCTGATGCCAGTCAAGACAGACCAGGCACCCCAATGTTTCATTGACTTTTTGTGACAGAAATGGTGCGTGAACTTCAACATCTTCGTAGTCATTAGGAAAACAGGGGAAGATATTATTAGTTAGGTAAATTAATGTTAACATTAGAAAAGTCTGTATACATAAAAGAAACTTCTGGTGCAGTCAAACCAGACTTTACATGCCAAAAACACCATTGCTTGGCACCTTTCTGACAAGTAGTTGTGTGAAATGCACAGTGAACTACAATTCCTCAACAAACACAAGAAAATTGATTTTGAAAATAGATTGAGGAATTAATAAAAGAGCAAACTATAAAATTATATATATATATATATATATATATATATATATATATATATATATATATATATATATATATATATAGTATCAGAAGCTATTGGAACTGAAACAACTAAAGAATGGACAGAATGCAAAGTATGTTCTGTTTTTGTAAAAATTTTTTCAAATGAATGGTTGGGCTAGGGGTTGGAACTTAGATGGCTTTTTCTGTATCAGTAGTAATCAATCCATTCATCTATCCATTTTCTAGCCTGCTTAGCAGTTAAGGGTTGCAGTAAAGTAAAATTAGACATAATGGATAGGGTGGCTTTAAGGTTTAATAAAATACTACAATACAAAGTACAGAATTTTAATATGTTTAAAAGCAATCAGTAAGCAGTTATATACATATGTAGTTATAGAACAAAATGGTGCAGTTTCATAACAAAGCAATTTACAAATTGTATTGCTTTCCAATGTTTAAATTCTAAAAGAATGTTTTTTTTGTTTGTTTGTTTTTTTATAAAATTACTTAAAATAACTCATCATAAGATGCAGGTTATTCATGAGGGTGAGGACACTGAACACTGCCTGCGCAAAACGTCATTCACAAAAAGGATCAAACAAATCAGTCACAAATGAAGGCAGGCAGGAAGGAAAGTAGATAGATATGAAATGCATTAGATTAGGCATGAAAGACACTACATGATAGATAGATAGATAGATAGATAGATAGATAGATAGATAGATAGATAGATAGATAGATAGATAGATAGATAGATAGATAGATAGATAGATAGATAGATAGATTTTTAACTATAAGTTGTTTTGTTTTATTTAAAATTATACCTGTAACAAACATACAGCACTCTATCATTACAATAAAAAATTGTAACCCAAAGGTGAAGATATTATCCGAGTTTTTGAGTTTAATCCCGTATTGAGATTTAGGCTGAAACATTCATAACACGATTACTCTGCACCTACTTTGTAAAAATAAGTTCTAATGAATAATTAAATCACCCGTTTAAAGTATCTTAAATGTAGACAGATACAGCAAAGTAAGAACAACATATCCGGGGTACGTAATGAAACACAAAGTTTGGAACTTAGCTGGAAACACTTACAGGCACCCCCCGCTTGTGTAAAAGCCCCCCAACACCCACCCCCCTTTCCGTGTCTTGTGTACGCGTACAGTATGAAATGGAGTTTGGGTGTGGGACCTAAGAGAAATTTTTTTAAAGCGTTTAGTGTCAGCACAAAACGAACTGTATGCGTTGGTATGTCTGTACTGTCGTGAGTAATAAATGTATGTAGAGATGATTATTCCTAACGCGCGAGACTGTGTGTACACTTTCAAAAGAAAAGAAAAGGACAAAAGCAGGTGCAAATGCCAGGCGTCATGTAGAGGGCGGAGTCTCTGGTGAGCTGAAGACAGTCCGATCAATTGTTATTCCGGCGACAACAGTGGGCGTGCTCTTTTCCATTTACGGCAAACTATTGGATAGATAGCAGAAATGGGCGGGGACAAAATTGTTCAAGATAAAAGCCTTTCCGGGCTGCTGCCAACGGTAGCAGAACTACCTGCAAACAACACATTGGTCTGCTTAGCATTTCCCCTGTTTGAAGACCGAAGAACAAGTTACATCTCTATGGGAGAAATTGGTTGCGGCTAGGAAGTAAATAAGAAAAGTGGGGAAAAGCGCAGAGAACATCTACCTCTGGACTTTGTATTATTTTAAGTTTACTCAGTTTTAAACAATTGTCCAACGCAGTTACAGTAACAGTTCGGCAACTTATTGTTCTGCTCATGTTGTTGAGGCAGTCTTTGGTTTTGTCTCCAGAAACTATGCATACACTTCAAAAAGACACTACTTTTACGAAGATTTTCGTGGGCGGCTTGCCCTACCACACTACCGATTCCTCACTGAGGAAATACTTCGAAGTGTTTGGGGACATTGAGGAGGCTGTGGTCATCACGGACAGACAGACCGGAAAGTCGCGGGGATATGGCTTTGTGAGTATTTGGAAGCGATGCTAGTGTGCGAGCTTGTGCTGAAATTTTGGCCGAGCATTGTAAAGGGGTCGCGGTGTGTCGCAATCTTGGAGAATGGGCAGCCGGCTTATTTGCCATCAGCTTGCGCGTCCTTTAAGTGCATCCATTTTGACTTGTGTAGCTATATTTCTCTTATTAGATCATTCTTTTAACGTGTTTAGTTGTGTTATTCATGCAAATTTTACATTCAGTTTTCCTCTTAAACGTTTTTCTTTTCGCGTCCTTATATAACAGATCGATAACTTTTAATACAACTGACGGCGTGTGTCGCACGTTACTTTGTAAGGATTCTAGATTTTTTTTTTCCTTGCATCTAAGAAGAGAAAGGCGCTTTCATCAGACTTGAATGATAATGAACCATTTGGCCTCTTGTACTTCTGCTTTGCATCGGGCACCCCCGCCCACCCGACACTTTCTGTACTCTTTGTATTGAAGTGCATTTTTTTCCCCTCTGAAACGTTTTTTGTTGTTTGAAATGGTCACAATTGAAGGACTTCCGAGTCAGGAAGTGCAATTTCTAGGTTTTCCCCAAACAGATAAGAAGTAACGCTGCAGTCCACCCCGTTTTGGTGACTACAACAAGTGCGCCCCCTTTCTTCCTTGAAAGTGGTAGAGGTTTCTCGACAACGCAACAACTGAAATATTTTTCTCAAGATAGTGTCACAATGCAGTACTTGTTAATACGGTGTTAAAAAGGATCTATGCTAAATCATAGTCTACTTTTTAAATACACTTACTGTGTAATGCCACCTCTGTTTATTTTGTTTTCCGTTGTTGTCCATGATTTCTGTTAGCGTTATTTGTTCAATAGCTTTGGGAAATGCCTTTACAGTTGTATTGTTTCAAGACAAGCGTTTATCGAAGCAGCAATTATTTCTGCTGTCCCAAGAATTTAAATAAACTCCATTAGAGTTCGTGCTGTTCTTTCCAGATCCAAAAGTTTCCCGCTGTAGAGGTTTGGTGTCGTCTTCCAAATCCACTCGATTCCTTTGATATTAATGTAAGGCAAATGAGAGGACAAGAATAATAACGTTGCCTCTTTATTAACGCGAAAAAGTAGAATTGTTATGCCAGATGGTTTTGAAATGAACCAAATGGCCCTCCAAACAGTGTCCTGTACAGCTGCTGCTTTTCAGCCGAGGGTGAATTCTAAACGGTGAGAACTGGCCCACTTGTTGAATTTGCTTCATTTCACAGGTGCTTTATATGGCAGGCCTAATAGAACAAGTAGGGGGGTTGTGATGGCTCATATGCGAATTCCAAGAGGTCTGCCTTTATTTAGGCAGAACTGGAGAAATTACAAAGGCAATTATTGTTTATGCTAACCATGCACTTGCCATCATGTTCGCACTTTCATGGAGAATCTGTTATTGATAGATAGCTTTATTGTGATCAAAGCTCTTAAATAATCTAAAATCCTAATCTACAGTTCACACTGAAAATGGGAAAAAGTTTAGTGCCATCTCTAGGATCACTAGGATTTTTTTTAAAGGCACAGCTTTTTAGGAGTTTATTGTATTTTTGGGAAATTTTTTTTTTCTTTATTTGTATATTTTAAATGTATTCAGTACTTCAACATATGATTCATATAGTACAGTAGAGTTTTATGTAAAAGGGAAATGAAAAAGGTCAAAAACAGATTTCATAAGAGTAAACGAGGACATGTTAGAATTAGACAGCTAGGCTCTGGGTCTGTTATTGGTTGGCTCCTCCTTTAATCCTCCCTAGATTTTTTTTTTTTTTTTTTTTTTTTTTTTTTTTAAAGCTATAGTTCATGAATAAACCACACCTTTATGAAAATGAGCAGGTGTTTGTGTTGAGGATGGTATTGTTAGTGGAAAACTCATTGATGAAGGACAGCACATACTAAAGTTAGACTCTGCTTTCTGTTGTGCATGTTGGACTGTTAAAGTTAGTGCAGTCTTTCATTTGGAATCTAGTAAAATCTAATCAGTACAAAATGGCTCTTTGTTTAAGGTGATATTGGAATCAAATGATGAATAAAATAACCTTGATATCTTGGTGAAATGGAAGACCTGGATTCTTGTGCTGTAATACGGCTTTGGTTTGCAATACTTATATAATTGTAATAGCTGTTAACATTCTCTGACCTGCTCAATTCATTTCAGGATCGAGGTGGGCTCTATCCTGGCAGCATTGTGTGCAATTCAAGAACCAGTTTCTGACTGGATTCCATCCACACTCGCACTGGCCCAGTTCAGAATTGTCAGGCAACCTAACAGATCTTTGTGTCAGATGTTTTGGGTGTGAACTGTTAGTTTGGGTTTTGTCTACCTGTGAATGAATAGTTCACCCTTGTCTCTGTGCCTGCAATTTCTTTGGTCTTTCAGAATAAGCATAATTCAATAAACTGCATTAACTTCGCAGTAGTCTATAGTAGAGAACACCTTTACCTTGGAAGAAACTTCATCCTTGTGACAGTAATGTTGCATCATGTTAAGAGTACAGTACAGTTTTTACTTGCATGCCTGTCCAGTATGCAACACACACTGTCAGTCTCTGTCGCCACAATACACCAGTCGTTCATTTACTTTTATTTCAAGGACACCTTTATCCAAGGCAATTAAGAACATTTTGAGATACAATTACTTACATTTTTTTTTTTTTTTTGCGGCACAGGGAGGTGAAATGACTTGCTAATTGTCACACAGTGTCCATAGTGCCATTAGAACCTATGTCTTCAGGGTAACAAGTCTAAAACCTTCACCATTGCGCCACTGCTTGCACTTGACGGTACAGTTGTTAATCTTGCTGGATAAACTAGCAGCCATAGTAGTGATTTAAAGTATAGGACTTGTGTAATGAGTCTACAGCCAGATGGAACTCAAGTGTATTAAAGTGTTGGCAATGGTAAGATGTTGGGTGAAAAAACGCGACCTTTGTCTGAGACTTGACCATAAGCTGCCTTTGTAGTTCACAGTGGTAGAAAATGATGACTGCTGTGCGAATGCTATATGTGTAGATACAGTATAGGTAATTCTGTCGTATATATGCATGTGTGTGTAATTATATGTAAAATCAGTTGTGATTGTTACAGGCCATTTAGCCAAACAAGCTTATCCATTCTATCCACCTACATTTGTTTCAATATAACCAAGTTGAGATCTGAAGGTTACTAAAGCCTTACACTCTACCACACTACTTATTTATTGCACGTTTCTATGGATCTTTGCATCAAGTAAAACTTGGTTTGTACAAAACCTGCTCCTTGGTCTTCAACCGTATTCCTGTTGAATTTTTTTTTTTTAAAGTAACAGGTGGGATCCACTATATGTACTTTTGATCATGTCACTTCTTAATAGCAGTTTGCTTTAAACTGAAATGTTTCAACTCCTTCAGTCTCTCCTAATTCCTACCTCTCACTCTTTGAATCGGCCTAGTTGCTACTCTTTTGGTTTTTTTTTTGTTTTTTTTAGTAAGGTTTGGCCTTACTAGTGCATAATATAATTTAAGTATGACTTTTCTTGACTTGCATTCCACACATCATGAGGTGTATCTGATAACTTATGAAAAGATCAAACTATTTATATCAATTGCCTTCTACTGGTAGACTTTTTTTTTTTTTTTTGCCATATGCAATTTGAATGGATGATGAACAATAATGTGTTCCTCATATTGACATTCGCTTTTGAAAATCATAAGAATTTGGACAATTTAAGGATTCTGAAATGTTCATGCATTCTGACCTGTTGGGTATTGCCTAATTAATTGTCCCCACTACATAGTGACACCAGCTTGTTTTTAATGTGCAAGTTTTAACAGTCCTATTATTTTGCTCCTAAAGCTGATACAGGAACAGACTTTAAGGCAGTCTCTAGTCCTTGTGCTAGTCCACAGGAGAGACAGCTATCGGATAAAGCTCAGAGTCCAGAATACTCATTAGATTGTGAAAAATGTGATTTTTTTTTTTCAGGCAAGAAAAATAGGAGTTTTGAGATAAGGTTGTTATACTCTGATTGTAACACAGATGACAAGTAGTGTGGTAGACAGTAGGGCTTTAGGTATTTTTAAAACAAGACTTGATGTTATTTTAGAATAATTAAATGGATAGGAACAGTGAGCTTTGTTGGGCTGAATGGCCTGTTCTTGTCTAGATTAATGTTCTAATCTAAGAATTTTACTGGACACTGGACATTTCTAGCCCTATAATACTTGTAACTCCAATTGCACATACAGGGCCATTTTATAGTTTCATTATTGGCCCATGTATGGAGTACAGTGAAATTTGTACCTGCATGTGCTAATAAACTTGCAACACATTGTCACTATCTAGCGCCATGAGTAGTGAGTATATAACAAACTTGCCTTGAAACTTTTAGGTCAAAAATCTTGGAACAAAGTTGAAACACTGTCGACCATTAAGATATTAAGTTTTACTTAAATGGTTATGACCCTGTGTTGTGTGTGTAGAAGTAAGAGTGATTAGTGCCCCAGCTTGCATTTCCATATTCTGCAATGGCAATGAAGACGATTGCTGTTAAAAGTGATATAGTGAACATGGAGACCAGTATCTTATTAACTGAGGTTATATTTCCATCCATCCATTTTCCAACCCGCTGAATCCGAACACAGGGTCACAGGGGTCTGCTGGAGCCAATCCCAGCCAACACAGGGCACTGGGCAGGGTGCCAACCCACCGCAGGACACACACAAACACACCCACACACCAAGCACACTCTAGGGCCAATTTAGAATCGCCAATCTACCTAACCCGCATGTCTTTGGACTGTGGGAGGAAACCGGAGCGCCCGGAGGAAACCCACGCAGACACGGGAAGAACATGCAAACTCCACGCAGGGAGGACCCGGGAAGCGAACCCAGGTCCCCAGGTCTCCCAACTGCGAGGCAGCAGCGCTACCCACTGCGCCGCCGAGGTTATATTTATATAGTGTAAATACCCATAAATGTGCATCTCTGTGTAGTTGTTGTCCACTCTTAAACTATGCTGCTGCGGTTGTGTATAAAAATGTAATGCTGACTAATGCAGGCTACTTTGTCACCATATTAATTTTCCTGAAATACTGCTGAGTACTACAGCCTCTTCTTAACAAAGCTTTTTAGCTGCACACTATGGCCTGCTTTCAGTATGAAGGCTTGAGGTGATTTGATATAGCTTCACCCTGTGTCTGTGCTCGAAGCGGAGGGTTAACAGTTTTTTGTGCTAAAAGCAAAAAGAGAAGTTTTTATTTTGGCTGCTGTATGCAAAAGAGGAAGTTGCTGATTAGAATATCCGATTTGCTTCAGTTTGGAGTCATTTATCTAAACATTTGTAGGGACTGGTAACTGTGCCTTAATTCTCCAGTTTTCTTTACACTTGACTGTTGGGCTATAGCACTGGAAAGACTTCCATCCGTGACCTTTCAAAAAAAGAGCGGGCTTTATGGCTGGTGATGGTAGTCTTTTTTGTTTTTGTTTTAAATTGAGAAACCAAATAAATCTTTGGCCAGCCAACTGTTTATGTGCTAGCATAGTTTAAATGGCATTCTTCTAAGACAATTTCAATTGCCTTAAGGCTTTTTTTTTATTTAATCTTCTTTGCCTAAAGTATTATCTGCTATAAAATTTATCTGGAATTTGAATCTCCTTCCTAGACAGCTAGCATAGCTTAGCGTTCGCTAAATGTTCATTACCATTTACTTACTATCACTTGTTAAACCTTTAATGTACAGACTTTAGTAAAAATAGTTTACCCGTGTATATCGGTGTGCATTTGTTTTAGGAAATGTTGAATATGTGTTGCATATTCATTATTACATATTTTTGTGAAAAGTTAAAAAATTATTTTTTTGGATTTATTAGTTGTATTGTAGCTTTCATATTACAAACCATATTTAAAGGTGCAAAATGCATATGGCCTTTATAAGAGTGACCTTGTTCCCTTTGCGTGTATGATTTTGTTTTAAAGTCTTAAGTTTTTCAGTATGTATGTTGTGTGTTTGTTTTTGTCGATTTAACGTAGTGTTAAGCTAGTGTTTTCCACTTAATAAGATGTCAGAAGTTTGGATCCAACTGGATGACCACATCTGTCACTAAATCTTGGTAAAGAAATGTCACCTGGTGTCCTCACCCTAAAAGTATCACTAGTAAAACCTTTTGAAACTTGATTAATCCATTTCATGTTTGTCGGGCTAGAGCCTATTGCAACAGCACACAGTAAAAGGCAGGAAGCAATTCTGTACACAGCAGCTGTCCTTTTCCTGGCCTGCACACTGCAAGGCTGGGTTAGAATTGGGAATCTCGAGTCAGTCTGAGAAGTGTCTTTGAGGATGTGGGAGGAAAATCCTTTATAGACAAACAGTGACTGAGCGTGGGATTCAAACATGGGCTGCTGGCTCTGTGAGGTTTTCCTGAGGGTTAAATGCTGTAGCAGGTGATATGGTAGAAGTCTGGGGGGGTTGGTGGTGAACAAACTACTGGGGATTTTGAGATTTCTTTCAAAAAAATGTCTGTAGCCCTGAAGGACTGAGACAGTGACTCTGGGCTCGGAATGTCTTGAAGTATCATAGTGGTGTTTAGGATGGTGTCTATCTTTTATAATGCTATCTTGTCTTTATCTCTCTATTATAATAAAAGAAATCTTGGGGGAAAAGAGACGAGACTTTCTCAGAGAGACACTTTCATGTCCCACAAGACGAGACTTTGTGCCAAGAGATTTAACCACGCCCGGGGCCGGAAATAAAAGACAGAGTAGATGACAAAGTAGAACGTTGTAAAGAATTAAAAAACGCAGGTTAGAGATAATGGAAGTATGAAAATTCGAAAGTCTCAAAGAATGGATAGTAAAGATCGGATTAGCGCAAAGAAATGGAAATTATTACTCGGTGAAAGAACAGAACTGCAAAAAGAGTGAAGATATTGTTCGGATTTAAATTTTTAAGTCAGACTTGTAGATCGTCTAATCCATATTGCCATCAAGGAAAAGTAGTGTTTCTTCCAAACGAAGAGACGTATCTGCGAGAATTAAGATTTGTTGTTTGGTGAAAGTGAAATCCACATACGAGAGCGACAGAGATGCAAAGTTGCTGGCGCGTAGTTCAGGAAGGGGGGTTGGCGAGCGAAGCGTGCAGGTTCGTCCCCAAGTATACCATAATCCACATTCGGTAAATCTGGCACTGACACTTGTGTTTTTAAAATGTGTGACCTTGAGTAGCAAGTTCTTTCTCACTTTCTAAGCCAAAACCATGGAAGTATTATAGGTACTGAAAGTAAAACTAGGAAGAACAATCATGAGAGAATAATTGATAAGTGAATTGTAAAAGTGTCTTAGATTGTGCTACTTGTGGTTTATCAGCATAATTCTACATTTTTATTACATTTGTTTTTAAAATGGAGAAGTGGCTTTAGGTATGGAGTACATATTAAACACCTGAGGAAGTACTGCTTGTTGTACATTAACAATGTTCTTCAGTGGGAGAATGAGAGTAGGGTTGGAGGTGGTGTTGACCTAATGTTACTATAACAGAGTAATTGCTTTTGGCAGCCACATCGGGATCCTGTTTTTATCAGTCCTTCACTTTCTTAATTGTGAGGTGCATTTCCCCATTTTACTTTTGCCTTTTCCATTATCTGGCTGCACATCCTTTAGTTGGTAATAAAAAACAAAAAACTTTTTTTATATATATTTTTTGCCTCCTTTTTAAAACTGGTTTCTTCACACCAGATCCTCCTGGTTACTAAGAGAGATTCTGCTATTGACCTGTCCTTTTTTCACCAAGGCTGAGGTGTTGGGGACCAGGCAGGGTTATGTCAATAAAGCTGAAATTCATTGGACTTGATCACTTTGGAACAATAGCTGCTCCCTTCACTTTCTAGATCATGTCTTCTAGTCTGCAACTCTGTTGAGGTAATTACAGGCTGTCTGCTCCTGTACTTGTAGACAATTGTTCATAATAAATGCATGCCCTTTGTAGCCATTAACAGAAGTGTTGTGTGTACTGTTTGTATCTTGAAAGATTTCAGAGCTGAAAATGTCCAAGGAATAGCAAAGCAAAAACTATGCAAATTAAAGAAGGGCAAGCTTTTAGAAAATCTGATATAGTGATTTAGGCTAACGATTCACTACCTGTGTAAAAGGTTAGAATTTCCTGTTCTTGAATGTATTTTTAAGTTTAATTAGATATTTGTAAGAAGTGTATCCAATTCAGTGAACGATTAAATGAATAATAGAGCACCAGGAACATTTTAACCTTTTCATCCTTGTTCCATCTTGTGCAGGGATCCAGTTATTAGATTATTATTTGATATGCAGTATAACATGTTTTGAAGCAGCATTGCAGTAGAAATGCCAATTGCCAAAAACAGTTGTATGTCAGAACTTTTTAAAATGATACGTATATGAACAAGTGCATTACAAAAACCTTTAGTGCTGCACTTTTATTGTGTGAGACTTTATAACTTCAACATTACTCTACCCCTTTCCTGCTGTAGGCAGCAAACAAAGCTGGGTAGGGTAACCACCATGACTCCCAAAACCCCCAGGACCCAACCCCTCTGGTGTCAAAAATAAACAGCAACACATAGCAGAACCTGCAAGCTGTCAGACTGGATGGGCCTGTTTTTATGGTCCTGTAGGATGTAAAAGAAATGAGAGTTCCTGTGGGCGATTCTTCGTGTCATTGCGCAACTGACTCGGAACTGGTGTTTTTTGGATAAATATTTTCTCACTGCTTTGTTTATGGCTTTTTACATGAAATCCCAGGAAACACAAAATGGGTATTCCTGCAGAAACAAGTCCTTTAAAGTCAGATCAGCTATCATTAGTTGTACTTTTGTGTGTAGACTATTTTTAAATCATGCTGAATTCTCAGTTCTGGTAAACACCCTTCCACTCTCTTGCCACATGTTTGAGCAGGTCATTGCCACTACCTAGAGTATGTTTGTCCGTTGCTTTGTATTTCCTCCTGTTGTCCAAAGCCTTTTTTTTTTTTTTTTTGCGCACCATGCTAATGTAATCATTTGGCCACAACCATTGTTTGCTAATTTCATTCAGTAATTATTTTCTCACAAGTATATCGATCTGGTCATGTGGCGCTAACATGCATTAACAGTGGTAATGGAGTAATTGTGTGAATTTTGAATACTACCCACAGGTGACCATGACTGATCGAAGTGCTGCAGAACGGGCTTGCAAAGATCCCAATCCTATCATTGATGGAAGAAAGGCCAATGTAAACCTGGCTTATCTGGGTGCAAAGCCTAGGAGCCTGCAGACGGGTGAGGCTCTGCTTGATATTCACGTTGCAGTTGTTGCTGCTTTGTCTTTCTTTGAAAACGATCATTGAACACCTGTACCTTTTTATGTTAATGATAGCAATGCATTTTATAATCTAGATTTAAAATAATGATCCTCAATTGTTATGCTTTCTAGAAGAAGTAGGAGAGGAGTTACAATGTCCTTTGTGATATTTGTGATGTTGTCGTCTTGAACTGTTTGCTTTGTATTTTTTTTTTTTTTTTTTTTGATAAATGCCATCTCATATCCTAACTCTTTTCCCTCCTTTTTGTGTGCCTCCCATCACATGTAGGTTTTGCTCTTGGCGTTCAGCAGATTCATCCTGCGCTGATACATCGACAGTATGGGTAAGTGTGAAGCATGTGTGTTGTTGCCTTGTAAGGATGTCTGTGTGAAAACCTACAGTGGTATAGCTGAAAATGTTGGTGTCTTTTCATAGCAACTTTCATTTTTTTTTTTTTTTTTTTTTTTTTATAACCGTTAATTGAAGTTGTGAAATGACAGTAAACAAGTTTATTGTTAAGTTTATATTCACTGCAAATCAAGTTTAAAAAGGGCATTCAGTGTTCTCCAAATTTGACTCCTATTGTCAAGACATACTTCAAAGCTTATTTATGAATCATCCATAGTTTGTTTCTCTCTAAGGTATCAACTTATTGTTCCATTAGATGTTCTGGTTATGCAGTTTTCTAGATGGCACTCTTGTGAGCAGCTCAAAAACATTCTTTAATTTTGAGGCAGGTGCCCTGTTGATCTTATTTGATTGTTTTCAAACAGTAGCTGTCTAAGTGGTCTTAATGATTTGTTTATATGATGTTAAATAATTGAAATTTAATTCACTTTATAATGTGGTTTTAAAAACCATGAATGTTTTCCAACCAGCTTTACTGTTACTGGTACACTGTAGTTGGTTGGCCACTCTTATGGCTTCAAGGACCTGGGTTCAAATACTGATCCATACAATGTGGACATTAATATTCCTGAGATTTTGATTATTTTAGTGTGACATTATGATAAAGCATAGGTAGTTAAGCCTTCCTTAATTAAGGAATGCAAATATTCATAAATTGGGTGAGCAGTGGTAGGGCCACACAAAACTGTTATAATCCTACTCTGTACCAAACTTCAAGAGCCTAACATTGGACAAGGCACACGCTCACGCCATGCAGGGTTAGTGTAGTCGCCACTTAACCTCACATGTCTGTCTTCTCTTGTCTTTGATATTATGGGATTAACTGTAGGGCACCTAGTGTGAAACCCATGCAGACATGAGGAGAATATGCTTACTGTATGTTGGCTGGCATTCAAATGCAGACCTTTGGAACAGGGGGGGTGTGTGTGTGGTTGACTTTTTTTAAATTGGCTTGTCACACAAAAGTAATAGTACAGTGCTTTATATAAAACAATTTAAATAAAACTGGTCTCAAAGTTAAAAGTGCCTAGATAGGGATTATGAAGTTACTATCTAAATCAGTGGTTTCCAAACTTTATTTTATCACGGCTCCCTTAAAAATATTTGATCATATGGCGCCTCTCTTCCATTTTATAAAATACTACAAACACAAAAATTTTTAGTACTAAAAAATTTATTAAGATAAACTCTTATACACAAGAAAAAAACGAATAACAATATTTTATTATTGTCGCTTAATGAGATGGATGTGCTTGCCTATTAGCGCAAAGTTTATCAAATCTCGGTGTCATTGATGAGATAGCTACACGAAGCTCCTTTTCTGCAACCAAACGAGCACGATATTTCGATTTTATTGCAGCTAATGCAGAAAATCCTGTTTCGCATAAATAAGATGTTGCGAACGGCAGCAATACTTTTAAAGCTTTATTTGACAAAATATTATATTCACTCTTAATATCTTGCCAAAATTGAATCAGAGATACATTCTGAAATTTTTGTTTTAAAGAAGTATCACAAGATAGTTCAATCAAGTTTTCTTTCTCAATACTTGTTAATTCAAATTCGTCATCTTCTTCGTCGATAAATGGATTCTGTATCCACGCATATTTTGTAAAATCAAGATCATCAAAATAATTCGAAAAATGAATTAACAAACCATCCAAGTGTTCAACAAATAGATTTTTGTTTGCTTCTATATTAACTTGGGCGCATAAATTTAAAAGTGGAAACATGTCGAACCTATTTTTTTCCAAATTTGTCTTCCATATCTCCATTTTTTTAATGAATGCTTTCACTTTATCTTTTTGAATCAATAAATGCATTTGTGGCCCTTGCATCAATTTATTCAAAACACTCAATTTTCCAAAAATTTCCACCAAATAGGTAAGTTTTTAATAATAAAATTATCATCCCTAAACATATTTGCATCCTCATTATGATTTTCTTCGAGAAAAATTGCAATTTCTTCTTTGAGTTCAAGTACCCTCTGAATCACTTTTGCACGAGATAGCCAGCGCACTTCACAATAATACAAAAGTGAGGTGTAAGCAGCTTCCATATCTTCACACAGCTTTGCAAATAACCTAACTTTTAATGGACTGTTTTTTATGTAGTTTACAACTTTCGTTACTTTTGTAAAAACGTAGTTAAGTTCCTCACTCATATTTTTTGATACGAGAGCTGCTCTGTGGAGCATGCAGTGCGTCCAGAGAACATCGGGTGTTTTCCTTTTAATTAGTACTTGAAGGCCAGTTTTGTGTCCTGACATTGACTGTGCACCGTCTGTACAAAACCCAATGCAATTATTCCACAATATGCCGTTCTCATCAAAAAAATTGTCGATTTATATTAAAAATTTCACTGGATGTGGCTTTGCCAGGAATGGGTTTGCAAAATAATATATCTTCAATTATATTATTCTCTTCAACATATCGAACATATGCAATTAAATGTGCGTCTTTAGCTACATCGGTTGCTTCATCTACTTGTAAGGCGAATTTTGAAGTGCGCATCTGAGAAACTAATTGATCGCAAAGATCGTCAGATATATCATCGATTCTTCTGCCAACAGTGTTATCAGCAAGCGGTATTTGTCACAACTGTTTTGCATATGATTCGCCAAACATTGTTTTGACCATATCAATAGCTGCTGGCAAAACTAATGTTTCTCCTATTGTGTGTGGTTTTTTACACTTCGCGATTCTGTAAGATACTAAGTACGATGCTAGTAACGCATTTGATGGAATATGAACTATTTTTTTGAACGTTTGCTTTTGTTTAGTGAACTCATCCAATTTTCTTTGAAAAAATTCTTGGGACTTGCCAACGTATTGAGAATGCATAGTTTCAATGTGGTGTTTTAATTTTCCGGGTCTCATACTATCAGCAGCCAAAACTTTCGAACAAAACAAACACATTGGTTTTTCCACATTATCAGTAATAACACTTGTAAATCCGAACGATAAATAAGACGAATCGTATTTTCTTGTCTTGGGAGTTCTTCCTTCCTGATTCCTACTACTTGTGCCAACATCAGATTCTTCATTATTAGAGGATTTTCTCTTATAACCAGTCAAGAACTTATCCATTTCTCTAAAAATATTAGGATAATTAATTTATTGTTCTTAAAAAAATTAAACTTAATTAAATTACTTACTATTGTGATCAGTGAGTAATTAGGTACGTCAAAATAAAATAAGAAACACAATCTAACACTGCTGAGCTAAACTGAAGTCGATATTGTCTCGATTTTTGGAGAGTTACTGGTCGGCCAAGTTACGTGTCATACCGCTGGTGGTTTATCCTTGCAATGAGTGGATATCGTAGGTAAGAAAGTGAGAAGTCCGACAACGCGTCTGAATATTTACGCAGTAATACGCAGCCGCCAAATCTTTTCGCGTATGCGCATAGACAATACAAGCTCTACGGCCTACGGTGCTGATATATTTCTGAACCGTACTGTTTGCTACGGGGTAAGGGTAGCATCAGCAGCATAGTAGTTAATATGTACCTATATGTTACGTATCGTATTAGCTGCACGTGCACTTTTTTTTTTGTCAATCCTGGCTAATATTCGCGCCTCCCCTTAGACTAGTCCACGCCTCCCTAGGGAGGCGCGCCTCCCAGTTTGGAAAACGCTGATCTAAATAATCCCATCCCCACATACCTACGCACTTGAGTAGGTACTTGTTAGTTTATATTTTCTGTTAAGTACTAGGGGGCTTTGCTCGCCAACCCCCGTTTTTGTTTTTCCAGATACACACGTTTAAGAGTTTTGTTTCTTTGAATTGTTGCTATTTCATTAGTTTCACTTTTATTTCTGAACCTCTGTTAAAACAATATGTGGAATCTTTCGAGTCCCAATGTGCTGAATCTATTAAGTGAGGTCTGTGAGATGTGTTTAATGACTTTGTACCAATCATTCAGGATAGGTTTCTCTGTTTAGAATTTCAGCACAGACAAAACAATCCACATCATCAGCAGTTAATAATGTTTTTTGCAAAGTAACCAATAAATGCATGTGAGGTAAACTCCGTTTTTGAAATTCTCTTGACTTAAACTTCAAAACCGTACAATATTTACATACTTCTAACATATCACCTGTGTCCATATATTCGATCTCTATTCGACATTTCGTTATTTCTCCGAGTAATAATTTCTTTCTTTGTGCTAATGCAATGTTTATTTTCTTTGTTTTGACACTGTCGTTGTTTTCTGCTTTCATATTCTGTATCTTGCTCTGCATGTGTTTCGTGCCTACGTTTTTTTTGAAGCTTTTGAATTCCAGTTTTCATTATCTCTAACCTACTCTATGTGTTTAGCCCCCTTTTTTAACCTCTGTATGACGTTTTACTGTGTTTTCTACTCAGTCATTTATTTCTGACCTCGCTTTATCCTGCTTTTGTTTCAATGACACCTGGTCCGTGGTGATTATATTTTCCCTTTTTTCGAGTAATAATTTCCATTTGTTTGCGATCTTGTGATCTTTACTGTACTGTCAATAATGCATCACTGTAATGTGATTCACCTAAGCTGTATAGTTTGGACGTGTGAGGATGACGTACGTTTAATACGGAGTGTTCGCCCGTGTCACTCTGGGGCCCCCCACTGTTAATACGGAGCTCCTTCCGTACTATTATGCGGTGCATTGTGGACCACTGCGGACTCCGTAGTGTTTCCCGTTTCACTTTGTATCTCGGTCAGTCAAGCTCTTTCTTTTTGGAGCCGTGCCTGCCTGGTTTGCGGCATTTCAGACGCGCGTTGTAGGCGCCTGCGTTCATTAATTATATCCAGGCGGGCTCGTTTTTGTATCTCGGTCACTCGAGCTCTTTCGTTTTGAACCCGTGCCTGCTTTGCCTCCGCAGTTTGAGACGCGTGTTGTAGGCGTCTACGTTCATTATATCTGTCCATGCGGGCTCGTTGTTGTAGCTGTGTTAGTTGTTGAGCTGTTTGGTTTTGGAGCCAAGACAGTTTTGCTTCCGCGGTTTCAGACGCGTGTCCATACTAATCTCGGGTTTGATGTGTGAACCTTTGTGGACTCCGTAGTGTGTCCCGTTTTACTCTGGGGCAGAGCGTTGACTCCTCTTGTTTTACTATGTCTCCTGCGTCCATGGGCATGTACCTGCTTCCATATTACTTCTCTCCTGTTTCACTCTGGGGCGGGGGGGGCTTTGTATGGCGCCTGCGCACTATGTCTCCTGCGTCCACGGGCATGTACCTGCTTCCATATCCGGTTTACCATTCTCGGTTAGTAATATGGATTCTCAATTTCCTTGGCTTTTGTCAAGTGCCAGTCTTGTTCATTTTTGGTTCTTTCTGTCTTTTACTTGATGCTCTTGTCCAAATTGAGGTATGTGACGGATATAGTACTACTACACAATTGATTAAACTTCAGGTACAGTATCTCACAAAGTGAGTACAGTGATCCCTCGCTATATCGCGCTTCGCCTTTCGCGGCTTCACTCTATCGCGGATTTTATATGTAAGCATATTTAAATATATATCGCGGATTTTTTGCTAGTTCGCGGATTTCTGAGGACAATGGGTCTTTTAATTTCTGGTACATGCTTCCTCAGTTGGTTTGCCCAGTTGATTTCATACAAGGGACGCTATTGGCAGATGGCTGAGAAGCTACCCAACTTACTTTTCTTTCTCTCTCTCTCTCTTGTGCTGACTATCTGTGATCCTGACGTAGGGGGTGTGAGCAGGGGGGCTGTTCGCACACCTAGACGACATGGACGCTCGTCTAAAAATGCTGAAAGATTATCTTCACGTTGCTACCTTCTGTGTGCAGCTTTTAAGTATGCTGCACGGTGCTTCGCATACTTAAAAGCTCAAAGGGCACGTATTGATTTTTGACTTTGTTTCTCTCTCTCTCTCTGCTCCTGACGGAGGGGGTGTGAGCTGCCGCCTTCAACAGCTTTGTACCGGCGGTGCTTTGCATACTTAAGCCAAACAGCCCTATTGATTTGTTTGCTTTCCTCTGTTTCCTTTGAAGAGGAAGATATGTTTGCATTCTTTTAATTGTGAGACAGAACTGTCACCTCTGTCTTGTCATGGAGCACAGTTTAAACTTTTGAAAAAGAGACAAATGTTTGTTTGCAGTGTTTGAATAACGTTCCTGTCTCTCTACAACCTCCTGTGTTTCTGCGCAAATCTGTGACCCAAGCATGACAATATAAAAATAACCATATAAACATATGGTTTCTACTTCGCGGATTTTCTTATTTCGCGGGTGGCTCTGGAACGCAACCCCCGCGATGGAGGAGGGATTACTGTACACCCCTCATTTTTGGAAATATTTTATTATATCTTTTCATGGGACAACACTGAAGATACGACACTTTGATACAATGTAAAGTAGTCAGTGTACAGCAGCGTTTTCCAAACTGGGAGGCGCGCCTCCCTAGAGAGGCGTGGACTAGTCTAAGGGGAGGCGCGAATATTAGCCAGGATTGACAAAAAAAAAGTGCACGTGCAGCTAATACGATACGTAACATATAGGTACATATTAACTACTATGCTGCTGATGCTACCCTTACCCCGTAGCAAACAGTACGGTTCAGAAATATATCAGCAACGTAGGCCGTAGAGCTTGTATTGTCTATGCGCATACGCGAAAAGATTTGGCGGCTGCGTATTACTGCGTAAATATTCAGACGCGTTGTCGGACTTCTCACTTTCTTACCTACGATATCCACTCATTGCAAGGATAAACCACCAGCGGTATGACACGTAACTTGGCCGACCAGTAACTCTCCAAAAATCGAGACAATATCGACTTCAGTTTAGCTCAGCAGTGTTAGATTGTGTTTCTTATTTTATTTTGACGTACCTAATTACTCACTGATCACAATAGTAAGTAATTTAATTAAGTTTAATTTTTTTAAGAACAATAAATTAATTATCCTAATATTTTTAGAGAAATGGATAAGTTCTTGACTGGTTATAAGAGAAAATCCTCTAATAATGAAGAATCTGATGTTGGCACAAGTAGTAGGAATCAGGAAGGAAGAACTCCCAAGACAAGAAAATACGATTCGTCTTATTTATCGTTCGGATTTACAAGTGTTATTACTGATAATGTGGAAAAACCAATGTGTTTGTTTTGTTCGAAAGTTTTGGCTGCTGATAGTATGAGACCCGGAAAATTAAAACACCACATTGAAACTATGCATTCTCAATACGTTGGCAAGTCCCAAGAATTTTTTCAAAGAAAATTGGATGAGTTCACTAAACAAAAGCAAACGTTCAAAAAAATAGTTCATATTCCATCAAATGCGTTACTAGCATCGTACTTAGTATCTTACAGAATCGCGAAGTGTAAAAAACCACACACAATAGGAGAAACATTAGTTTTGCCAGCAGCTATTGATATGGTCAAAACAATGTTTGGCGAATCATATGCAAAACAGTTGTGACAAATACCGCTTGCTGATAACACTGTTGGCAGAAGAATCGATGATATATCTGACGATCTTTGTGATCAATTAGTTTCTCAGATGCGCACTTCAAAATTCGCCTTACAAGTAGATGAAGCAACCGATGTAGCTAAAGACGCACATTTAATTGCATATGTTCGATATGTTGAAGAGAATAATATAATTGAAGATATATTATTTTGCAAACCCATTCCTGGCAAAGCCACATCCAGTGAAATTTTTAATATAAATCGACAATTGTTTTGATGAGAACGGCATATTGTGGAATAATTGCATTGGGTTTTGTACAGACGGTGCACAGTCAATGTCAGGACACAAAACTGGCCTTCAAGTACTAATTAAAAGGAAAACACCCGATGTTCTCTGGACGCACTGCATGCTCCACAGAGCAGCTCTCGTATCAAAAAATATGAGTGAGGAACTTAACTACGTTTTTACAAAAGTAACGAAAGTTGTAAACTACATAAAAAACAGTCCATTAAAAGTTAGGTTATTTGCAAAGCTGTGTGAAGATATGGAAGCTGCTTACACCTCACTTTTGTATTATTGTGAAGTGCGCTGGCTATCTCGTGCAAAAGTGATTCAGAGGGTACTTGAACTCAAAGAAGAAATTGCAATTTTTCTCGAAGAAAATTATAATGAGGATGCAAATATGTTTAGGGATGATAATTTTATTATTAAAAACTTACCTATTTGGTGGAAATTTTTGGAAAATTGAGTGTTTTGAATAAATTGATGCAAGGGCCACAAATGCATTTATTGATTCAAAAAGATAAAGTGAAAGCATTCATTAAAAAAATGGAGATATGGAAGACAAATTTGGAAAAAAATAGGTTCGACATGTTTCCACTTTTAAATTTATGCGCCCAAGTTAATATAGAAGCAAACAAAAATCTATTTGTTGAACACTTGGATGGTTTGTTAATTCATTTTTCGAATTATTTTGATGATCTTGATTTTACAAAATATGCGTGGATACAGAATCCATTTATCGACGAAGAAGATGACGAATTTGAATTAACAAGTATTGAGAAAGAAAACTTGATTGAACTATCTTGTGATACTTCTTTAAAACAAAAATTTCAGAATGTATCTCTGATTCAATTTTGGCTAGATATTAAGAGTGAATATAATATTTTGTCAAATAAAGCTTTAAAAGTATTGCTGCCGTTCGCAACATCTTATTTATGCGAAACAGGATTTTCTGCATTAGCTGCAATAAAATCGAAATATCGTGCTCGTTTGGTTGCAGAAAAGGAGCTTCGTGTAGCTATCTCATCAATGACACCGAGATTTGATAAACATTGCGCTAATAGGCAAGCACATCCATCTCATTAAGCGACAATAATAAAATATTGTTATTCGTTTTTTTCTTGTATATAAGAGTTTATCTTAATAAATTATTTAGTACTAAAAATTTTTGTGTTTGTAGTATTTTATAAAATGGAAGAGAGGCGCCATATGATCAAATATTTTTAAGGGAGCCGTGATAAAATAAAGTTTGGAAACCACTGGTGTACAGTTTGTATAACTGTAAATTTGCTGTCCCCTCAGAATAACTAGACACACAGCCATTCATGTCTAAACCGCTGGCAACAAAAGTGAGTACACCCCTAAGTGAAAAATGTACAAATTGCTCCCAAAGCGTCTATTTTGTGTGGCCACCATTATTTTCCAGCACTGCCTTAACTCTCTTGGGCATGGAGTTCACTAGAGCTTCACAGGCTGCCACTGGAATCCTCTTCCACTCCTCCATGACGACATCACGGCATCCGTTTGAGGATGCCCCACAGATGCTCAATAGGGTTTAGGTCTGGAGACATGCTTGGTCAGTCCAGCACCTTTACCCTCAGCTTCTTTAGCAAGGCAGTTGTCGTCTTGGAGGTGTGTTTGGGGTCGTTATGTTGGAATACTGCCCTGCGGCCCAGTTTCCTAAGGGAGGTGATCCTGCTCTGCTTCATTATGTCACAGTACATGTTGGCAGTGATGGTTCCCTCAATGAACTGTAGCTCCCCAGTGCTGGCAGCACTCATGCAGCCCCAAACCATGACACTCCCACCACCATGCTTGACTGTAGGCAAGACACACTTGTCTTTGACACACGCTTGGCACCATCTGAACCAAATAAGTTTATCTTGGTCTCATCAGACCACAGGACATGGTTCCAGTATTCCATGTCTTTAGTCTGCTTGTCTTCAGCAAACTGTTTGCGGGCTTTCTTGTGCATCATCTTTAGAAGAGGGTTCCTTCTGAGACAATCGTGTGCGGCGTATGGTCTGAGCACTGACAGGCTGACCCCACCCCTTCAACCTCTGCAGCAATGCTAGCAGCACTCGTACATCTATTTTCAAAAGACAACGTCTGGATATGACGCTGGGCACATGCACTCAACTTCTTTGGTTGACCATGACGAGACCTGTTCTGAGTGGAGCCTGTCCTGTTTAATCGCTGTATGGTCTTGGCCACCGTGCTGCAGCTCAGTTTCAGGGTGTTGGAAATCTTCTTATAGCCTAGGCCGTCTTTATGTAGAGCAACAATTCTTTTTTTCAGATCCTCCGTGTTCTTTGCCATGAGGTGCCATGATGCTCCCCATTCACACCTGAGACCTTGCAACACTAACAAGTCACATGACACTGGGGAGGGAAATGGAATGGCTAATTGGGCACAATTTGGACATTTTTCACTGAGGGGTGTACTCGCTTTTGTTGCCAACGGTTTAGATATTTAGATATGTGTGTGGAGTTATTTTGAGGGGACAGCAAATTTAGTTAGTTATGCAAACTGTACACTGACTACTTTACATTGTATCAAAGTGTCGTATTTTCAGTGTTGTCCCCTGAAAAGATATAATAAAATATCTCTCTATTATAAAAAAATCCTGGAGAGAAACAGTAGGGCGTCGAGACATGATCTTCACGTTAAGATCACGGAAGACAGTTAAAAGATCCGCGAGGACCTTAAACATGAGACATTGTGCCAAGAGGTTGACCCAGGACCGTCTCGCAATGACATAGAACATGAGATTCTTGCAAGACACGCCCTACTTACAATCAATATCAAATAAGACAACGGGGCGGCAAAATATTCAGTCTTGTGAAGGATTTGAGCACGCACAGATCCAGGGTCTTGGCGCATGTAAAACGTATAAGGACAATAAGTTATAAATGAAACGTCAACGACTAAGCAAAGAAGAAAGCAGCGCGGAGAGAAGAGACTCAAACGTGTTGGAGAGAAAAAAGAGCAAAAAAGAAAAAATAATCTAGGTGCAAATTCAGAAAATAAGGAACGTAATTATCGGCCCATAACAAGTGGAATTGAAACAAAGCACGTCCAATCGGGCTGAGAATTAAAAGACAATGTAAAAGACAAAGTAGAACTTCATAAACGCGTTCACAAACTTTGGCGCTATACACATGCAGAGCAGATTATCAAAGCAGTGGAATTCGAAAGGTTAAATACATTTGCACGATACAAATGTGGAGAAAGTTAAAGAATATGAAAGTAGAAAAATTAGGAAGTATAAAAAAAAAAAAAAAAAAGAAAGTAAAGATCGCAGTAGCGCAAACAAATGGAAATTATTACTTGAAAAAGAAAATACATCACCACGGTCCAGGTGTAATCGGGGGTGGGGGGGGAATTGAAGCAGGACAAAGCAAGGTCAGAAATAAGACCGAGTTGAAAACAAAGTAAAACTTCATAAAGAGGTTACAAAACAAAGGGGCCAAACTCATACAGAGCAGGTTAGAGATAATGAAAACTGGAATTCAAAAGACTCGAAACAAACGTAGGCACGAAACACATGTAGAGCAAGATACGACAAAAAAAAAAAAAAACATCGCATTAGCGCAGAAAAAGAAATTATTACTTGGAGAAATAACGAAAAGGCGAATAGAGATCAAATATATGGACACAAATATTGTAAGTCTTTGAAGTTTAAGTTAGAGAATTTCAGAAACGTGTTTTACCTCACATGCATTTATTCTTTACTTTGCAAAAAAAATTATTAACTGCTGATGATGTAGATCGCTTTTTTCTGTGCTAAAATTCCAAACAGAGAAACCTATCCTGAATTATGGTACAAAGTCATTAAACACATGTCTCACTGACCTCATTTAAAAGGTTCAGCATATTGGGACTCCATAGATTCCAAATATTGTTTTTACATAAGTTCTGAAATAAAAGTGAAACTAATAAAATATCAATTCAAAGAAAAAAAAAAATATCTTTTCTGAAATAAAAGTGAAACTAATAAAATATCAATTCAAAGAAAAAAAAAAATATCTTAAGTGTGTATCCGGAAAACCAAACACGGGGGTTGGTGAGCAAAGCGAGCAGGGGGCAATGCCCCCTAGTTTACAAAAATGTGAGGGGTATACTCACTTTTACGAGGTACTGTATACCATCTAAAATGGAGTCTTAAGAGTTTAATTTAAGAATATGCTTGAAAGAAGTATAATTGGGTTTTCATCAACTATATAGATTACTTCCTATGAATTCTCACACAGTATTTTTTTTCTCTGGTTGTTAATCTTGTGAAATTGTGAGCTACAGTGCTAGTTTAATTTGCTTAAGATGCTAAGGGTTCCCATTTCTGGTTTCCTGTTTTGAGCTGTCATTGTGAAAAGTTCTCCGATGAATTTTACTCTTTTATCACTGGTAAATATAGGCAAAGTTTTATAGTAACACTTGTGTGCTGCATTTCTACAAACTGTTGTTGGTAAGATTCAAACTTGTGATCTAAGACACCCACCTCTTATTCTTTTTCTCCCCTACTTAAGTAATGAGCTAATGTGGGAATATTGTGGTGTTAAACCATCCTACACTTGCATTTCCTCAGAGGAGCTCCTTATACTCCCATTGGCTTTTCTACTCTTAAGGGTAAATGTTTTTTCCCCAGAGAAGGTAGGTATGTGTGTGTGATGTCACTGTTGTAGGGCAGATTAACCTTCAGATTATGTTTAGTTTGGTTTTCAGAAGTAATATTATTTTTGTGAATTGCTGTTATCCCTCTTGGAAATGCATTTGGGGTTGACTGAGTAGTATTTCAGACCTTGCTTTCCTAGCTGCCTCAAACCACCTGATGCCACCTTGCATTTCCCTGGGCGACCCTAAGCAGAGTCTAAAGGGGTTGATGAGTGCAACGCTGATTCTTCATGTAGGGCTGGATTTTAAAACATTTCAGCACAGTTTGTCCTGTGGAACTAAATAATAAATGAGAAGTCTCTTTACAAGTGTAGGAATACGAGGCATTTCTGTGCTGTTCTTTACCAAATCATTGCATTGAAGTTTTTTGATTTAAAAATATCAGTACCCCACTTGAATCATGGGGGAACTATGGTAGATAAATTCAAATTCCAGCGTGCCTAAATGTGGTACAGACTACTAAAATGTTGAAATGTTGATACCTTAAGATTAGGGGAGAGTAAATGCATATTTGGTGAGTAGAATTTGATTAGTATGTTACAAATCTCCATTTACAAAAGCAGAACTTTAAATTTAAGAGATGACTTTTCATAGTATTAAACGTGGTTATTTTAATAATTTGGAAAGTGTTTGATTTTAAAAATAATTGTAATACTTGATAAACTGCAGGATATTACACAATGATTTTTGTAAAGCAAGGTAGTATGTCTTAGGGTGGCATAATCTGCCGTACATTTGCATTTCCTAGCCTTTCCTTTTAGTCAGCAGTTGTTACCTCTTAAGTAGGGATATAAAGGCAGGCACAGGTTGCAAGGATGAAGGTAACAACTGGGGTATGTCATCTGGGTACTCCGGAGTAACAGCCTTAGCTGAAATTTCTAGTTCATAACTGTTGAATTAGAAATCTGCTTACAAATGGCAAAAATGGCTACAATTTGCTAGATCTGTGGAAGTGTAGCTGTATCATTTTTGTTAATGAAGTACTTTGGTCAAGGTGCACAAGTGATCCTGTGAAGGGTGTGTTTTTGTTACTGTAAGATACTTTTCCATGAATCCAGATATAATGCTGCTATTTGTGTGAAAGCTTGTGGCTTTGGCTTATACAGGCTTTTCCAGCTCTGCACCCTTAGGAAGTAGTACTGTTGGTAGCTAGTGAGGAATTGTAAAACAGTTCAAGTTTTTCATGTTCTGTATTTTGGGTGACTGGAGGAAGTGTTAATAACTAGGTTAAGTGTTTTGGAAAGACTGGGGGATAAGGGAGTAGTCAAATGTGTAGACCAGAGATGCATGTACCTTGAATATGTGTGTGTGTATTTATTTATTTGTAGCATAGGAAATTTAAATTCGCTGTCACAAAATGTGTTGGTGGTGGCAGCAACATGGCTTGATAGAATGCTGAGCAGGCCACCTCAGTATACAGACACGGAAGAGGAAATGATTTCTTGGAGTCTGGCACATTTCATGTCTTCTGTTTTTCAGGTGTCTCTTGGGTTATTGTTGGTTGTATATGCTCTGACAGCTGCTGTTGGACTGGGTGGGGCCTGGTCTGACCAGTCATTTATTTAAAAAATAAATAAATACTGCATTTGGTGGGATTATTCACTACTAGAATTTTCCAGTTTCTAGGACACTTTGGTTCAGCAAGGAAAATAATGGCTGATTCTTACAAGGATCTTATGTTGTGTGCTTTTCCCCCAGGCAAGGTATTTCCTGTGAGTATGTGGGCATATAGTCAAGGGCATATGGTTTTCTGCACTTTTAACAACTGAAACTTTACAAATACTGCTGTGTCTGAACTCCATTGCTGACCTGACTGGCTTATGGGGCAACTGTGTAGCCCAACATGTTGTGCCCATTTTTTTTTTTTTTTTTTGCGCAAAGGCCTGAGAATTGACTCTAAAGCAAATAATTGAAAAAAATACATCAGCAAGGAAATGATCTTCTATGACTTGGCCACTGAGGAAAATCTGCACTGGTGTCTATGTTTCTAACATCTTTCTCTTTGGCACTCTTGGTCACATGGACAGGTTGAGAACAACTGATGGCGGTTAGGATAAACCCAGTGTCTCAAAGGGCGGAGGCTTTCCCTAAGATGCAACGATGCCATTCCTCCAGGCTAGGTCCAGTCACCGGCTTTGCAGTGTGCGTGCTGTGGAGTGCTGTGCTATGGTGCTGTTCAACTGTCTTTTTTTTCTCATGTAACTCATTCCCACCCTCGTTCTAGTGTGGCATGGCTTCTGCTTGTGGTGACAAATGATTTGAGCTTGAAGTGCAATTTAAATCACGTGTGTGGTGTGGGGTGGATTCTCGTCCTTTTTTTTTTTTTTTTTTTTTTTTTTTTTTTTAATCCTTTCTTGGGGACCAGTTTGGGATTTGTGTACTGCTTTTACTTGATGGTTGGGTGGGGTGTGTGAATTTTGGTCAATTTAACAGTTATTTAAAGCAGCATAAATTGTTTTCTAGGTGAAACAGAAATATACTAGCTTTCTACTTGACTGTTATTTCAAAGACACATAAAAATATGAACTTATGGTATACTGTAGTTCCCAGGCAGCAGCAAGTATCCTAAAAAAATTAAATAAAAAAAACTGTACAATGTATTCTTTAATGGTTCTTCATGCCAACCATTGAACTGTACTCCTAAAAATGCTATGATGTGAGTCGAGCATCATATAACCTTAGACAATACGGGAGGGTAAAATCTATTGTTTAAAGGAAAGTTCATGTTTTAAGAAAGTGCAGAAGATGTTTCTAATCAAATGAAAATTATGCTTAAATTGATATTAGCACTTAATTTCAATAACCCCCAATAAACTTTTTTTTTTCCTATTACTATTCATTATGTAAATTATACGCTGTAGTAGGCTTTGAGCACTTGCTGCTGCAATTAATTAAAAGTAGACGTAACTCTGTATGTCCATTGGCATTTTGAGGGACCCAGTCAAATGAGACCTGCATCAGTTCAAGGAAATCTAGTTATACCTTGGTATACAGCTTTGATTATGTTTTGAAATATTCACATTTGTTGTCTTGAGTAGGCAGTTGATTTTTCTTCTCCAAAAGTCATAAATATTAAAATGGGTGAGCTAAAATAATACTGTTTGAAATGTATTTTATTTATTTTTTCCAGTTATTAGTCATTGTTTTATTCTGCAAAGAGCTTGTCTGTGTATTGAATACAGACTAATGCATACAGTAGTAAAAGAAACCAAATAGTCAAGAATGCATTTATTTATTTATTGTACAGTAGTCTTTCTACAATAGTTACCAACCCAGTGCTCTATTCAAATACAGCATTAGGTTGAGGTGATTTTTCTTTTTTTTTCTTTATTTATTTATTATTTATATTTTAGTAATAGAGGAACACCGTAGGGTAACTGATCTACCCAATGTCCCAAAGTAGAGTAGGGTTGGATCTTCAGGTGGAGGCTGTCCTGAGTTTTAGACCCACTAATTTAATATTAGATCACATTGCCTACTCCAGTAAGCATGGCCTCATACACAACTCATTTTTTTTGAAAGGCGATCAAGTCGGTGTGTTTTTATAAATTAACCTGCTGTGGGGAAAAAAAAAAAAAAAAAAAAATTTGTACAAGTACTACATACAATCGGGTCCAAAAGTATTTGTACAGTGACATTTTCATCATTTTAGCTCTCTACCCCACCACAATCAATTAAACAATCATTGTGATTTGAAGTGTAGAATTTCAGCTTTAATTTAAGGGGTTAACCAAAATTATTGTATGAGCCATTTAGGAGTGACAGACATTTTTTCTGTACAGACACACCATTTCCAGAGGCTCAAAAGTATATGGACATTTGACGGACAAGCTGTTCCATAGCCAGGTGGAAGCAGTTCCCTCATTATGTCATTAAGCAGGTAAAAGGTCTGGAATTGATTCCAAGTGTGGAATTTGCATTTGGAAGCTGTCGCTGTGATCTGTCAATATGAAGTCCAAATAGCTGTTCATGCAAATAATAACAGTCCATTAGCAGAGAAAACATAAACCCATTAGAGAGAGAGAGAGAGTAGAAACACCAGAAGTGGTCAGATCAACCATTTGGTACATCCTTGAAAAGAAGGAATGTACTGGTGAGCTCAGCAACACAAGATCAGCTGTGGTGGATGATCACAGTATTCTGTCCTTTGGGAAGATAATCCCATTCAGAACATTTGGCCAAACCAAGAACACTCTCTGAGATGGGCCTGTCATCGCCAAAGTACTGCTGAAAGTAAACACAGAAGGTTTAGCACAAGGTGCAAACCACTGGTGAACATCAAGCATAGGAAGGGCAGATTAGCTTTTGCCAGAATTTATTTTTTTTAAAGCCTGTCAAGTTCTAGAACAGTTTCATTCTGATACCAGAATGTTGGAATGAGCTGAATATGCAGAAGAGAAGAACTGGCTCATGATCTGATGAATATCACTTCATCTGTGAAATGGTGGAGGCCGTGTTACAACATGGGCATCCGTGATTGTCAGTGGTGTTTATTAATGGTGTGACTGCTGACAGAAGTAGCAGGATGAATTCCGAAGTGTACAGGGTTATACAATCTGCTCAGATTGAGACAAATGCTGCAAAACTGATAGGACGACGCGTCACAATACAGATGGACAATGAGCCAAAACATACTGTAAGAGCAAACCAAATATTCTTCAATGACCAAGTTAATCAACTGACCTCAACCCAATTGGATACGCATTTCACTTGCTGAAGACCAAACTGATGGCTGAAAGTCCAACAAACAAGCAGCACTTGAAGATGGCTACAGTAAAGGACTGTCAAAGCAGCAGTAGGATGGAAACCCAGCACTTGGAGATGGCCATGGGTTCCAAACTTCAGGCAGACATTGAGTGTAAAGGGTTTTCAAACAAGTATTTAAAAATTATCCTTGTATTTATAATCATGTTAGTTTGCTCAAATACTTTTGAGCCCCTGAAAATAGGGGGACCATGTTTAAAAAATATCTTTTTTTCTAAACAGCTCATACAATATTTTTGTTAAACCCTTTGAATTAAAGCTGAATGTCTATACTTCAATCACATCTTGATTGATTTTGTTTCAAATCATTATGGTGGTGTACAGAACCAAAATGATGACAATTGTGTCACTGTCCAAATACTTACGAAGCTGACTATTTGTCTGGTGTTTTGCATGTGTAGTATCCTTTATGGTTTGCAATAACATTTGTGTTGAGTTAGGATTTGCCTTTTGACTTGAATATTCAAAAAAACGAAAATGTTACTCTTTTAATCCATGCTGGAATATTTGGTATATTTTGCTATATGACTGATGCTCTGCTTTAGTGTATATGTACAGTGTCAAATTCCAAAGTCTATGCATGTGTGTTTGTCATTCATGTTTAGGCACAAAAAGGTAGCACCCTAAACCCCGAACCCTATATAACTTTCAAGCCATTTTCAGTCATGGGAGTGTAATTTTGAGGTAGGCAAAGAATATATAGCATTTGTTTGTAAACTTGCTTGTGCAGAGATCATTCTTCATGTGATATATTTTTTACAAATACAAGCAGCATTATTAGTTTCATTCTTTGCTGGTCTTGTGTTGAAGTACAAATATGAGTATCTGTCTCATTAGGAGTGTTTAGGAGATGTGGTCCAGATATTCTTCATAGAAATAAACATCATAGTGGATGTCTAACAATCGGTTTGTACATGGATTACTTTAAATGTCAAAATATTTTATTTAATACTCATTTTGAACTAATGGGCATCATGCTTCCTGAACTTTCATTGTAGATCATGGTAATGGTGCATTTCACTAACAGGTATGGATACATATGATCTAACTGAGCAAGTTTTCATGACTTACTAGTGAGCCTTGGAGACTCTGACCTGATTTTTACCCTTAATTGGGTAACAGTCCTAATGCTCATGTGGAGTTTTGTGTGTGCAACAGTTCTATAGGATATATAGATTGTGGCTATAAACCCTTCCCTTCAGAAAATAAGAACTATTTAATCTAATTTGATCGAAGACATTATTATATTATTGTGATCTACTTTTCACTAAAGCATTTTATTAAATAATATAATATTACAAAGAAAAATAATTGAAAAGCAACAGGAGGTTTGGTTGGGCATGCAAGTACTGGAAGGTGACAAGCCTGGCTGCCCCTGCCCCAGCAATGTGAGGTGGTATAATTCCTTGCCCTTGGTTATGCAAGTGCCAATCGCAATGTGGAGCCTACTTATACATCGACCATCTGTCTGCACTATTGGTATTGTTTCTTGTAAAGGGCCTGGTTTTTTTTTTTTTAAATAGGTTTATGATAAGCAGTCAAGTAAAGATAATGCTATCAAAGTAATGGGTGGAGTCTTGTAAGTAAATTTAAGGAAGGAATAAAGAAAGTGAAAAACGGAACACAGGTTAAGTATCCCTAATCCAAAATGCCTGGGACTGGAAGAATTTTAGACTTTTCATATTTTTGGATTTTGGAATTTTTGCATGTACATAATAAAAAATCTTGAAGATACCCTTGATGAAGTAGGGACCTGTAGCCAGACTAGCAAGTTGATGCCTCAAATGCAGAATAATTCATTTGACATGACTTATATTAAACCTCATAAAGTGATTAATATGATGTATAGCCTGTATGTTCGTTGCCTTTTAAGAGTGAGAATGCTGCATGTTTGCACTGAAGAATGTCTTGTCTTTATCAGTTTATATACAGTAGGCTCCCCGCTGTTCTCAGGAATATCTTTGCCAACGTTCATTCCCATAATACCTGCTGTGCAGGAAGTTCTTAATTGACCAACCCAGTTGCAGTTTTCAAATGGTGGGGATGCACATATATGAAACAACCTGTCTTTGCCAACATAAAAAGGTGATTTGCAGCAGTGTCTGGTTTTTCTACGGTAAACTGAGCACTTCACAAAATACTCCTGTCCCAGTCGTCAATCCTGTGTCATTTCCTTGCAGTACTCAAAGCTTTGTGGGACATTGTTCCCATTCCCCTGTGGAGCATTGATCATGTGTTGCCAAAGCACTTTACACAAAGTATGGGGAGCCACTTCAGCAACCACTAATGTGCAGCATCCACCCAGATGATGTGATGGCAGCCATTTTGCACAAGTACGCTCACCACACATTAGCTTTTGGATGGTGAAGTAGTCAGAAAAAGAGCCAATTACAAACCGGGGATGATTAGGGGGCCTGAATGACTAGTGCATGGTGGGACATTTATCCAGGATATCAGGATACATCCTAATCTTTATGAAAGATGCCAAGGGATGTTTTATGAGCACAGAGAGTCGGGATCTCCGTTTTATATCTCATCTGAAGTACTGCGCCATTTTAACAGCACAGTGTCCTTGTCATTGAACTGGGACATTGGGATCCACGTTCACACCACAGGGTAAGTGCTATACCTCATTGTCCTCACCATCACCACTTGCAGCAGCAAGTCTCCCATCCACGTACTGGCCAGGCCCGAACATGCTTAGCTTCTGAACTGCCTGTGGTTTGCCCATGCCCTTTGTACTCCAAACGAATAAAGCCATTTTGACACATTTTCACACTTGAATTTTCCACTTCTGGTGTCATGTCAGCATTCAGAGGTTTTTCCACTTCTGGTGTCATGTCAGCATTCAGAGGTTTTGGATGTTAGAACTTTTCTCTCAACCTGTAGTAACAAATAGAAGTCTGCAAGGGTTTGTATTTCCATATCTAGCACATATCTTGCCCACTTGACTTTTCTTCCATGCAACTTGAAAGTTTTCTTTTTAAATTAGTGTGTGCCCTGCTCCCTCTCACTCTCTCTTTATACTCACTCCTGGCAGCTCTTCCTCTGCCAGTTAAATGCCTGTGCACAGCTCTCCTCCTGGGTTAAAACTGTTTAGACCACTTTTTGAGAGGCAGCTTGCAGAGCAGGTTTAATCTCCAGACTAACCCCACAGTGATATCCAGAGTCACTGTTGACCCCATGTTTGCTCCATTGACATTAGACTAGAACTCTCCAAGAGCTGCTCTTAAATGGCCAAGTTTCCAAGGCTGCTTTATGGATTTCATGGTCCCAGGAGTGTTGCCTTCTTACACCCACGACATGTTGCCACCTCTCTGGCTTCTTTTTCTGTGGTAGTTTTTGGGCATCACTCCTGTGCCAGTGCCCTAATGTTCCAGTCTCTATTCTACTGTTTAACTGCACCAATACATCTCAGTAAGATGCTTTCAACAGCAGGTAGATATTAAGACTTGTTTGGTGGGGTTGATTTATTATTTTTTTTCCCCCCTGCCTAATCAACTGAAAGTTCAGTTTGTATTTTCTTAGTAAGGCCTTATATAAACTTTTTTTTTGTTCTCTAGCTCTATTTCTAGCCTAATTCAACCTTGCTAAATAAACCCAAATGGTAATTTTTGAGTTGTCCATGTGTTCACATCCTGGGAATCAAGTGCTTAAATGCATCTCTCTCTACTTTTTCATTAGTTTAACTTTTCTTTTAAACGTCTCGGCCAAACAGATGTCTTTAGATATTTACCTGCTCTGTAATGTTCCACCAGTGAGTTTGTGTGCTGCTTGCTATAACTGATCTGTTGGTTATCAGCTCTGCGGTTTCAGGAAATGTCATTGTCATTTGCTGTCGTGGCACAATGGAATGTGGCTTGCTTTTGGGAAAGAGATGGTTAACACAGCCATTTAGTATTGTTTTAATACTGAAGAAGCCGGAGTCTTTTCGGTCAGCCAGAGTATAACAATCTGCCTCAGTATTTGTTTTGTCAGCGTAAACTGACATGTAGCACATACCTTTGCCAGTATAGTTGTATTGTTTGTGAAGTATGATTGCAAATGTGTATTTCCTGTCCAATAGATGTATTCTAATCCCTCTTCCTCACCAAAGATGTTTGAATCAGAAATAGTGTGTGAGGGGTTTGAGGCCAGAGGTCTTTCTATGACTACACTTATCGTGCCAGCTGAGGATGGCATTAATGAAGGACTGTCCTATTGAAATCTTTAACAAACGCAGACAACTACGGACTCCTCCAGTGGAGCATTGATGCGTAATCTGGTGTTAACCAGCATGAGCCTTTTAGGTGCACCAGCTGATCCTATTTTGCTGTCTCTTTCAGGGCAACATGGGACTCATTGTGCCCTTTAATTGCAAGTAACATTTTTCTTTTTCTTTTTCAGGCTTACTCAGCCGTTCATCTATCCTCAAGCCATTGTTCAGCCCAGTGTCCTCATTCCCACCCAGCTATCCTCGGTCACTTCTCCCTACATGGACTACAGTACTGCTTATTCCCAGTATGCCTCTAGTGCTTATGAGCAGTACCCTTATGCAGCCTCGCCAGGCTTTGTGGGCTACAGTTACCCTACCTCGGCTTTGCAACAGCCACTCTCGACTGCAGCAACCTCCACCCAAGCTTTTGTCCAGTACCCGGCCCAGCAGGTGCCATCTGATCGCATGCAGTAGAACAACTGCAGGTCATGGAGCAAGACCCTGAGGGGAGGGGGTGGGCTTTATTTAGGAGGATAATTTGCTTGATTGCACTAGTAAAAATAATAAAGGACATTTTTTGCTGAAGAGAGGTGGTGACAGAGGGATTGCGTTGAACGTTGGCTGCTTATTTATTTATATATATGTGTGTGTTTGTGCATATTTATTCATATGTATAAATAAATGAATTGCAATCCTCCAGTTTGAGCCAGGTTTTCTAAACTCAGGAGACTCGCTAGATGAAAAGGCTGACACGTTGAATGGTTGCAAGCGTTGGTCTAGGCAGGGTAAAGGGGCATTGGACAGGTAAGCAGCTTCATCTGAGCCTGGGCTTGAAGGCGTGGGGTTGTGGGGGGGGGGGGGATTCTCGTGAATAAGATGCATGGTAAAGATTAGTCTGATTCAAAAGCTGCTGCCTTCACTTCAAGGAGGCAAAAAGACTTGCAGAAGGTTGGTGGATCTGGCAAATAAAGCCCATTGCTGCATGTCTGTGAGGTGATTACGGAATGCAGGGGGACCGCGAAAGCCAAACTAACCATCAGGGATTTTTTTAATTCTTTATTTTTGAAGAGGCCTTACAAAACAGTATCTTGTGACTTGTGTATTTATTGCAGGCATTATTCACGGAGACTGTGTGAGTATCACAGGACAATTTTTCAAAATGTATTTGTAGAAAAAAAACTTGTTCACTTTTTTTGTTTTCCTTTCATGTCTCTCTTCAGGTAAATTATTATTAGATCAAAGTAGGTTTTCAAAAGTGTCTTGGTGTATAAGTTCTGGAGCGAAAGAAACGAGAGGAAAGTGACTTTAAGAAGTACACTGTAAGAATGGATATAAATATTAAAGAATTCTTTTTAAAAAAAATTTTTAAAAATTAAAAAAAAAAATGAAATGTAAACTTTGAGGAACACCATATGTATCTTTTTGTATATTACTGTGACTTTGCAAAACAAAATCTGCAGTATTTATGTAGGACTATTTAAAAGTTAATGATGCAGGCTGTTGCCCAGGGTTGTGGGTATTTTTTTTTTTTTTTTTTTTTTTTTTCCCCTTTTGTATTTCTGCTTTTTATTTATATATTTTTTCCCTTAGTTTGCTATGTCTTGGGGTAAAGAACCAAGATCAAAAACTTGAAAAATGGAACTTTAAAATCCCAGGACAAGAAACAAAAGTTTATAAAAGTGTCCAGTACTGGATTCATTTTTTGTTATTTATGATATCTCTGAACCAGCGTAATGGACACATTGTTCAAAGTAAATAAAATGTTCACTTAAATATCATTTGTGTTTGTGTTGACTGCCTCGGCTGGTGCCCCTCAATATGTCAATGCTACAGTTGACCTCCTGACGTCTTGTGGCCGACACACACAGCTCATTTCAGCCAGTCACGTCTGTGTGATGAGCTCCGACCACTGAGAAAGTGAGGAGAGTAGATTGACCAGTACATCCAGAAGTTACTCTCAAGTCCAGTGGAGCTGATTGACTACTCATCTTATTCCGTCCATTTGGGAGCAAGGCCTTGAGTTGCTTAAACTTCTTGACGTGGGGCAGTTCCATGGCTCCCTGCAGCCAACGGTCTCTCCTTTCTGGAGGAAGAAGATTTTGGTCTGTTGTTGTGCCCTGTGGGCAAACATTTGCACTGTTCACTCAAAATGTTAAAACTCTATGCCCTTTCCAAGCTTGAGCACTTTTTGGAATGTCTACAGCTTCAGGCGTGTTAGCTTTGCTTCCTTAACAATGCCTACTCGCTGCAGAAGCTGAGCTGTTTTTAAAGTATGTGAAATATGGATAACTGTGGAGGTGAAAAGGAAGCCACTGAAACCACAGATTAACGCATCTGCTTAGTGCATTTCAGTTCAGTCCAAGTCGGTCCGTCACGGGGTGAAGTGAAGTATACCGTGGCATGTGACCCCCCCACCACACTAGGTGTGACTGCACTGGGAGTTGAGACCGAGTACTCTGGAGCAGTTGGAGGTGGCTGTCCACTGGAGGACTAGGCCTTTGCCCCAAATGTCGTATCAAATTTTCAGCTCTAGCACACTTCAAGCCAAGCGTTGGGGGTTGCCCTGGCTATGCCACACCTCGCCTCGCCTCCTGCTTGTAAATGCCTCTCTTATCAGTGCTGGCAGGGCTGTTATCTCGCATTTGCCTGGCTGCCTGGGAAGTGCAGCTGTTGCCACAGAGCCAACTGTTCAGTGCCTGACACACACGCAGGAGCTGCTTTACAAGACTTGGCATTTTATTTAGAGTGGTTGATGGTGAGATGCTGTTGGGGTTTTCTGTTTTGTTGATGTTTGATGTCTGACTTGTTGTCCTAGTCGGGTATCTGCCAAGCGAAGTGCATCCTGGAAGTACACCGCCCATTCATCCATTTTCTTTATAGTCTTTGTTCAACAAATGTTCTTTGAGAGCTGAAATCTGTCCTGTTAGCATTTTAAGGAAAGCACAAATCCAGATGTGAACTGGTCCATCACACCTGTAGTAGTTTAATTGTTCTGACCTCCACACTGCTGGATTGTGGGATGATTAGGCAGAATACCCAAAGAAAAACCAGGGTTGACCAGGCAGGAAATTCAACCCAGTACAGCAGCAGTAGTAAGGGAATTGGAAACCTAAAGTATAGAACACAATTAAGGTACATGATGTGATGTATGACGGCATTAGGGGTCCTGTACCCATACGCTCAAGTCGGTTGAACAGGTCTGCATTGCTCACCTTTCATAGCAGCGGGGAATCCGCACAGCTGACGAGCCACAGGGAGAAGGTCCAGGCTTGACCCACACAGGGCCTGGGCAAAAAGTCGACCCCCTCAGTGTCGCACACCCAGTTGGTGGGGCTTCACAAATTACAGCTTGGCGCGTGAGACTACTGGCATTGCAAAGAAATGTGTTGTGAGGCTGGGGAAGGCATCCCACACATTAATAAGATGGGTGAAGGGGGCACCAAACCTGGTCACACAGATGGCAGTGTGCTTCACATTTCAAAGTATGGGGGGGCCCAGTGCTGTTGCTGTATATCTGCTTTAAACTGGCGTGGTGGGAGCGGCCATATCCAGCGTTTGGACTGTCGTGGACTGAGGCGGTTCAGTAAGTAGATGGGTGAATGTTACAGTATGGCATTCTTTTCTGTTACAATTCAACCACACCTGCCTTTATGTCATGTCTTAAAACAGCGGACCCCTTCCCAATGAGGCATTGCCAGTCAGAGCTGGGCTTGTGTGTCAATGTGAAAAGCAAAGAGCAGTCATTTCCACTTTCTCTTACTGTGTACCTGATAAATATCTTCACGCCGCTTGCCTCAGTCCGGTAACTCGGCCCGTTCAGCGTCTCTTTCATCAACCCCATGCTTCTAAGTTACTTAGCCCATCAGACACCAGAGATCATCTGATGCAGGCCCACCTGCTGTCTTCAAGCTGCTCTTTGTAAATTGTAAACCTTTGCGAACGCTCATTTGTCTCTTATGTCACCTATTCTATCTCCATCAGTCACAGCCTTCAAAGTTCACCTTTTCACTGTTGCCTTATTAATGCTGATCCCTGCATTTAGCCACCCATCCATTTTCGGTTCTTAAACATTGGCTTCAGGTCCGGAACTAAACCAGTTCTTTATCCAGCACACATTGCAGACGACCCCTAAATAAGATGCCAGGCCATTATATAGTGTATGCTGAAAAGCAAGAACCATACTTGGAAGGGATGCCAGTCCATTATACGGCACGGGCACCAAACTAGGAATGAACACAGGTGGGATGCCAACACATCATATGGCACAGGCTGAAAAGCTACACCAACACTGGATGGGATGCAACTCCATAATAAAGCATATGCTGAATGGTAGGAACCAAATTTGAAAGAGATGCTAGAACTTTGTATGAGGCATGCTTACTTCAAGCCTGAAACTAACCATAGAAAGGATGCCAACTCATCATATAGCGCACACTGCATGGATAGGGCATTGCTGGATATGATCCTAGATAATGCCAGTCCATTATATAGCACCTGCTGGAAAGCAGAAACCAAACTTGGAAGGGATGCCAGTCCATTAAATGGCACATGCTTCAAGCCAACAACCAACACTAATGGGATGCCAACCCATCAGGTGACAAATGCTGCAGGCTAGACCATCACTGGATGGGATGCAACTTCATAATACAACACATGTTGAAAAGCAGAACAAGACTTGGATGGGAGGCCATTCCATTATATAGCATATTCTAGAAGCCAGGCACCAAGTGTGGAATAGGTGCCAGCTCATGGTATGGCACACATGGCAAGACTAGAGCAAGTGATACTGGATAATGGCAGTCTATTATATGGTGTGCGCTTAAAAGTAGGAACTAAACTTGGATGGGAGGCCAATACATCATATTGCACATCTTGCAAGGCGGGAACCAAACTTAGGAGGGATGCCAACCCTTCACATGGCACATGCTGCAAGGCTGAATCAATACAGGCTGGGATGCAACTCAATAATTCAGCATACACATTCCCAGGAAGGGAAGCCAATACATGGAATGGCACATGCTGTAATCTGATAGAAATGCCAACTCATCATATTGCACATGCTGCAAGAGAGGAACCAGCATTAGAAGGGCATTAAGTGGTACATGTTGGGAGTCTGGGCCAACACTGGAAGGAGTGCAACTGCCATTTAAAGCATTTACTGAAAAGCAGTGACCAATCCAGGAGGGGAGGCCACTGTCTGGACAGCATGCCACACATGCCACTAGCAGGATCTAACAACCCCAGATTAAAAGGACCCATTCAGCCATCCGGGAGAAATATAAAATATTCAGTCAAATTAACGTGCATGCCTTTGGGGGGATAGCCAGGGAAACGGGGGGAAAGAGAACATGTAAAGTCCACACGGACAGATTTGAACCCTGTGAAGCAGGCGCTGTAACCGCCGTGCCATATTAATATTAAGCTCTTCTTTTACTGACTGAGCTTATGGTTTCCTGCCTGCAGGCTCCTGTCCCTGTCACATCTGAGTCATTTCGTGCTCAGCCCCACCGCGTTGTGTTCCCCTTCCATTGTATTCCAGTTCCCTTTGCGAAGCTCCTTGTGATGACATTATGTAACATCATTGGTTGACTGAGTGAAATAATATCCTGCCTTTGGTAAGGGCTTTAGAAAAGTGTCGTATTCTGGCCCTGGCAGGTGGGAACGAAGCAACGAAAACCGTCATTTCCTGGAAAAAGCCTCATCATTACCTGTTCGGGTGGCCATTGAGTATCCTGGTCCGATAAAAGATGCTGCTTAAGTGTTGTAAGTCACTCCCAGGTTACAAGCAGAGCGGAAGCTTCTCTTTTGAGGGAGAAACAACCTGAAATGATGGCACTAAAGGGTACGGGTAAATGACAACTTCAGACCAGGGAATGTTTTAAGGGCTGGAGCTGAAAGGTGCCACTGATTAAACGAGAAGAACAAGGAAGAGCAAGCGCAAGGTGAGGTGCAGTTATAAGAAGCATCTCATCGTACCTTCGGCCATTTGTGCTTTTATCTCCTGGCCTTCCAATTTTCCTCCCATTCAAAAAGGTCATTTTGAGACAGGAAATGGGCCCTCTGCGGTGGGTTGGCACCCTGCCCGGGATTGGTTCCTGCCTTGTGCCCTGTGTTGGCTGGGATTGGCTCCAGCAGACTCCCGTGACCCTGTGTTTGGATTCAGCGGGTTGGTAAATGGATGGATGGATGGATGGAAATGGGCCCTATGAATGTGTTTTGTGGTGGACTGGTAAGCCATCAACAGTTGGTTCCTGCCTTGAACCTGGTGCTGCTAATATACGCTCCATTCCCCTGTAATCCCAAACTGGAGCGAGTGAGTTAGGATTTAATGGAGGGTGTTTTACCTCTTGGACATTTGGACGCCAGCACTGTGACCTTCCTCAGCAGACATTTACAGTAAGTATGGTGTGAGTCGGACTATCTGAAGAACTTGTGAGGTGCAGTCAGGCTGAGCCATCAGATGAGAGGCTGTGTGTCTCTTAATTTGAAATAAAAATTAAAGTCTTTGTGAGAGCGCGGGTGAGTCATGCCTAATAAAGTGGCACCCAGGGGGCTTTCAAATTCTGTCGGGGGAGGCGTGTAATCCTGTCGTATTCTTCACACACTGCACTCCGACTCACTTGAGTTGAGCTTATTTAGGAAAGTGCTAATGCCATATTAGAGAAGAGACAATAAAGAACTCCTGCCGCTCGCTCCTTCACTGCTGCCTCACCGGTCCAAAGTCTAGGGTTTGAATCCTGACCTGTGTGTAGTTTACATCTCCTCATTGTGTCTCTTTTTCCTCCCGCATGCCAAAGATCTACACGTTGAGGAAGAGTTTGTGCGTTCAGACGCCCCATGCAAGCTTGTTTCCTGCCTTGGACCCAACTCTGCTGGATCCAAGTGCGGACCTCTGTGAGGCACTTTCAAAAATTAGATATGGCATTGGGCACAAACTGGGAAGAATCTTCAAAATTTGCATTCAAGACCTAATCCACCGTTAAGGAGCCTGGAGCCCAGGCAGATAGACATGGAGGGAACAAGCACATGCAGACATGGAATCTGGGCTGGGGATTGAACTTCCAAGTCCTTGAAGCTTTGAGGTGCCAGTTATTATTATGGAGTCTCTTAAACCCAAGGAAGGCTATTTAAAAAACGAATCCGAGAGAGTTGGCAGCCCTCTTATCTTCCCAGCGCACTCCTGCCTCTCGTCACGGCCGCCTGGGCGTCAGCCTCTATCTCATTTGACTTTTTTCATCCTTGAACGTCACGCACGACCCTCTTGTATGCATGGCCTCTCTTGCCAAAGCATTTCTGACTTCCATCTATTGAAACTTGACTCAGTAAAGCCGCCCATTTCTTTATGGTTATGCGATATTAATTATCTTCAAGTCCTTGATTCACCTCGGATGGCTTTTATAAATGAGAAATGCTTCTCATTTGGCTAACTGCTCGTTTTACAATGAAAATAGTGGGGTGTTAAAAGAGACAAGTCGACTGGGACCTCCTCATCCAGTGCTTTGCAGCACAGCTGGGGTCCCCTTGCGGTTTTATATTCAAAACAGGTGGGCTTGCAGCAGGAACCAGAATGAGGCCTCCAGGGGGTTTCCATTACAAGCAAGTCCTCTGAAGGAGGCTTTATATTTACTTGTGTTTTTTTTTTTTCACATTACAATGGACGCAGTTGAGTTTAAAATGCAGGCTTCTTTTTTTCAGACCCTTCCACAAATGCTCACGTTCCAACTTCAGCCCAGCTAGCCTGTCCCATCGTCAAGTTGAGTACTGAGAAAAGCGCTATATAAATGTAATGAATTATTATTATTATTATTATTAAGTGTAGGGCCAAGTCCAGTCCTCTGAATGATGGCACAGACCTGTTAGCAGTCTGTGACATTAACAGCACTAACCCTAACCCTAACCCTAATCCTCATTTTGGTTATGATGTGTGGGTCACAGAATGGCACACGAGAGGATGTGAGTCCAGGCCTCCCAAAAACCCACAGCTTTATTGTTGTGAAGACAGGAACCTCCTTAAAAGCTTTTACTCAAATGGGAGCCGTCACTCGAACACAACGCAGCATGCAAGCAGTGACGATAACGTCGTCCAGCATTTGCTCTCTTCTCCAATCGAAAGAACAGAAAGCCTTCATGCACAAGCGAGGAGACAGAAAGTGAGCACAAGGCCAGGTCAGTGGACGGTTTTAAAGGTTCCCATCAAGCGACAGACGTGTTACGTGGTGAACCTGAGAATTTGCAGTTGCACCACCAGTGAAAGACCAGTCCCAGTATGCGTTGACAGAGTTTTGCCGCTTAGTGCTGTTGGGGGGGTTGTTATGGTCTCAAAAAAATCTCACAGGCTGTTCCCAGGTTGGCTCAATTTCCACATGCAGACTTGAACATTCACAAGTGGCTTCTGGAATAATGAAATAAAATGGGAAGCAGGATTAATCAGGCTCCTGATGCTGTTGGAAAAGCCGCATGATAAGCACACCTCCATCAGCAATCGTTCACTGCGGTGACCTAAGACAAGGTGAAGGAGGAGAGCCCACCTTTCAGAATTTCATAATGAAAGGGACAGTTAGAGCTCTGCAGACGTGTGTGTGTGAAAGAGAGATGATCAAGCAGCTAAAGGGCAGCAATTACAAGACCTCAGTACATGGTCATCAGCAATCTTGTGAAGGATCCTGGCTTGGATAGGCTGATGGAGTCGGGGCAGATAACGTTTAGCCTCTGAACACAAGTGAGTTATGTGAGACAGAGCTGATGACATGAAATGTGGAAGAACAAAAAGCCACTTGGAGGGAGCCATGGAGGATGAGAGCAGTGGCATTGAGTGGTGACCGAGGAAGGAGACAGCCTCCAGGAAACCTCATGTGATGGAGTGAGGGATAGACACCGTGTTTCACAATGTATTTGGATGTGATGTTAAAATGTCAGATGAATAATGCTATGAAAAACACAAAAGGAAGATCTATGAACATATATGTTGTCATACAGTACAGCCGCCAAATGACAGAATTTAAAGATACCGTATCTCAAAATTTAAGTACTCAACACTGAAATGACTATTCATGAATTTCCAATTTTGCTTCAATGGGTAAAGTGTTTTATCATATTGTACATGCATACTGTACATAAGTTTGATAAGCTGATTCATGATAACGTTGTCGACTACTCCAAAATAGCAAGATGTGGCACTGTGACACAAAAAATCAGCTAACAGGTCACCTACAATCCTTCAGGTCCAAAAGTGGAGCTCAAAAGTTCAGGCCGCATGTCCACATGAAAAAGTTCTTTGAAGAGAAAGTAGGGTCAAGTGGGCCTGCCTAAGCCACCCGGAATCAGGCCAGATGGACCTGGCACAAAGGAAATTTCAGTCATTGTCCAACCTGCTATATCCTAACACAGGTGTCACGAGGGTCTGCTGGAGCCAATGCCAGTCAACACAGGGCACAAGGTAGGAACAAACCCCGGGCAGGGTGCCAGCCCACCACAGGGCACACACACACACACCAAGCACACACACTAAGGACAATTTAGGATCACCAATGCACCTAACCTGCATGTCTTTGGACTGTGGGAGGAAACCCACGCAGACACGGGGAGAACATGCAAACTCCATGCAGGGAGGACCCGGGAAGCGAACCCAGGTCTCCTTACTGCAAGGCAGCAGCGCCACCCACTGCGCCACCGTGCTGCCCAAGGAAATTTCATCTACTCCAAAAATGCTTTTTCTAGATAACAAAATTGCATTGAGAATTATCATGAAAACTGGAGAAATGTGATGATAATGACTAAGTTGGGATTACTAGAAAGATGTTAATGATATGTGAGGCATTTAATGTTTAAGTAATTCTTCTTTAATTTTTGCACACCTGTCCTTAATGCGGGAATGCCACTAGCTCTGTCACATGTGCAAAGGCTGCCATCTTCAGTGGACATGAGGGGTGTCCTCTACTACATTCGTAGATACCCCAAAATGGCGGTGGCTTCTACTGAGTAACTGCTTAATGCCACGTCAATTTAAATGACTGAAAACCATGTCACACTTACTCATGAGTGCCAACTGTCTAGTGCAGTTGTGCCTACTACTGTTTGTGACTGCCAATAGCCTGCCACCTGATGCAGCTGGCACTGTATGAAGGGTTGACAGGTACGGAAAGTTCAGGCACAATTTCTTTTCTTTTTTTACTTTTTTCCATTTTGTCGGGGTACATAAAGCATGACACATCAGACAGACAGTCAAGCTTCTCCTTTGTTTCTGCAGTCCAAAACACTCACGTTCTTTATTCCTCTTCCTGCGTTCTATGAATTGTGCTTACGGGTGAGCATTCACTGGTTGTCAGTTCACATGCAGACATAGTCTGTCCCTACCAGTAAAGGCAAAATCAATTCTGTTTGATGTTATCTGAATAGCTGCGCCGCTGGTTATGTCAGACTAGACGACTGCCGCAGACTTTCTAAGATTATGAAGATGAAAACTACAACTGACAATCGCCAAGAAAAGTTGTATAATGTGGCAAGGCCTTATGGAGTCGCACCAATGGCTTCAAGCACTGTGAGCACAGGAGGCGAAAGCCTGCTTAAAAATGCTACTTAATGAATTGCAGACTGGAAAATGTAAAAAAATACAGGGAAACAATAAAAAAAGTTAATCAGGAGCAGGCTGACCATCAAATTATAAAAGGGACAAACAAGAAACAAAATCCCTAAGTTTTGTCACTTAGTAAATGTCACACTCGCAGAGTGTGAAGGTTTTTGGATTTTATCTTAATACTTAGATACTAAGTGTTCTGCCAGAGACAATGTAAAAATGCAAAGAGTAAGGGAAGAAGTGAAAGGATGGCAGGAGGGCTGGATACAGTGGAGCTTCAGCATTGTGTTCGGTTTTTGGATATCTGTTTTGTGATTTTTTTCCTTTTTTTGGATTTCCGAGCTTCTGATCCCTGCATTCATTTTAGGTGATGTTCTTGATTTGGTGATTGTTTTCTTATTCGTTTGCTTTCTATTTGCTTTTTTTTTTACCTGCCTTGATTCTCTGATATTTTTTAAATCATTCAATAAATACTTCAATAACAAATTCAATCCCCCCCAAACAATAATCATCATCGAGTCCATTCGTCCTCATCTGTAGCTGTCTGGTTTGGTGTTGCCTCTGCTCAGGCTAAGGTCAATCTGCAGCGTCTCATCAGAACCTGTGACAACATCGTAAGCTTAACTTACCACCCATTCAAATCCCACATGAATCCAGCGTACGACACAGTGGTGCAGTGGTAGCGCTGCTGCCTCGCAGTTAGGAGACCCGGGTTCGCTTCCCGGGTCCTCCCTGCGTGGAGTTTGCATGTTCTCCCAGTGTCTGCGTGGGTTTCCTCCGGGCGCTCCGGTTTCCTCCCACAGTCCAAAGACATGCAGGTTAGTTGGTATGGCGATTCTAAATTGGCCCTAGTGTGTGCTTGGTGTGTTTGTGTGTGTCCTGCGGCGGGTTGGCACCCTGCCCGGGATTGGTTCCTGCCTTGTGCCCTGTGTTGGCTGGGATTGGCTCCAGCAGACCCCCGTGACCCTGTAGTTAGGATATAGCAGGTTGGATAATGGATGGATGGATGGATCCAGCATACGGAAGCAGGCCATAAAGATCATTGCTGACCAAACTCACCCAGGACACCTCCTATTCCAAAGACTTCCCTCCGGCAAACGCTTTTATGCGCCAAACTATAATGACATGTCACCTAAACAGTTTTTTTTTTTCTGTGTGTAGTTTTGACTAACCAGGTTTAAGTTTCTACTCAGTATCTATGTATACCTGCACACCTCACACTTTTTTATATTTTATCATATTTTATTCAATTTATCACTTTATATTTTGTGTTGCCCTTGTATGCTACATCACATGTTATCATTTTGCATTTTGTGTTGTCCATGCATGTTGCATCAACAGTACCAAAACAATTTTCCAATAGTGTGCCTGGCCAATAAAGTATATTCTGAAATACTTAAGGAACTTTGTTTTGTTTTCAAAGGCCAGAGGATTTGACTGTTTTTCCTCTCTTATTATGGGCTTTTCAATATTTAAAAGCTTTAGCCCCATTTTTGGATCGGTCTGTAGATGCCAGAAGTGACTCTACTCCGTTGAGCAAGGGCCTTAGCCTGCAATTGCTTTGTCCTGGATATGAGGTTAATCTGATAGAGCGCTGCAAGCAGCTCCTCCAACTTATAGGGAAAACTTCAGGGTCGGTGGCAGGATTGGCACTCCAGCCACAGTGAAAACCTCACACTGTTCCAGTGTGGTGCTGAGGTGTCACCCACTGCACTCGGGGACCCAATTCAGGTGGTTTGTCATGTGGTGGGTGCAGCAACACACTATTAGCACATGCACCAAACTTCCTCCTCCTTCTCCTCCTGCAATTTGAGTTTGGGGTAAGGCCGCCTTGAGTGAGGCCAATCCAGTGCATTAAGACCTGTTATAAGGATGAGTCTGGCTTTTTGAGTGTGTGTGTCTGCTCCTGCTTTTCTGTCAATCTGTGACAGGTAAACAAGAGGCTAATCCTGCTTCGTTTTTACTAGTCAGGCAAGCAACACTCTACTGGTTTTGTCAGTAGATAAACACATTTTATTTTTAACACAGGAAAAGCCACAACTTTGTTTATAAAATAAAAAGTGTGCCCTGGGATGAGCCGCAATTCATCCTGAACTGGGTTATGTGGATTAGAGAATGTTAATGTCTAGTATCTTGTTTGTATTCTGTTCTGCTGCATGTACTATCCATCCAGTCATACATACATCTTTAAGCCTGCTTATTCAGGGCAGGGTCAAAGGGATACTAATGAAATCAAACTTTATCTCTCTATTATAAAAAAAAAAATCCTGGGACGAGACAAGACTTTTTCAGAGAAATAATTTCAAGTCCTGCAAGACGAGACTTTGTACGAAGAGATTTAAACTCTCCTACGGTCCACTCACCTCTCATTCGTGTGAATGTTATTGTCAGACACAGTTCCTTTGCTCTCAGCTCTTATAAATGTTGACGTTTTCCTCATTTTAATACAAGAATACAATCTATTTGTTTCCTTCGATGTAGTCCTTTTCTGGACAATAATTTTATAAGTTGTAGATGAAACATCAACAACTAAGTGAAGAAGAAAGGGCACGTGTCGAAAAAAGGCCCAAAAGTGTTGGAGAGAAAAGAATTCAAAAAAGAGCAATAATAATCTAAGTACAAATTTAGAAAATAAGGAAAGTAATAATCAGCCTGGACCAAGTGGAACTGAAATCCTAGCAGGTCCAAAATAATACAAGACAAAGAGTAGAAGACAAAGTAGAATGTCGTAAAGAGGTTCAAAAACATTGGTGCGGTACACATGCAGAGCAGGTTAGAGATTATGAAAGTAGTAAAATTCAAAAGTCTGAAAAAACTAATAGTAAAGGTCACATTAGTGCTAACAAACAGAAATTATTACTCAATGAAATAACGGAACAGTGAAAAAAGATTGAATATGTGGACATAGGTAATATGACAGAAGTATGAAGATATTGTTCGGCCTTAAAATTTAAGTCAGAGACTTGTAGATCGTCTAATTTGTGTTGCCATCAGGGAAAAGTAGTGTTTCTTCCCAATGAAGAGGCGTATCCGCGAGAAATAAAACATTTGGTATTTGGTGAAAGTGAAATCCACAAACACTACAGGCAAAATATTCGAATCTACAATAATCTGTTCGTGTTCGCATCATTCAATGCTCAAAACGTAGATTTACACGATACAGGACCATACACTATCAGAATCTGTGGTCCCACAACAATTAAAGCTACTACAAGTTTAATTTCAAAGAAACCACAATTCGGTCAGGTGTATATTTACTATCACGGAGAAGCGATGCAAAATAGAATCGAAAGAATTAAACGATCGGACGTATTAGAAATTCTACATCCAATAATGGATACAAATCCATACGTCCAAAAGTATCGCACTTTACACGAAATTTATCTGAAAAACACAGACAAAGAAGTTTTCTTGGAATTCTAAATGAATCTGAAAGATTACGCTCACATATATAATAAACCAACATGTGGCGAACTGTCAGCGATAACAGTTTCGAAAGACGGAATATCAAAGGTAAAGTTGATATTCGTGTTTATCCAAAAAGCACAGCACGATTCATCGCATGCGGCAGATCCGGGAAATGACTAGTGCGTAGGGGGTTGGTGAGCGAAGCGAGCAGGGGGCAGAGCCCCTTAGTTTCTTATATTTTTAAGGCATTTCACAATCAAGGTGTACTGCCTCACTGTACTAGACGGCCTTAGTATGAATAGTTCATTTCTCTGGGTAAAAGGAGTGTGTGCAATACCTAAAGTGATACAAGTGTGATATGTGGATGTTAGATACTGTAGGTAGTTGGTGTAACATTTGAGTAGATCAATGTGGCTCAATCTTTGTGAGCTCAAAGTTACTGCATAAAAATAGCGACACCTGACTTTTCTTTCAGCCATCTGCAGTCTTGAAAATGTAATGGGCTAAAATGGTGCTAGCAGTGGGGTTAATGCAGCCTGGAGGCAAAACCAGGGTAGCTGTAGGTAGCCACTGACCAAAACGGAGAGACAACACAGTTGAAAGTCAACAGGAAGGGCCATTAAGGCAGGATGCAGGGTGACTAGTGCATTCAGACAGACAAAAATAGAGGAACAATGTGTGACAGTGAATATGGATGCTGTGTGTGAGAGAGTGGACTTTGTGATTGTGTTATCTGGATAGCTGGAGAAGTTCGAGGAATTCATGATGTGGATGCTAAACTAGAGCATGCAGCTTGCCTATATACTGAGTGGTCACTGCAGTCACTTACCTGTTACCCTTGTCTTTCTCTCATCGTCGGTGGCAGTGTCATATGAATTAAAACAACTGGGCAGAAGCTAACAAATGACGTGTATTCAGTTGAGATGGGAAAAGGCAAGGCTGCATTAAGGCCTGACCACCACATAAAAACATCCATCCAACATGGAATCAGAGGACGATACAGGCTGACCCAATTTCTGCAGTGTAGCTGATAGACATCACTCAGTCCATAGGAGTAGGTTAGTGGTAGTCAAAGTGGCATATCTTGTCAAGGAAGGAATATGGCAGTCAATGACCCAATTGAGTTCCACTCCTGTCAGTGACCACTAGGAGCATATGGCTGGACTGGCAAATCCAAGAATATGCCAAAGCCCCTCTGTGGGTCCATTCTGCTGGAAGTCAACAATGGTGGGTCAGGATATCAGATCAGGATGAGTCGTGAGCAGTCCTGGTGTTATTGTTGTTAATATTAACTATACAATTCTTTTACATGAAATTTAAAACAATCTAGTCTTATCAACGTAAATGAGGGAGTGAAAGTTTTCTTGTTCTTGTTACTTAGATCTTGTTCACTGTCATTTAAATCCATTTAAAAATAGTGGCTTCATGAAAATAAACTGCCTGCTTTTCAATGACCTTCATGTGTGCGTTCAGTCTGTGTGTGAATCTCTCCTTGACTAACTTATCCCCAAAACGTCTGCATATTTTGCAAGAATCCGTGTCTTTTAATGTAGAGTATTGCAGCCATGCCACTTATCTGTTGAACCAGCGGGCCACAAAGCTGTGCGTCTTGCCAGCTTATCACAGATTTTGAAAGCTTTCTTCACTTGAGTTGGTGGCTCTTTAGTATCGGACAAATCCGTGATCTTGTCTGATCCTTTGATGTCTGGCTACAGAATGCAAGTGGATTTTTCAGCACATTCAGTGATAGCCTCACTCGTACAGTCAGTGATGGACTTGCCATTGGGGAATCCTTGACATTTTTAGTGCTAACATTAGACTCTGAAACTTTCTTTTCAATTCCTTTTTTTTCATAAAATGTCCAAGTGTTGTTTGCCAAGACATTTTCACTTATTATCTGGCCTACATTCACATTTCTCTTGAACGTGACATACCTGCATAGCTAGTAAATCCAGCAGCGTCACTACTACTACTACTTGCAAGACTCCCACTCACTTCAGATGATCAGGAAATTTTAAAACCAATCTTACTTTCCAAATGTTGTTAAGCAGACATACTGTAGATCTATAATTAATTAGTGTTTTAATTATGGGCAGTACATATTAAAATATATATATATATATTGTCACACATGTGCACTTGGGAGGCAGGATAAGGGCTTAACTGAGAGCAAAACACGAAGGCAAGGATTGACAAACTATACTATCCTCTCCTCTCCCTCTTCTACAGATCACCAGAACAGAAGCCCTCTTAATCCTTGACCAGTTCCTGCATTCCCTTCCTAACCACGACCTCATTTCCAGCTTGAACCCTCGTGGACCTGCCTCTTCCTCCCCTAAAAGCCAAGCACCTTGCCTTACCACCCTGTCCCATTTTGGACTTTGACCCAGACACTACTCTGGAGCTATTTCATTTTCTTGTGCTGCTGTACACAATATACAGGGTGGATCCCCAACTCATTCTCTGCTTTCTGTCTTTTGTTTTACAATATATATTGTGGACCACCGGGGGTGCACCGCCACCCAAACCTGACACAGACAGGCATGGGACACAAATTCAAGGTACACAAGTTATTTTTATTTTTCTTTTCCCTCGTGAGAAACGCCTTCCCCTGTTTCCCACAAGTCTAGCACAGTCCCCAAGTACAGCACTACACACATTTCTTCTTCTTCTCTTTCATTTTCTCCTCCTCCACTCCACTGGACAAGCTTCATCTACCTCCTCCCAACTCTGGCTCCCAGAGTAGTGGCTGCTGGCTCCTTTTATAAGGCACTCGGAAGGGCTCCAGGTGCTCATTGACACATTTCCAGCAGCACTTCCGGGTGTGGCAGAAGAGCTCCCCAGAAGGGCTCAGCAGCTGCTGCAGCACCCCCTGGCAGCACCCAAGGATCCCAACAAGGCTGTATCCAACTCCATTTCCCATGAAGCCCTGCTCCACTCCCTCCCTCGTCTTCCAATGTGGAGGCATCCCGGCTGGGCAAGGGCCCCCGCCATCTGCCACGATATATATGACTAGGTCAGTAAGATCAAGGGGGGAGGGGGGGGGGTTGTATAGTTTAATTAATGTGTATATGTCCTTAACTTAAGAAGGACATATACACATTAATTAAACTATACAACCCCCCCCCCTTGATCATACTGACTTAGTCACCTCCCCCCCCCCCCCCCCCCACTGAATGTGTTGCTATGTATTGCCTTTGATTCTTGTAAGTCTAAGCATTATCCTCTGATGAAGACCCCTGACAGGGGTTGAAAGCTCAGGAATAAAACTATTTTATGATACATGATTCGTTTTTTCTCCCTTTGTGGATCTCCAACTGCAAAATATATATATATATATATATATATATATATATATATATATATATATATATATATATATATATATATATACTCACTGAGTTAATTATTAGAAACACTTGCTTACACCTGCTTATCCATGCAATTATCTAATCATCCAATCATGTGTCATCAGCACAATTTATAAATTCATGCAGATACAAGTCAGGAGGGTCAGTTAACATTCACATCAAACACCAGAATGGAGAAAAATGTCATTGTAATGATTTCCACCATGGCATGATCATTGGTACTGTAACTGCTTATCTCCTGGGGTTTAACACAAACTGCTGTCCCTAGAGTTCACACAGAATGATGTGAAAAACAAAAAGCGTCCAGAAAGGACCAGTTCTGTGAATGAAAACACCTTGTTGATGAGAGAGGTCAGAGGAGAAAGGCTGGACTGGTTCAAGCTGACAGAAAGGCTACAGTAACTCAGATAACCACTCTGCATAACTATGGTGAGCAGAAAAGCAGCTCAAATGTTGAATATGTCAGACCTTGAGGTGGATAGGCTACAACAGCAGAAGACCATGTCTGAACCTCTACAGTCAGCAACAACAACAACAACATTTATTTATATGGCACATTTTCATACTAATAATGTAGCTCAAAGTGCTTTACATGATGAAGAAAAGAGAAAAAAAGACAAAGTAAGAATTAAAATAAGACAACACTAATTAACATAGAATAAGAGTAAGGTCCGATGGCCAAGGAGGACAGAAAAAAACAAACAAAAAAAAAAAACTCCAGACGGCCGGAGAAAAAAAAAGAAAATCTGCAGGGGTTCTGAGGCCACGAGACCACCCAGCCCCCTCTGCAGCAAAGAATAGAAAGCTGAGGCTGCAGTGGACACAGGCTCATCAAAACTGGACAGATGAACTCTGGAAAAATGTAGCCTGGTCTGATGAAGTTCAGCTTCTGCTGAGGCACACAGATGGTAGGTTCAGAATTTGGCACCAATGGAATGAATCCATGCACCCAACCTGCCTTGTACCAACAGTCCAGGCTGTTTGACACACTTTGGGCCTGTTAATACCAATCAGTCATTGCTTTAATACCATGGCCTATCTTTATATATAATATGCTACCGTGGCTGTCCGTTTGTCTGTCTAGCAAATGTAGCTCACAAACCGTTTAACCTATTGACCTGAAATTTGGTACACATATACTACGTGACGTCTAATGTCTGCTTTCGGGGTGATGATTGACCTCCAGGGTTATTCCTCTTTATTTTTTTATTTTATGTTATTGTAGAATCAACTCTTGGCAGCGGTCAGAAGGGTGGCTGTGTGGCGCCATTCTCATACTTACCACCTCACGTCCCCTACCTCTTCATATCTTAAATCATTCTTAGGGCAGATTGAAGACTTAAGTGCAAAATTAAAGAAAACGTACTAAGTAATTGCAAAACATTCACTGACTTAATCAGTTTTAACGTGAAAAGATGCTGATGAAAGAAGAGAAGAAGCGGGCCGTGGGTGGAGAAAAGGAGAAGCAAGCGCATCAACCTCTGAGCAAATGAATACTAAATGTACAGAGAAAGAGGATGAAAACTATGACGCTCAGGTCAAGTGTATTCATGCAGTGTGCCATTACTGGTTTAATTATATTTGCTGATCATGTGCATCCCTTTATTGCTACAATTTATCTATCTTTTTTTAAATTGGCTAATTCCAGCATGTCACAAAGCAAAAGTCCTCTCAAACTGGTTTCATGAACATGACAATGAGTTCAGTGTTCTTCAATGGCCTTCCCAGTCACCAGATCTGAATCCAGTAGATCACCTTTGGGTTGTGCGAGAACGGGAGATAAGCAGCATGAATGTGCAGCTGACAAACTTGCAAACATTGTGATGCAATTATGTCAACATGGACTGAATATTTCCAACATCTTTTGGAATCCATGCCATGAACAAAATAGGGCTAACCCTAACCCTAACCCTAATTTGAGAGCAAAGTGGAGGTCCCATGAATTTGCTCAGTGAGTATGTATATATACTGTAGTATAAGAACATTTTTTGCTTGTACAAAAATTAAAAGCTAAACTACAAAGCAGGATGGACCAGTGTGTAAACTAGAAAAGCCAAGCTGTTATTTTAATAATACATACGGGGATCACCCAATAGAAGTAGCGTACCATAAGAATGTTACAGGACATCAGAAGATTGCCACCAGTCAGTTGGCACCCTGGCACCAGTTTAGTCAAAGGCAGTTTAATTCACTATGTTACAAGAGTAGGAATATTCCAGAATGGTTCTTGGAAGGTGGTAGCATATTTAGCTTCATGCAGGCCTCCCTTGCCATCAGACCACAGTTTCATTTGTTATATCTGTGGCAGAATGAGTGGTCTGGAGTAGAGATTCTCACAGCAGCTACTATCGTGACACACAGGGATCAACATGGGCCATCATATACTTTGGTAACTTGCTGGGTATGTGCCATGACAAGTTTAGCATTTTCTAAAGGCAAATTTCAAAACACAGCTCTCCATTACTTAGGCACATCGACAGTAATGAACTGATTTTTCAAGGCAATGAAATCTTGAGTCCCATCGATTCAGGCACCCACAGCCTCACAGCACCTCAGCATTTTGAAGTAAAGCATCACTGGGGGGTAGCGGCAATCCCAATCTCTGAGGGGTTGACTGGACCAGACCAAGAATTAACATTCACATCTGAACAAGCAACAGGAGCGGCAGGATCACTGACAGAGGAACAGTAAAACAAACATCGTGTAGAGAGTGGCCACAGCCCTCTAGATAGTCAAGATGAGCAAAGAATGACTTGGCAGGAGAAGAAGCATCCAGGCCAAAAAGAGCTCCCTGCTCCTCCTATAAACAAAGCCCACCTCTGCACTGCAAAGGGTGGCATCCGCATAAAGCAGCAGAGCCTGCAAGAATACCCTGGCCCCCAAAGCCTTTCTTACTCTGCCCCCCATTGGGGTTGGTGTGGGTTTGTGGGTAGAAGACAGAGATGGGCAGGGCACTGTCTACCCCTGCACACTCACACAAACACACGTGTCACGTGGAGTATAAACTCCATGAGAGTAAACTCGGTGAGCTGCACAGGAGTGAGCCAGCAGTAATGACTGGTGTGGGCAAGAGTGTGTGTGTCTAAGAGATAAGAACAAGACGGCTCACAGAGGGCTGAGTGCTGTAAACACTCCTGAGAGCCTGACAAGCACACCTTCCTGCTAGTCCTATTTTTAGCCTTGTGGTGTTAGAATATCAGACGGAGGAACCCGCATGATGAGCACACAAGGTTGCACCCTGGTTTGATCCTCTGGTTCCGTTGATGCTCAGGGATATGTGTGCCTCCAGGAGGAGCTCGCCTGATTGTGTTCTGTGGTGGCATGGCATCCAGACCTGGGCTGGTCTCTCCCACTCTGGCAACCCTCGCAGGACAAGAAAAGAATCAGTAATAGGAAAACAAATAGGGAGAACGTGGCTAGGTTGTTCAATGGTTTGTAAGAAAGAAATGTTCATTGAAGTGGCATTAAGGTGTCACGATACTTTTGTTTTTTGGCAAATTTCATGTTTTATTAGAACCTTATTCGAGTCAGATAGTAAAGATAAAGTCTGTGGAAGGCTTTAACAAACCAGGCTTCAAGTATGCATGCCAGTGAGGCCTCTGACATCACGTTTGTGTGTGGCATTTAACTTCCCACCGCTGGATTAACGTTTTGCAGTAGGAGACCGCAGGGTCCCAGTGAGTCAGCGTTGTGATTGGTGTTTTTCATTAAATTGTAATGAGATTTTTAACAAATTATGTGTCTATTTTGGGGTTGTATTACATGAAGAATCCACGCCTGGCATTAGTTTTCATCTTGAAGGGTTCCTGAAAAAGTTGAGTAATTGTACAATAATGCCGCAATGTCACTTTGTTGAACTACAAGTGCTGCCATTTTAGGATATTAGCATTATTGGTTTGTATAGCAATCTTCCCAGAATGCTCCAGGAATGTGCTATGTGTGACATCATCAGAGGAATGGTATTAAGGTTGTTGCATACATTTCTGTGGGATAATACAGTATCTCACAAAAGTGAGTACACCCCTCAATTTTTTGTAAATATTTTATTATATCTCTTCATGGGACAACACTGAAGATGTGACACTTTGACACAGTGTAAAGCAGTCAGTGTACAGCTTGCATAACAGTGTAAATTTGCTGTCCCCTCAAAATAACTCAACACACAGCCATTAATGTCTAAACCGCTGGCAACAAAAGTGAGTACACCCCTAAGTGAAAAATGTACAAATTGTGCCCAATTAGCCATTTTCCCTCCCCGGTGTCATGTGACTCATTAGTGTTACAAGGTCTCAGGTGTGAATAGGGAGCTGGTGTGTTAAATTTGGTGTTATCGCTCTCACACTCTCTGATACTGGTCACTGGAAGTTCAACATGGCACCTCATGGCAAAGAACTCTCTGAGGATCTGAAAAAAAGAATTGTTGCTCTACATAAAGACGGCCTAGCCTGTAAGAAGATTACCAACACCCTGAAACTGAGCTGCAGCACGGTGGCCAAGACCATACAGCGGTTTAACAGGACAGGTTCCACTCAGAACAGGTCTCGCCATGGTCGACCAAAGAAGTTGAGTGCACGTGCTCAGCGTCATATCCAGACGTTGTCTTTTGAAAATCAACGTACGAGTGCTGCCAGCATTGCTGCAGAGGTTGAAGGGGTGGGGGGTCAGCCTGTCAGTGCTCAGACCATACGCCACACACTGCATCAAATTGGTCTGCATGGCTGTCGTCCCAGAAGGAAGCGTCTTCTAAAGATGATGCACAAGAAAACCTGCAAACAGTTTGCTGAAGACAAGCAGACTAAGGACATGGATTACTGGAACCATGTCCTGTGGTCCAATGAGACCAAGATAAACTAATTTGGTTCAGATGGTGTCAAGCGTGTGTGGTGGCAACCAGGTGAGGAGTACAAAGACAAGTGTGTCTTGCCTACAGTCAAGCATGGTGGTGGGAGTGTCAAGGTTTGGGGCTGCATGAGTGCTGCCAGCACTGGGGAGCTTCAGTTCATTGAGGGAACAATGAATGCCAACATGTACTGTGACATACTGTAGCGCTGCCACATAAAGATAATGTTTTCTGCTGTCAATCGGGTGTTGTGGGGAACATTCTTACAGCTAGAGACTGACAGCGGTGCCCCAGAGGTGGAACTTCCGGTTTTACTGTTTTTTCGGGGAGTCATTTGCATAAAGCGCGCCGTTTTAAATTGTGAAGGAAGGAGGAGGAAAAGGGTGAAAGAAGAGCATCGGATAATTAAAATACAGATCATCTACTGCACTGGCCATGTAAAAAGCCTAGGAGCTCCTACCCTCCTGTCAGAAGGTGGAAGGTCTTCTTTGGATTGGGGAATCGAACGTTCTGCTATTTCCTATGGACTCTGGTGAGCTATTTCAAAAGGACTTACTATATTTTATCATGACGCAAGATTGACTGTATGTCTTTCATGACGAAGAGGGGAGTATGCTTATAGTCCGCAATTTTCAGGACTCCTCGTCTGCCTGCCGGCAGTTGCGGGGCAGAACTGTGGACAATCTGTGGAGCTATTTATCATCTCCGGAAGGGGAACTGAGGGAATGAATATTGTTGTTGTGTATATATATGTATATGTGTGTGGTGCTGCAATATAAGGGTTATTTCAGGGTGGCGGGATGCATGTGTAAGGGATTATATTTCTTTTTGTTGTTTATTTGATGTAATGTAAGTATAGATATTGACTATAGTTTTTGTGGGCTATAAATGTATTGGTATTAAGGAACTGTTTTGAGTAGAATAAAGGGTATACAGGAAATTTATCGGGGTGTGATATTGGCCTATCCTTTTATCATCTGCCGTCACCTAGGACAGATTAGTGGTAGCAATCGTCTCAGGTTAGCGCTCGAGACGAATTGTTACAATACTGAAGCAGAGCATGATCACCTCCCTTCGGAAACTGGGCCGCAGGGCAGTATTCCAACATGATAACGACCCCCAACACACCTCCAAGACGACCACTGCCTTGCTAAAGAAGTGGAGGGTGAAGGTGCTGGACTGGCCAAGCATGTCTCGAGACCTAAACCCTATTGAGCGTCTGTGGGACATCCTCAAACGTAAGGTGGAGGAGCGCAAGGTCTCTAACCTCCACCAGCTCCATGATGTTGTCATGGAGGAGTGGAAGAGGATTCCACTGGCAACCTGTGAAGCTCTAGTGAACTCCATGCCCAAGAGATTTAAGGCAGTGCTGGAAAATAATGGAGGCCACACAAAATATCGACACTTTGGGCAGAATTTGGACATTTTTCACTTAGGGGTGTACTCACTTTTGTTGCCAGCGGTTTAGACATTAATGGCTGTGCGTTGAGTTATTTTGAGGGGACAGCAAATTTACACTGTTATACAAGCTGTACACTGACTGCTTTACATTGTATCAAAGTGTCATATCTTCAGTGTTGTCCCATGAAAAGATATAATAAAATATTTACAAAAATATGAGGGGTGTACTCACTTTTGTGAGATACTGTAATTGTGTTATTCTTGTGACAAAAACAAATTTCCTTTGGGTATTTAGGTCTTTCATTTTTGCTTAATGTTTTGAAACTGGCAACAGTTTAGTTAGTTAGTTTAGGTGATGACATCAGGTTGAATTTTTGAATACGCCTCATCTCCTGATCTGATTCATTCAAATATTCTCCCTGTCTCTTTCTGGGTCAGTACAGCCAAAGAGTGCAAAGCATGAGGCCACCTTTGAAGTAATATTAATGTTTCATTCAAGTTTGGAATTTAAGTGTCTTACACTCTGACAGGCATTATCCTGCTGACTACACTCCTTTATTAGGCACCATCAGTGCTGAAAGAACAGCATGCAAAAAGCATCCACCTGTATAAGATTAATATTTACTAGGGGGCTCTGCCCCCTGCTCACTTCGCTCGCCAACCTTACACACTAGCCATTTCCCTGATCTGCCGCTTGCAACAAATCGTGCTGTGCTTTTGGATAAACATGAATATCAACTCTGTCTCTGATATCTACGTCTTTTAAAACTATTATCACTGACAATTCGTCACATGTTGGTTTATTATATATTTGAGCTTGATCTTTCGGATTCCTATAGAAATCCAAGAATACTTCTCTGTCCGTGTTTTTCAGATACATTTTGTGTAAAGTGCGATACTTTTGGACGTATGGATTTGTATCCATTATTGGCTGTAGAATTTCTAATATGTCTGATCGTTTAACTCTTTCAATTCTATGTTGCATTGCTTTTCCGTGATCATTAATATATACCTGACCGAATTGTGGTTTCTTTGAAATTAAACTTGTAGTAGCTCTGTCATATCACCTATGCCTATATATTCGATCTCTTTTCGCTGTTCCGTTATTTCACCGAGTAATAATTTCCATTTGTTTGTGCTAATGCGATCTTTACTATCAGTTTTTTGAGACTTTTGAATTTTTGTACTTTCATAATCTCTAACCTGCTCTGCATGTGTATCACGCCAACACTTTTGAACCTCTTAATGATGTTCTACTTTGTCTTCTACTCTTTGGTCTTTTCTTCTTCTACAGGTACTGTTTGTCTTTTATTTCCGTTCCCGCTTGGACCTGTTAGGTTTTCAATTCATCTCTTGGCACAAAGTCTCGTCTCACGGGACGTGAAATTATCTCTTCTGTCTTGTCTCGTCCAAAGATTTTTTTATACAATACAGAGATATGTAAAAGATGTAAAGAGCACTTACAGTATGCAAAACAATGTGGCACAACAGTCATCTCTCATGGCTCATAACTCTAGAGTCCAGGGTTCACATCCCTGCCTAGTCATTCTCTGTGTGGAGTCTGCATGTTCTTCCTGTGTTGTTTGCTGGTTTTTCACTTGATACTCCTTAAGATCTCTGTGTTGAGTGGGGCTTTGACTAAGGCCTGCAGTGGGCGCTGCCTGCTAAGCCTGAGTTGGATGACCTGGATTAGTAATAGAAGGATCATTTTATTCCTTTTTTCTATAGAGGCACATTTCTTACTTTAACTTTGTGAAATAATGCTGAGAAAATCATATTTACTGTTTTCACTAGTAAATGGATTTTTCACGTTGAAAAATGTAATAGTTCCATCAAGATTCCAATTTACTTTACACCCAGTGGGTCCTAAATATTGATGTTATGCTTTTAACATGGCTGCTTCTCCCAGTGTTGCTGCCAGCTTGCCTTTATACTCTGAGCTCACCTGCTTGCTTTCATGGCAAAATACTAATGAGGCAGCTAGAGAGTCGGTGGAAACACCCCTGTGGACCAGTGTGTCACAATAATGGCTCAATAAGTTAATATCAGGACACCATAAGAGCAGATGAGCTCCCTAGGTACGGAGGGGCCTGTGGTCCTCAAATGAGTTTAGTCAAGAGGAACTGTATATATGATGGTGCCATTCCTACAGCCCACCTGCCCCCTTTTTTGTTATGAAAATTATTTATGAGGATGATCATCGTATTTTAGAATTTTTGTCTTTCTTCATTCCTCGGTATAGAAACAGAGGCCCATTCCACTTGATTGCATTCAACTGACTGACACTGAATTTTATTATAGTGGGTCAATGTGGTAGCTTTCCAAATCAGTGTTAGCTACAGCATCCTTGGCACACTACACCGCTCTCATGACCAAGTACATGTGATTATATAGAGGATACATTATGAAGGGATATCTCACTAGTAAGGGGCTGCAAAGATCAAAAATAGCACCCACATGTGTCCCTAATTGAGACAGGAAAGGTGCATTGGAGAAGATCAGAGGTGAAATTCTGTATGCCAGTTTGGGAAAAAGGGCAAGACCTAGGCACTGTATCAGTGCATGCTCCCAACCTAAGGGTTTGGAAAATAAATTACTGAATAAATGAATGAATCAATCAATCAATAAAGTACTGAAACCGTAGGAAATGCCCCAGAACCCATTAATCTATGGGCATCATGGAAAGAATGAATTGAGAAATGGCAACAGAATTGAACATCTCCTACTCAGTAGGGTCAGCATATGGCATATTTTTAAGGTAGATGCCAGTTATTATTCTCCAGCCTGTCAGGAAGTAGCATGCAGACCCTAACTGGGAGTAGCTGTCTGTTGACTGGACCCTTTAAGGACAACCAAGGTTTCAAGATTACAGGGACATGGGAGACTCCTCGGTGGTGCTCTCCCTTGGTATTATTATAGCCCCAGAAGCACTAACCTAACCTTAGAAGTGACCACAGGTGAGGCTTTATCACTCTCCGCTGACAGAGGTTCCACTAAGTCTGTAGTCAGTGGGAGAGTTTGAGGCTAAATCTCATTGGTGGGAGGTGGAGAGGTGAGAATGGTGCTCCTATGGGGTAAATGAAAGAGCCACCCCCTGTTAAACGGAGGTAAGGCCTGCTAGGACAGCATACTGGAGTTCTGTTACCTTCTTCCCTGATGATACTTGCAGTTCCCTTTACAATATTCTGGTTGTGTGGAGAGACACAGTCTCATCTTACAGATGAAAACTGGGCTTGTACTTGTTGTGAGCCTAACAATGTATAGTATGTGCAGGAGCTCATGATATTGTGTGTACTTATGAGCGACTGTGTCAATGTATATTTAGTGTGTGTGTGCACATAAGGCTGTGCTAATAAATCTGCACTTGTTTGTCAAAAAGGAGATAAAGCCATCTATTTTCTGACCCCAGGACCCACTCACACTCACTTACTCAGACTAGATCCTGAGCTGGGTATGAAGCTGGCTGTGGGAGGGCACCAGGACAATGGGTGAACATACAGACTCCACACACAAGGCAGAGCAGATAAGAATGACACCTGAATGGGACAGTGCTTCATCGGAGATCTCGCTTATTGCAGAGCTGCCAATTAACTTCATGGCAAGGGTTATCAGATGTCCTGTATTTCCCAAAGCAGTCAATTTTGGTGTCCTGATTAATTTTTTAAAGTCTTCATTTGTCCCATATTTTAAATATGACTCGTTTCTCAGTTATTGTACAAAACAGTATGCAAGTCATTATAGAAAGAGCATTTTGGAGCATACATCCTTCAATACATTAAATATCACCAATCATATCAATTCTGTTCAAAATAGGCAATATTAGACTAATCAGATATGCTTTATTTATGAAACTTATGAACTGGGAACTGCAAAAGTGCAATATCAAGGCTTTTAGTTCTAGACAGCTTGTTTTAGCCATGTGCTTAATCCATCACTATGACTAAGTATTTGTGCTCATTACAAGCGACTCCAAGGATGGAAGAGGAGAAGATCTGGAGCAAGACTAAAAGTAAGATGGAAAATATTCAGAACTGGCCTGGCTCCATATAGTTAGAAATGTTCAAGTTGTATGAATTGTTACATCTTATGGTGAGAATTATGGTAAGTTTAGGTACTGTGATATTTTTGGATACCACGGGGAACTGGCTTACACCTCTTATTTCAAATGCTATTTTAATGGTGGGTGGGCTTTATCAGGCTGAGTGGAAAAAGCAGGAAGGGGACTGGAGATTTATGAAAATGAGCAATGGTGAAAAAAAAGAGCACAGTACAAATAAAACTAAATATATGATCCAGGCATTAAAATGCAGATTGAATTCATCCTTGTTACTATCCAGGGGGAAAAGTTACATCACCCTGGCCAACTTGACAGCAGAAATTATTTACTCTGTACCAGTATGTTAATGATAAACCATTCTGAATGCTGGTGTATTCAAATTAAGAAACAAAGCTCTATCAAGTACGTTCCACTTGTGGACATTATAAGCTGGATCTGCTCTATTCAAATGGTCTTATCAGGCCAGAGCAAGCCACAAGATAAGACACCAAACAGTGATCTTTTTGTTTTTAGTTTATGAGAAGCCCCAGAATGGGTGTAGTTCAAGAATGCAGATTTTTCTTTCTATATGCAAGAGCTTTACGTTTGTCAGACTACGAATAAAAGGGATGATCCTGTTGGTGTATGTATATACAGTATACAGTGGTGTGAAAAACTATTTGCCCCCTTCCTGATTTCTTATTCTTTTGCATGTTCGTCACACAAAATGTTTCTGATCATCAAACACATTTAACCATTAGTCAAATATAACACAAGTAAACACAAAATGCAGTTTGTAAATGGTGGTTTTTATTATTTAGGGAGAAAAAAAATCCAAACCTACATGGCCCTGTGTGAAAAAGTAATTGCCCCCTGAACCTAATAACTGGTTGGGTCACCCTTAGCAGCAATAACTGCAATCAAGCGTTTGCGATAACTTGCAATGAGTCTTTACAGCGCTCTGGAGGAATTTTGGCCCACTCATCTTTGCAAAATTGTTGTAATTCAGCTTTATTTGAGGGGTTTTCTAGCATGAACCGCCTTTTAAGGTCATGCCATAGCATCTCAATTGGATTCAGGTCAGGACTTTGACTAGGCCACTCCAAAGTCTTCATTTTGTTTTTCTTCAGCCATTCAGAGGTGGATTTGCTGGTGTGTTTTGGGTCATTGTCCTGTTGCAGCACCCAAGATCGCTTCAGCTTGAGTTGACGAACAGATGGCCGGACATTCTCCTTCAGGATTTTTTGGTAGACAGTAGAATTCATGGTTCCATCTATCACAGCAAGCCTTCCAGGCCTGAAGCAGCAAAACAACCCCAGGCCATCACACTACCACCACCATATTTTACTGTTGGTATGATGTTCTTTTTCTGAAATGTGTTCCTTTTACGCCAGATGTAACGGGACATTTGCCTTCCAAAAAGTTCAACTTTTGACTCATCAGTCCACAAGGTATTTTCCCAAAAGTCTTGGCAATCATTGAGATGTTTCTTAGCAAAATTGAGACGAGCCCTAATGTTCTTTTTGCTTAACAGTGGTTTGCGTCTTGGAAATCTGCCATGCAGGCCGTTTTTGCCCAGTCTCTTTCTTATGGTGGAGTCGTGAACACTGACCTTAATTGAGGCAAGTGAGGCCTGCAGTTCTTTAGACGTTGTCCTGGGGTCTTTTGTGACCTCTCGGATGAGTCGTCTCTGCGCTCTTGGGGTAATTTTGGTCGGCCGGCACTCCTGGGAAGGTTCACCACTGTTCCATGTTTTTGCCATTTGTGGATAATGGCTCTCACTGTGGTTCGCTGGAGTCCCAAAGCTTTAGAAATGGCTTTTATAACCTTTACCAGACTGATAGATCTCAATTACTTCTGTTCTCATTGTTCCTGAATTTCTTTGGATCTTGGCATGATGTCTAGCTTTTGAGGTGCTTTTGGTCTACTACTCTGTGTCAGGCAGCTCCTATTTAAGTGATTTCTTGATTGAAACAGGTGTGGCAGTAATCAGGCCTGGGGGGTGGCTACGGAAATTGAACTCAGGTGTGATACACCACAGTTAGGTTATTTTTTAACAAGGGGGCAATTACTTTTTCACACAGGGCCATGTAGGTTTGGATTTTTTTTCTCCCTAAATAATAAAAAACCATCATTTAAAAACTGCATTTTGTGTTTACTTGTGTTATATTTGACTAATGGTTAAATGTGTTTGATGATCAGAAACATTTTGTGTGACAAACATGCAAAAGAATAAGAAATCAGGAAGGGGGCAAATAGCTTTTCACACCACTGTATATACATACAGCATATTTATCTCTCTATTATAATAAAAAAATCCTGGAATGAGATGAGACTTTTTAGCCTGGGACGAGACATGACTTTTTCAGAGAGATACTTTCAAGTCCCACGAGACAAAACTTTGTGCCAAGAGATTTAACCACACCAAGGCTGGAAATAAAAAACAAAGAGTAAATGACAAAGTAGAACGTCATAAAGAATTCCAAAACATTGGCACGATACACAAACAGAGCAGGTTAGAGATAATGAAAGTACTAAAATTCGAAAGTCTCAAAAAAATTATAGTAATGATCACATTAGCACAAACAAACAGAAGTTATTACTTGGTGAAATAGCGGAACAACGAAAATAGATCAAATATATTATTTGGATTTAAACTTTAAGTCGGAGACTTGTAAATCTTCTAATTCGTGTTGCCATCAGAGAAAATTAGTGTTTCTTCTCAATGAAGAGGCCTATCCGCGAGAATTAAAAGATTTGTTGTTTGGTGAAAGTGAAATCCACATACGTGAGCGGCAGAGACATGAAGTGGCTGGTGCGTATCGCTGGCTGGGGGGGTTGGCAAGCAAAGTGAGCAGGGGGCAAAGCCCCCTAGTACATATATATATATATATATACTATATATACAGAATATATATATACATATATTTGTATTATTTGGCATACTGTATCACATATCTATGAGCTGGTTCTTGCAATTGAGAGGATGTGGCGGATGTTTGTCGACTGGCTGATGAACCACAAGTGTTACCTGGTAGATAACCACCTAATAATCAGATTGCAGTTAAGACTTAAAAAAGAATGTAATACTCCAGCATTCACCCTGCCAAATAAGTGAACCAGCTGCCATGGCGCTGCGTCAGCGGCATCGACGTCTGAGGTTCGATCCCCGTGAGGGGATGCAAAAGTGTGTATGCCTGACGAGCCCCAATAAGGGTGAAACATGTGTTGTGTACTGTTTGTATTATTTGGCAGATATTATATCACATATCTATGAACTGCTGCTTCTTGCAACTGGGAGGACATGGCGGATGTTTGCTGACTGGCTGACCAACCACAACTGTTACCTGGTAGGTAAACCACCTAATAATCAGATTGTGATTCAGACTAAAACTTGGGGCACCAGTCAGGTAACCCTGTGTAATTGTAACAGCTGCACAGCAGCAAAAAAGAAACAAACTTGTGGCTCTTAGTAGGCTCTACTTCATGGGCCCTCCATTAGCTGTGGATTTGAAACTCTGTTTTCATCTTTAGCGGGTCAAAGTCTGACGCCAGGTTCCCTGGTCGCCTGGTTTTTATTTGTTGGTGCTGGGAGGGGTGGAGTCTTCTCAAAGATTCAGGGGTGGAGCTATGTGTCATCTATATTGCGGCCTTTCGAGGCTAAAAGGAGAGAATTTAAATTTCTGAAAAAGATGTATTTGGTGCCAAGAACAACAAACTAATATGACAAACATGTGGAGGATGCAGAGATATTTACTCAGCATATCAATAACCAATAATCATAAAGATGCCAAAAAGAATAAGTGTTCAAGGTAAAGTAGATAGATAGATAGATAGATAGATACTTTATTAATCCCAATGGGAAATTCACATTCTTCAGCAGCAGCATACTGATACAATAAATAATATTAAATTAAAGAATGATAATAATACAGGTGAAAAAAAAAAACAGACAATAACTTTGTATAATGTTAGAAAAATAAAAGTAGAAAAGTAGACAATTTCTGCGAGCATAGAGCTATTTGAATATCATTCAACATAATAAAATACAACCCGTGTAGCTGTATTGGACTCTCTGATTCGATTGAGTTACCATATGTGCAAGCCGTGTCAAAGTGGCACCAGATTGCATTGTGACATAGCAATATGCCCCTAGCAGATGCATAAGGAGCTGTTTAAAGTTCACAAGTAATAAAGTGCCTTATTATATGAGTAGCTTTGAAGGCTCGATTTGTGTGGTTTTATCCTTTAGAATTGTCATGTTTACTAGCAGCGTAATGGTATTTGTACACAGCATTTTAAAACTGAGATTCCCCCCAGTCCCCACTCCACAGAGGAGCCATCATGTAGCTGGTTGCCCTACTGATAGCACCAACATAACTAGAAAACACCTGCGGCGGGTACAGCGGGTGGGAGTCAAGCCAAGTACTGTGAAGTGGCACTGATGCCGCCATTCAGCCCTTTTACTTCATAGCTTCTGTAAATGTAGTAAAGTGTGAGCTGGACAGATTTCCTTTCCTCCCGTGATGAAAGTCTAGACTGGGCTGGTTTAATAACGAAAACATTGACTTGCTGAGACACAAAACTGGTCCGTTGTGAAGGGGTGGGGGTGTGATTTACCGTTTCCTCTTCAGCAGGGAGTGCTGATAGTCCTCCGCAACCCTTATAAGAGATTTTAAATTAGACCATCAAACTCGAAATGCCCGCACTGCTCGGTTGCCGACAGCATTTATCGGCCCTGAAGTCCAGTGTGAGTGCGCGCATGCGCGTGTGCACGTGCCAGGCTGCACTGAAGCGCCGCTCACCGGCACCGCGCGGCACGAGTTCTCAGGCTGGCCGCGTTCTTCTCGCTCTTGTGCCCGGATGAAGCGCCTCTTCCCTGTCATTTTTCTATTTCCTCCTCGATATGTTCACATTTTCCGTCCTTCTCCAAATGCTGTCACGTAAGTTTATTTACTATCTTTCATTCCTCGGCGTGAGCTCATCTTGGGACACTGCGACCTGTCGGTTGCCTTTAATGCCCTGCAGACGTTGTGACCTTTCATGCTGCGTTACCCCCCCTCTCCCCCCCCATCGCGCCCACCTGACGCTCAATGCGGGAGATGCGAAAGCTGAGGCCGCGCGTTGCCATGGCGACGCCCCGGGCCTTTCTGGCTTCGCGGGATTCCATTCTCTCTCCTATCTGCTTAACGTTAAGTGGATGATCATAAATTTGAAACCTGCTATTTACTTTTTATTGTTTTTTTTTTTAACAGGATTTTTGAACCTGCCACATTCCTGGCTTAAGTTTACTTATCTCAGTGTGCAAACGTCCATCCCAGCGCAGATATGTGGCGCTGTGTGTGACCGCCGTTTGACTGTTGCAGATAAGGACAGCCTCATGCTCTTTACCTTCTGCTGTAGTTCATGGGCTGGCTGCTCTGGTTTCTTGCTGTCTGATCCTTTCATTGTCAAGCCTTCTTAGTCAAGTTCAAGACTGAGGAGGTAACCCAAACCCTGACTGCTAAGCCAGCCCAGGCCAAGCCACACTCATAGTGGTGAGTGTATGACAAGTAATCCAAACTGTTTGGCTTTGAGACGTGGAAGGAAAAAATTCAGAAGGACACAGGGACAACAGGCAAGTTCCACTCTGTCAGGTATGCTAGCTTATTTTACTGTAAGTCAGTTCAATTGAATTCACCCCTGCATTATTTCCATTCAGATAATCCCAATATAAGTGGCACAGTGGTAGCGCAGCTGTCTCACAGTAAGGAGACCTGGGTTCGCTTCCTGGGTCCTCCTTGCGTGGAGTTTGGATGTTCTCCCCGTGTTTGCATAGGTTTCCCCCCGTTGCTCCGGTTTCCTCCCACAGTCCAAAGACATGCAGGTTAGGTGCAATGGCGATTCTAAATTGTCCTGTGTGTGTGTGCCCTGCGGTGGGCTGGCGCCCTGCCCGGGATTTGTTCCTGCCCTGTGTTGGCTGGGATTGGCTCCAGCAGACTCCCGTGACCCTGTGTTAGGATATAGTGGGTTGGATAATCCCACTATGTTAAGTCCACTCCTGCTTTTTTGTTGGACTTTATTGATTTTATTAAAATCAAGTAACATTCCATACAAATAAGTCAAGTTTTACAAAAATAGGTTCGAAACAAATCAACGCCCACCCATGAGAAAGAGAGCTAGGCCAGCAGAGTAAAACTTTAAGCTAGTAAAAATAAGTAAATAGATAAATTAATAAATGAATAAAGATAAATAGGGTAAAAAAGAAGAAGAAAGAGGGGAGAGAATATGCTTCCTCAGTGCTTTAAATGCTTATTCTAAAATGTTTTTCATTAGATCCTGCCAGGTTTTGAAAAAGCTTTGTACAGATCCTCTAAGTGACAATTTGATTTTTTCCAATTTCAAATAGTATATAAGCCCACTCCTGCTTTTAAACTTGTTATATAGCCCCTTTCAAGGTGAACGATTTTATAGTGCCACACTTTTCCTTCTCATTCTAAATAAGCTCATCCTAAACAGTCTCCAATCTAATTTTACTTGCATTTCACTTCTTAAAAAATATGAAACAAATTTAAAAATGAAGAGGCTGTCAGACGTTTTTCGTATTTGGTGCCCCTGAGCACAGAGTATTGTGGCCAATTATCCTCTGTAGCCTGAGATCCTTGTTCAGGCGGAGTGAGCGGAGTGTTCAGATACTCCACTGAAAAGTAAACAAACTAAACAATACTCCAAATTTACCCACCTTTGGACACTTCCTGGAATACGTAAGCACACAGACAAGAGCTTTCTGTGCGGCTGGCACCTACTGCTTACTAACATAACAGCTTTACAAAAATACTCTGGCTAAAATGACTGGAAAGCCATTAACCTGTGGAGGCTTTTCTATCACTTATTTATATAATACTATCATTAACAGCAATAATCTCAAAAATCCATCTATCATTCAGTCATATGAAAAAGTTTGGGAACCCCTCTCAGCCTGCATAATAATTTACTCTCAACAAAAAAGGAACATCTGAGTACTGAGGTGTTTTTCGAACAAAGATTTTTATTGAAGCAGTATTTAGTTGTATGAAATTAAATCAAATGTGAAAAACTGGTTGTGCAAAAATGTGGGTCCCCTTGTAATTTTGCTGATTTGAATGCATGTAACTGCTCAATACTGATTACTTGCAACACCAAATTGGTTGGATTAGCTCGTTAAGCCTTGAACTTCATAGACAGGTGTGTCCAATCATGAGAAAAGGTATTTAAGGTGGTCAATTGCAAGTTGTGCTTCCCTTTGACTCTCCTCTGAAGAGTGACAGCATGTGATCCTCAAAGCAACTCTCAAAAGATCTGAAAATGAAGATTGTTGAGTATCATGGTTTAGGGGAAGGCTACAAAAAGCTATCTCAGAGGTTTAAACTGTCAGTTTCAACTGTAAGGAATGGAATCAGGAAATGGAAGGCCACAGGCACAGTGGCTGTTAAACCCAGCAGGTCTGGCAGGCCAAGAAAAATACAGGAGCGGCATATGCGCAGGGTTGTGAGAATGGTTACAGACAACCCACAGATCACCTCCAAAGACCTGCAAGAACATCTTGCTGCAGATGGTGTATCTGTACATCATTCTACAATTCAGCGCAATTTGCACAAAGAACATCTGTATGGCAGGGTGATGAGAAAGAAGCCCTTTCTGCACTCACACCACAAACAGAGTCGCTTGTTGTATGCAAATGCTCATTTAGACAAGCCAGATTCATTTTGGAACAAAGGTGCTTTGGACTGATGAGACAAAAATTGAGTTATTTGGTCATAACAAAAAGCGCTTTGCATGGCGGAAGAAGATAAACACCTGCTACCTACTGTCAAATTTGGTGGAGGTTCCATCATGCTGTGGGGCTGTGTGGCTACTTCAGGGACTGGGGTCCTTGTTAAAGTCTAAGGGCAGGCTGCAAAAGATGCTCATCCTAATGGTTTCTGCTTTGTGTCACTGCTGTTGGTATAAGTTCTAGGTCCAGACCAGTCAATATTAGATTCAAGAAATGGTTGGATGGATGATTATTATAATGTGCACAGCATTAGAAAATTTTGTTTAAGACTATGTAAAACAATGCAGTGGTGCCCATTTCCTAAATATCAATTTCTGTAATGTTACAAATCAGCCAAGATTTTGAGGGTGCAAGGAGCTGCCAACTTTGTGTAATATATAGGGTGGTCCAGATCTAATTATGCAATTTTCATTACACTATAACTTATTAAGTTTATTACATAGAGAATTCACAGCACCTGCCCTGCACATAGAGATTTCACTTAAAACTCTTTTTGTTGCAGATAGATGGCTGCACCTGCCCTGCATTCCAAAATGGTGGGGAGACGGTTGTCAGTCGAACAGTTGCATAATTAGATCTGGACCACCCCTGTACATTACACAGTCTAGATAGATAGATAGATAGATAGATAGATAGATAGTGTCACACACATGCGCATGGGAGACAGCTAAATGGACCAAAAGAAAGTAATTCCACGCCAGGCCAGGGGGTGGCGGGGTGCATTAAACCTTCCCCTTTTATCTCAGCAGACCGGACATGGAAATTCTGCCTGATTCAGACCCGATGATATCACTTCCGGTTCTAGCCCCAAGAACATCACTTCCAGTTCCAGGCCTCAATAATGTCATTTCCTCCTGCCTGCCTTAAATACAAGACAACTTTCGCTGTAACTTCAGTTCTGTTTTGGACTCAACTCTGTACACATCTGTGCTACTTATTTGCTATTTTGCAGCCAGGCTTCAAGAATATGGGTGGCTGCCCCAAACCTTTTTGTGTGTCAAGGCTATTTATTTCACGATAGATAGATAGATAGATAGATAGATAGATAGATAGATAGATAGATAGATAGATAGATAGATAGATAGATAGATAGATACTAACTAGGTCAGACTGTATTAGATATCTCAACACAGGTAATGACATCATCACATCTTTTTTAATAATATTATCACACCATTTTTCAACAATCTCCCGCCGTGCCTTGTCTGTTCTTTACTGAAAGCTGTCTATGACATTGGAAAGGTGCTCTATAAATAAAATGTATTGTTATTATATTTATTATAATAATGCTTATCATTGTTATTACAATACAGACTGTAAGTGAATGTCATAATTGGCCACTTTTATAATCAAAGGAGCGAGATCAGTACTTGGCCTACTATCCTTGGTACTGTTGTGTGATCAATAAGGGCATATTTTGCTAGGTGGTACTGAATTGGGTTCACGGGGGAGCAGAGTGTTGCCTTTCTACTTAACTTACTGTCTTTAGCCAAGCTTGATTCTTGCCTGATGTGTGTTCTATGTACAATGTACATGTTCTCCCCATCTCCTTATTAGTTTTCTCCCACAGTCCAAAGACACTAATGTTAAGTAGTCTGGAGATTCTGTAGATTCTAAACTGGTCCAGAGTGAGACACTCTGTGTGTGTGTGTGTGTGTGAGTGGCCCATTTTGGACTTACTTGTCGCCCCTTCTGCTCACCTTTCCATTAACTTTATGACCTTGAGCCAGATACAACAGGTGTAGAAGATGAATGGCTGGCTGTTTATTTTTCTTTTCGCTTTCCTATGTTCTTATTTTGCCATTTAGATTTGTTTAAATTTCTGATGTGTTCATATTGAATGATCAATAAAACTGAGAATAGCCAACATGCTGTGGCCTGCCTTGCTGGCCTTCAAATCCAAGGCGTGGAGCCTTCTTTGTCTTGTCTACACACAGCATTTCCCTTTTTCGTTTACTTTTCTTCCAGCGCTGCATGCCTTCAAAGGCTGCTTGACCCCGCTGAAGCCAGCTTCTGTTGTGATTGCTTGTTGCCACTTTGGAGCTGAGGAAAAATTCTGCTTCTGGCTTAGCAGAAAGAATTCAGTCATTGTTTGTATTTTATTGTGACTGAAGTGGGCTACAGAGGCAAACAGAAGCTGGCAGGATTACAAGCAGGTGATGGCCGAGCACCAAAAAGATGTCAAGCGGTGTGTTGTGTATCTTCAGAGTATTCATTACAGCAGCTTGGGCAGAAATATGAGGCCATTGCTTTGCTGCTGCTGCTTGGCCTTTCAACAGATGAAACAGCGTAGTAGTAGGCAGAACTGTGTGTCTCACACCCCGTGATGGCATCGGAAACAAAGAGCTGCTGGTGCAGTTTGAACATGTTTTAAAGAATATGCTCCGGTCCCCTGTGACCCTGAATTGGATTAAGCAGGTTTAAGAAGGTCATCTATGTTTATATACAATATTTTTTTCTTTAAAGCAACTTCTGCTACAGTTCCCAGTTGTTAGTGATTCTGCTTCACACATCCAGGGACTTTGATTCAAATTCCTGCTTGCTAACTGTTTCAGTGGGGTTTTCTACAGGTATTCTCCTTTTCCTTCTATATCTCAATGACATGTGGGCCAGGTTAACTGGTGGCTCTATACTGGCTGCTCCTGTGAGTGTGACTTTCAGTGAAATGATATCCCGCTCATGGCTGCTTTCCACGATGAAAAGCGTAGCTTTAGAATATAAAAGAGAGACTTCCACCTTGTGTGTCTTTACACCCAGAATAATGCCAGTGGAGCTGCATGTATCACATAGTTTTTTTTATAGATAATAATTTTTTTATAAATAATAAAATACACAGGAGGAAGGTCTGTGAGGACAAAGAAACCAAATTCTGCTACAAGTGAGGAATTTCTATGGCAGAATGTCACTGTCTGTCCATTGGGCTGATTTGCTTGTCCACCTGCCCAGTATCATACCAAAGTGTTCTCCATCTTATCTCCTAAACTTAACCTTTTTCCCCTTTCTCCCTTCAGCAAGCATTTGCCCTTAACTGTCCTCCTGACTCCAAAGTCTGTTCTCCACAGTCTTCTCCTGCTAATACTTCTCTCCAATTCTCCATATCCAGTCTACCTCATGTTCATCATCTTAGCAAGCCTTTTGATTTGTACTGCTGTCTTAGAAGGAATCTGCAACCTCACATCTTTAAGCAACTTGCCTCTTCCTCACTTTGTCCTCACATCATCCACTGTCCTGATTTTTAACACTTCAGAAAAATGGCAATGATGGAAGAAAATGGCTAAGATACAAATTATCCTGAGTGGTCAGCCAGTGTGTTCTTGTGCCTAAGGTGGTGGACTGTATTCCATGCAGGAAGTGACTTACTCAGTCATTTTCTCTTCTTTTTTCTTCAGTCTGTGCTACTACCAAGTCTAAAGCTTTCTCTCACTGTGTCTGTGTCAGTGTCTCTCTCAGACTTTCAGATTTCTTTGTTAAGCCTGATGTGAGTTAGTGTGTGTGTGTGCTAGAGGACTGTGTGGTCTTTAACAAGAATTGTTCCTAATTTGCACCCAGTATTGCCTGGATAAGTTCCGTCCCTGTGACACTGAACTGGCATAAGCAACTTAATAAAATGACTAGGAGGGTAGGTTACTGGTTCTTAAGAAGGGAACCTCTAGACTTAATAACAACAACAGCAGCAACAACATTTATTTAAATAGCACATTTTCACACAAATGGGGTACCTCAAAGTGCTTTACAAGATGAAGAAAGAAAAGTTTATAAAAAAACAAAAATAAGTTTAGGCAATACTACGTAACAAAGAATAAAGTAAGAATGATGGCTGGGATGACAAAAAAAAACAAAAAAACCTCCAGATAGACTGGAGGAATAAACAAAATCTGCAGGGGTTCCGAGGCCATGAGACCACCCAGCCCCCACTGGCTATTCTACCTAACATAAATGATCTAAATCAGTCCTCATGGTTTACAGGCTTCACGTGAAAGAATTTGATGATGATGGTCATGTGGACCTCTGGGGTACTGCCTTCAGTCCATCAACGTAAGGACTGCATGAATGCTTTGATCAGGTGGCAGTGGTGCAGATCGGCACCACAGAAAGACCAGAAAAAGAAAAGCAGAGAAAGTATGGATTACTACAGATTGCAGAGCCATGAAGAAAATGATAATGCATATATAGTTCATCAGGGATACACTAAATGTGTAGCTATGTGAAAGTCATAGCTCCTTCTTGACTTTTAAGCCTAATGGATCAAGTTTATTTCTAATACCCTCACTGTATCCATTTTTGCCAACAAGTAAGATTTCTCTTTTCTCCTTATTTAGTTTGTGAAAATTACTACTCATACATTTAGAAACACAAGTAATACATTGTGTCAGTGAACCAAGAGAGTCAGGGTCATCACACGCTATTGATAAATACAGTTGTGTGTCATCAGCATAGCTGTGGTAGCTCACGTTATGCCTTGAAATAATCTAACCTAATGGAAGCATGGAGATCGAAAAGAGCAGTGGACCCAGGATAGAGCCTTGTGGAACACCGTATAGAAAATCATGTATCTTTGAATTATAATTACCACAACTAACAAAGTATTTTCTACCTGATAAGTAAGACGCAAACCAATTTAATACATTACTAGAGAGGCCCACCCACTGACTGAGGTGATTTATAAGAATATTGTGATCAATAGTATCAAATGTGGCACTCAGATCTAAGAAGATGAGAACAGATAAACGGCCTCTGTCCGCATTTACCTGCAAGTCATTTACTACTTTAACAAGTGTAGTTTCTGTACTGTGATTTTTTCTAAAACCTGATTGAAACTTATCAAGAATAGCATGTTTATTCAAGTGATCATTTAGCTGTGTAATGACTGCCTTTTCTAGAATTTTACTTAAGAAAGGCAGGTTAGAAATAAGTCTAAAATTGTCGAAAACAGATGAGTCGAGGTTACTTTTCATGAGCAGGGATTTAACAAAAGCAGTCTTAAGAATGGCATACTGGGATTTAATAGGATCAGCTTTGGGGGCATGTACTATATTATTTGTGATGTTATTAATTTTGTGTTTAAAAAATATTGCAAAAGCCTCACAAGTTTTACTGGAAGTTTTTTTGGAGGCATTCCATTGAGTGACCTGGGTTTAGCAAGTGATCAATAGTAGAGAATAAAATTCTCAGATTACCAGCATTATTATTAATAATTTTAGAGAAGTAGCACTGCCCCTCAAGACGGGCTATGTTGTAGTGTTTTGTTATTTTAGCCTTCAATATTTCATCATTTTCATTTAGTTTTTCTCAATTTACTCTTAGCTCTCCTACATGTTTTCTTTAAATCAGACACTCTTTGGGTCTTCCATGGTATAAGAGTGCTGGAGGATTTTTTAACTGTCTGTTCAGGAGCAACTATGTCAGCAGCAGCTCTCACTTTAGCATTAAAACTTTTCACCTTGCTATTTACATTATTATCACTATTATAGTAACCACTACAAACTAACTGGTTGTTTAGAATGTTAGCAAACTTTGAAGCTGCAGATGTATCAAAATAGCATTTTTTAACAATATACTTCTTATTAGTTGTAGCTATCAGTATTTCTACATTAAATACTAAGAATAAATGGTCTGATAAACCGATAACTACGATATGTGTCACATCAGCTTTCAATCCTTTAGTAATCACTAAATCCAATGTGTGCCTCCACCTATTGCATGGGCTGGCTAAAGTGCTTGCTCAGATCAAAAGAGTGCGGGAGATTAATGAATTATTTTGTTTATGGGTCACACTTGTTATTAATATGAAAATTAAAGTCGATAACAATAAGGAACCTGTCATAGTTAGTCATTATAATTGACACTAAGTCTGAGAATTCCTCAATGAAAGGCTCATTATATTTAGGAGGTCTATACATGGACAATGCTAGAGACTAAGAAACTCCCTGAATAATAACAGCAAGATACTCAAAAGACGCAAACATACCAAAGCCGACATCTTCACAACTTTAATCAACTCGAATACATATTTGCTAAACCGTCGCATTTCTTGCCTTGGTGAACCGTATGAGTAAAACTGTAATTCGGAGGTGCAGAGTAAATTAAACGCTCTAACATTTAATAAGGTCATATTTAAGGTCTCGGAAGAGCAGAGCTGAGTGTTCTGGTTTCTCGAAATGGTAATTAAGTTATTCGTATTAATGCCACTTTGTGTGGATTTTTTATTTAATCAATAATCTGTTGTTATAATTTTAATACAATGAACATCTAGAGGTGAAACAGTAATTAAATTATTTGCATTTATGCCGCATTGTCTGGACTATTTATTTAGCCTGAGGTTGGTTGTAGTGTTAATGCAGTGCACATTTGAGGAAGGGTTTGCTAGAGAGTTACATTCTAGCAAGGCATTATGAAAAGGATTTGTATTAGAACTGCATAGTTAGGAGAGGCAAATTACCTTACAGATGTTTTGGAGAGGACCTGGGTGCCGAATCTATTAGGATGCAGACTATCATGCCTGAAAAAACACAGCCTCTCCCAGAAGAGATCCCAGTTGTCCATGAACCCAATGTTTTGTACCACGCAGAAGCCTTTCAACCAGTTGTTTAATTCCAGCAGACAAATGTAGTATTCATTTGATCTTTTTGCTAGAGGTATGGGACCCAAAATGAAGATTCTCACAGCTGGGGTCCGCTCCTTCATGGCATTAATAAGTGCTGTAAAATCTGCCTTTAAAACCTCAGACTGTTGGTACCGCACTTCGTTTACCCCGACATGTATTTCAATGGTACCTACTGCCCTGTCCTTGGGACTCTTGAAGATTGTCAGCATGCTTCTCATAATATCTTGTAATATCATCACAAGTAGGGCAGGTTACTGTTTCTTACTCAAGGCAGCCTCCAGATATCAAGATTCACACACTAAGAATTCTTTGGGAATCACATTTTAGAGTATCATACAGAGAATTTAATGTTGCAAAGTTACCCCAGGGTTAAATAAGCAAGTGGCAGCAAGAGAAATCAGCTGGTATCAACAGAGCTTTCCTGAGTCGACCAAAGAAAGCTTATGCAGTGGGGTGGCAAATTGTGTTCTGAGAAGGCCTTTAATGGTCAGCTGACAATGGCCAGTATGGGTGTTCAAGGAATGCTCACTGCACAATTTGAAGAAGAAGAAAAAGAATTTGCAATGGTACATGTGAGGCAGAATGAGAAAAGGAATGGAGCACAGCCATGTCAAGAGCTTGGAGGTGAACTCCAGTAGCAATAAGAAGTCCACAAAGAGAACAAAACAGAGCAGTGGTGTGGGTTGAGTGGAAACAGTTGGGCAGCAGCATCCTGGGAGACCTGAAAAGATGGCTGGAGTCTAAAAGTAAACAGAGCAAAAGCCAGAAAAAGATGGGTAAAGACAAAATACTGAGTTCTGTGGATGAAGGGTTCAATAGGATTGTGCCAGAATATCTGAGTAAGGGAAATGTCTCAGTGAAGGTGAGAGGGTGTAGTTAGAAGGGAAGGAAGGAAAAACACATGGTGGGTGCACAACATTGGGCTTAGTGGGGCTGAGTTTTAAATATTTATTAGTCCACAAGGAAATAGTAAAGTGAAATGAGCTGAAACGAAGTGAAATGAACACCTTTGAATCATCGACATGAGAGCAATAGAGACAAAATAAATGATTGCCAGGGAAATGGATGGGGTGGGTCCAGCCTGCTTTTTGAGGCACACACAAGTACAGAAAGGAGGAACTTAAACTATTCAAGGGTAGATCCCAGGGCACTGTGTCGCGTTGTGAGAAATAAAGAGAGAATCTTTAAAATTATTGCAATCTGATGAGAGATTGAGAAGGATAAAGGCATAGCCAACATTATTCAGTCTTTAAGGTACAGCAGTTCCCATCCATCCATCCATCCATCCCTTTTCCTAATCCACTTATCCAGGGCAGCTGGAACCTGTAAGTTATCTAAAGCCAAATGAAGGTTTACAGGATTGAAGGTGTCCATCCTAGCAAGACAGGGAACAGCAGTAGAGGAGCGACCAAGGCATGCTCACCCCAGGGTAGTTTAGAGACCCTAGTTCACCTAACATGTATGTCTTTGAATGGAAATCAGAATTACTGAGTGTAAAACTTACAAAGGCACAGGGAGAACATGCAAATGTCACCAGGATGATTATAAATGATTACCAGGATGTAATCTGAAGCTGGTGCTGTTGAGCTACAAGTTAGCTGCACTAACCCTTTCACCACCAAGCTGTTCATCAAGACAGACATAACAATGCACATTGGCATGAGATTAATTCACATTCGTGTTTTACTGTTTTTTCTTGTCCACAGCACTGTGTAACTCATTTTGAATAGGTTGCTCTTGTGATGTATCTCACTTTTTTATCTGTCTTTTTTCAGATTATGAACACTTAAATCATGAGCTAAGAATTTGACTCTAAGTCCATCCACCTTCTTTTATTTCAGGGTAGCAGTTGTTGGGCCTAGACAGCTTTGAAGTCAGTGGCAGCATTTGTGAGGGAGTGGGACTCATAAAGTGAAAGTTGGATGCTGGCCATTTGAAGTGCAGTGTGGGTAATGGTACGAAATCATTGTAGATTCAGTACTGTTCCATCTTATTTTTCCTCCTAACAGCATTTTGTCCACCTAAAAGCTAACTGATTTGCATAAAGCCTGGTAGAAGGACCTCAGTTCACACATATTAAATTTAACTGCACGCTGAGAATGAAAGCTGTGCTCATTCTGGAGGCATGGAGAGAGTGGACATTGTATGTAAACAGAGGAGACAAATAATACAGTTTATAGAAGCAGAGTCCTGGGTGTAAAGTGCAGCCCAGTCACTTAGTTTTTTACGCTCCTTTTTATACATTTTAGTTTATAGGTGCACTTCTCCTGTTCCTTTTGTTTAATATTTTCTGCAGTTTCAAATATGTAAATTAAGGAGCATTACAAATTTTCGTGTGCTTCTTACAAATGATTGACTTGACCAAGAGACAGCCCTTGCCCTTCTGTGGACTGTATACTTAGCCAAAGCATGTTGTGTGTGTGTGTGCGAGTGAGTCGGCATCCCCTTTCAGAGTCGTCCATGAACAACTATGCACCCCACAGTACATTAGAGAAAGAGAGACTGGCACAGTGTGACAGCACAATTACAGCAGGAACAATAGGATGTCAGAGCGCCAATGACAGTGACCCAGGCACAATGGTGACATGGTGTCCACAGAAAGGGATAGAAGTAGACAGGAAAGAGTACTCTGCTGAATCTCTGTAATGTATGTTTAAAGATCTGACAATTAAAATCACTGCAAGACTCTGTTTGACTAGAATTGTATTTCACAAAAAATTCTGCCGCTTCTCTCTGCCATATCTCTGGTAAACTGTCTGTTGCTGCTCAGGTCTGTAAGCTAGATATCTAAAAACTGATCTGCATCAACCTTTGCTGTAACAAGACCTCCCAGTTCCTTTGAAATGCTACTGGGTTGCCCTTTTCATTGAGGATACAAACAGTCATGTTTCTGTTACACCTGTCAGAAACCATACACAGTAGTTCACGTTTTTAGACGGAAAATGGTTTCTGGCTCGCAGCCAGTCGGCTCTCATCTCTCACATATCACAGTACACCATGGTTACCAAACAAACAGAGCAACACTGATGTTGTCTTCAGTGAAGTATTGTATTATATATATTTAAATGCAGGCAAGATAAGAAAAGGGAAGATAAGACGAGGAAAGATAAGATAAGATAAGATATGATATGATATGATATGATATGATATGATATGATATGATATGATATGATAGAACTTGATTTGTCCTCTGGGGGAAATTTGGCTTTTTACAGTAGCTCTTTAAATAAATAAATACATAAATAGGTAGAATAGTAAATAAATACATACACACATACACTTTGCTCTGAACACACACCAGAATGACTATAAAGCAAGAACATTAAAAAGAAAGAAAAGACCTGACTTTGATGTCCCGGTTCCAGTGAGGCATTATGCAGGCATATTGCTGTTGGTATAAAGGAACACCAGTAGCATTACTTGACACACCCCTGCTGAATGCTTTGTTTGCTGAAAGTCCTCAGTGTGAGTGTGTCAGAGAGAGGGTGTGTACCATTGTTCATAATGGCACTCAGTTTGGTTTTAGTTCTCTACTTCTCTACTTCCTCCAGGGGGTACAGAGTGTGTCCTATAACTGAACTTGCCATTTTAATTAGCTTGTTGATTCAGTGGGCTTCTTTTGAAGTGATTTTACAACCACAGCATAGAAAATGGATTTCTCCAACCAGTCCAGCATCAACAGGAACACTTTACTGAGATGGCTGTACTAACTGTGGTGGACCAGCTACGACTTGCTAGAGCTACTAACACGTCATCGGTCCTGATCCTGCTAGATCTCTCCTCTCAACACAGTCAACCATGACATCCTTCTTGCCATCCTCTCTGACCTTGGCATCATTGTGACTGCTCTCAGATGGTTTTAGTCCTACATCTCAGGCAGATCATACAGCGTATCCTGGCTAGGGGAGTTGTCAAAGGCACACCAGACATGTACAGGTGTACTGCAAGGATCGGTGTTGGGTCCTCAACTTTTTTCTCTGTACACCACCTTGCTGGGCTCCATCATCCATTCCCATGGTTTCTCTTACAAGTACTATATGTTCCCTCTAGAGGACACTACAGTATCAGCTAGAGTCTCTGCATGTCTTACTAATATCTCAACCTGGATGAAGGACCACCATCTACAGCTCAACCTAGCAAGAACCGAGCTTCTTGTGATACCGGCCAGCCATTCTGTTCATCTCCCCATCTCTACAGCTTGGCTCACTGTCGCTAACACCTGCCAAGTCATTAAGCAACCTTTAGTGTGGTGATTGATGAGCAGCTATATTTTTCTGACCATACTGTTTCTTGTTCATGAAGGTTCACTCTCTACAACATTCGCAAGATCAGACCTTATGTAGTGGAATATGCAGCACAACTTCTAGTCCAGGCTTTGGTCTTGTCGCGTCTGGCCGACTGCAACTCACTTCTGGCAGGAGTACCTGCATATGCTATCAAGCCACTGCAGATGGTCCAAAATGCAGTGGCCCATATTTAACCAGCTGAAGTGGGCACATCCTCTCTTTAGGTTGTTACATTGGCTCCCTGTATCAGCACACATTATATTCAAATCCTTGATGCTTGCCTACTGAGTAGTCAGTTGGTCAGCACCAAAGTATACGTATGAAGACACTGGTGATGCTACTTGATTATGTTAACCTTGGGATAAAAGCCTCTGCTAAGCAAATGCATGTAAATGTAAACGTAAAATCACACTGGTCATCACAGAGATATAGAAGATGTGAAGGATGTCAATTCCCACATTTAAAGAACAAAGTCTCCTAAGGATGAAGAGCCTGCTCTGCCCTTTCTTATATACTTCCTTTGTGCTCCGACACCTGTCCAACCTGTCATTAATATATATATTTATTTACATATATACACTACTCAAAAAATTAAAGGAACACTTAAATCACATGTTGGATTTCAATGAATGAAATATCCCAGTGGATAATCTCTGTAGAGTAATATTGTGTAATTCAGTTTATAACAAAATGACATATAAACGATCAATGGAAACCAAAATCACCAACCCATCAAGGGCTGTATTCCACATCACATCGAAAATCACAGTCAAAAATTACAATCACAGCAACTCATAATGTAGTCTGTATGTCCCCCACGTGCCTATACCCACACCTGACAATATCTGTGCTTGCTCCTGATGAGATGGCGGATGAGATGACCTGATAAATGGAGAGGGTTACGTCAGAAAGGGCATCCGGTGTCAAATTTTGCCAAATCAATATGCGGACAAGATGATCCGCTGTGGTGACCCCTAATGGGAGCAGCCGAAAGAAGAAGAAGAAGAGTCTTGCTGTTGCCTCCCCAGTGCACCTGTTGTCACTTTCATTTGCAGGTGATTCACAGTCACTTATACTTCCTAACTGAACAAACTGATATCCCTGAAGCTTAATTGGCTTGGTGTTAGATTGTGATGATTAAGTGTTCCTTTAATTTTTTTGAGCAGTATATTTATTACATTTTACTTAACCCACTTAATCCCGTTGTTTGGGGATACAAGAATGTACAGCCTATCCCAACAGCATTGGACCCAAAGTAGAAACCTTCTAGAAGACTTCTCTAAATATGATATGATATGATAACATTCTCAAACCCACAATCCAATTCACAGTTGCCAAAGGCTGGTGTCTATCCTGGCAGCACTGGGTGTGAAGCAGGAAATATCTATGAACAGCAGTGAGCATACCACACATCTTTGCACTATTATATAATATTTCCTTAATCCATGAAATTGTTGTGGGAGGCTATAACCTATATTAGAAGCATCAGGAGCAAGAAAGGAACAAATCCTGGTCAATACATCACACATCAACACTCACACTCAAGCCCTATCCAAGTCTTTGTCTTGACTTGCCCCCAGTACTGCTCCTATAGACTCTTACTTCTGTGGAATCTTCTTTTGGATTAAGTGAGCTTGAAACTAATATAATAATTATAAATCGATTTTTATGCTATAATATAACATTCACAAACCCAGTTAATCAAATTCTGTACCATGGGACTGAAATCCCTCCAAGTGGCATTAGGCATTAGGAGCACAGCAGAAAACAGCTCTGGATGGACACGCTATTCCAGTATGAAGCTTTGTTATATTATATTGTATTATATTGTTTTTGTCCTGTACGCTATGCTTGCTGGGACAGGCTCCGACTTCACAGCCAACCTGCTCAGGGTAAAGTGGCTGTGGAAAATGGAGGGATTGATATATTATATTATATTATATTATATTATATTATATTATATTATATTATATTATATTATATTATATTGTTCCAGGGCAGTGGGTAGTGCTACTGCCTCGCAGTTGGGAGACCTGAGGACCTGGGTTCGCTTCCCGGGTCCTCCCTGCATGGAGTTTGCATGTTCTCCCCGTGTCTGCGTGGGTTTCCTCCGGGCGCTCTGGTTTCCTCCGACAGTCCAAAGATATGCAGGTTAGGTGGATTGGCGATTCTAAATTGGCCCTAGTGTGTGGTTGGTGTGTGTCCTGCGATGGGTTGGCACCCTGCCCAGGATTGTTTCCTGCCTTGTGCCCTGTGTTGGCTGGGATTGGCTCCAGCAGATCCCTGTGTTTGGATTCAGCGGGTTGGAAAATGGATGGATAGATATATTATATTATATTATATTATATTATATTATATTATATTATATTATATTATATTATGTTATATTATATTATATTATATTATATTATATTATATTATATTATTCCAGCCTCCCATAACTGTGAAGTAAATTAAGCAGGCTTGAGAATACTGTTATATTAAATTATTTATCGATTTTCCCACCAGCTTATCCAGTTAAAGGTCACAATTCCTGTACCTGTTTCAACAGCACCGAAAACAAGGCACAAATGAGTCTTAGACAAGACACCAGCACATCACAAGACTCATGCTTATTCGCACAAGACCCATTCATAGTAAACATTTATTCTAACCCGCATGTCTTTTTGATTGAAATTGAAAACTGGAACAAAAAACAAGCAGACCATAGGAGAACATGTAAACTCCTCATGGACAGCGATTGTGCCAGAATTCAGACCTGGGTCCCTGGAGCAGTGGGACAACTGCCCTAACCACAGTGTCACTGTCCCCCCCCCTTTGCCTATTTTGATTGTGCCAGATCTATTTGACTTGTTAAATTGTGGCATGCAGTGAAGAGGCACTGGTTGACTTATTTTATTCACTCTTCCATGAAAGACATTGGTTCTGAAGTGGCCTCATTTTGTTTACTTCCCTCTTGTGCATATTGTAAATGGTGCCCCCAATCCCCCACAGGGGTGTCTTGCAGATCTTGCCCTCTAACGTGATCCTGTTAGACATTCACTGATATCTCTGCTGTCTGCCACTGCTTCTATTAATAGGGATGGCACTTCAGCCCTCTGGCTGCTATTATATCATGGAGTTTTTTTTTTTGATGGATTGTTCAAGTACTTTCTTCAAAGCTGGATTTTTTTCTGAGTGCCCAAATAAGTACATCCCTGCCAATTATGATCAAATCAAGTTTCTTAAAGGTTAAAAGTAAAGAAAAGGGTACCATTAAGATAACATGCAGTCGAATGACAGGGAGCAGGCAAAACACCAAGTGATAAGTGCAAGCAAGCAGCCCAGGCCCCTTTTGTGTATGCCTGTGTACCTTCTCCTTCTCACTCTCCTCTTCTCTCTATGGAGGAAAAAGCTTTGTGCCAGCTGATGTCCTGCTATTCATCTGTCTTTCTTTGTCCTTCTCCCTCTCCAAACATCAAGCAGTGTGCACCAGGTCTGCTAATTGTTTGCGTCCCACCCAAAGTACATAAAGTCAAGAGGCAAAGCGGGCTGACTGGCTGCAGCTTCAAAAAGGACCTCTGAAGGCAGAGTGGCACTTGGCAAACAAATCAGAAAAGAGTGAACTAGAGAGGTCCTCTTAAGCCATAACGGTTGGTTGCCAGGTGCTTAGAAGAGTCAACAAAAACTTCAAAAAGTACATCCTGTAATTTTCAGTTGAAGACGCATTAGATTTGCCCCTCACTTGTGATGGCTCAGGAAGGGCTACTCCTTTAGCTACATTCAGCAGAGGCCATCAAGCCTACACAGTTAAATAACAGGTGCCAGTCCATTGAAGTAAAAAGACATAATTCACTTTTGAGTAAAAGTGTGATTGCCAGCAGACCCCATTTGGCTCCCGGCTTTGCCCATATCTTTTTATAGTTTACATATTTTCAGTGTGTCCTCAAGGGTTTTCTCTGAGCACTGCAATTTTCCTCTCACAACCCAGAGACTTGCAGGTTAACTTTAATTAAACTTCTTATTGTGAGAATGGGTGTGCATGTGCCCTGGGGTGGACTGGCACCCTCCCGAGTTGGTGTCTGCTTTGCAGCTGTTGCTACTGTTATAGATTCCGGTCCCTGGACCTTAAACTGAGTTGTGAAGTTTAGTATTTAATGGAAGCTCTAAAAAGCATTACTTTACAAAAAAAGTAGAGCCCTTTAGTTCAGGTGAAGCATGAGAAGCCAATAATTTAGCACCTCTCTCACCCACTAGACTCATAAGGCACCAATTTGAGGTTTGGGGCTGAAACAAATTTCCTTGAAAATTTTAAGGCTTGAATGATTTCTATGGAAGACACAAACTGGGTCACTACAAGAAAACCAGTCAGCTGAACACCGATATTACCGAATGTGAAACCTTTAGTGGTAGCAGTAGAATTGTCGTCCAACTACAGTAAAAGTGTTACTTGCATGTCCAACCATCATGCAACTCCTCACCACTCTCTAAGCAGAACTTCATTTTACTTCATTGCATTCATTCATAGAAAACCCAAATCAGTTTATCTGATGCACTGCTCACTCCTGCTTGTGCGCTCCCCTTACCTGAATCCTTGTAGAAAAAAACGGAGCAAAACTCCAATATAATTACACAGCACACATCTAGAAACTCTGAATCTCTACAGATAAATACAATTCATAACATATCTTAAGGGAAGACAGATCATGTCAAACATCAAAAAGGCCAGTTCATGTCTAAAGCGTTTATTTGCCATGCTTGAGTGGGGTCTCTTGAGCTTTGTAAATTTTTGATGAAATGGTTATTTAAGAACAGGCCTTCACATAATGGCAGGCAGCATAATGTTATGCTTTGCTGGCAGTAACAGGGTAACTCACTCAATGCTGAACACCAATGAGATCTTTTACAAGCCTCTGAGAATATGTAGGATGGCATATACAACTGATACTATAACCTAATCAAAAAATTTTTAAATAGAGATTAAAAAGGCTCAGTGTAGAAGTACTAATCCTTTAGGAGTCCACTGATGGTCACACAGAGGGAAACAGCCACTGGTATGACCACGGGGACTTCAAATTTGGTTTGCGAGGTAGCCATTCTTTTTTTATAGCTCTTAATTGAATTTGTTATTTATTTGCATGATTTGTTTTTGCTCCCATGTCACTACAAAAACGAAGGCAGATCAACAGAATTTTTAATGGAAATCGGATAATGACTGCGGTGGGTTGGCCAGGATTAGTTCCTGTCTTGTGCCCTGTGTTGGCTGGGATTGGCTCCAGCAGACCCCCCGTGTCCCTGTGTTCAGATTCAGCGGGTTGGAAAATGGAAGGATGGATCGGATAATGATCCTTTTTTTATTTCCTATATTTTTTTCTATTTAAACTTTCCTTTTTTGAAATGTTTCAACTTTATTGTCATTGTGCAGATGCCACGAAATGTAGTTATTGCATACCCCTTGGGATCAGAACGCAGAGTTAGCTGTTGTAGAACACGCCTGGAGTAACTGCAGGTTAAAGGCCTTGCTCAAGGGCTCAAAAGAGTGGAATCCCTTCTGGCGGTAACAGGGTTTGAACTGCCACCCTTCCAGATACCAGTGCAGATCCTTATGCTCAGAGCCACCACTCTGCCTAAAAGTCTTTATTTTGAGTATGAATGCTTTGCTATATTTGCTGCTATCATTTTAATTACTTCTTATTTGGGTGACACTTTTATCGAAGGTGACTTACAGCTTTTCCATTTGGAGCCCAGGCAGGTGAAGTGACTTGCTTATGGTCACGTGGCGTCAGTCGTGGGATTTTAACACACATCCTTAGGGTTTGAGGTCCAAAGACCACTGGACCACTACACCACACTGCCTGCATAACACCACACTGTTACAGTGTCAGTTTGCGTGTTGGCTTATGTGAATAATAAATTAAAAATCATTCATTTCAAGCAGTAATTTCCTTTGCAAATACTGTATTGGTAATGCCTTGGCCACATTTGTCATGGTATCATGATAATGAAAGCTATCACTTTCTATCAAAAGCATGAACATTTATGTGTGACGCCAAACTTTTCAATGGTAGTACAGTGGAACCTTGGTTTGCGAGCATAATTTGTTCCGGAAACGTGCTCGCAGTCCAAAGCACTCGTATATCAAAGTGAATTTCCCCATAAGAAATAATGGAAACTTAGATGATTCGTTTCACAACCCAAAACTATTCATATAAAAATGATTAATACAAAATATAAAGTAAAAATACATAAAACAAATTAACCTGTACTTTATCTTTGAAAAGAATCATGGCTGGTGTGAGTGAGTTTCTAAACTCTTATGGGATTCCACCCGACAGGATGACACACGGAAGAGCGTCCCAAAGCAATCGCACTCTCCCAGCGCTGTAGCAGTTCACCGTAAAAGCGAATCCGAAAAGATCACGGACATGCTATAAATGCCTGCCGTCGATGGGTGATACAAGGAACAAGGAACATTATAAATGCGCAGGGCACAGTACTACTTCGCCACGATCCTGCCCGACTGCTGTGTCTGTGTATAGGAGAGTGGCAGATCCTGCTACAATAAATAACTGCACTGTTGCTGTTTCAAGTTGAATAAAGCTGGTGTCGCTAAAGTACTGAGACTCAGCCTCGTGTTTTGGGGTGCATGACAGGGGCTTGCACGTCACAGCACACACACACACGCGTACACATACACACACGCACACAGTCACAATGCTGTAGTAAACAGTATACGCTCGTATGGATGTTGATTATATGAGTGAGGTACACTGACTCAGACGGAGAATAAGAGACGATTGCCCACAATCCTGCAGCGAGCGAGAGAGAGAAGAACCATCAGCTCAGTTGTGATCACATGACACTCAGCAGACAAAGTGTATACATACTACTCGTATTGCAAGACCTCGCTTGTTTATCAAGTCAAAATTTATTAAAAATTTTAGCTCGTCTTGCAAAACACTCGTAAACCAAGTTACTCATAAACCGAGGTTCCACTGTATATATATATATATATATATATATATATATATATATATATATATATATATATATATATATATATATATATATATATATACTGCATAGTTTACTGTCAAATAATGCAAAGAGTACGCAACACGTGTTTCGCCCTAATTCTGGGCCCATCAGGCGTACACACTCACTGCACCCCTTCTCGGGGATCGAACCTCAGACATCAGCGGGGAAGCCTCTTTACGTTGCGCCACGGCACGTGTTTCGTTTATTTCACAGCATGTAGATCAGGGTGATAACATTCATGACATTCGTAGTCAGATTGTGATTCAGACTACGAATGTCATGAATATATATACATATATATACTGTATATATATATATATATATATATATATATATATATATATATATATATATATATATATATATATATATATATATATATATATATAAATATAATACACAGTAGCTGTATAAGCCCGTGCTGTAAAAAGCCGGGGTCCTAGAAATTGGTTTTGCCGATGTGCTTGCCTCGCTTGTGCATTAGCAGCGGGAGGTAAAGTAAAAGGGATACTGTATCGCTGATGTTAGCGGCTAAGCGACTTTGTCTTTCTTCTGAGGTTTCACTTTGCTGATGTGCTCACCTCGCTTGTGTTATTAGTGGCTAAGCAACTTTTCTGTTATCCCAACTCCACATCTCACTTCCGGGCCAGACAGACACACACACTTCCACACATAGATGTTTATATATATATTTTGTTGTCAATTGATGTAACAAAATGTAAATGCAACTTTGACTGGAAACAAACTAAAACAATTACATTTTTATGAAAATGTTAATGCACAGTTATGATTTATTTGATTGACTAAAAAAATGTAAAAACAAAAGGGCAAAAATAGCATTTGCCAAAGTGGGCACTCTGCTATAAATATTTAGCAACACTCACTTTGGCAAAAATCACAGCTTGCACACTTTCTTTGTAAGCCAGCTAGGAGTCTTTGAATTCTTGTTCCGTCGATCTTCTTCCTTGCAGATCACTTCCAGCTAGATATTCTTGGTCGGTTCTCCGTGCACTGCACGTTTAAGATCTTTTCACAGATCTTCAATGATATTTATGTCTGAGGTCTATGAGGGCCATTACAAAACTTTCACCTTGTGTGTCTTGGGGCACTTCATAGGAGATCTTGAAGAGTGTTTTGGACCATTACCATGTTCTATTGTAGAAGCCATACTTTTTTCAGCTTCAGTTTTAGGACTGAATGTTTCTAGGATATGTTAATATTGTAACGATCTGGGAAAGAAATTGCCACTAGGCAGTGTGTTTTAAAAAGAGGGGCGGGCAGAGACAAAACTGCCACTCTTAATAAAACAGCCTCTGGGGTGCTGGGAAGGAGGGACTTTGGAAAAAGGAGGTTCAGGTAAACGAAGAGTTTTGTACTTGGTATGGGATGGTTTTTGGAGTAGAGTGTTTGCTGTTTGTCCTGACTACATTATTTTTTCGGCTTGTGAAGTCAGAAGAAAAATAAATAAAAACCATTGATTAGTTTTTTTGGACAATTACCACCACTTGCCTGCGAGATTCATTTGCCCGTCTGGGAAGGGATATTACACTATTTAGTGGAATCGATCCTCCTCTATACTTGCAAAATGTTTCCGCCATCACTAGCTACCACACCACCCCAAAGCATAATGGATCTGCCTACAGTATGTACTTAACAGTTTGCAAGGTGTTATTTTTCTGTAAATGCTTTTCATTTTTTCTCTAAACAAACCTTTAGTGATTGTGGTCAAAAAGCTTGATTTTAATGTCATGTGTCCATAGCATTTGGTTCCAAAATGTTTTGAGATGAGATTGCAGGTTTCCTTCAGATGGCCTTACCACGAAGGTCATGTTCATGTAAGTCATGCTGCATAGAAAAGCACTAAAACACCACTTAGCTAAAACACCTGAAGGTCCCTTGCAGCCAAGTGGAGGTTTTGCTTTGCCTTCCTGAACATTACACGACCTGTTCTATCTGTCAGTTTTTTTGGTCTTCTAGATCTTGTTGTGATCTTCACAGTTCCCTTTAACTATCATTTGTTAAAGGCATTTTGGATTAGGGAAATTGCTACATAGAAGAATTTAGATATTTTTTTAGCCATCCCCTGCTCTATAGGTATCAATTAATTTAATTTTCAGATCCTCAGTCATTTGCTAAGATGGCCCCTGGTTGTTGTATTGCACAATTTTTGAAGAGTCAAATTTTTTAGGCCCTGGAACTGTCATCAGCCTGCAATTCCTAATTACAGTTCTTTACCAGAATAACACTTGAGACAAATGAAAAAGTGCCCAAACTGTTGCAAATGATCTATTTACACTTTTTTATTTTTAAAAATTTGTGTAGTTTATCAAATAAAATGTTCATTTTTTAGGAACAGATGATTAAGAGAGGGACAGATTCTGTGAGATGAGAGCATAGTGAAGCTCAAATGGAATGAGCCAACATTGAAAATGAGATGTCTTTCCAGTCACAAACTTGATTAGTCACATCTCCTTTGGCTTGACCAGCTGACACAGTTGGGACTGGGACCCGAGTTTGTTTACTGGGAGCTCAGTGGGGACTACCTGACTTGAAGATTATCATTTACAATTACATGTATGTGCTTGGCAGATGTTTTTATAGAAGAGAGGTTAAGATAATCAAGTATCATTAGGCAAGGGCCTGTTTGTTTTAGCAAGTGTAATATGACAGGTAAGAAAAGGTTGATTGCCACAAGTAATAACTAATATATTTAAATCTTTAGTTTTGAGTTGAAACTCTGATTGCTTTCTTTCACTTGTGTGTTGCATACATTTTTGGTAAAAAAGCAAAAAGAGAAGAGAAGGGTCTTGTGTAATGGTCTGGCTCGAATGTGGGTAGGCAAGGTCTACTACTTTGGACAATCGCGGCACACAGACCCAGTCATTCTCATGCCAAGCCCCCCTTTTTCCCGGCTGTGAGTTTATTTTTTTCCTTGCCTGTCTGTTTACTTTATCTGCCGTCACTTGTCTCTGGCAGTTGTCACATTCCCAGCTTTTCCAGTACCGCATGACAGAAGTACAAAATCTCAGCCATGGGAGCTCTTCGAGGGTTTCATATATTTATGCAGAGTGTAGTTTTTAATTCGGGAGAAGAGATTTATACTGAGGAGTGAGCAACCTAATTTGTACTGCTAAATAAGCATAAAGTCAAACAGACAGAACATGAAACAGACTAGGATGGTGCACTGTATAAACATGACCTTAAGTTGATGAGCTTTTAACGCCACATAGTGAAGCCATGGAGGAGGAGTTTTGCATGGCATTTGCTGTCAGCTTGGCAGATCTCAGCCCAGAGAACAATGGTTCAGGACTGTGACTTCCTAAGATGAAGTACAACTTCAGACCATCACCCTCGTATTTGTTTTTTAAATCAAACTTTGTCAGAGGGTTTGCTCACACTGATGATAAAACAGGCCAACCCATTTGACGATCAGCTTCTGCCTCATTAAGATTTCTTTGATAATTGTTTCCCCTTTTTCAAAATTACACAAATGTGAACAAAAAACAGAAACTAGTGGTTTCAGCCTTTTAAAGTGAACCCCATTCTTTAGGTGCCCTCATTATAGTCCTCTGGATAGGAATAGAATGTATGAAGGTTGAAGACTGAAAGGTGATGGAACAAAGTGGATCATGTGCTGATGATGAATAAAATCACAAACGTAAATGGAATCAGAGGGGAGAGGAAAGCTTATGCTGAGATTGCAGCCTTCCAGTCCATCTCTGGTGGCCTTCCAACTTAAGGACAAATGTCTGTGGCTATTTCGGGGATTTACATCAGCTAGCACATTGAGATAGCTGCTTATCAACTAATTGCCTTCATTCTTTCTCGATTGACACTCACTTATCGTCTCTTAAGCGTCCAGAGCCCTGGATAGTCATCTGTAACAAGCGAAAAATTTGAATGGAAAAATACTTGAGGGGCTTTTAGCCGTTTCTCTTGTGGTCACTGCGCCCGTTTTACAATAGCCTGCTAAATAATTATTCACCAAACAGGTCCGTGATAGGAGCACCAGTAATGGTGGTTTAGAAAGCTGGTAGCAAGTGCACTCTGTGAAGCTTTCACTGGGGTCTAAGATAAGATAAACTCTGTGCGCCATGAGTGCATGAGCACAGCCAACCTCCAAAGAGACAGGCAGGGGGTCTGCAGAAAGCTTCTGGCCAGCGTTATCAACATTCTAGGCCACAGTTGCTATTTCAAGAAATATCAGTGGTCCCAATCTCAAGCCTTCTTCAACACTACTGGGAAGTCAATCACTGCTTTGTAATGGCAGCAGGTTTCTGAAACATTTTACAGACACTCACAGTGTAGCCAAAATGCTGTACCTTGCATATTTACCCTGATAAATAAAAAATAGTCTAACGTTTGGACCATGTAAAGGTTTTCTGCTGCCTGTCAATGCCCTGTTGCTATGTGCCTTCCTCTTTTGTATTTGCCACCAGTAATTAAGTTGCTAAAGAAATGTGAAAATACTTAAGGATTACTGAGAGATTAAAACAGCCTGGGAGATGATAAAGAAGGCCTGGAACACGGCACAGTCAGACAGACAAGGGTCACAACCAGAATAACGCGAATAATGAGCATCAAAGTTAAAGGGAGAAACCAAAAGAAATGTTTTTACGAAGTTAAGGGCAGAACTGAAATGAAGCCTCCTTACTTGTTTTGAAAGGCTAAGCTAAACAAAGGGAAACTGCACCAACAAGGCTGGGACAAAACAGTGCGCCGCCACCACATCCAACGACATCATCAGGGGCAACGATTGTGGTCACGTGAAGGAAAGGCATTGTATAAACAAAGAAAAAAATAAAACCTTATTGAAAACCATTGTTATTAAAACTAATGCTAAAAATGAAATGTCCTTAACAGAAAAACACTAAAGTGTACAAAATATCCGCATATTAGCAACAAGTATGCTAAAAAAAAAAAATTAAAAAGAAACCTGAATCATTGCTCTTGATCTCGTACTTCTTATAATCTCTAAAAGGTGTTAGTTGAACCCTTGCATTCTTAAGGACCCCCGTGTTTCACATTTGTTTTTGCCCAATTCTTGTCCAAATGGGATTCGGCTTTTGCCAGATCAGTCTCTCTGTTGATTTTTTTTTTTATTCTTTGAGCAAAATAGTTAACCATAGTTAAAACTGCCAACTAACTCCCATGTGTGACACTGAAGTTTCAACATGAAGTTCCAATTATTCCTGATGGCATTGTCAGAAAGGCGCTATATTGCGCCTGACCCAGCACAGACTTGACACAGGAGGAACGTATAAAATACAAATATTTTATTATTCTTCAGCTGGAGGGCACGTTTTCCCCGTAAACCCCTCAACCACAACACAGTCCCAAGCACTTATAACTACCAGTACAAACACAAACACTTCTCCTTGGCACCACTACTCCTCTCTAGCAACCTTGTCATTGTCCTCTGGCCCCTGAGTGGTTGACGCTGGCTCATTTTATAGGTCACCTGGAAGTGCTCCAGGTGCTTGATCACCGAGTTCCGGTGGCACTTCCAGGTGTGACAAATCTGTTGCCCACACGGGCTCAGGAGTCCCAAACACAGCACCCCCTGGCGGTACCTGCGGGACCCAACAGGGCTGCCCCCAACTCCAATTCCCAGGGAACCCTGTGGGAAACCCAGGCACTACTCCAGCCCAGGGGGGTGGCCATCTAGCATCCAGGGGGAAGTATTGCACTTTCCAGGGCTGCTCCCCCTGAATATAGTGTGCAGGGGTGTCCCGGCTGGGCATGGATGCCAGCCGCCTGCCACAGCATAAAACACACTAAACACATATTTCTCTAAAGCAGATCTAAGACTAAGATACGGAGAATGAACTGCACCAGCGTCCCAGATCGGGATGTTCTACAAAGTACTCAATTGCCTACCTTAGTTAGAGGCCTTTGGACCAATTCCTGTTTTTGACCTTATTTTCGGTTCAGCTTAAAATCCATTTATTTTTATAAAGTGAATTTCTGTTATGAGTTTTGAAAGCAAAGAGCAATATGTTGAGAAATGAGGGCAGAAAACTCCACAAAATCACAGTGCAGTCAAACCCTGGAAAAGCATTACACAAAAATGACATAATAAAAAGAAATCATGCTCAGGAAGCCATTTGTTTTTGATATGTTTTCATTTTGTTTCTTGTTGTCCTTTTATCATCGCTACTTACACCTAACTTTTATCAATAAAGCCTATTCGGACAGGATTCATTCTTACACCAGGAGGAGGGGTACAAGTAATTATTACTGAAAGCCCTCTGTAACTTTAGTCCCACCTGAATCACTCATGTCAGTAACTTTTTACGGGCCGTGTGTTCATATCTCAGGTAAGATTTCAGGGGCGTTTATGTTTAATAAAAAGTTTGTTAAAAATAATCCTAGGTTAGACTAGTCCCAAGTGAATTGACATGTCAGTTAAACTGTCATTCGGACAGGACTAAAATTACAGAGGTCCTCCAGTAATGTTTACCTACTCAGTGCTTGAAGTAAAAAAAAGAACTGGTGGCACTTCTCGTTGTGCGTGCTGAATAATGGGGGTGATGGGATGTCACCTTGTGCTATGCACAATTTATATTAAAAAGTAGGGGGTGGTGGCCCCCCTTGGAGGTGACATTGTTCTAAATAAAAGTTGCTATTGTGGCCCACATACTTTAACTACCAGCTCTCAAAATCATGAGGCAAGAACAGGAAAATGCCAGTGTAGAGCGCCGGTGTGTAATATCCCACTGACTTTACCCCACTTCCTGGTGTCAAACTAATTCCACCCGAATAAGGGCTTAAAAAGTACAGACGTCCTGTGGTAATAATTACTTTACGCCACCTCCTGGTGCAAAACTAATCCTGACTGAGTAGGGCTTTAAATTGTCAGGTTTTGTATTAATAACAACAACAACAACGTTTATTTATATAGCACATCTTCATACAAATGATGTAGCTCAAAGTGCTTTGGAAGACGAAGAAAGAGAATAAAGACAAAAATATATAATATAATAAAAATATATAATAAATATTATATATATATAATAAAAATAAAAATATATAATATAATAAAAATATATAATAAATATTATATGTATATAATAAAGACAAAATATATTATTTCCCATTGGGATTAATAAAGTATCTATCTATCTATCTATCTATCTATCTATCTATCTATCTATCTATCTATCTATCTATCTATCTATCTATCTATCTATAAGAAAATAAAATTAGGCGACACTAATTAACGAATAAAAGTAAGGTCCGATTGCCAGAAGGACAGAAAAAGCAAAAATAAAAAAACTCCAGACGGTTGGAGGAAAAAAAAAAATTAAATCTGCAGGGGTTCCGAGGCCACGAGACCACCCAGCCCCCTCTAGGCATTCTACCTAACATAAATGACCTCAATCAGTCCTCATGGTATTCAGGGTTCTCATGGAAGAACTTGATGATGGCCGTCATGTGGATTTCTGGCCTTCAATCCATCAATGTAAGGATTGCACGGTGCTTTGGTCGGGTGGTGGTGGTGCAGGTCACCACCACAGATAAATAGAAAAAGAACAGCAGAGAAAGTAGGGGTTAGTATAGATTACAGAGCCACCATGAATAATAATGATAATTCAATGCATATACAGAATATCAGGATTAAACTAAAATGAAGCTACGAGAAAGCCATGTTAAAGTAATGAGGTTTTTAGCAGTTTTTTAAAGTGCTCCACTGTTTTAGCCTGGTGATTTTCCATAGGTAAACTATTCCAGATTTTAGGTGCATAACAGCAGAAGGCCGCCTCACCACTTCTTTTAAGTTTAGCTCTTGGAATTATAAGCAGCACTCATTTGAAGATCTAAGGAGTGTAATGTGAGAGGCATTCTGAAATATAAGATGGAGCGAGATTATTTAAGGCTTTTTAAACCATAAGCAGTATTTTAAAGTCAATTCTAAATGGCACAGGTAACCAGTGTAGTGACATCAAGACTGGGGTGATGTGTTCGGATTTTCTTTTCCTAGTTAAGATTCTAGCAGCTCCATTCTGCACTCGCTGTAATCGATTGATGTCTTTTTTTGGTGGTCCTGAGAGGAGTGCGTTACAGTAATCTAGCCGACTGAAAACAAAAGCATGAACTAATTTCTCCGCATCTTGCAATGTTATAAGAGGTCTAACTTTTGCTATATTTCTTAAGTGAAAAAATGCTGTCCTAGTGATCTGATTAATAATTAATCCAATCAGCGGCCACCTATGAGTCCTGTAAGTGCCCTGAATGCCATAGCTGATTGAGGTGGCATTAGTTTGCAGCAGGAACTTCTTCAGCTCCCTTTTGTGCTCTCCTGTGTTTTAAGCTTTGCAGTCTTTTACACTAGTTTGATTTTCGGCTCAGAATTTAGGATATGAAAATTAAAGATTGAGATTTTCTGTTTTTGATTTGTGACTTTTAGTTTGTAATTTAAGTAAACTTGGTGTGTGTTAATTCATTTCAGTTTCTTACATATGAAATTTCTTGTTTAAAGCTGTTTTCCTTGCCAGTGTCACAACATATGAGAACTTTCTGTAACTGTGCTTACGCATGAATTTTAAGGAGATCTTGTTGTTTTCGTTATCAGTGGAATTGTCAGACAAAGCAGAGGTTGGTACTCTAACACCAGAGATTGGTTACTGAAGTTCACAGAGCAACACTAAACTCAGCTGGAACAGCAGATTATAAACTAAATGCTTTTTGCACATTGACTCCGGCTCTTGTGAAAATATCCTCTTTACTTTCTCAATACTCAAACGTCCTTAAAATTATGAAGCAAGTTTAAAAAATATAGCCGCCATGATGGCACTCGTCTTTTCTTAGACTGCTGCTCTCAGACCCTGATAAATGGATGGATGTATGTCACCCATTACACAGCGTGTGCACCATATGCCTAACAATACATAGTGTTGTCATGACCAGAACAGCCCAAAATGGCAATGATCATCATATCACTCTCATAATGGTAAAAAAAAAAAATAACAATAAAAAAAAATCATCACTTGTGCAATTTTAATAAGCTCTCACAATTAACAGCCCCTTGGAAGTTCATGAGCTGAGCGGAAGTGGCCACGTTAGAAAGTTGCTGCCGACTGACTGTCAGAGGACAATAATGCAATATGAAAACAGAAGTCAGTGAAAATAAACAAACAAATGGAAGGCAAAGTCAAACTATAGGAATCACAGACTTCTGTTTTCACATTTTGGACCCATTTTAAAACTGAAGAAGGTATTTTTGCAAATTTATTTTAAAAATGCTTAAGTTTACAGCACAATTTCATGTGACAAGTTAATGCATTCCCTCATTGTGAAGAAATAACTTCAACTTTAAAGATACCAAACATATCCTTCAAATGCAAATGCTATCATTAAGAAAAATAAAATGAAAGAAACATGTTTAAAAATGCGGCTATAATGAGATTATGTGAAGGCGCGCAAAGGCAATTATGACTCAAAGACTGTGCACATTGTATGTAGGTAGCCAGTTTAAAGGTACAAGCATAAGGACAAATGGCTGCATGTGACTTCCATTTACAGTAATTTAAGTGGCTGAGTGAGGACATGCAGGTGGTGGATATAACAAAGCAAGATGCAGAGGACAGGAAGACATGGAACAAGATGATCGACTGTGGCGACCCCTAACGGTGAGCAGCCGAGAGAAGATGAAATAGTTCCATGAAACTGAAAATGGGAAAGTGACCTGAGGAAACTTACAATTGGCCAATTTCAATCTTGGTATGTCTGTGGCATGACAGCACAGCAGAACTCCACGATGAATGAGCCCCTCGTAGGAACCAAACTAGTGGGAGGTGACAGTGAGTTCCATTGGATTGTAAAAGAATTCCAAATTCACTCTTGCTCATGCATTTTGGAGTGTTATAATAATGGCACTTGACATATAATCTACAGCTTTTAAAATGTCTAATTCAATCAGTACATTGCCTAGAGAGTGAAAGCTTTATATCAATAGTAATCTCGAAATCTATTTTTTGCTCCATCAGTGCAAATTCCCACACATTTTAACCACAAAATTCAATAATAAGTGACAAATCTGTCAAGTTGCCAAGACACCTCCTCCTTGCAGGAAATTGTGGTTTGAAAGAAAGCAGTTATTATAAGGAGCTTTCATAAATGAATCACAATAGTAAATGGAAACCAGTCACATTTAATCCAACCAGACCTACAGTATATTGTACTTCAGCAAAATATCTCACTCAGAAGGCCCTGATGCAGCGTGACACTGATTTTTGTGATATTCGCCCTATCTGAATGGTTTTTCTAGCCTTATCCTCAAGCAGGATGTTAACAAAGGTCACTTGCTGGTGGCCTAATCTATTTTTCGTCTTGTACAGGGGGCTTTTCAGACCTTGCCACTCTGCGGCTCACTACGTATGATGCTCTGGGAGTCTTTGTCTTATCATCTGGACAGAACAAGACTTTTTGCTTTCTGTAAGGTATGGTGATGCTCATTGGCAAAAATGTCTGCCTATGAGCTTTTTGCATTTCATTCCAAAATATCCATAAAAAAGAGGCTGTCATTTTGTAAGCATTTTAGCATAGAGCACACACTGCGGATATGGAGAAAATCATTGTAACCTGGGCACAGCTAAAGTGTATTTATAATCTTAGATAATCTATCTATCTATCTATCTATCTATCTATCTATCTATCTATCTATCTATCTATCTATCTATCTATCTATCTATCTATCTATCTATCTATCTATCTATCTATCTGTTATATAGTGAATCTATCTATCTATCTATCTATCTATCTATCTATCTATCTATCTATCTATCTATCTATCTATCTATCTATCTATCTATCTATCTATCTGTTATATAGTGAATCTATCTATCTATCTATCTATCTATCTATCTATCTATCTATCTATCTATCTATCTATCTATCTATCTATCTATGTTATATAGTGAATCTATCTATCTATCTATCTATCTATCTATCTATCTATCTATCTATCTATCTATCTATCTATCTATCTATCTATCTATCTATCTATCTATCTATCTATCTGTTATATAGTGAATCTATCTATCTATCTATCTATCTATCTATCTATCTATCTATCTATCTATCTATCTATCTATCTATCTATCTATCTATCTATCTATCTATCTATCTATCTGTTATATAGTGAATCTATCTATCTATCTATCTATCTATCTATCTATCTATCTATCTATCTATCTATCTATCTATCTATCTATCTATCTATCTATCTATCTATCTATCTATCTATCTATCTATCTGTTATATAGTGAATCTATCTATCTATCTATCTACAGGGTAGGATTCAAAAGTAATGAGCCTTTGTTCAAAAAGACAAATTTATTGAGCAAATCGGTACAACTAATTAATAGTCTTCAAAATAGGCACCTCCTGCATCAATACACTTTTGTAGGCAGCTTTTTCATGACTCGAAGGCATCCACGTAGGCCTGTTCCAGGATGGCTGCAAGGGCTGCCTTGACATTTGCTTGGATGTCCTCGATCGAGTCGAAGCATTTTCCTTTCAGCGCTGATTTTAAGCGCGGAAACAAGAAGAAGTCAGAAGGCGACACGTCCGGACTGTAGGGAGGCTGGGGGACCACTGGAACGTTCACCCGGGCCAGGTAGGCGCTCACGATGAAGGCGGTGTGGCTGGGCGCGTTATAGTGGTGAAGCTTCCAGCTGTCCTTGATGTCCCTTCGCTTGTGCGCGACGCTTCTTTTCAGCCTTTTCAGGACTTCCAAGTAGTAAGCAGCATTCACGGTCTGTCCAAACTCGTAGTGGATGATCCCCCTTCACTCCGAAGAAGGCAATGAGCATGGTCTTCGTCTTCAACGCGTACCGTTGCTCTAACGAACTTTCCATTCGACGGTGTAACGCACTACCGCACAGGGGTTCCCAAAAACAAAATGAGGCTCACTACTTTTGAATCCTACCCTTATCTATCTATCTATCTATCTATCTATCTATCTATCTATCTATCTATCTATCTATCTATCTATCTATCTATCTATCTATCTATCTATCTATCTATCTATCTATCATGTGTTTTCATTGTGAAGTTATCATTTTCGTATGCAATTTGAATGTGAAACTCTGTGGAGCACACCAGATCTTTCTACAGAGAAATGGCAATATGTAACAATGAACCAATAACCCAAACCCTAATAAGACTGTTCAACTCAACATGTTTCCATGCTGTTAAAGTAAAAAGTGGAAAAATATAACAGGGTTGAATATCATCACTTTAAGTTCACATTCTAGTATAATTGTGATTTCAAGGCAAAGCAGTTATTTCAGATTAGGAAGATAGAGGTCTTGAGGTAAGAGAGACAAACATTTTGAGGCATGGTTGTTATACATACTGATCATAGCAATGGAGTGTAGCGAAGTGTTGGATGTTAATTAGCACACTCATCTAAGAAATTCACTATACTCAGCACACATGACAACAATGACCCTATAATGTCTGCACAGTCTTTGATCCTACTGTATATATTTCCTATTGCACAGATGACTGCTTACTTTTGCAAGCTGGCGCACCCCTCACAAAATGCACTTGGATATCAAGATCACCTATGCCGTATCCTGGGAGTGTGTCCACACGCTGAGTGGTTCATACTTTTATTAAATATTTTTTCCTCTGGATACATCATCTGCTTTTAGTGTGCTTGTATTTTACCTTAAAGCAGACTGCATTAACCAGTACAGAATGACAAGACATCAAGACCCTTACCAGTATAAAAGTTGTTCTGTTTGCCTGATCAGACTCCAGTTTGGGTGGGAGTGCAGGTTGAAAGTGTATGGAGAGATGGCCCCCAGGGTCTAATGTAGATGTGCCACAGACCTACTATGCTGTAATTATTTCATAATGTATGAACAATAACTGCTTCTGGACAATGGTTGTGCCTCATTTAAATGATCTTTAGCATGCATATGTTCGTCATTCCATGTTTCAGTAACTTGACATCTAGAGATGTGCCTTTCCATAGAAAGTTGGCAACACATCAGTACTGACCAGATAGCCAAACTCCATCATTATCAGAGCCAAAAGGCTTAAAGAAGTACAAAGTGCCAGGGAGGGTGTGCACTCTGATGCCTTTGGCTCTCTAATCAGGCAGAAATATGAAATAAATGTGACAGGAGGCCTCCCACGCCATGCACACTATGACAGACCCCTTGCTGTTAGGCATGAATACCCTCACTCCGCATACCAGCTAAATGGGGGGGGGGGGGTCCTATTCTAGGGCAATTCTGCTGTAAGATATTTTCTGAACTGTCCTACAAATTGGCAGCTGCACATTTCTGTGCATGCAAATGAGTATTAGACAAAGGGCCGCTATTTTCTCTTGTGAAGGAGGATGAACTCTGGTGTTGCTGATGCCAGGGCCTCATTGCACATACTGTACATAGCCAGTGCCCTTAGTGCTCACAGAAACTGGCTCATGCGAGTTGCTTAACCTGAATGACGTGGTGGCCAGCAGAAGCGCAGCTGTCGAGTGATCACATTTGGTTTTTACAACACTATCTGTTCTGGAAAATGAGCCACATGTGGCTTTGAGGGGAGCTAATAACAACTGTCAAGTAAGTGATGAGCATTGAGTGACTGAACTGACTTATGGGCTTTTTTGATTGGCCAGACTATGACTATCTTATTCTAAGTACATAAATGCATGACCCTAAAAGTGAGCAAAGATGGCTGAGCCCCATTTAATTACCAAAATTGTGATGTTATATCATGCAGTATCAGTTCCTGGCTTGTTACTTACATCTTTGAAATTGACAATTTTGTGTTTTTAATTCTGACATGCAAAATAAGTAAGTTTTGTTGAACCTTGTCATTATTTTATCTTGGGTTCCATGTAGCATGTAGCTGTTATGATTTGTTATGATTCACATTAAGGCATTCTGTCAATGTTCAATGAACCTACCTCCTCTGCCCCTGCATAAAGCACTTCACGCTCTGGCCATATGGACACTTCTTCACCTCAGGGTCACTGCTGGGTGAGAGTCGAGAGAGCACTCTGACTTTCCTCTGATCCTCTCCTCCCCACTGGCACATGAGCAAAGCGACATTCTGAAAGTAACATGGAGGCGGTGAGGCCGTTTCCGCTGCAATGCATTCCTTTTCAGTGGTTGACTTTATTATAGTGTTAGTGATGGGCTGTATCAGTGTCTATCTGGAAATGGAAAAAAGGTTAATTTTACGGTAAAAAAAATAAGAGGGCATTTTTAACCTTTTTTATTTTTTCAGGGTACAATTAGCCTTCATCTGTTGTTTCCATAATTAAATGCCTTCAGTGTTACAATTTTCTCCTGTCTATTTGAAAAATGAACCCAAAAGTGCTAGAAATAAAACTGGAATGGATTTATCAGTACACTTTAACTGATCATGAGCATTTCCCCAAGTTGTCTCGAAAATGAAACACTTTTAACTGACAAATGAATATGGAAGAAAGAATGAGTAAGGAATTGAATGAGACAAATATCAAGCTCTCTGTTATTTCAGTAACGGTGTGAGTGACATTTTTCTTATAGCAGTAGTCTACGAGCTGATAAAAGCTGCAGTTTTACTTTTATCTAAAGAGGCATTCCAGATTAGAGGCTATTGGGAAAGGAATCTTCATCGGGAACAGTGATGTCATGGGTCCTCACCAGGGTGGGATGTAGTGGAAGTAAGCAAGCGATGGGATCCAAGAGTGAAGCGCTCCTCAGGTTATAATTTATATCAAAGCTTATGACCTTATTTAAGGCAATAAGATCCCGATGCAGAGCTCTGAATGTGCAGACTGGTCATAAACACATAAAAATGCTGTGTGTACAGTATGTCAGTATGTCTCAGTAAAAAGGGCCATAAGGTCCCCAACACCATCCATTGACTTGGGGGCTACTTGATGCCCTAAACAGTAACAACATTTCAAGACACTCTGCTTTCTCAAGGCTGGCTAAGAAAGTGGCCACCTCAGTTAAGACTCTGACCAACTGTTTGAATTTTACGCAGATTTTGAGGAAGATACCCCATTGAACATTTGAAAGACTTTAAGTCATGTATTGCAAAGTACTTTATAAAAACCATATTAAAAAAGACTTTTGTCACAAAGGTTTCCCCTTTTTCCACCCATAAGAAGGCTTTTAAAGGGCTACTCAAATTCACAGTCACCAAGTTAGAGGTGTCATTGTTTCACAAGTCTGGAGGACTAGCCTCTCAAATCCTGAGAGCCTGGGAAGCTGGTGAATAAAAAGTGGATGTCATACTACAAGTCATAACTAAGTGTTGTTATCAATCTACATTTTTAACATTCTACTTCAATTTTGTAGTCATTTGGTACATTTATTGTGATTTTGTGAATTTCCCTTTGGGATTAATAAAGTATCTATCTATCTATCTATCTATCTATCTATCTATCTATCTATCTATCTATCTATCTATCTATCTATTTGAGCATATTGATTTTTCATTATTTTGTGACATCACTGCACTGTCATTTTGTGCCATCATTTTGAACATTTTCCTAACCCAGCCACAGGGGATGCACAAACCAGAGTGTTTCTTCGTGCCGGTCCCAAGCCCAGATAAATGAGGAGGGTTATGTCAGGAAGGGCATCCAGTGTAATAATTTGCCAAATCAATATGCAGACAACAATACAAATTTCCATACCAGATTGGTCGAACCCCGGGTTAACAACGACGGCCACCAGTACTGTTAGCCAACAGGGTGCTGGCGGAATTTGGGCTACTGTTGGCTGAAAAAGAAGAAGGAGAAGGGGAGATGTATCCAGAGGCAGGAGATGAGGAGGAAAGTAAAGAGAGTGGAACTGAGGGTAGGAACTTTGAATGTTGGCAGTATGACTGGTAAGGGGAGAGAGTTAGCAGATATAATTGAGAGAAGGAAGGTTGATATATTGTGCGTGCAAGAGACTAAATGGAAGGGGAGTAAGGCCAGGTGGATCGGAGGTGGATTCAAATTGTTCTATCATGGTGTGGATTTGAGGAGAAATGGGGTAGGAGTTATTCTGAAGGAACAGTATGTCAAGAGTGTTTTGGAGGTGAAAAGAGTGTCAGACAGAGTAATGATTATGAAGCTGGAAATTGGTGGTGTGATGATAAATGTTGTTAGTGCATATGCACCACAAGTTGGGTGTGCAATGGGTGAGAAAGAAGATTTTTGGCGTGAGTTGGATGAAGTGATGAACAGTGTACCCAAGGGACAGAAAGTGGTGATTGCAGCGGAATTCAATGGGCGTGTTGGTGAAGGGTACAGTGGAGACAAGGAGGTGATGAGTAGGTATGGTGTCAAGGAGAGGAATGAAGAAGGTCAGAGGATAGTGGATTTTGCCAAAAGGATGGACATAGCTGTGGTGAATACGTATTTTAAGAAGAGGGAGGAACATAGGGTTACGTACAAGAGTGGAGGAAGATGCACACAGGTAGATTACAGAGTTGATCTGAAGGAGATTGAAGACTGCAAAGTAGTGGCAGGGGAAAGTGTAGTTAAGCAGCATAGGATGGTGGTGTGTAGGATGACGCTGGAGATCAAGAAAAGGAAGAGTGTGAGGGCAGAGCCAAGGATCAAATGGTGGAAGCTGAAAAAGGAAGACTGCAAGGTTGATTTTAGGGAGGAGGTGAGACAGGCACTGGGTGGCAGTGAAGAGTTACCAGACAGCTGGGAAACTACAGCAGATGTAGTAAGGGTGACAGCAAGAAGGGTGCTTGGCGTGACATCCAGAAAGAGGAAGGAGGAAAAGGAAACCTGGTGGTGGAATGAGGAAATACAGAAGAGTAAACAGAGGAAGAGGATGGCAAAGAAGAAGTGGGACAGTCAGAGAGATGCAGAAAGTAGACAAGAGTACAAGGAGATAAGGCGCAAGGTGAAGAGAGAGGTGGCGAAGGCTAAAGAAAAAGTGTATGATGAGTTGTATGAGAGGTTGGACACTAAGGAGGGAGAAAAGGACCTGTACCGATTGGTTAGACAGAGGGACCGAGCTGGGAAAGATGTGCAGTAGGTTAGGGTGATAAAGGATAAAGATGGAAACGTACTCATAAGCAAGGAGAGTGTGTTGAGCAGATAGAAAGAGTACTTTGAGAGGCTGATGAATGAAGAGAATGAGAGAGAGAAGAGGTTGGATAATGTGGAGATAGTGAATCAGGAAGTGCAACGGATTAGCAAGGAGGAAGTAAAGACAGCTATGAAGAGGATGAAAAATGGAAAGGCCATTGGTCCAGATGACATACCTATGGAAGCATGGAGGTGTTTAGGAGAGATGGCAGTGGAGTTTTTAACCAGATTGTTTAATGGAATCTTCGAAAGTGAGAAGATGCCTGAGGAGTGGAGAAGAAGTGTACTGGTGCTGATATTTAAGAATAAGGGGGATGTGCAGGACTGCAGTAACTACAGGGGAATAAAGCTGATGAGCCACAGCATGAAGTTATGGAAAAGAGTAGTGGAAGCTAGGTTAAGAAGTGAGGCGATGATTAGTGAGCAGCAGTATGGTTTCATGCCAAGAAAGAGCACCACAGATGCGTTGTTTGCTCTGAGGATGTTGATGGAGAAGTTTAGAGAAGGCCAGAAGGAATTGCATTATGTCTTTGTGGACCTGGAGAAAGCATATGACAGGGTGCCTCGAGCGGAGCTGTGGTATTGTATGAGGAAGTTGGGAGTGGCAGAGAAGTACATAAGAGTTGTACAGGATATGTACGAGAGAAGTGTGACAGTGGTGAGGTCTGCGGTAGGAGCAAAGGATGCATTCAAGTTGGAGGTGTGATTACATCAGGGATCGGCTCTGAGCCCTTTCTTATTTGCAATGGTGATGAACAGGTTGACAGACGAGATTAGACAGGAGTCCCAATGGACTATGATGTTTGCTGATGACATTGTGATCTGTAGCGATAGTAGGGAGCAGGTTGAGGAGACCCTGGAGAGGTGGAGATATGCTCTGGAGAGGAGAGGAATGAAGGTCAGTAGGAACAAGACAGAATACATGTGTGTAAATGAGAGGGAGGTCAGTGGAATGGTGAGGATGCAGGGAGCAGAGTTGGCGAAGGTGGATGAGTTTAAATACTTGGGATCAACAGTGCACAGCAATGGAGATTGTGGAAGAGAGGTGAAAAAGAGAGTGCAGGCAGGGTGGAATGGGTGGAGAAGAGTGTCAGGAGTAATTTGTGACAGACGGGTATCAGCGAGAGTGAAAGGGAAGGTCTACAGGACGGTAGTAAGACCAGCTATGTTATATGGGTTGGAGACGGTGGCACTGACCAGAAAGCAGGAGACAGAGCTGGAAGTGGCAGAGTTAAAGATGTTAAGATTTGCATTGGTTTGACGAGGATGGATAGGATTAGAAATGAGTACATTAGAGGGTCAGCTCAAGTTGGACGGTTGGGAGACTCAGTTAGAGAGGCGAGATTGTGTTGGTTTGGACATGTGCAGAGGAGAGATGCTTGGTAAATTGGGAGAAGGATGCTAAGGATAGAGCTGCCAGACAAGAGGAAAAGAGGAAGGGCTAAGAAGAGGTTTATGGATGTGGTGAGAGAGGACATGCAGGTGATGGGTGTGACAGAACAAAATGCAGAGGACAGGTAGAGGTGGAAAAAGATGATCCGCTGTGGCAACCCCTAATGGGAGCAGCCGAAAGAAGAAGAAGATTTTCATGTAAGTAGGTGACATTATACAGTACAATAAAGTCAAACATCAGCAGCAAGACTCATCTAATTAGCTTAAGGATACCTGAAAAACAGCTGCATCAATATAATTTGTGCCAGGAACAATCAGAGAGCTGCTCATTTCAAGTCATCAAGCATGCAGGACTTGTTCATCCTTGCCTAATATTAAAACAGTGTCTGAGGATACTAAGACACTACTGTGCCTGATCAACGTCTGTCTGATTTATATCTCTATTTGAAAGTCATACTTTGTCATTTGAAGCCTTAAAAAGTTGATAGAATTGAGTGTCGAGTCATCTGCCCTGGGTTACCAGCACCCAGACAAAGGGACTGCATCCCCCAGTCCTAAGCTGTTCTCCATGGCACTGGAAGCATGGCACAGTTGTAAAGATACAGCAAATTGAAGATCTTGGGCTGTTTATCACTGTAGCAAAGTGCCAGGGCTGAGACGTGGGCAAGAGACATCGTCACTTCCAAACAAAGCCTTTTATTGTTTGAAGACAATAATGAATTGACATTTAAGTGAGTAGGAAAACCCCAAAGAGAGAGCCTCTGCATTTCTGGAGTCTGTGTACAGCCCCTGCTTACTACTTAAACAATACAGGAGCACTAAACAGTTAACTGGCACACTGAGCTTCAGTCCCTGAGTTTGTCCACATCTGCATTTGTTACATCAAATGTATTCCAGCAGAAATCAGCAAACTACTAAATGCAACCCTAGATGTGACAACGAAGTATCATAGTGTGTGCACACTCACATGCACATATAAACTGGCACTAGAAAGGGGTCTTAGAACTATAGGGGGAGACTGAAAAACCCTATAAGGATAGAGGGAGAGCACGCAAACACCACATAGAAGGCCCCCAAGCTCTACTATTCAGTTGAATGTGGTGCTCACTCAGGGTGGCAAAATTTAAGGGGCAGAATGTTTTAAACAATACAGACCCTAATTTAACAAAGACCCAGTCTCAGTTCATAAATCTGACCCCATTAACCCAATTACATTGTTTTCTATTATTTTCATATACGAGTAAGGGTTGGTCTTAACCTACATGAGCCCTTGATGGTGCTCTTCCAAATCTCCAGATGCACTGTACTTGGCTTTACAGGGGCTCTCTTCATACATATTACTATTGTTTCTTCATTTTCTTCATGTGCAAGTTCATAGTTTTACTTCTGTTTCCCATTCAGTAAGTCTGTTCATTATCTTACTGTTCACTCTCACTTTGACATTGGGCTGCTGCACATTTTGGATGCATAGACAGATTTTTGTTTCCATTCTTCCTGGATTTTACAAGCACTGTGCATTGCTCTTATGTATTAGAAGAAATATTTATGTGCCTGTTATGAATACTCGCAACATTTAACCGCACCACGTGAGGAGCCAAAACACTCCAAGTTATTGAACTGGTCAGTATACACTAAAACTCTGGCATTTCATTAATCGCAAATTTAATGTTCTGCATGCTATGTCTGTTTTATATTTCCTTAATTAGTATTATTCTGTATCAGTATTAACATGCACATTTTTGAAATTACTGAAAATTCTAGAATTATAGGGGTACTGTACAGTGGCTGATTCTGCGCTCTGAGCTCCAAAGGTCACAAGAAAAGACAATCTCCCCCCGGAGATGAATAACAGTGTACCATATACCAAAACACCTAACGGGTCCTCAGTTGGCTTCATCCTTAAACACATGTCAAATAACAGTGTCGTCTGCAAAAGACAAAACACGACTCTGGCCTTAATACGCTCTTCTCGTCTTCTTCTGTCCAATGTCTGTGCCCCTTTGATCGTTTTCATCTTTTTTTTATTTTCTAGTTTCACATATGACTTTTTTCTTCGAAACTCTGCTTCTAAAGCCAGCATCCCACAATCGTCTTTTCTTTGTTACAGATGACATTAGCAACACTAGTAATGTCTTTGCAGGATTACTAAATTAGTTTAATACAATACAATACAATACAGTTTATTTTTGTATAGCCCAAAATCACACAAGAAGTGCCTCAATGGGCTTTAACAGGCCCTGCCTCTTGACAGCCCCCCAGCCTTGACTCTCTAAGAAGACAATGACAAACTCCCAAAAAAACCTAGTAGGGAAAAATGGAAGAAACCTTGGGAAAGGCAGTTCAATGAGAGACCCCTTTCCAGGTAGATTGGGCGTGCAGTGGGGGTCAAAAGAAGGGGGTCAATACAATACAGTACAGTACACAGAACAATTTCTCAATATAGTAAGAAATAAAAAAAAATATATATATAAATTTTAGAAGTACAGAGCAGAATAGTGTCTTGATATATTTTTATTAAAAACATGAAAATTTCTGGGTGATTCCAAACTTTTAAATACCAGAAAATATATATCTATCTGCTCTCTATATATAAAATCCTAAGCCTAAAAGTGCAACGATTTTGTGCAACTTTTTATGTCACGTTTTAAATTGGGCTTATTTTAAAACCTACATATATATGTTTGGTATCATTCTTTTCAGAATTTATCGAGCTTTAATATGATGCTCTTAGATTTTCTCTTTGATTCTTATTCTGTTTTTAAGTTATAAACTAAAATATCAAGAACTCACGTCCCGCGAGACGAGACTTTGTGCCAACAGATTTAACCACGCCTGGGGCCAGAAATAAAAGACAAAGAGTAGACGACAAAGAGTAGGACAGCTGCTGTACAGGCTTTTAAATGTGCGAATCGCCGTGCGAGATGCAGATCATGCGGCACGGCAGCAGCAGCAGCAAACCAGCAGCTGATCGAGCAAAGAGGAGGATAAAAAAAACTATTTGTTTCCCATTGTATCACCATTTAAGAGGGGGTTTCGGAGGAGTGTCTGCGTCTCCTTGGGGTGCGTTCAGCCCCCCTCTTCACAACACCAGCGGCAGAGACACGAAGGGGTTGGCGAGCAAAGCGAGCAGGGGGTAAGCCCCCTAGTATGGTATATAAAATGACAAAATGTCCAGAATCCATGCCCAGACGTTAATGTTGTCTGGTATCCACAAGGGATTTGTATGTAATGTATTACATGTGTTTAATGTATTTCTCAGCCTCCTTATCAGGGAGCTTAAGCTAGCCCAGGCAATCATTTAAAAAATGTTTCTAAGTTGATGAAGAGAGAAAAAGAGATGGAGTCAAGAAAGAAGCCATTTTGAATTTCAGTGGTTTTTGGAAAGGCTTCATTTGCCCTGTGACCAAAGCCCTGGATAAACAGGTTAAGAAAATGTATTGTTGAATTTTTGCAATTATAAAGAATTTTAATTAAAAATATTATTATTATTTACTTCCTCAAACTGTTCATCTCTTTGTAAAATGAACTACTATCAATTAACCTACTATATACTGTGTTATGTTTTTTTGCCATATTATTATATTTGTCATGTCATTTTCTAACCCACTTAATCCTGGCCAGGGGTACTGCTGGGGCTGAAGCCTTTCCCAGCCAGCACAGGGTGCCAGTCCATCGCACTGTGAACACACACACACCAAACACACCCTAGGGCCAATTTAATGTCACCATTCACCTAACCTGCATGTGTCTGACTGTTGGAGAAAAGCCACATAGACATGTGGAGAACATGCAGACTCCACGCAGGGAGGACCCTGGAAGCAAACCCTGGTCTCCATACAGCGAGGCAGCAGCGCTACCAATGCACCACCCTTTATTATATTTGTGTTCACTACGCAGCACTAAAATGCTAAGTCAAATCTACATTCTATTAGTAGTAAACGGCTATTTTCTTTGTCATCCTTTACCAAGAATTGTGAAGTTTGTCAAAACAAATACTTACCCAGGTCTGCGAAAAATGCATATATAAATCAGATCATGATCATTTTAAACAAAGAGGTTACAAATAAAATGTTCTACAGATAATACTAGATCAAAGTGTAAAACAGCAATAATTTTGCACTTATGAAACTCAAAAGTCATAGAAAGGGTCAATATGATGGGGTGGGGGGTGCATTTACAGCTTTGTCTGGGGCAGCAAAATGCTTGAGCCAGCCCAGTTTGTTGTGCTGCACCACTCAGCCATTCATCTATCCATCCAACCATCCATCCATTTTCTTATTCTGCTTATCAGAAGCATTGTGGAGCCTATCCCAGCTAGCACTGAGCACAGGGCAAGAACAGTCCCTGCACAGGGTGTCAGCTCTTCTATTTTATTGTGACAGTAAAGTACAAAAGAGTCTGGTCCTTTTAAAAATCTGGGGGATTGGACGTATTCTTGGGTTGTGAAGGGCGGCTGATTGCTGACCACTAAGGCTGGGACAAGTTCCATGGACCATTTGTGGAGATTGGTATGTTATCCCAGCGCCTACATGGATCTTCCTCCCATATCCAAAAGATTTTGGATAATTGATCACTCTAATGTGGCCCAGCATGCCTTAGTATTGAGGTGTCCATTAGTGGTGTTCTATCTAGTATTTGTTCCTGCCTTGCATGCAGTGCTGCTGGGATTGGCTATGGCTTCCTACACCCTAAACTGGATTCAGTGGTGTTGATGGAATGGACAAACATTTTATGGAGTAGTCCATTCTTCTGCTTATGGCAAAACGGTATGGTGTTGGTCTGCCGCTGTCCTGTTTTGAAATGGTTCAGGGAGCATTTAGTGAATTAGCACCACTGTGCCCAATGACAAGCCGCTTGTCCCTTCTTGCCCAGGTCCACTTCAGAAATTAGAAGCTCAGCTTGTCTCCTCTCAGGCTCTCCCTGGAGTCCCAAACAAGTCTGACTCATAGCGGCTTATCACAGCCGTGTTACGACACGACCTCCAAGAAGCTCAGTGCAGAAGGTTTTGTTACTCAGCCGAAGCAAAGCGCTGCTTTTCTTTTTCTTCCCAGGCTGAACAGAGTGTCATAGCGAGGTGCAGACTGAGAGTGATGTAACCAGACAAAGGTGCTGTTGCCCCATCCTGTGGTGTTTATGATTGCCTCACAGTATCTCCCTGCTGTTGCCTCGAGGTCACGTGCACAGACCTGTTTGTCTCACTTATACAACAATATGGCAACCAGCCATCTGTGGCTTTAAGGTGCTGTTCGGTGGGTAGAACTGCCGGGTCAGTTCAGTGCACACTGTGGTTCTTTAGAGACTTTATGAGAATTGCTCAAAACATCTGGCCTGCAGCCATTTATCCCCAACAAGGCGTTTAACTGGGATTATTTAAACAGTCGCTGTGATACCAAACGGGGAGATATGACAGGAAATGAGTTTGAGAAATGTCACAGAAATGGTTGCAAATGTGAATGCTACTTTAAATTCTACAATGCAGTGTTTAGGATGATTAAAGATGTTGCACACTCGCATTAAGTGATTCTGAATAACAGTGCCCAATCTGTCTGTTATCTCACCACTTAGTTCCGGGGTGCTGACAATTGGAGCCTACCCTGAAAGCACTGGGTGCCAGGCAGGAGCCAACTATTTCCATCTTTGGGCACACTCTCTCATACATAGGGACAATTTAAAAATTACAGAGCTACAGGATTTGTACATCTATGGGATGTGGGAGAAAAAGCAACACAGAGCAGAGCATGCAGACTCCACACAAACAGTGGCAGTTCTTTTTTTTTTTTTTTTTTTTTTGTTCTTTATTTCGTCTTATATGATTTCTCGTATTAGAAATTTGTTAGTTTTCGCATACCCCTTGGGGTCAGAGCGCAGGGTCAGCCATTGTACAGCGCCCATGGAGCAATTACAGGTTAAGGGTCTTGCTCAAGGGCCCAGCAGAGTAGGATCTCTTATTGGCAGTGATGGGGATTCGAACCGGCAACCTTCAGGATACCAGCGCAGATCCTTAGCCTCAGAGCCACCACTCCGCCCCAAATATGCATCCAGAACTCTGAAGCTATGAGGTGGCAGCACTAATTGTTATACCAGGGTACTCCTCATTTTGAAAAACACCTGCTTAAAAATCTGTTTAGTTACGATCAATACTAGAAAAACCTAAACTGATGTATAAACACCACTTACTTTAGTCATTATGAGCTTCAGTATATTCTTCATACACTCAAATCAAAACTATCGTGGTACTATGGGGCAAAGCCATTTGTGATCCCTGTGTTTGTAAATCATTTTTCAGATTTCTTATCCTAACTTTTTAAGACTTGAGAACAAGTCGGTACAGATGGACTCGGGGTAGTACCCCTTGCGGTAAAACTTAACAGATTAACACCATATGAGATGTGGTCTTGAGGGACCAGACATGACTCTGAAACCAGAATAACACGTCTGGCTCAGCACGTCTGTATGAGGTGTGACCTACCTGAACAGAACAACCAGAGGAAAAAGTGCTGAGGCCTACTGGATGTCCATCAGATCATCACATGGCATTAGTTTACTGAGCATAAAGACAATTTAGTTGAAGAGGATACCCACATGTCAAGATGGGACTATAGAGTTCAGAGTCTACAAAGGCACTACATTAAAAAAAAAAAAAAACTGCCCTCCATTGTTATTATGTAGCTGCTGCTGGGACTCATTAACACCAAAATGGGGAACTGGATTCTACAAGAAGACACTGAAATCACAACTAGGAACCACTGGGGGTGCTAGACTTTGAAGTGTTCTGGGGGCTGACATTTTACCCAATGGGCAAGTGCATTTACATGAATGAACTTCTCAGAGGTTAATAGGAGTGTCAGATTCTCAGACCCTGTTTACAGTATGGTCCATCCTAGTTTTCATTATTTGCTCTGGGAGACATGATGGTCATGGGTGCAACCAACAGTTCTAAGATTTCTGGATTCTTGAAGCCTTACAATACATTGAATTTAGGGTCAAATATGTATTGGCATAAGGTAAATTTGGCCTCTCAAGCATATTGTAGTTTAAGTGTTGTCCTAGTAGGAGTATCAAACAGACCATAATCAGACCCTCCTGTAAGTCTAGAGGTGCCTAAAGGAAAGGAGAAGATGGAAAATATGGAGGATTTACCAACTTGTTTTTGTATCCCAGGACAATGAAGAGTATGACAGCAATAAGAAGCACAGAGACGAAACCCACTCAGATGGGCCAGCAGTCCATCACAGGGTACATTAACTCAAATAAGTACAATTCCAGTTTATGAATTATGGGATTGCTCCACATGAACAACAGAAATGAGGAGTATAGAAAGATGATATGGTTCAGTGTGTATCATCTGGAACTGAGCATTACAAACAACAAAGAACTTGATGGTGAATGTTTGACTTACAAGGAGGAGGAGAAGGTGGTGTTGAAGGAGGAAGAAGAAGAGAATGAAGAGGTGGTGGCAAAGACTTAAGGATACCCGGGCTTTTATCTGAACTGTGGGCTGGATTGGGTGGACAACACAAACAATGGGGCCAGAACAGGCTCTTCTTTTTGAGGAGCCTTTAATGTGTGCAACAAGCTGCTGGGCATGTTCTCCCAATCCAGGGGATCTGAACCACCTGAATAAACTGATCAAAAAGGGCCTGCTGTATTACAAGACTGACTGTGGACTCAATAGCATTGGGGACAGAAACAAGAATGAAAGATTAGAGAAAAAACAAGACAAAATCTAGAGGTCCTAAATGTACAGATCACAAATGAAGGATGATGTTCACCTGAAAATTGCAGAGCAACAATGTGATGCTGCCATCATTGGTCAATATCTCAACAAAAGTTGAAGAGCAATGCATTCCTGTATTCTTAAGTTGGATGATTTAAAGATAAAAATGCTGTCTTTGTGGCGTAAACAAAAAGTCATATTTATGAACATACACAGTACATTTTAAATGTCACAGAGACTGCCATCTCTCAAGTCATAAATGTAGGTAAGTCCTCACTATCTGTCACTCTGCTTCTGAAGTGTCCAAGTTTGCCCACCAGAGGTAAACTGCCATGAACTGGAGGAATAAAATTGACACATGAGGACCCATGCTTAAAAATGTCACCATGTATTACATCTGGCAGAAACATCCACAAAGGCTACCCTGAGAGAAACAAAGATTCTGCCCTTCTTCCTCAAAGCTGTGCATTCCCAAAGTAATATCCTTCCATTTTGTAAGCCATCTGCCCAGTTCAATATCACATAATGGGCACACACTCACATTTAAGGTTATCAGTTAACATAATCTGTGTGTATTTGGTATGCAAGTGGATTCCAAAAGTACTCAGACCCCTTCACTTTCTGTACACTTTACTGTGTTGTAGATTTAATTTTAAATGGATAAATCTGCCATTTTACCCATTAATCTACACTCAACAACCCATAACTTTAAACTAAAGTCTGTGGCAAATGGAATTGATTGGACATTGTTTAGAAAGGCCCACACTTGTGTATTGAAGATCCCACAGTTCACACTGCCTTGCACCCTGTGTTGGCTGGAATTGGCTCCAGCAGACCCCTGTGACCCTATAGTTAGGATATAGCGGGTTGGATAATGGATGTTTGGACAATTCACACAATTTGTCGGGACAGAAATTAAGCCATGGAGACCAAGGAACTTTGTGTAGACCTTTGTGATAAAATTACGGTGAGGTATAGATCAGGGATAATACCATTTCTAAAGTTTTGAGTGTTCCTAGGAGCACAGTGGCCTCAATGATTGTGAAAGAAGTTTGGAAACACCAGGAGCTACCATTGAGTTGGCAATCCAGTCAAACTGAGCAACCAGTGTCACATGTGTGCACTTGGGGAACAGCTCAAGGGCTTGAGTGATTAAAATTTCCTCCGAGTCATGAGGTGGCATTGCCTAATAATGATCTCTCTTCTTCTCCCTCTGCAGAAAGGAAGATTGACACCTCTACATCAATGATTTCACTGACCACCTAGACCCATCTGTTACTCCCAGAATCCTTGTTAAACAGAAGAACTACCATCTTGGGCAATCTGCCAGATTGAAGAAGTCGGAATGACTCATTTTTTTGTTTTATCACATACACTAGTTGAATTATATGGGGTGAGCCGTAAGGTTTCGACATTTATCTTTTGTTTTACACCAGGCAAGAAAAGCTTTGGTCAGGGCAGTGCCAAGAACTCAATGGTCACTCTAACATGAGATGGAGGAACCGCTTGGAAGATTGACCATTTCAGCAGAACTCCATAAATCTGGTGTTCATCGTAGTGTAGCTGTCACTTGGAGTTTGTCACACAGCATTTAAAGGACTCTGAGAGCATGAGGAAAAAGATTCTTTGGTCTGATGAGACAAAAAGTGACCTCTTTGAGTAGAACTCCAAGCCTTAAGTCTAGCAAAGACCAGTCACTCCTTGTCACCTACCTAATACCCTTACATTGAAGTGTGGTGGTGGTAGTATCATGCTGTGGAGATTCTTCTTGCTGGCAGGGACAGGCAGGCTGGTTAGAATTGAGGGAAGGATGAATGCAGCCAAATATAGAGAAAAAAATCCTGCTCCAGGGTGCACGTGACCACAGAGTGGGGTGACGGTTCACCTTTCACCATGTCAATGACCTGAAGCATACAACCAAAACAAAGCTGGAGTGGTTCGAGTCCAGTCTGTGACTGTTCATAAGTGGCCCAGCCAAAGCAAAGGCTTAAACCCCATAGGCCATCTGAAAAGAGAAATAAAGATGGCAGTTTACAGACACTTCCCATCTAATTTAATGGAGCCTGACAGTTTCTGTCAAGAAGAATGGGATGAACTGCATACTCCAGGTTAGCAAAGCTCAAAGAGATAAACCCATGGAGACTCAAAGGTGTAATTGCTGCCAAAGGGGCTTCTAAGGCGTAGCCCTGATTCAGGGGGTCTGATAGACAGACAGACAGACAGACAGACAGACAGACAGACAGACAGACAGACAGACAGATAGATAGATAGATAGATAGATAGATAGATAGATAGATAGATAGATAGATAGATAGATAGATAGATAGATAGAACTTTATTTTACAGAAGCTCTTTAAATAAATACTTACATGAATTAGAGATTTTGGTCTTTGATTTTTAATAAATGTGCAAACCTTTGTGAAAACATGTTTTCACTTTGTTATTATGGGTTATTGAGTATAGATTGATGACAAAAATGGTAAATGTATCCATTTAAAATAAAATCTACAACACAGCGAAGTATACAGAGAGTGAAGGGGTATGAATGCTTTCTGAATACAGTGTATGAGAGGAAAGATGGCACATGCAAAGAAAATCCACACAAACACAGAGACCATTCCAACTCCACAAGGAGAGTATCTGGCCTGGGATGTGAACGTAGAAGCTGTGAGACAGCAGTCCTCATCAATACATCATCATTCAAGGACATGTGCATCTTTTTAAATGAGGGAGAAGGAGAAGACCAATGACAGGCAATGCAGCCCAATTTATTTAATTTCTATAAAAAACACAGAAAATAAGGGTGGCATAATGGTGGTACTGCTGCCTCACTGTACAGAGACCAGGGTTCATGTCCTTTGTCCTCCCTGTGTGGAGTTTGCATGTTCTCCCCATGTCTGCATGGGTTTATGGTGGTTACCTTTCACATTCCGAAGATGAAGGGGAGCTCCAAATTGTCCTGGTAAGAGTGTAAGTGTGTGTTGGTTTGTGCCTGGTGCCCAATGCTATAGGGCGACGCCCTGGCCCCTCCACACACCTGATATAAGTTAGGCAGGTTCAATAATGGATGGATGACGATTTCACTATCAACTGATTTTGGGGACTTGATGTTTAGGACTTATGATAGCTTATGTACTGACTCTGAGGGCCCAGTGTTTCTGAATAATTTATCCACAGTTGAACAATTGTAAATATGAACTTATGTCTAAGTGATCAACAAAAAGTCTAGAAGGGAATTGGCATACCAGATCTGAAAGAATGGCCTCGGCATTTGCATTCACCTGCAAGGGAACAATGAGGCCAACTGCCAAGCAAAGCATATGCAAATAAGGTGGAGGTCATGTGGGGGCTGGTGCAGGGAGGGGGGGGGGGGTTGACTGGCACAGAAAGAGAGAGGGAGACAGCAAGAGAGAGAGAGAGAGAGAGAGAGAGAGAAAGAGAGAGAGAGAGAAAGTCGACTTCCGGGAAAGTCAAGAGCTGAGCTAATTTGGGAATGACAGCCTTTCGTCTCTTCTCTTCTCTTCTCTTCTCTTTCCCTTCCCTTCCATTCTCCTCCCTGAAGTGTAGTTTGTCCTCAATTGACTTGCATGGCCAGGAGTGATGCTCCTTGGTGATCTACAGTATATGGTAAAGTACAATAAAGTGGCCTGTTCATGTTGTGGCCCTGGCTGCAAGTGCGTTTGCCTGCACCCAGAAAACATACGTCATCTGTGTGTAGATATCTTTCTGGCTTTGCTAATCCATCACCAGATCACTGTGTGAAGTGGTCTGAACGAGCAAACGGACTGTCTCTTTTAAAATGAGAAGGTGATGGCTCAAGCTGAGGACACTTTCACTGTTTTTGACTGCTAACCTGTGTTGAGTACAAGTCAAGGGAGGTTAATCCTAAATTATACAGAGCACTAGTGAAGTCTTACCCAAAGTAGTGGGCTCTGATTTTGTCTCCATATTACAAAAAAGACATAGCAGCAGCAGAGGAAGTCCAGAGAATGTATGAGCTAAGAGGAGAGACTAAAGGAGTTGAGCCTTCTTAGTTTAAGGAAATGGAGATTAAGTGGGGATGTGACTGAAGTGTTTTAAATTATGAAAGTAATTAGTACTGTTGATCCCAGTTGTTTCTTTAAAATAAATTCTACAAAAAGAGCAAAGGGACATGCTGTCATCCACCTAATGCTCCTCTTTGGAATGTGGAAGGACAAGAAAACCAATACTGACACAGACAGAACATGCAAACGCCACTCAGACAGTGATCGAGACGGGTTCAAACCCAGGTACGTAGAGCTGCAAGCCTCCATGTAATCAAATGAGCCAATGCCTTCATCTACCAGTTGGCATGTCCAGAATGAAACGGCGCAGTTAATTGCTTCTAATTGGATCTCAAATTAGTTATTCTGACAAGCAAGGGAATCAACCCCGCTGGGAATTTCTGGTTTGACACAATAATTGTAGAAACAGGAAATAATGGAGTGTTTACTTGAGACTGGAATCCAGTTAAAAGCAGCATGTGGTAGGACCCATGGATTGAGAAGAGCAGCCCGGGGCTTTCATTGGTGTGAGGGCCCCTAAACTAAGAATGGGGGTTTTCAAATAGCATCTTTGGCAGTAAGCTACATTAGAAAAAGAAAGAAAGAAAGAAAGAAAGAAAGAAAGAAAGAAAGAAAGAAAGAAAGAAAGAAAGAACGTGATGATACAATTCCAGGCATCATCAGATGAATATTTTTGGCTCCTTATATCTTAGAGTGGATGACTTATATGCTTGGCAGCCCCTCAGTGCTGCATGCTCGGATGCTTCCCATGCCACACGTAGCCTTTGTTTCTTAGTTCCAGACCCCCCTCCCCACCCCGACAGCTGCTCAAACTTGCCCCCCGAGTATCCACCCCACCCCCCACCCAACTGCTATTTTGGGCCTCTTCTCCTCTCCTTTTCAGCTCCTTTGGCACCATCTGTCTGCTCGCCTCTCAGGATGAGCACCGCAATTTGCAGCCCCTTGTGTGTCTGGATCAGGGGGCTGGCTGAGGCGTGTATCGGCAGTCAGGGGCTTTTGTGCTCCCGCGCCGTAATTACAGTGTTTTTGAAAGGCAAAGCAGGGCCAGGAGAGGTGCGATTAAATTTGTGTCACTTTCACCAATAAGGTGCCTAATTAACATGGAGTCCCTCCTCAAAAACCGAGTTGCAGGAGCGGTGTGTGTAACAGCTTTCAAAACTGACTTGGTGTGAAAAAAAAAAGTAAATGAAAGTGTCTGAGTGATTGATGTGACAGGTGCACCACTGAGCACTTCGCCACTTGGAGGCCATGAAGACATAAAGTGAGGTTTGCATGCAGGCGCTGCATGAATGACCACCAAAGTGGAGAGCCGGCAGCATGCGTCATATCTGGTAGGATCGGAGTGCATTTTACCAGGCAGAATGACGGTGAGCTGCAGGAGGTGTGCTTGTGTGAGCTGGGGGGAGATGTGTGCCTCCCCTGGGACTAAGCAGGCTCCTCCACGCTTTGTTGTGGCTGAGGAGTCAGGCGTGTCCAGGCTCGCCCGTGTGTGCCCTTCCAAAACGCTCTGGGGTGGGTGATGTGCACACCCATGCACACAGTCCTGAGGTGCACATTTAACCACGCTTTACGCTCCTCTTGCCAGGCTTTAAATAACTCGGTTAATACCTTGCAAGACTGTCGAGTGAGCTGTGCCATCATGGCTCTCACACTGGCAAGGCACTCCCTTTCGCCCACTGCTGCATGTGCACAGGTGGCAACCTTCACAGGTTGCCACACAATGCACAGCAGCCCCACCACACCCAAGCCTAGCTCTGTTTATCGTGCCACTCACTCTACCACCCGGTGCCACTCTGCACTCTGTCACAACTTCCACCCCGGAGATGCGCACCATGGAGTGCAGTGCTTTGTCACTTGGACCAAATGACATGCCAGTACGCTACACGCGCTGCCAGGAGAACAAAGCACACTTGACTGCAGCTGCACTGCAGCCTGAAAGACGCCCTGACACCGGCTCGGCATTTGCATAAGTGCGAGAGGCCCGCTCTGCCACCACGGAAAAAGGCACAAGGGCACAGTGAGGGTGATGAGGGACTGCAGACAAGAAACACACACCTCATCCTTTTAGACTTCATTTATGGAAACAAAGAAAGCGTGATGGCAAATAAGAAAAAAAAAATAAAAAGTTTCAAGTTAGGGGCTTTGAAAGTCGTAATTTCCTTCTTTCCATTTTTTGAACTTGCTTATTCCTCTGATGAGATCTTAGTCCATTTAGGGGGCACAATCACTCCCACCAATCCACCTGAGTGTCTCTGCTATGTGAAATTGTGGCGAGTGTGAAACATACACACGGCCAGACAAAATCTGAACCCAGGTCTGTAAAGGCATGAGACGGCACAATCAACTTCAGTGGCAGACGGATATCCAACACAGAAAAAGCCTCCACTGGATATACTGAGGGCAGAACACATGGACTCAGTTTAATATTTTAATGTTTGACATCAAGTCAAAATGAAGTACAGCCCAGGCAGGTAGAAAGTGATGTGACCACATTGAAAGGAAGAGTTCAAATAAAAGGGTCTTGGATGAAGATGACGGAGTAGCACCAGGTATGGCCTGATCCAATACTTATAATCTGCAGATGAGTGGGATCTGATGTGCTCAGGAATACTTAAAGGCGTGCAGGCCGCAGGCCCTGACTGCAGCGATTAAGATGCCAGGTCTACTGTATGTCATAGGAATTGTTCCACTGATTCACTTGTGGAAATTTGGAATAAATGTTTTGGAATCGTATCTACTTTTGTTATAATTAAAAACTGGCAATGTTTAACACAAACTATTGAAACTGATAGATAATAATTATGACTGAAAATAATGTAAGATTAACATAATCAGGGCATGCAGCTGAAAACAATAGCATAAAGCTAATCTAACACAACTAAAGCTGATGTCACGTTACACAATCACAGTCGCGGGGTATGTTGGACTTGCTGTTTGAGCTGCTGATCTCGTCATGTCAATTTACACAACTAATGTCACATATATGGACTATGTGCTGACCTTCCAGCACAGCCCTGCTTTTGTGACAGCCAATAGTGTGCTGTCTGATGGATCCTGTGCTGTACGAAGGGTTAACAGGTACAGCAAGTTCAGCTGTAATCTCGGGCCATTTTTCTTCTCTAGTGGTACGTAAAACATGAGACATTAGACAGTTGAGCTTCTGTTTGTGATGTTCAAAACACTCACATTCCCTACTCCTTGTTGAGGCACTATAAGAATTGTACTTCTGCATGAGAACTCATTTGTTATCAGATCTCATGCACACACAGCCTGCCCTAACAACTGAAGACAAAAAAACAAACATGTCTGATTTTCTCAGAGCAAGATGAGGACTAGCCTGAGTGAGTCACTGGGAATGTCACATTAGACCACTGGATTCACCAGAGCGTGCCACCAACTGTCTCCAAGTGGCTAAGATTACGTAAATGAAGGTTATGACTGAAAAGTAATGTAACACGGCCTTAATTCAGAATTAAGTACCTGAATAAATTACTGTACAACGTAAAAGTCTTGAGGCAATTGAGGTACTCGTCTTAAACGGATATTTTATGTCTTCTGGATTAGTGTATTAATAGAAAAGAGTGTACTGTATTATAGAGTTTCAAGCAGTGCTTTTTGCAAAATGTAAAGCAATACAGTGAGATATCTGAATGTTCTTAAAGAAAGTCCACTTAAAAACATGAGATCTTTGTACGCATACACCCCAAGGCTTGATCAGGCAATTATAACAAACAGGCACAAATGATCAACGATATGATGTGTAGGTTGAACACAAGTGATTAACTAAAACGGAAAGAGCTGTGTAGAGGGAGCAAAACTGGACAAGGACCCCCAGTGGATGTGGTGATTTAACCAGCAAATCTTACACCATAGCAAAAGTTAGCAGAGGAACAAAACATAAGGTGGCCATCCTGCACCCCATCAAGGTCTCTCCACAGCAGAAAATGTGAATCCAACAGGTGTCTCCAGATATGATGTCCAAGCTCTACTGCAGAAACACAAAGCAAACAGACAAGTACATTAGTGGGCCATGGAAATTGAGTACTGCCAATTAGAACCAAATCAAGCTTACCTTCTTTAGAAACTGAAAAATGTCCAGTTAGCTCAGAACTGTTGGAAACCACTGGGGAACCCTGGTACACCCCTCCACAGTCTGGAGAGGTCTTATCAGAAGGGGCCTTCATGGAAGAGTTGCAACAAAAAAGCCATTCCTCCAAGGCCGAAATAAAGCCAGACAACTCACCTACTGTACGTAAGTAAACAAAAGACTGGGGTGCAGAAATATGCAGCAGAAGCGATGGATAAGTCAAAATCTGAAACTTGGGAGGCAGTTTTTTCTGCCGAAGGGCTCAAGAATGGTGGGTGGATCAATGACTACAATAAACTGTGAGGCATAATGGAGGTTTTCTGCAGGTTTGGGGCTGTTGTTGATTTCATTAAAATTGATGACCCCCTCACTGCTAAGAAGTACAGGCAGATTCTTAACCTCAGGGAAATAAACTCAGGAAGGTGTTTGATCCTTCCCAACATCATTCTGCAGCACAGAAATGGCCCCAAACGCAACTGATAAAAAAAACTATCTGCTGCGAAAAGAGGAACAGGGGACCCTGCAGCAGATGGTATGGCCCCCACAGAGCCCTGATCTCAGCATCATCAAGCCAGTCTGGGCTTTCACGTTAAGTCAGCCAAAGTCTGCAGTGGAACTGTGGCATCCATCCATTCATTTTCCAACCCACTGAATCCGAACACAGGGTCACGGGGGTCTGCTGGAGCCAATCCCAGCCAACACAGGGCACAAGGCAGGAACCAATCCCAGGCAGGGTGCCAACCCACCGCAGACTGTGGCAAGCTCTCCAAGAGGCATTGAACAACACAACACATGTGCACCTTTAGAAACTGCAAGACAGCAGATTTAAGAAAAGGTAAAGGGTGGTCCCGTTTACTACACTTTCTAGGAAGTTTATTGATGCAAGCAATTAACATAGAACCACCATTCAATTGAGCAAGTCCAGTTGATTTGGATATTTTTAGTGTAGGAGATGCCAGAAAATTTTGCAAACCATTTTTATTTCTAGTAATTGGTTCTAGAATGGTTTGAATACACTAACAGGATGGCTGGATGAATTCAGGGCCCTCATCATTTTTTTTGCATCATCTCCATCAGCTTCAACGACCTGAAACAAAAGCATATACCCGTATCTCGTGCCAGTCTGAATCATACGCTCACAGCCACTTGTCATCTGAAACATTTTGTCATCACCATCCAAGTGGTGGAAATCTGAGGAAGGAAGTTCTCGACTCTAGGGTGGATGGGGAAGAACAGTCTTTGCGATTTTTCAGTTTGGTCACACTTTGATGCTTCGAAGGAGGTTGAGAGGTTAACATCACCTTAATGGCTTCTGTAACTTTTTAATGTTTGAATGTACTGATTTGAGTCTGAGGCATTTTAAAAAACAGTGAGGGTGTCTTCCCCTGCTAACCTCAGACATCTTCCTTTAAAACGTTAGAAGACGCCACTCCATTTACTGTCTGGTTCATGTTTCATCCCCTGTGATAACCCTAAGCTTCATAATGGGACAGCAAATCTGAACATGTCAGTTTTATGATTGATGGTCAGGCCTTGTGAGCCTGATGTGCACAAATGTTTCATTTTAAGTTAACCACATTCCCTGCTAACTTTGACTAAAGAAAGCCTGTCCCATCATTACTAACTGCAAGATAACCTTGAATGGTTGCCAGTCCACTGCACTGCATGCTTATGCACACATGTCTAATCATGCAACCTGTGCCAGTTTGTATTTATCAATAACTATAACATCAAAAGAAACCTGAGCATCAACAGGACTTTCAGAGAGACACATGGTGGCCACTCACAGCTTAGAAATGAACCCAAGTTCCTGAAGTGGTTGGGTTCTATTTTGAGGGTAAGTTCATCCCTTGGTTATCCTGAATGACATTTGGCCGTCTTAAAAACACACACACACACTCTAAATAAAAACAGGTAAAACATCAAATAGGGCAGAGAGAAGGCACTCACTGCCTGTGCCCCACTAGATGTTTAATTGCTCAAGGAAAAGGGATCCACTGCTACAGGAATGGAACAGGGACTGTCACCGAGGGGCCACACTTCCTTTTATAGCATGATCCACCAGGATCAAGAGACCCTCTGATGTTTCCTCTGAATTCTGACATTCACCACCAGGATCTGACCCTGTATTTCCTACCCCATGAGTGACATCAGGAACATCCACAACTGAAAAGCCCTTGAGTGAACTTGGGATGGGGAAACAGAAGAAAAAAGTGTGACTAGGCCTGTACACTTTTTTTCATGTTCACACACAGAAATGATGGGGTGTAAATGGCGGTCCTCAGACAGGAGCAGTGGACAGGCAAGAAACAAAAGAACTTTTATCTAAAGGGAACCCTCCATTCAGGTTTCATACATGGGGTGCTGAGTGTGTTGTGTTTATGTTCTGATAATGTCAGCCTGTTCCTCATACAACACCTTAGGTGTATAAAACAGACAACAATGAGCAGCCAGCCACATCCTGATCCTTATTCCATACACCAGCAGTTTCTATAGCACATGGTTCAAGCATTTAGTAATGCTTTTTTGTGTTCTCCCTAGTCCTGGCCTTTTGAGTTTTATCTATTTGTATTCCATCCTTTTCATGCTTGTCAGTGTGAAAGGTTTTCCTGTCATGGACCAGTAGCTTGTCTTCTTCCACCACCTAATGGCTGGTCTACTGTGACTCTACTGAGGACAGAACTGAGAAGTGAGCTGGTGAATGTCCATCACTGTGGCCTGTGAAATGGCTTGGGTGGTGGTGCTGGGGTGAAGTCATTCTCAATTGAAATTTATGGAGATTATCATTCATTAACTCATGCAAAACCAAATGTTCCAATTTAAAACTGAAGTGTACACTTTTGAGATCCTGGAAAGCTGCTGATGCGGTGATGCTTAATCCAGTTTAGACTGGTGTACCGAGTTAATCTCAATGTATTTAACTGCCCCCCCACCCCCCAGCACACACACACACACACACACAAGCATCAGTTCCCAATGTGTTGTGTCCTGACACAGCTCTTAGATCATTGAGATTACTGTTGAGAATTTTACTGAAAGTGTACTTGACACAGATTGAGTTACTGTGATACAGCAGTGGAATGATTCAATCCCAATAATACTCTGTTCTTACTTGTCATTTTACAAGTTTTACATGGCCACACATCCAAAAAATCTAAAGCAGAAGATGGCATGGAGCTACTAGTGGGCAACAAACATATACACAATAAAATCTTGGTAACTGGCAGAAGTTCATGAATTCTCGCTGGCCTGGCTGACACAATTCCTGCTCTACATCTGCTTTGTATATCCTGTTCTGTGCTCCAGTCAATTCTCACTATTGTCAATTTACCAGCAATCCAGTTATCCATCAATTATTTAAAATATGAAACAAATGTAGGACATGTTTCAAGGCAGAGCACCTCTTATCAGCTGCTCTGGATACAGGATTGTCATCTTTCTCAACCTTCTCAAACCTACTTGGGAAACAATCAGGATGAGGACACTTAGAGATCTTTATATAGACAACATACCTTCATTTAATGAACAATTACACTTCAAATTCAACTTTCCAGCTACACACTTTTGTCCTATATACAAATTAGAAATTTTGTTAAAAGAAACCTACTCAATTTTCTACAACTCCCATCCACATCAATCCTAGAGGCCATACTGGTTAGTCATGAAGACGACTCAGGCAGTATCTCAACAATATATAAAAACATTTGAAAGAATCTACACTTTGAAGATCCTAAGTAATGGTGAGTAAGGGACCTCTCAGGTAGCATCTCAGAAAAGCACTGGACTTCGGCCATACGTAGAATAACATCTGGTTCACTGTATATGCAGCGAGCACTCCGTAATTCAACAAAAAGTCTTTCATTCATCACATATGTTGTGTTTAAAATTGACTGAAATGTACCTAGTGCAAGACCCAACCTGCAAGTGCTACCATCGAGCTCCAGCATCACATATGCATTAAACGAACACCATTTTGGACAAAATATTTGTATACTTTTCAAACAGCCTCAGTGTCACCATCACTCCACATCCTTTAATGGCAAAATTTGGTAGGCTGACGGATGACATTAAAGTGCGCAGGAAGAATTCAATTATAGGTGTCCACACCGCGCAACTAGCATGCAGACATATACTGCTCAACTGGAGAAATCCCAGCCCACCTTCTATAATTTGGTGGATAAAAGACATTATTATCTCAAATTAGCAAACAATCTAATTCTCTCTTAGAGGATATGTCCAAAAACGTTTCCAAAACATGGCAAGAACTCATTAACATTATTTTAGAATAAGAATGTTGGGCCTGTGATTGATTCTTTTACAATTTAAGTGTTTGATTATGCTTTTAAAATGTTTATTTTTGCTCATGTCTTGCTTCTTTTTCTCTTGGTTGGGAGTTGAAACTTGTCTTTTTTCTTTGCAGTTTAATTTTTTCCTTTATTTTCTCTGTGTCTGGTGTATCTGTTATTATTTATCTGATTGAGTGGCATGACAATGTAATGATTGGGTTTTTGAAAATAAAAAAGTTGTATACAGTACCATTCTTTACAAAGTCACTCTAGCCTATTCTTTTTTGATCTATTACTCATTTTATAGTTTTTTTTATCTTTTCCACCAATAAGTCTCCTTCTGACTTTCACAATTTTGCAGGTGGTTTTAGTATTTCACTGCACTTTGTACTTTTTAAGTGGTGTGAGACAAAGTTAACTCGAAACCCCTTCATTTTTTTTCTATGTGGTGGAGTAATGGCGCCCTCTAGTGGTCAGCAGGCAGAACATCACTTTAGACTTCCAAACGCTGATCGTATTATTTCACACGCAGACGCTCACGCAAGTTCAAAGCAGATACCGGTTAATAATGGAGGTGGCAAAGACTGTCGTATGGTGTGAGAACAGTGACATTTCCTTCGTATCTCTCCTGTTAAACTCCACCTGTCCGCTCCTTGGCTTCACCTCCTGCTAACGGCCCCGAAAAAGACTTTTAAGGCGAATTGCGAAGCACTTCAATGGAAAGGAAACTACACATAAATCAACAACAGGCTACGTCTTCAAGAAATATTTAATAATCAAAATAGAAATTAAATAACATGTAATAAAAAGCCTCCTCCATCCCCCAGTAAAAACATGTCAAAATGTAAATAGTCGGAAGGAATGCACCCATTATTTGGCTTTTCGACAGCGGTTTGAATTGACAGCCTGACGCTGCAGACCCTTGGCAGTTTGGCAGGCAGCTGGTGTCGGTAACGGAGGTGTCCATGTGGTGTTTATCGGTTCATTCGCACAGTGTGGGCCAGGACAAGCAGGAGTGAAACGCACTGGAGCGGACCACAGATAAAAGTTGAAGCGCGTTAATCGGACTCTGCGGCAGCAGCTCTGCTGGGGACACTGCATACAAACTGCGCTCGGGTGCCCTCTACCGGCAAGTGTCACCATCCTCCCGCTTCTGGCGCACTAAGGTGGTTGTTTACTTTATTTGTATTTTGTAAAGTGCTTTGGTTAAATGATCATCACTGTGGCACTTTGCATTAAAATATGTTGATACATACAGTGCATCCGGAAAGTATTCACAGCGCATCACTTTTTCCACATTTTGTTATGTTACAGCCTTATTCCAAAATGGATTAAATTCATTTTTTTCCTCAGAATTCTACACACAACACCGCATAATGACAACGTGAAAAAAGTTTGATGTTTTTGCAAATTTATTAAAAATAAAAAAACTGAGAAATCACATTTACATAAGCATTCACAGCCTTTGCTCAATACTTTGTCGATGCACCTTTGGCAGCAATTACAGCCCCAAGTCTTTTTGAATATGATGCCACAAGCTTGGCACACCTATCCTTGGCCAGTTTCGCCCATTCCTCTTTGCAGCACCTCTCAAGCTCCATCAGATTGGATGGGAAGCGTCGGTGCACAGCCATTTTAAGATCTCGCCAGAGATGTTCAGATTGGGCTCTGGCTGGGCCACTCAAGGACATTCACAGAGTTGTCCTGAAGCCACACCTTTGATATCTTGGCTGTGTGCTTAGGGTCGTTGTCCTGCTGAAAGATGAACCGTCGCCCCAGTCTGAGGTCAAGAGCGCTCTGGAGCAGGTTTTCATCCAGGATGTCTCTGTACATTACTGCAGTCATCTTTCCCTTTATCCTGACTAGTCTCCCAGTCCCTGCCGCTGAAAAACATCCCCACAGCATGATGCTGCCACCATCATGCTTCACTGTAGGGATGGTATTGGCCTAGTGATGAGTGGTGCCTGGTTTCCTCCAAACGTGACGCTTGGCATTCACACCAAAGAGTTCAATCTTTGTCTCATCATACCAGAGAATTTTCTTTCTCATGGTCTGAGTCCTTCAGGTGCCTTTTGGCAAATTCCAGGCGTGCTGCCATGTGCCTTTTACTAAGGAGTGGCATCTGTCTGGCCACTCTACCATACAGGGCTGATCAGTGGATTGCTGCAGAGATGGTTGTCCTTCTGGAAGGTTCTCCTCTTTCCACAGAGGACCTCTGGAGCTCTCTCAGACTAAGGCCCTTCTTCCCCGATCGCTCAGTTTAGATGACCGGCCAGCTCTAGGAAGAGTCCTGGTGGTTTCCAACTTCTTCCACTTACGGATGATGGAGGCCACTGTGCTCATTGGGACCTTCAAAGCAGCAGAAATTTTTCTGTAACCTTCCCCAGATTTGTGCCTCGAGACAATCCTGTCTCGGAGGTCTACAGACAATTCCTTTGACTTCATGCTTGGTTTGTGCTCTGACATGAACTGTCAACTGTGGGACCTTATATAGACAGGTGTGTGCCTTTCCAAATCATGTCCAATCAACTGAATTTACCATAGGTGGACTCCAATTAAGCTGCAGAAACATCTCAAGGATGATCAGGGGAAACAGGATGCGCCTGAGCTCAATTTTGAGCTTCATGGCAAAGGCTGTGAATACTTATGTACATGTGCTTTCTCAATTTTTTTATTTTTAATAAATTTGCAAAAATCTCAAGTAAACTTTTTTCACATTGTCATTATGGGGTGTTGTGTGTAGAATTCTGAGGAAAAAAATGAATTTAATCCATTTTGGAATAAGGCTGTAACATAACAAAATGTGGAAAAAGTGATGCGCTGTGAATACTTTCCGGATGCACTGTATAGTGAGTGAATTTGGACTGTGAAGCTCCAACGTGTATGTCAGGCGTTCTAAATACTGACCGACTCAAATTTATTATTGCAGTGTTGTATATCGGCCAGGTTTAGTTTTCATGCCACTCTGACCTGATATTTAGGGGAAGGAGAGTATGGCTGACAGTACTGAGCTATCACAGCTGTGTCATGGTAGGGTGGCAAAGCATACAACTGACTGTTGTACCTACCACCTAGCTCTTGGGCTGGCAGGCTCCATTCCTCAGTATACTGACTTTGGTTTTATTCCAGTAGTATGAGGACCATGTCAAAGATTTATGGCTATTTAATCTCCTGTGTCTGTTTGGAGGTGCTTGTGTGTACCAATTTTTAAGTCTGTGTGTTCTTTTAAATATTGCATCCCAGAAAACTCTCAAAACTGACTAACCCAAATCAGGGTCACAGAGGGGCTAGAGCCAGTCCATCTCGTTCACACTCATATAGGGTAAGTTTGGAATTACCAATTCATCTGACATATGTGTCTTTGGGGATTAGGATAAAACACACACAAAAGACAACAGAGAACGTGCAAACTCTACATGGACAAGAAACTCTTTGAACTCAAGAGTCCGGGATCCACTATACCACTGTGGCACCATTTCAAAAAAGTTCTGATGTATTTGGATGCAATGCTTTAAATACTGAGCAACAAGACAAACCGTTGGGGCTCTAGGTTCAAGGCTCTAGGTTCAATGTGTATAAATATAACATGAGACCTGAGCCTTAATGACACCATGGTGGGAAGGAATGTCCCAAAGCTGGCTGGCAATCGTGTGAAGGTGTTTGTACATCTAAATGTCTGTTCCGGGGGCTTTGGACAAAACACCTTTGAGGAAGGCAGGGCAGGCCAGTTAGACAGAGATACAAACTAAAAGGCTGAAACCAGACAAAGATTGGCATCACTGAGATGGTGTTGCTGGGATTTTCACTCTGCCACAAGGCTCTTGGTATTCTCTGTTGTTCAACCATTTTGACAAAAATATGCACAATATAAACAAAAAAATATTATTAGCATAATATTCATGTATGTATTCACTAACTTGACAGCCCCAAGAGACGCAGCTTTCCCCTTAAAGTGTGCTCCAGGCTACACCAGGATGGCAGGAACAGGATTATTAGAAAACAGCCTGTTGCCATCATGTTAGACTGCTTCTCTAGTTTCAGAAATTGCTTTCTCTGTACCAAAGTATTTACAGCATCCTATGCCCATATGTTTTTCAAAGAATCGGGTGCAAATTTTAAAGTGGAAAACCAGAAGTTCTTCTGCCAGTGGGTATTTCACAGCTGGAGAGATGTCCGAAAGTTCTGTGCTCTCTGTGCCAGCTCTTTGGCAAAATCCTGTGCCTCCTGCAGAGCAATCTTGTCGGGGAAATGAACTGCAGCTTTCTTGGTGGCTACTGCCAGCTGCTTAAGTAGAGCACAGAGATGGTTGCTTTTGCTAAGCAAGTCCCGGCCCAACTCACTCTTGTGGGCCTCCTTACACAAGCAGTCCACCAGCTTCTGGCCGACCATGATCACCAGCTTGCTGTGCGAAATGAATTTCTCAGGTGGTTGGCCATCAATGAGGCTTGTGACAAATACACCTATCGCCTTCTGTAAAGCCCCAAAGTAAAGGCGACAGTGTTCTGAGGACACCAGCTGGACTTGTGTGCCACACTCCTTTCCTTTTGTAGAAGAAACTGCCTTTTCCTCAGCCTGTATGGTGCCAAAGAGACAAAATGCAACAACTTAAAAAAAAAAAGAATGGATGTCACTTAACACTCATGTACATCTGAGACAGTTACACTCGCTGACTGATGTCTTGTTTCACCATCTGTAGGACCAGCTCATGTCAAGCGCTTGTCTGAACATTAAAAAGGTTGGACAGATCTTTCTAGCACCCTTCATTGTATTTATGACCGTAAATTTGTTTACTGCTTGAATGGTACCCTGTCCGTGGGGTGACCCGCACTGCATCTTAGAGAGTGTGGATGGCATTAAGCAGAAGGACTAAAATGTCACAGGCAAGAGGAGAAATGGAAAGCATTAAAAAACACTGGTATGATTTTGAAATCATGGCCTGTCATGATTAGTTTATACATCTTATTACAGTAAGAGTGTCTTTATCATGAGAGGCATTAGGTGAAATAACTTAATAAAGTGACTGAATTATATGGGCAGCTATGGGGACATCTTGGTTCAATGTGGAAAACACAAAGTTCTCCTGTTTGTTACACTGGGCACCACCGTGCAGCAGGGGACAATTACAAATGACTGATCAGAACAGAGACAGGAGCGATTTGGATGAATTAAAATAAACATTTGAAAGTGAGGCTTACACCTCCTAGTCAGTAATTATACTGGCATGGAGGAACTGAAAAGTCCTAGAGCAAAGCAAAGGAGAAGGAATGCGGGTGGGCAGAACAAATGAAGAAAAGCACACAAAACGGACTCAAGGAGACACTCCCCCTCAAACCCCACAGCCTTAAGACTGCTTCTGAAACCCTTCAGAACTCCAACATCAACATGTATGTGAAGCCCCCTTCATGCAGCTTGATGCTGTCAGCAAAGAGAACACTTTGCTATTTGTGGTTTCCAAGTCATGTCTTTTGAGTCTTGACTTCCTGTCTCTGTAAGTGAGCTGGAGCTGATAATCACAATTTTCTATCTTCTCATTTTGCTAACTTCTTCATTAAATAAAGACTGGTGGCTCTGAGGCTAAGGATCTGCGCTGGCATCCCGAAGGTTGCTGGTTCGAATCCCTGTCACTGCCAAAAGAGATGCTACTCTGCTGGGCCCTTGAGCAATGCCCTTAACCTTCAATTGCTCCGGGTGCACTGTACAATGGCTGACCCTGCGCTATGACCCCAAGGGGTATGCGAAAAAGATGCATTTCACTGCGTGTTGTCCTGTATAACTATGTATGTGACAAATAAATAAAGTATTATTATTAATGCTCACTGCCATTTTGTTTCAGGCTTAGCATCACTTTATTCAAAATTATCTTTCGTGGCTTAAACATTGCAGAAAACTCTTAATTACTAAAAGAAAATTCTTTGTGAACCCTCAAAACACTAACTAAACAAATAACTCTGCTTCCTCTTAGCAATCGTCCCTACTTCTGTAGTAAAAGTGACCTTTGGAAGCAGCTGCCTGTGTACAAGTGCTTCTTGCAGACGGCAGGCAAGCAACTGCTGCTCAGCAGTCAACCTGTCATTTGAAAGGCAGGTGGCCCACTGTAACAGATCCTCATGCTCAGGTTGAAAACATATCTAAGAGGGGCTATCATGTCTTAGTGTTGTTGGTCCTTATTATGGGGTCAGAAGTGATCTTTCATGCAGTGTGCACACTCTTGCAGGGCTCAGTTGTCTTCAGTGTAGTAGGACTGAAAAATATACCTATGAGCAGCAAGGATACTTTCAGTTTAAAGACAACCCTTACTTTATCTCTTCACTTCCTGCCCAACTACAAAAAACCCTTTTGAGTTCACCGGAGAACACTGCTCCCTCTCCACTGATCCCCAAAATCAATACGAAAAAAATATGCCTAACTCTTCCTAATCTACTTTTTAGCCTTAACACAGCTCCCTGGTGACTCACACTTTTTCTTTAAATGAGTACACCGATGTCAGATGACCCTCTACACCTGTTTCTTTTTAACAATATTCAAGAATATTACACATAATCATATTGCAAAAACAATAATTTTTAAAATACATCCACCCATTTATTGCCTTAAACCTGTTTAGTCCAATATAGCGTCACAGATGAATCACTGGGCCCAAACATGCACACACACCCATGCAGAGCCAATTCAGGGTACCTCATCTTTACAGCGTGGGAGGAAACTCAGAAGCAGAAGCTTCTGCAGAAGTCCATGCAGATGTGCGGGCAACACACAACCTTCTCATAGCTGCTTACCATAATGAATGATTTAATGGAAACAACAAGTAACTGCATGAGCTGGAGATTTGACATAAATATAGCTTTTAGCTGAATATAGACCTCAGTATGTGCGTCTTGGGAACTGCACGTCTGACATTGTGGTCAGCAACACAGGAGCGCCACAGGGGACTGTACTTTCTCCGGTCCTGTTCAGCCTGTATACATCGGACTTCCAATACAACTCGGAGTCCTGCCATGTGCAAAAGTTCGCTGATGACACTACTATCGTGGGCTGCATCAGGAATGGGCTGGAGGAGGAGTATAGGGACCTAATCAATGACTTTGTTAAATGGTGCGACTCAAACCACCCACACCTGAACACCAACAAAACCAAAGAGCTGGTGGTGGATTTTAGGAGGCCCAGACCCCTCATAGACCCAGTGATCATCAAAGGTGACTGTGTGCAGATAGTGCAGACCTATAAATATCTGGGAGTGCAGCTGGATGATAAATTAGACTGGACTGCCAATACTGATGCGCTGTGCAAGAAAGGACAGAGCCGGTTATACTACCTTAGAAGGCTGGCGTCCTTCAACATCTGCAATAAGATGCTGCAGATGTTCTATCAGACAGTAGTGGCGAGCGCCCTCTTCTACGCAGTGGTGTGCTGGGGAGGCAGCATTAAGAGGAAAGACGCCTCATGCCTGGACAAACTGGTGAGGAAGGCAGGCTCTATTGTTGGCATGGAGCTGGACAGTTTAACATCTGTGGCAGAGCGAAGGGCGCTCAGCAGGCTCCTATCAATTATGGAGAATCCACTGCATCCACTTAATAGTATCATCTCCAGACAGAAGAGCAGCTTCAGCGACAGACTGCTGTCACTGTCCTGCTCCACTGACAGATTGAGGAGATCATTCCTCCCCCAAACTATGCGACTCTTTAATTCCATCCGGGGCGGTAAACGTTAACATTTAAACATTATACATAGTTATTGTCTGTTTTTCACCTGCATTATTATCATTCTTTAATTTAATATTATTTATTGTATCAGTATGCTGCTGCTGAAGAATGTGAATTTCCCATTGGGATTAATAAAGTATCTATCTATCTATTAAAAATGCACACTTTTAATACAAAGGTTTGGGTTAAACAGGTTTAGAAAATGGATAGGCAGAAATCCTCAATTTCAGTAACTTTTACTAAATGCTCTGCAGCAGGAACTAAAACTTGAACACTGTGTTCTATTATTTCTGAAATCAACCTGTAGTTTTTAATTTACTGTAGGTCTATATAACAAATGTGTTTATATGCTTACTTACCTGTAATATAGTCATAATGTTATGAATTTTAGAAAGTTGCCTATTTGCTGGATGACTTTGGAGAGCAATGAAAATGTATGGCAATATATATGTTTAGACAAAAAATATAGAAGGAACTATATTTTGAACAGATACATGGTACTGAGGTTAAATACCTGCTGAGGACGAGTGGCCAATGGAGTCTTCAAAGGTGCCTTGTGCTTCTGAGCCTTTTGTTGCTCCTCAAACTCTTCTTTTCTCTGAAATTACACCTCAACTACATGAGTCCAGAACTGTACTTGAAGTATATGAAAACAACAAACATCCTTGGTCATTTTAGAAACAAGTCTATCTATCTATCTATCTATCTATCTATCTATCTATCTATCTATCTATCTATCTATCTATCTATCTATCTATCTATCTATCTATCTATCTATCCTAAATTAATAGTGTTAAATTAGATAACTTAAAAGGTGAAGTATGTTCATTCAAAAAAGTGGGCATCATTAATATCAGTAATTCTATAAATTTAAGTACTTCTGATATTTTTGTAAAATTATCGCTATGTGGCATTTCATTTACACTGTCCTTTAATTCCCATTTTATCATTTTAAAACTCAAACTCTGCACAAACAAAACTGAACTAATTTCAGGAAATAGTTGAAAACAAAGAAACCCACTGTTTGTCAAAAGACCATCGATTTTATGGATACACAAAACATCACATCCATAAAATCCTATTCCAAATAGCAGATGACTGCAGCCTATGTCAACATTAATGAGTCCAGGGTAGAAACCAGCCCAAAAATGCCATGCCAGTCCACTTGTGCACTAACCCACATTCATACTTGGCCTATTTAGAGCCACCAATTAACCTCAAACACATATATTTGTGCATCTATCTGGGACCTGAGTACCCACAAGAAAACTTCCAAGCAGACAATGAACAGCCATAGGATTTAAACACAGAAGGCTGGATCTGCAATAGATAAATACATTTTACAAAACATGCATAGTATATATGTCCTGTACACTATTTTGAGATTATTTTAGTCTAAATTTTACCAAAAGAACTCATTTCAATGTATTACTCATAAGAGCTTAGTACAACTATTACTCACAAGGGCCCAGCATCCATCCTGGCAACAAAAATGCAAGGCAAAGTTCAAGCCAGGATGGGATGTCATTGTGCTGCAGGGCACATCAACTTACCAACTGATAGCCACCAATCAGACTTACATGCACATTTTGGGGATATGGGAGTAAACTGGAGTACTTGAGGGAAAAAAAACAGATTCATGGAGAGAATGTGCAAAGTTCATGTAGACAACACCTGGTACATGAAGTGCAGAATATTGCAAGTTAATGCAGCACAATGCTGCCCTGGATAGCTTTCTGTCTATCTTATATTCCCACTAGGGGGCTTCGCTCGCCAACCCCTGGTGTTGGGTAACCCGAAATACATCGATGTATGTATGAGATATATTTGAGTGTAAAGGTATAGATGACAAACAAAGGAAGTAAAGAACCCATAGCATGGCACATTAGAAAGATTTATTGGAATATTTTTTTATACAAAACATTTGTAGTAAAGATGGTGTGTTGTCCTTGAATGAGTTTTCCTTGGTATGGAGTATCTACAACTTTAACTTTAATGTCAGGTGAACGCCGAACTCTTGAGAAGGCTACATAAAGTTGTCCATGTCCAAATACAGGCTCAGAGAGGTATATGCCACCTCTGTCCATGGTTTGTCCTTGGGATTTGTTGATCCATCCATCCAAATGCGTTGTCAGCTAATTGGCGGAATTGTTTAGCGGCTGTTTGTCGTTCCTTTCTTTGCCGTTTATCTATTGCCTCTGCTGTTTGAGAGGCGCGTTATAGGCTCCTGCATTCATTAATTGTATTCAGGCGGGCTCGTTTCTGTATGTCCGTCAGTTGAGATGTTTTGTTTTGGAGCAGTGACTCCTTCGGTTGCGTTGTTTGAGAAGCGCGTTGTAGACGCCTGCGTTCATTGTTTTTATCCAGGCGGGCTTGTTTTTGTAGCCCCTTTAGTCAAGCTCTTTCTTTTTGGAGCCATGCCTGCTTTGCTTACGGCATTTCAGACGCGCGTTGTATGCGCCTGCGTTCATTGATTTTATCCAGGCGGGCTCGTTTGTGTATCTCTGTCAGTTGTGGTCTTTCGTTTTGAACCCGTGCCTGCTTTGCCTCCGCAGTTTCAGATGCGCGTTGTAGACGTCTATGTTAATTGTATTTGTCCATGCGGGCTCGTTTTTGTAGCTCCGTTAGTCGAGCTGTTTGGTTTTGGAGCCGAGACAGTTTTGCTTCTGCGGTTTCAGACGAGCGTTGTAGGCGCGCGCCCACGTTTAATGATTTTATCCATGCGGGCTCGTTTTTGTAGCTCCGTTAGTTGAGCTGGATCGTTTTGGAGCCGTGACCGTGACTCCATTAGTTATCCGTTGTCTACCGTTAGTAATATGGATAATTGCACTTACTGTTAATACGGAGCATTTTCTGTGGTTGTACTGTTAATAATGCATCACTGTAATGTGATTCACATATGCTATATGGTTTGGATGTGTGAGGATGCTGAAAGTTTAATACGGAGAGTTTGTTTATTGTTATTATCCGGACCATGCTGTGTAGTGTGGACATTTAGTTCAGAAGCGCGTTGTAGGCGCCTGCGCCTTTCGTACTATCTTTGCGGACCTTTGCGGACTCCGTAGTGTCTTCCGTTTGACTCTGGGGTGCAGTGCAGAATCCTCTTTTCTGTGTGGCGTTAGTTGAGCTCTTTCGTTTTTGAGCCGTGACTCCTTCGTTAGTTGAGCTCTTTCATTTTTGAGCCGTGACTCCTTCATTCGCGGTGGATCAGACTTCGCTTGCGGTTTATGAGACGCGCGCTGTAGGTGCCTGCGCACTATGTCTCCTGCGTCCATCGCCGTGTACCTGCGTCCGTGCCTTCCGGTTTACCATTCTCGGTTAGTAATATGGATTATGATATTAGGCATAATACAGAGGTACACAGTGGTGTTTTGCTTACTGCTGCCCAGCTTATGTGACATGGGTTCAAATCCCAGTTCAGGCACTCTCTTAGTGAAGCCTGCAACTTTCTTTGGGTGGGTTTTCTTTAGGTATTCTGGTTTCTCCCCACATTCAGAAGACAAGCACGTCAGATTAAGTACTGTTTCAAAACTGTCCTGGTGTGAGTGTGTCCTGTGATGAAATGACATATTCTCCAAAGCTGATATTTGCCTTGCTCCCAGTGACCTGGTATTGGTCTAACCAGTATAAACTTATATAGATGGTCTAATAAAGATTTTTTTCAAATCCTATCCATTGAATAAAAAGCAGAGGACAATTTTAGGGGTGCCCACGACTTCAGAAACAAGGTAGGAAATAACCCTGAATATAGCACCAGTCAAGTAAACACCTGCACTCAGGTATACTATGGCCAATCTACTAAAGAAAACTACAGCATCTGAAGAAAAGACCCAAACAAACACAGAGAACATGCAAACTGAACACAGAAAGCAAATTAGCCAGTACTATAAACCATCGTCCTATTGTTCAGACATAGCAGCACTAAATCACTACTCCACTTTGCTACTCACTCTTACACCAGACAAAAGTAAAATAAAATGTTAAATCTCACACAAAATGAAATTAATTAGCTTATTACAAGCACTGCACATTAGAAAAAAGTTACCTGCAGCTGGACATAGTCGTTGTCCTCAACACCTGAATCCATGAACTCTTGAGTCTGATCCATATTTGTCTTTATTTCCTCTGGATCAGACTTCCCTCTGTGCTTTACTTCAATGACCTTTGGATTCTGCCTGAAGAGAAGTTTGCTATTGGCATTAAGAATGGAAACAAGTCTTTTAACATCTTCAGGGACGGTTCGAGCAACCATCACAAACCTATCGAGGTGATCAGGTGTACCAGCAGTATTGGTATCATCTTGAAAAAGAGAGTCAATGTGCCATCCTAACTTTGCTAAGGCTTCAGCAGCTTCCTGCAGGATAAGTCCAGAATCCTCCACAATAGCTAACTGCTTTTGGAGCCGTGCCTGTAGGCTAATGTCTTTAAGATGTTTGGCATTGCCTCTCACATCTCGAGCAAAATCTAGGAAGTGAGCCATGGAGGCTGTAATCTCTTCAGTTGCAGATCTAACTTCTTCTAAGTGAACTGCCAGATGATGCCTTGCTCTCCACTGACTGCTGATGAACACCATAAGCCGTGACACTGGTTGACACACATCTGATTGAAGCTGTCCAAGCTTCATAATAGCTTCTTCTATGGTGAGCGTCACCTCTCTCTGTGGCTCTGGTGACAGAGATGTGGGTGGCAAAGAATCACAAGAGGAGGAAGATGATGTAGAGGCTGTGCTGTTGCGTTGGCTGTCTGCACTTTTGACACTTGAATTTTCTTCTTGCTCACAGTTTTCTATAACTGATTCTTTGGGTGCTGATATATCAACTGGCCCTCCTCCCATTATTTGTCCCTCTCTTCCCGTGGAACCACGTGGACGGTCATACATAGGGCAAGGCACTTCCCTGTGCATGATGGGGAATGTGGTGGAAGTCATATGAGACTGCAGGGGTGCAGGATTGTTGGACGATCTGCGGGGGGAATGTTCTCCCGAAGACTGGGGAACATCATACATACTCAGAACTGGAAATACCTGTTGTTTTACACTTGGGGGTACATCATATAGATCAGTATTGTTGGTTCTAGTTACACATTTATTTTCCACATTTGTGTCAATGGTGGACTTTGGGATGTCATAAACAGAACTTGTGTTTAGAGGAGTGGGTTTTTCTCCAGTTCGAGCAGGCAAGGTGTCATAGAAAAGTTGCCTTCCTGATATCCCGCCTTTTGAGGGCAGTGTGCCATAGGATCCCAGGCCAGAGGACTTCAGCTCCTGCTTTTCTGGAGAAACTGGAACATCATAGATCCAATCAGATTTCCGTGGATTTGGAAGTGTATTGTAACCAACGGTTAGCCTCTTTTGACCTTCTTCACTTGATGGGACAGGTATGTCATAACTGGGGTCCTGGCATATAGCTGGAGGAACTGCATAGACCTGGAGAAATAGATGTAAAGAGCGTTGAGTGGCAAATGTAAGATCAGAGAGCTGTATTAAAATGAATTGTGCCTTAAGATTAATTAACGCTTAAATCTGTATTTAATATGTGCTTTACAATATTGATCCGGAGAGTGTAAGAAATCATTTTACTGTGAATTATTGGCAATTACTAATTGATTTTGAGTCTTTCTGTATTGTACAAGTTTTGTATGGTAATCAGCTCTGGATAGTGACTGAAAGATCTAATCAAGACTATAAACAGATAAGACAAAGTTCCTATGCTGGGTTACAGGGCATACACTCCATGAGAAGCTTGGATAATTGAAGGGCCTGGTCAGCCCAGCTCGGTGACTGGCTGCCATGACTCACTAAGAGAAGTTCTTGTATAATGGAGGCACGATTATACTTAATCAGAAAGTATACATTATGTAAACTATTCCTTAAATAGCATGACAAGCAATTTGTGATAACAGAAGTTAATTCAGAAGACAAATAAGAGTAAGCTTCCATAGTAGTCAGTCAGTCATTGTCCAACCTGCTATATCCTAGCACAGGGTCACGGGGGTCCGATGGAGCCAATCCCAGCCAGCACAGGACGCAAGGCAGGAAGAAATCCCAGGGAGGGCGCCAGCCCACCGCAGGCTTCCATATTAGTGCAATTTTAATTTCCAATCATGAGCATCAGAAGTGCAAGCTCATTCTGCTCTGGAGCTTTAATTACAAATCATTTTTCCTTGGCTCATCCAACAACAAAACCAAACTAATGTGAAGTCATCCTATCTCCCAGTGTCAAGTGTAGAAAAATCTTATAGTTTATAATTTACTATGAAATATATTCTGTTTGCTTTACAAAGTAACTTATGATGGATGTCATATAAAATAAAGATGAAATGATTATGGCTTATAAAATGTAGCAAATTAGGTCCCTCTGTGGGGACTTACCCAGAGTCTGATAGCTCTCCTGGTCTCTTACCACGCCAAATGGGAGTCTAAATTACATGCCCTTTTTTACATTAAGTGTCATCAGTAGTGGTGGCTAGGAAATGTGACTTTTAGCTGATGTTCTGGATTATAAAACCCAACTTCCAGAGTTGGCTCAATGTGTGACCTTCAGCAAATCACTTAACTTGCCAGTGCTCAGACTAAGCAATTATATATTATAAAATGCTTATGGGCAGTATTCACTGTAGAAGATTTTAGATAAACTATTAACCTATAATTCTTTTTCAATATGTATTAATGTAACTGGAAAGTGTAATAAAGCTATAAAATGCTATATATGGTCATGCATGCGTATTGGAGGATTTCCTTCCGGGCTCATCTGATGTATGTAACTCCAGGATGAGAGGGGGTGCTGTCGCTAACAATGTTGTCTTCCTATCCCTCCTCAGTGCCCTCTTTGCAAAATGATGGCAACTGACTCCACCCCTTCTGGTCAGAACTCTATAAAGAAGGAGGCATTTTTTTGTGGAGCAAGCAGGCAGCAGGACTGCCTTGAGTGGCTGTGTTTTTATTTTCTTTGTTTTACAAATCATTTACTGTGTCAATGTATTCTTGGGGCAGCACGGTGTGCTGCTGCCTCGCAGTAAGGAGACCTGGGTTCGCTTCCTGGGTCCTCCCTGCATGGAGTTTGCATGTTCTCCCCGTGTCTGCATGTGTTTCTTCCAGGTGCTCCGGTTTCCTTCCACAGTTCAAAGACATGCAGGTTAGGTGCATTGGCGATCCTAAATTGTCCTGTGTGTGTGTGTGCCCTGCGGTGGGCTGGTGGCCTTCCCAAGATTTGTTCCTGCCTTGCGCCCTGTGTTGGCTGGGATTGGCTCCAGCAGACCCCTGTGTTGGGATATAGCGGATTGGATACTGACTGACTGACTACACGTATTTTGGTTCTGTTTCATGAATTTTTTTGTTTTCTTTAAAAAATTAATATTATTGATGGTTCTCATTCTTTTGCTTGGTTCTGTCTTGATAATGTCAGGAAGCTACTTCATTGCGATGTTTCATTGTGCATGGATCAACAGATTATGTATCGATCTGTTTAAGAGTTAAGGATTACATGCTCTATACTAAAAATAAACACTCTCCTTAAAAAAGATAGTTATCTAATAAAAGTTCAGTCCATTGTATAAACTTAACTGACACTTGAATTTGTGAATTTCCCCTTGGGATTAATAAAGTATGTATGTATGTATGTATGTATGTATGTATGTATGTATGTATGTATCTATCTATCTATCTATCTATCTATCTATCTATCTATCTATCTATCTATCTATCTATCTATCTAGTATATATATATATATATATATATATATATATATGTATGTATGTATGTCTTGGATTCTTGAGGACATTGCTATACGTATAAAATATCAAAGAGCAGGGTGAGGTGCTCACCGTTGGTGTTTCAAGTTCTATGAATGCTATGAAATACTTGTATTCTAGTGAGTTTTACTGGGGTTGGTGTTAGTGTATTGAGCGTACTGAGAGACATGTATTACAGTGAGGAGCTATTTAGTCTAGAGTGTTTCTATGTTAGGTCTGTGATGTTTAAGAAAATGCCATCCCTAAAGCTTCTGCCACTCCAGGCATCTGCCTAGTTCATTTAAATGGTTCAACCAATCCTGCTGCCACCAAACACATGACTAACAATTTACTTATTCTTTAGCATGGAGAGACACTCCCATTGGTCAAACTCTTCACAAGAAAAAACAAAGGACAGATCTGCAATATAAATGTGTAATCTGAAGTCTGCACATTGACTTTATTTTAGTGTGCTAAAGGAATTCAAGTCAAATCAATGTATTTTTTGCAGCTCTTTTTATGGATTGGACTGATGTAACAAGTTTACAGGTAAAATGTAAATTACAATGTTTAAAAATGCAGATTAGCTTGGTTTAAAAAAATGTAGTGTGAAATCGCCTAAGTGACCAAGAGTGTTCTTCACATTGATAGTAGTGAATTAAACCTTAAGGTGGAGTACTACCCTGAAAGAACAGGTGAAACTTATCTGAACTTAACCGACAAAATCTGGGTCAATCCTACTGTACATTGAACACTACTTTCTCAATTAAAAGCCTTGCTACTGTCAAAACTCTTTGTTTCCACAACTTCAAGTGCCTACCTGCAAGCATTTCTCATTTTGCAGTCCTTGCTTAATTTCTCCTTACTTTACAGGTCCAATGGTAATCACTTCTCACTATCACTAATGACATTTACAAATGCGCCAACTCTCCTTTATCAGAACCCTGCTATACCAACTGCTAATAGCAATTCACATGGTAATTCAACTGAGATAATCCAAAATGGACAGAATTCACACATTCTCGTGGAGAGCTATAAAACATTTTCAATTTAAAGACCCTGGCAAGTAGCTTTGTTCAGTTTATCTCTTGCAACTAAACACCCTTCACTCAGTCCTACACATTGACATTTCCTAGAACTAACTTAGCAAAGTCACCATTCCCATAAGCATATGAAACAAACTAATTTATAGCACACTTATTGTAGAAAACAGATTCTACTCTGATTTTGCTGAGAGCCAGCATGTGCTTGGAGGTAAATGTCACCTGAAGACTTGTTCTTTCAAGCCATTATTAATCTTCTACAAATCAAGTAAGAAAATAGTTTTTGTGGATTAGAAAATGAATGGGTTGCTGAAATTGAAAGTGAAAGTGAAATTATTGTGTTTCACTCTGTAACTTACATTTCCTTCATTTCCAATGCACGCTTTAGTCATTCCAGGAATATCGTACCACTGGTGTGGAGGTTTTTCTAATTCAGTCTGTGAGACAAATTGAGAATGCTTCCGTATGCCAGGTGGGGCTGACTGCATCTGAGGCAAACAGAACAGATGCTATTAGAACAAATTATTAAACAAGATGAAAGCCACCCCAAATTGCTATTGCTGTTTTTTATAATGTGAAGTAGCTTGTAACCTAATGGCATTAGCTAATGAAAAAATGCAAACAAACCACATTATTGATATAAAGTGAGCTAAAGAATGTTTGGACTTACTGTGAACTGTGAAGAACGCCTCTGAAGAGTGGGGACATCATATACTTCCTTCTGAGTTTTGCCAGGATAGCTCAAACAGGAACCTGCTGTTCCTCCAGAGAATGGCAGGGCCTGCACAGCAAAAGCATGAAACCACATTAAAAAAAACATTTATCCTCAGGCTCTTCATAGCATCTGCTACTCTGCTATGCACGTGTGTGGTGTGACGGGTTTCCTTCAGTCTACCACAGGAATTTTTTTTTGCAGCTGCTGAATCAAACACAAATTTTACTTAAACTTGTTGCAAACTGAAGCAGTTGTGTCAATTCAAGTGGACTTGTTTCACAATATGTACTGGCAAAAGTATGATTAAAACAGACAACACAAATGACTTGCTTTATAGTTATGTTTAAGGCAACATGCTGCATAATTTTCTCAAATGTGAAAGTTACCAAAATTAAACTACTGTCCTAGGCGCATCCAAATGAAGTTACATGCTTTATGCAGCCAAGAGTTTGATATTACAAAGCCAGTAATGGCATAATGCAAAGTTTTCTATGCAATAGGTCATTATCTTCCTATATAAGTCATGCTGGTAACAAACAAAAACAATACAGCCATACCTCAAAATTGACATGTGTAACAGATTGTGGCAGTGGTCGAGTAATCTGATTCTTAAACAACTGCCTCTTTGGCTGAAGTTATGGACCATTTTCTTATCAGACTACTGCAATTATACGGTGGAGGGGCCATCAGCTTAAAGAAGACATGCATTCCAGAGCTGGCTGATGTTGTGGTTCACTGTTGCCTTCTGGGGCTGCACAGATAACATTGACTCCTGTCCACAGTGACACTTCACTGAAAAAGTGTTACATGTCTGCTGCCTAAAGATGTTGGTAAAAACTGATTTGGATAGCTCAGGAAATGCAAATAAAACAGACAACAGTGCAGGACTAAGCTACTGTCTACCAAAATTTCAGTGACGGAACTGACTTAAAGGCAGATGAAGCGTGTTTAAAAAACAATCAGCCATTTTCATCCATCACAGGTTACATTCAGGCCCATATTTCCACACACTGACATGGTGCAAATTTGGAGTTATCAATTTACATAACACATGTCTCTGGAATGTGGGAGACAAACTCACAGAGAATGTGCAAACTCCACACAGACTGAGACCAAGCATGCGATTCAAACTCAGGAGGGGGCTCAGGAGTTGTGAGGTATCAGTACTAACCCCCTATGCCATGCTGAACCACCCTTTTTAGGTCTGGTTACTGTTTTGTAAACAACAGACCCGGAACAACCTCCAGCCTCCGTGACACTGAACTGAGTTCAGCAGGTTAGGTGAGGGATGAATGAATGAACAGGTTTTCCACACTTTTTTGCACAATTTACTTTCTTTTGTATTAACCTTTTTTATCATTACTGAATGATCAAATGGTGAATGTATGTTCACATGTTCTGGTTACATCTAACAAATAAAATGTGGTCACATGGTTAGTAGCAAAGAAATGAATGTAGAACATAAAAAAGTCTATCCATTTTTCAACCTGTTTAATCATTAAAACTTTACAGTGACAGGCAGTCCATCCTGTCCAATTTAGAGTTTATAATGAACCCAATGCTCATATCTTTCATATCTTTAATATAAAAAAAACTATAGCTGAAAGAGACCAGCCCATGCAGACACGAGGACAATTTGTACACTTTACACAAATGTTGAACAAACTGTGATTGTAATCCAGTTCAATGCGGCTGTGAATAAAACGGCACTTAACCGCCGTGCCACCAAGCGGCTCAGGAAAAATCTCTTAAAAACAGTACTTAAAGGTAAAAAAAAAATATCCAGTGCAGTGATTTGATTTTTGCTTTGGTCAAAAGCTAATAAAAGTATTTTATATTCCCTTAAAATAAACATAAGTAAAAACAACAAGCTATCTAGAAAATCAAGCATCCTAAATTAAGGAGTTAAGGACATTCAGACCAGCTGTTTCAATCGCTTATACAGTGGAACCTCGGGTCACAAACGTCTCGGATCACGTACAAATCGGGTTAGGACCAAAAAGTTCGACAAACTTTTGCATCTGTTTACGACTACACACTCGAGTGACGAACAAGCCAGTTTCCCTTCTGGTTCGTACGTGCCAATGATTTCCGCAAGTGTTCAGTCTCTCCCTGTGCAGCGAGCGAGAAGGCAGTTAAAGAATGCACCGGGCTTGTTTTTAACTCTTTTAGGGCGGATGTCGACTTTTGTCAACAGGAGAGGTTGAAGGTGAATGTCGACAAAAGTCGACATCCAGGGATAGGGGGCGACAATCAGCTGTTAATGGCGACAAATCTCACTGTCACGTCACAGGCATTCCCTCTGTGCTTGGAGGAATGCTAGACTCGTTGACTCGGCAAATAAACATTGCGTGTGCGTGAGTTGCGAAATGTAAACAAAGGCAAGATGGCACCGACATGTGAAAAGGCAGCGAAGCAAGTGCAGAAAAGAAAACACTCGGCAGACGATGTTTTGCGCATTATCGCGGAGTCGGACTCTTGATTTTTCAGAATCGGACTTTATTGGCAGTGATCAGGAGATCAAGCAAGAGAGTTAGAAGCAGGCATCAGCTGATCAGACACCAGCCGATGCCGCGCCAGCGGATCTGCTGCCAGTTGAGTGCCTTGTCGCAGCTGATGCATCTACGGCAAGGTTCGCATGGGATAAATACACAGACATTGATCCGTTGAGAGACGATCTGGCTACCGGAGTTTACAAGACGGCATGGCTTGCTGTTGGACACGACAGATCACCAGCTGCTGTACTTCAGGCTGCTCTCTCCTGATGCTGCTTTTCAGCTACTGTCAGACGAGACAAACAGGTAGGCAGAGATTTTTTTTGAATCGTGGGCTGCGTTTGCATCGCATTCTCGTTTTTCAAAGTGGAAACCCACAATGAAAGACGAGATGAAGCGCGCTGTGGCATTACAAATAGAGATGGGACAGAACTGGTGATATAACTTCAGGGAGCATTGGTCAAAACGTGTTTTGTCAATTGGTGGCTTAGGTACGTGCTGCTGCAAAGTTTTATTCACTTCTGTAATAAACAGAAGCAAATCCCATGGGGTTAGCCAGGCTATAATGCCATACATAAAGTTCATAAAGTTTCAGAAGATGAAAAGAGGTGACAATACGGTTTTCATGCAGGCAGAAAACTTGGTGGTAGTGGCATGGCACGATGGCAAATGGGTGACTTGTCTCTCTACAGTACACACTAACAATATATGTTAGAAAGTGCAGCAACAGACAATTGAAAAATAGGCACCAAAGCAACACATATTGTAAGGAGTGCAATGTGGCAATGACTGAAATTGGCTGCTTTGAGCGAGATCAGACTTTGCTGTGTAAAATGTATGTGATATGTATGTGAAATCATAGAGTATGCAGGCTCATACAACATGCAAGACAGTAACATTTGTCAAAAGTAAATATTTTTTGTTGATTTGATATGTTAAACAATTGATTTGTGTTCTTTTTTAAAAAATGTTAGTTTTTGGAAAAATATTCAGCCCTGGGAGAAAAGAAACAAAAAAAAAATTAGCCCTAAAAGAGTTAGAGAGACTGATTCGAGCATTGTTTTAACCTCATTGTATTTAATGAAGACTTTTTTCTATTGGATTTTAACCTCCACTTCACTTCTGTTCACATCGATTGGTTCGTAGCGTGCATTGTTGCAATGTTACTTTTCTTGGTTGTTTATTAAATTACGGATTTTTCAAATGTTCATGTTTTCCCTGTGCTTAAAACTCATTAAAAAAAAGTGTTTACAGTGATCGGTTCGTAGCGTGCATTGTTGCAATGTCACTGTTCTTGGTTGTTTATTAAATTACGGATTTTTCAAATGTTCATGTTTTCCCTGTGCTTAAAACTCATTAAAAAAAAAAGTGTTTACAGCGAGCGGTTTGTAAGGCTATAGCGTGAATTCTTGCAATGTTACTTTTCTCTGTTCAAGGATTTCTCAGTGTTATTCAATGTTTTTACATTTAGTTTACTATTACGCTGTGAATTCTATGGTATGATTAACTATTTTTGTGCTTAAAAATCTTTAAAAAAAATATATTTACATACAGTTTGTAGGCCTGGAATGGATTAATTGTATTTACATACAATCCTATGAGGGAAATTACTTCGGGTTACGACCAAATCGGGTTACAACCAGAGTGTTGGAACAAATTAGTCGTGACCCGAGGTTCCACTGTACAATATATAGGATCCATAATATGCAAGGATGACATGAGGATTGTGTGATTGGGTAGCCTCTTTTACATATGATATTGTGATAAAGCATGTATTTAGAAAAAAAAATTTAAATGTTTATTATAATTTACAACATAACAAGGTCAGAATCAGTAACATCTTAAAAAAAAAAAAAAACTCTACTCACAGAAAGATAAGATTTTGTTGTATGTGTGTTCTAGTCAGAAATACCAGATCAGAAACAGTATAAACTAAGAACTAGAGATCTCTACATCTTTCTCTTTCGGCTGCTCCCATTAGGGGTTGCTGCAGCGGATCATCTTTTTCCATATCTTCCTGTCCTCTGCATCTTGCTCTGTTACAACCATCATCTGCATGTCTTCTCTTTATATGCAAGTTGTAAATATGAATGAACAAAAAAACAAGTTTGACCTAGCCCAAGGGCAACAGTGAAAAAATGTGAGTTGGTAGAAGTTTCAAGGACAGTTCAAGGAAATTATACCTAAACAGGATTAAGTTAAAGGGAACGAGAGAGGAAACACCTTACATTTCAATGTCCCATCAACTCATGAGGTTTACCAAGCCAGGAAAACTAAGAAATTTTATTTCATCTATCCAGAAACCACACCAGATCAGTGAACAACCAGCATACTAAGATGAAAAGCCACCTGGTTATTTAGGCATTTTGGATGCCTAGACACTTAACAAGATCAGTTGCTATCTGGTCATGCTTAAAAAAAAAAAAAAGAAAGAAAGCAAGTACTCCGATGTAATAGGAGAATAAGCAGAAAGGTCAGAAACAAAGCGAAGATGAAACCTGGAAGATCAGAAATACTAGTGACTAATGCCAAAATGCAAGACAAAATTTCATGGTCAGAAAAAATCAAAAGACATTCTAAACCAGAGAATCAAAGAGTATTTACTCAAAGCAGCAATAAAAGGGTTTTGGTGAATCCATGTATTTGGAAACCGAAACAACTTTGAGGTGCTATTGCAATACAGCAGCTGTCTTAACAATGGAAGCTCAAACTAGCAATCTTGATAAATAAACAAAATGAGGGTGGAAATGATACACATAATTATATTCAAACAAAACTAAGGCAAAAAACGGAATTAACCACCAGAATCATTGGGGTAAAAAGAAAGACAAAACAGGGACTACTAGAAGTTCTACAAAAAACAAATAACGAGGGTCCTGACACTATCCATCCAGGCTGTACTGGTATTATTTTATCACACTCATTTTACTTTGCTTCTGTTTTGGACATATTAATGAATGCTAAAATACAGAATACATAAATCAAAGTGTATACTTTTTCTTCTGTTTGTTCTGGTGTTCTATCATGTCAAACGGGTATACAGATATAAGAGAAAGGAACCAGTCAACCCTGACAGTAACCAGAAGTGAAGATGCAGATTGCAGCTGCATCTTTGTGACAGGCAATATATTGAGTGTAAACATTTGAGGGCTATAGTGGAGATACAGGACACTCTGTTCAGGTCTATGAAATAAAGAGTCTGACAGTAAGAACAGAGGGTCCTTTAATGATAAAACAGAGGACATGGGCTCAACTTTAGTCACAGGCAAAGGGCTGAGCTGTAGCAGGTTATGTGACTTCAACATAAACTATACAATATAAAATTCCTCTGCATGTCCTGGTGTACAAAAGAAACACCACCATGCACCCAGTCTCAAACCCGGGACCTTTGGATTATAAGGCAGCAGTTCTTACCTGTGAACCATTCAAAAATACATGTAAATTCCCTGCCGATTGATATTTGAGCTTGAGTTTTTAACTCATTGACAGCCACATGTAAATCAAATGCTTTTTTTTCCTTTGGTTATATTCTTGCAAAAAAGCACCTGTGTTTATTTGATATTTGGACTAAAGTCTTCACACATTATGCACTTCTCATCATTATTAGTATAACAGCTTCTGCTTTAGGTATGTGTTCAGCATTTCTTATATTTCTCACATTTCCTTTCATCCTACACTTACCCAGATCTTTGTAGACACGGAACACACATGAAATGCATGTATTTCAAACAACGAGATACTATATTATTTACCCTATGCAACTCCAGGCACCCCAGACGCATAATAAGGAGCCTTGGTTTGAGCTGGGAGACGTTTTTGCCCACGAGCTGTGCTCCGTCAAGGCAGGGGAATTGGACAGCAGGCTGCTTGCTGTTTGTGCTGATCGACGCATTTACAAAACAAAAGATTCTGAAGGTAGAGGTGTGAAGGGATTTAAGGTAGGCCAGGAGTTTTTTCGTAGGTTTCAGGAATTCTAGTGTTAGTGTCTGTTTGTAGGGTATGGGTATGAGTATGGAGGGTTTTTCTCTAGTCACTCTGGTTTTCCTCCCACATCCCAAAGACAAACGTGTTGGTTAACTACTGATCCTAAGTTAACCTCTTGTTGGCTTTTGAGCCCTATGAAGGAGTTGTGCCCTCTGCAGAGTTGGTTCTTGCTTTGTGCCCAAGGCTCCATCTTCCCACGACACTGAATTGGATTAAGTGTGTTTAAAAATATTACATCATGTTTAGGAATAAGAAATGTTGAAGCCAGCTGTTGTATTAAAACAAGTTTTTCAACAAGGAAGAACAAATGGTAGACGGCTTAGACAAAATTTCACATAATTCCAGAAATGTTTGCCTTTACACAGAGATGTGTAAATACATGGACTATACTGCCTGGAAATACTCTTTAATGCAGCACTTCTGTGAACTTCACATCTCAAATTTACACTAAAGAAATTAAGTAAACAAAATTGAAAAGCAGTTTTGGGCTGAATGGTTTGCTCTCTGACTTGAATCCAGATGTATATTGAACAAATAAGAGTGCCCTCTGAAAAGAATCAATTACTGTTAACACAAGATGGAAAGGCAAAATGATATACTATACCACAAAGCATATTATTAAACTTGAAAACAAACAGATCACAGTAATATGGAAATAAATTCCAGGCATCACTCTGCTAACATACTTACACAATCTTAAACTTAACTATGTAAACTTGTTCTTTTAATAAAAGGATTAAAATGAAAATATCAGAAAAAGAACATTGCCAGTAAAAGAAGGGAAATATATAAAGAAGAAGATGTATATGTTAGATGGTTAATGGTGTCAGTTTTGGGGTAAGACTGCAAGAGAACAGAATGATAGTGTTTCCCTGTCTGACAAAAATGCTTCAACAGTACCTCCAGCTTCCCATTGTCTGCCTATTTCAATAACTTCATTCCCTCAGCTCTGGATAAAAGCCCACTTATCTAATCAGCATTGCATACTGAGTGAGCATGAGCAATAAATTAAAACTGAACAAAAGAGTCCCTTGACTGTAGGAGTGAGTAGATGGATTTATCTAGCGTTCACACTAACAGCGCTCCCTCCCCCATGCTGCTCCTTTGTGTAAGAGTTGCTTGGTACCAGGGCAGAAAGGCAGATTTGAGTGTCCAAGCTAGCACTGGTATTTAGAAAGCTCAGCTCTAAATCTCTTACATCTTATCTAATAAGGATACATTAGAAGGACAGTGATAGTCAGACTACCATCAGCACAATTTCATGTACCTTATTACCATGTTTCCACCTTACAAAGGAAATGTGTTTATCATGTTGTGCATTCATCTTATTTTGTAGCTATGACATTTTTTTCTTAATGTTGCATGCCAGAAATTAAGATCTATGGTAGTAATTTGGTAATTGCAAACAGACTTCACAGTAAATGTTAACTTTTATCTTTCTAAATCATTTCCCCACTTAGCACAGGATGGCAATCACATGTAAATCAGATCTGTGTTTGGTCTAGTCTAATTTTACAGAGAAAGCAAATGACTACGTTTTTCACACTACTTTACATTTGGATTGTTTCCTTTTTAACTTCACTTTCTTTCAGAGTTGACATTTCAGGGAACTAATACATTCTTCAAACATCAGTCACAGATATTTTAATTAGTAACCCCTTAAAACAAAAACTAGCAACATAAATCACTCAGTGATTAAAAATGCATTATCAGAGAGTCTAGCAATCTGGCAGTTGATTAGGTCAGTTTGATAACTATGAGTATCCTGCAATAATCAACATGCTTGTGGGGTCTATACATGATTTTGATAGAGTAAAATCAGAATTTAATCTGTTGTTCTTTGTGAATTAATATACAGTACATTGACTACTTAGCCAAGTTCCTCCTTCCGGAATGTAGTACAGAGAACTTATTCTGTGTTCCATTACATAATTGTCTCTTCTATCACAGTTATACAACTTTTCATTTAGATTATGTGCTGTGCTTGTGACAGTACGGGTTAGGTCCACCCACCCACTTCTCTTTGGGCACTTCTCGAACCTGCCACCTCCAATAACATAACCAAGGATGAGGCAAATGAGGACAGACACATAGCAAGGGGTAGATGCATTAGTGAACAGTGCTTTTATTAAAAAGAAAACAAGTGATCCAAAAACAGTGCAGTGCATCTTCATAAATAAGTTATCCTTAAAAAAACAGAGCTATGGAGGTTAAAAACCAGCATAAATAAATCCATAAAATCAAGGTTAAAACACAGCAGGAATGTTCTCTAAAAATTTCAGTTCCCGGTGTTTCCCCTTAAAATTGACGTCTCCTCTACTTACCCCGCACAGGGCCTCGCAGTAGAGGAAGATACCTAACTAACAGGCACTGCCAACCTTCTTTCCTAGCTCTGGGTCCCTACTGTTCCATTAGGGTGCCACGTTGAACCCTATCTCTTTTAGGTTTATGTCCCTGGAGCCCTATGTGGCCACAGCAGGGTGCTGTGCCAACACTTGTGTGGTAGAGTTGCTTAACCAACAGGTGACTCCAGCGCCCTGAACCAGTCATCTGGAGCGTACCTCTTCAGCCCCTGAGCATCAGCTCCACAATCTCCCGAGGGGCACTCCTCCTGGGTCTCACACCACCTCTATTCCATTCCTACCTTCTTCTCTCTCTTTCCTCTTTAACCTTTGCTCTTTCTCTTTCTGACGATCTTTCATCTGTTTCCCTTCTCTGTCGTGAGCCACCTCTTATATTCGCCTGCCTAATTGGGAGCAGGTGCACCACTGAGGTGCCTGACTGATCCACCCAACTCTGCAAGTGTATGTAACGCAATCAGCCAACACCTCAATTAACCGCGGAGTGAAGCGCACTTGCACACACCTGTGCCCAATTGGAGCCTGCACTTTTGCTGCACAATTATTTATTTAAATTTTGCCTGAGCCAAGGAACCATCTATCACATACCTCCATCCACAAGGCCGCCAGTTGCACGGGAGGGCACCACCCTTCTCTCAACCCAGTGCAATTCGTGGCCCGGGTCTGTAGCATGGCTCTTTACGACACTAAAATCAATAAATAATTAAAGCACTAAAACAACCCCATGACACAAAACTTAAGCCCTTTAAAAAGCAGGATATTAAGAGAATAACAATTTTAAAAGACCATAAAATCATTAATGCAATAAGTAAAGTCCATTAAAAGTTCAAAGTTCTAAAAACATCCTCCTTAGGCTTGAATCTCGTGGGTTCCTTAACACTAGAATTACCATAGCCTACGAAAAATCTCGTAGATCCGTCCAACCTTAAAACGCTTCGCACTTCTCCGTCAGCGTCTTTTGTCCTTCAGATGTGTTGATAAGCAGCAAACAGCAAGCAGTCTGCTATCACATCCCACCACCGGCACACAGTTTTCTCAGCTCAAGTCTGCTTACCTACTTGTCAGTTGCTAAGAGCTGTATAGAGTGAGAAGTAATGTAAAATGACACCTTTTATAAATACTATACCGTTATTTGGAACACTTGCATTTCATGTGTGTTCCATGTCTACAACGATCTATGCACAGTAAACACATCATTAAAACAGAATCGTTTTTCATGTTTTAGTAACAATTGACAAAATGTAGGCATGAAGTGTATAATGTGTGAAGCCTGAATTCCAAATATCTTTATACACTTTCACAAAAGATAAAAGTATAACAGAACAAATGCGCTTTTTTCTAAGACTATAACCGAAGAAAAAGAAAGCAGGTTAGTGCTGTGTGTTGTCCTGACTTCTTGGGTAATATACTGGTTAGAGCTGCCAACTCCAACTCACAAGGTTCTGTGTTCGAGTCTTAACGTCTTCCAAAATAAACGTTTTGAGTAATGAGCTGTTCTTATTGTTAATATTATACAATAAAAGCATACATTTGATTTGCGACTGTAACAGCCGCTGTAAATGTAAAGTACTTTTCAAAGTTAGAGTCTTTTTTTTATTTTTACTAGTTTTACTTTATTTACTTATCTTCCTACAGCATAAAGTCACAAGTATACTGCAGAGCTTCCTCTGTTTGATTGTCAAGGGCATGCTCACAAATTACACGTGTAATGCCACGAAAAATACCTGCTGACACTTTAGTACCCGAGCAATGGTACGAGAATGCAGTTAGACTTTTTTTGGGCACATACACCACGCTAGTGTTTAGATTTGGACGGTGTAGCGTTGGCGAGCTCTGTAAGCCATGCTGTTTCTTTGAAGGACAGGTGATTGGCAGGATGACGCCGGACTTTTGCCTTTACGCCTGGTGCAGCTGCGTTGTAATTTTATGTGAGTCGACATTTCTTGTGGGGAGGGCTTCTGTTTTCTCCGATCTGAGTTCACCTCTGTTATAGCACATCTTTATTTGAAAACAGCAGTGTCAGATCGGGGCGAGCGTGAACGCTAACTTTGACAAGCACTATAAATTTACAGCGGTTGTTACAGACGTAAATCAAATGTATGTTTTTATTGTATAATATTAACAATAATAGCAGCTCTCTACTCAAAACGTCAAACTTGAGAAGCTGCCAGCATCGAACCCAGAAGCTCTTGATTGGGAGTCAGCAGTTCTTAGCATTGCACCACGCAAGCTGTCACATCAGCCGCTTACTGCAACCTGCTTTCTTTTTTCTTCAGTTTTATTCTTGAATAAAAGCGCACTTGTTCTGTTATACTTGTACTTTTTGTGAAAGTGTTTATATGATATTTGGACTTCAGGCTTCACACCAATCATTCTCAGTCATGCACACCACTCACATCCACGTCCACAGTTTTCCCAGTCTCGTTCGCGCACAAGTTCTGACACGGTTTTATATACAATCATCAGATTCGTATGTTAACAGTTCCCACACACAACTGCTGACTCCCAATCAAGAGCTTCTGGGTTTGATGCTAGCAGCTTCTCAAGTTTACCGTTTTGAGTAGAGAGCTGCTGTTATTGTTAATATCCATCCATCCATTATCCAACCCGCTGAATCCAAACACAGGGTCACGGGTATTGTTAATATTATAAAATAAAAACATACATTTCATTTACGTCTGTAACAACCGCTGTAAATTTATAGTGCTTGTCAAAGTTAGCGTTCATGCTCGCCCCGATCTAACACTGCTGTTTTCAAATAAAGACGCGCAATAACAGAGGTGAACTCAGATCGGAGAAAACAGAAGCCCTCCCCGCAAGAAATGTCGACTCACATAAAAGAACAACGCAGCTGCACCAGGCGTAAAGGCAAAAGTCCGGCGTCATCCTGCCAATCACCTGTCCTTCAAAGAAACAGCACGGCTTACAGAGCTCGCCAACGCTACACTGTCCAGATGTAAACACTAGCGTGGTGTATGTCCCCAAAAAAAGTCTAACTGCATTCTCATACCATTGCTCGCGTACTGAAGTGTCAGCAGGTATTTTTCGTGGCATTACACGTGTAATTTGTGAGCATGCCCTTGACGGTCAAACAGTGGAAGCTCAACAGTTCACTTGTGACTTTATGCTGTAGGAAGATAAGTAAATAAATCAGCTCGCATGTTATTTATTTGAATCAAATAAAGACGCACTATAGCTATTTATCTATCCCCTTAGCTGTTTTTATATATATTATATAATAACAGTTACAGTGGTGTGAAAAACTATTTGCCCCCTTCCTGATTTCTTATTCTTTTGCATGTTTGTCACACAAAATGTTTCTGATCATCAAACACATTTAACCATTAGTCAAATATAACACAAGTAAACACAAAATGCAGTTTTTAAATGATGGTTTTTATTATTTAGGGAGAAAAAAAATCCAAACCTACATGGCCCTGTGTAAAAAAGTAATTGCCCCCTTGTTAAAAAATAACCTAACTGTGGTGTATCACACCTGAGTTCAATTTCTGTAGCCACCCCCAGGCCTGATTACTGCAACACCTGTTTCAATCAAGAAATCACTTAAATAGGAGCTGCCTGACACAGAGAAGTAGACCAAAAGCACCTCAAAAGCTAGACATCATGCCAAGATCCAAAGAAATTCAGGAACAAATGAGAACAGAAGTAATTGAGATCTATCAGTCTGGTAAAGGTTATAAAGCCATTTCTAAAGCTTTGGGACTCCAGCGAACCACAGTGAGAGCCATTATCCACAAATGGCAAAAACATGGAACAGTGGTGAACCTTCCCAGGAGTGGCCGGCCGACCAAAATTACCCCAAGAGCGCAGAGACGACTCATCCGAGAGGTCACAAAAGACCCCAGGACAACGTCTAAAGAACTGCAGGCCTCACTTGCCTCAATTAAGGTCAGTGTTCACGACTCCACCATAAGAAAGAGACTGGGCAAAAACGGCCTGCATGGCAGATTTCCAAGACGCAAACCACTGTTAAGCAAAAAGAACATTAGGGCTCGTCTCAATTTTGCTAAGAAACATCTCAATGATTGCCAAGACTTTTGGGAAAATACCTTGTGGACTGATGAGACAAAAGTTGAACTTTTTGGAAGGCAAATGTCCCGTTACATCTGGCGTAAAAGGAACACAGCATTTCAGAAAAAGAACATCATACCAACAGTAAAATATGGTGGTGGTAGTGTGATGGTCTGGGGTTGTTTTGCTGCTTCAGGACCTGGAAGGCTTGCTGTGATAGATGGAACCATGAATTCTACTGTCTACCGAAAAATCCTGAAGGAGAATGTCCGGCCATCTGTTCGTCAACTCAAGCTGAAGCGATCTTGGGTGCTGCAACAGGACAATGACCCAAAACACACCAGCAAATCCACCTCTGAATGGCTGAAGAAAAACAAAATGAAGACTTTGGAGTGGCCTAGTCAAAGTCCTGACCTGAATCCAATTGAGATGCTATGGCATGACCTTAAAAAGGCGGTTCATGCTAGAAAACCCTCAAATAAAGCTGAATTACAACAATTTTGCAAAGATGAGTGGGCCAAAATTCCTCCAGAGCGCTGTAAAAGACTCATTGCAAGTTATCGCAAACGCTTGATTGCAGTTATTGCTGCTAAGGGTGGCCCAACCAGTTATTAGGTTCAGGGGGCAATTACTTTTTCACACAGGGCCATGTAGGTTTGGATTTTTTTTTCTCCCTAAATAATAAAAACCACCATTTACAAACTGCATTTTGTGTTTACTTGTGTTATATTTGACTAATGGTTAAATGTGTTTGATGATCAGAAACATTTTGTGTGACAAACATGCAAAAGAATAAGAAATCAGGAAGGGGGCAAATAGTTTTTCACACCACTGTATAAAGACACTTGTTCATGTTAATTGTAGTCTCAATTGTTAAAAATAATATTTTAAAAGGAGCATCCCACATGAAAATACAACGATATGTTTGACTGACAGTGCATACCACTTTATATGGTTAAAAAGAAAAAAAATAACACTTTCTTTCCAGCGGGGAATCTAACTCGGGTCTCTAAGGCACAACAGGCCTGCTGTACACTGATTGGCTGAGCAGTCTGTGTCAACTATCCGTGACTTAGTATGTATCGTGATCGTGATTTAGAGAGAATAAAAGTGAAAAAAAAATGGAAACTTTTACAAGTCCTATAAATGTACACCATGTGTTACAGACGCAAACCAAGTGTATGTGTGTACTGTATAATATTAACAATAAGAGCAGCTCATTACTGAAAACAGCGAATATAGGAGTGAGTAAGGATCGAACCAGGGACTCTTGATTACACCAGGGACGCTTGATTACAAGTCCGCAAATCTTACCACTACTCTACAGAAACTATTGTGTTTTCTTCAACCTTTTGTTAAAGTGTTTACTTGATCTTTTGACATCATGCTTCGTATATTATATAGTTTATGCCTATATTTTGTCATTTACTACTAAAATATGAAAAATGTTTCTGTTTTAAAAATGTGTTTACACAGATTACTGTAGAAACGGAACACACATTAAATGTGTGTGCTCCAAATAACGATCTATTATTTCCACTCTAAAACTCTAGCAGTTCAGTCACTCCCAGATAATCAAACAAGGCATGAGCTGGGAAAACTTAGTGAACGTTCTGCGACGGTGGGGGATGGAATAGCCGGCTGCTTGCTGGCTTGTCTTAATCGGCACATTTAGAAGACAAAAGAGAGGTGAGAACGGTTTTAATGGTGGGCCAGATCTACAAGTTTTTTTGTAGACTCTGGTAATTCCAGTGTTCAAAGTGTGACACCTAACCCACTTACTGTTTCTGTTCCTCATTGCCTCAGCACATCCCACCACTGCCACCAAATGTGATGATGCAGGTTAACACTGCTCTCCCACTTCTGTTTGGGAGCCTCTTGAACCCACCATTGTCAATGATGTAACCAAGGATGAGCCAGGCAAATAAGGGCACTCACATAGCAAGGGGTGTATGACATTTCATGTAAAAACTAAATTTATTTGTTGCTGTTTACCTGTTAGCTTCATAACATTACATACATTTCTGCATCTTGGTCAACCCTTCCATAGCCTTGAACATTTACAATTTCCAGGGTATTTAGGAATGAAAATCAACTCCTTTAATTTTACATACCTTGTGTTTTAATGCTACTTGTATGCGGTTTTGCCTTTAGATAGATAGATAGATAGATACTTTATCCATTTTAATTAAAATATGTTATTAATAATTGATCCCCACCCTCAATTGTTTTCTGTGTATTTATGGCTTCCCACAGACCATCCACCTATATTACACTAAGTGGGTTAAGTATATTAATTTTGAAAACATCATCTTCTTTCAGGGTTTTCCTGCTTTTATTTCTAGTGGAACTACTGCTGATTGTTGGCTAAAGGAACACTAAAAGTGTTGTTTTATCAAACATTGTTTAATCGTATATAATGTAACACTAAGTTAGTGATCTCCCTTCTAAAAGTTAATTTGTTACGATGTCAACATTAGCATGCAGCATTTGTTTATATATGACAATGATGTATTTTTTTTTAAGTTTCAAGGTCTTAATGAGCACAGCCTGACATAACCATTAGTTTAATCATCCTTAATAATTATTAAAAACTACCAAGAAAAAAGATATTTATACCAATATTCATAAAACGTCTAATAAGAGAATCAGCAAGGAGATTTAGGAATATATTTGAGCAAGCCCTAACTAGCATACTGTAAAAGATACTGTATGCAGATTTCCTATGTTACTTACAGATGCAAAGTTAAGATAACACTCACGAAAACTTGTTGAATTGTTAACTGTATTTTTGTACACAGAACAAAAGCAAAGGACTGAGCTGACAATACACCACAGCTGCACAATGAAAAAATGTGTGGTTAACATATTATAAAAACAAATTACATAAAAGTACAAAGCTTTTAGCTACAAACATAAATTAATCATAGTTATTTCCAGTCCTTTCTCACTTCCAATCTAGTTGGGAGAATAAAAAAGAAAAAATTAGTAATCTTTTTGTTTCTTGGATATAACTTTTCAAGCAGCAAATGTCAAGTACCTCAGTGGCACCCAAAATCTCTGTTGTAAATCAGGGCTGTGTTTTTCAAAAAGCATATAAAAATATTATTTATTAGGATAGTATTAAAGCACTGTTTCAACAGAAGAAGTTAATTCTGAAGTTAGTGTGTCTTAAATGGGGATGAAATCAAAGCCAAGATAAAGTAAATGAAGAAAAAACTCATTAGGATAAGGATACAGCTACCCATTAAATGTTTCACAATTCTTTTCTTACTTGCTTGATGGTGAACTTTGCACTTTAGATAACTTTTAATTTTGAGGAGTATGGTTGCTTGCATAAAAATTGCTTTGCTTCTAATATACTTCAGAGGGTCCCCTCCCAAATTATCTGTCCATGTTTAGGTGGAGCTTTTCAATATATTTTGATTTTCACAATTTTAGCAGTAAAGAAAGAGCTTAACATTTAACATTAAAGAGGATTAACACCCTGTAGTATACTTTACAACTGAATGTAACTTAAATATTTTAAAATCATAATAATTCACAATATTATCATGACATGACCCAAGTATGAGGTTAATTTCACATCTTAGGATTCCAGGCAAAAAAGATCCATAAAGACAGGAAATGGGCTATGATGCTACATACATTCTTTTGATGAATTCAAGATTTGCCAAATATTTAATTGCAAGACAGATCAAGTTACATTCACAACCACAACAGCTTACAGAAAATAAGATGCATACATTTATAGAAGATTACAATTTTGATCTTAAATGTATCATAGTATTTTTAAAATGTGGACACTCTCTGTCAACCTCAGTTCTAGTCACAACCACTGAACTGATTGCCAAATACTCATTTTCTGGGAGGTGGAAGTGGACAGATTCTTGATACACTGTCCATTTATTTCTGTGGTTTATACAGCTGTAGTAGTTTCATTTGAAAAGTTAGTACCACACATGTGCTTTCTTTGGTTTTAACAGATTTTTTAAGACACCAGATAAGAGACAGGCTGCTGTGCAGTTAATTCCAGGCCAACGTACTGTATAAGCTTCCAGGAGGCTTCATAACGTCACTCTAAGACCTAGCACACAGTATACTGTACGTGACAAGTTATTCACGAGGTGCTGGAACAACAACATCTATGAATCTGAAAAAGGGAACCAGTTAGGAAGGCTCCGGTGTTTTTTAGGATATTTACTAGCATCTTAATTGTTTTAATACTGGTATTTGGTAACAGCAGGGACCAGGAAATTAAAATGTAGCTTTGACCCTACACTATTTCTCAGCAGGCATTACACTACAAGTTCTTCAAACAGACAATAATATTCCGTGCAACCCACTGATTTTATGTGTTTATGGCAACAGAAAAAATAGACATTTTTCTTTTCAACATTGTTCTATACCGGAATTATGAAGACTCTCAATATTTGAATTTGGATTTAATAAATACCATTCTACTATACCCTCACCAAAAACCAATAAGAGCCATAAACAGGAAATGAACCCTCTCTGAGCAGCAGAAAACAACACCATGGAAATGGAAACAACCTGGCTGCCTGTGGAGCTTTAACTGTGTCTGGAAAAGATCTTAAAACTGCTCTGTGGTCTTGTAAAAAGGAATAACGGTGTTAGCTGCCCTGAAGGATGGTCTGCCATGATCTAATCTACAATCTCTTTAAACACCAGAGATACAGAATAAAGAGAACAAAAAGAAAAGAAGAAAAACTACACAAACAACCTCTTCTACAATCCAACATATTAATGATTGTTAGTTTTTTTGGTAACTTTTTTACTCCTTAGCTCTAAGTCCAAAGGCAATGAATGGAGGCAGCAAAATTTACCTTAGAAATACACTTACAATGGCTGTGAACCAGACATGCAAATGTTTCAGAAGTGTTATATTTTATGCCCACAAACAAATTATATTATAGTGTGAAGGGCTGAAGCCGATCTATAAAGCATACAGTTGAGTGCAAGGAAGAAACCAAATACGAAAGGGCATCCATCTCTCCAGTCCCTCATTCTTACAAAAAATCTGTTAACATAATCTGGATAGAAAACAAGTAATAAATTATGTGAATTCAGATATGGTGTTCATTTCTATGTGATGGAATAAAAGCAGAAGGTGAAAAATGTCTAATATAGTACTAAAAACAATCCATACACGATGGCATTCCATTAGTCATATAGTCATATGAAAAAGTTTGGGAACCCCTCTTAATTCTTTGGATTTTTGTTTATCATTGGCTGAGCTTTCAAAGTAGCAACTTCTTTTTAATATATGACATGCCTTATGGAAACAGTAGTATTTCAGCAGTGATATTAAATTTATTGGATTAACAGAAAATATGCAATATGCATCATAACAAAATTAGACAGGTGCATAAATTTGGGCACCCCAACAGAGACATTACATCAATACTTAGTTGAGCCTCCTTTTGCAAATATAACAGCCTCTAGACGCCTCCTATAGACTTTGATGAGTGTCTGGATTCTGGATGGAGGTATTTTTACCATTCTTCCATATAAAATCTCTCCAGTTCCTTTCAATTTGATGGCTGCCGAGCATGGACAGCCTAATTCAAATCATCCTTTAGATTTTCGATGATACTGAAGTCAGGGGACTGTGACGGCCATTCCAGAACATTGTACTTCTCCCTCTGCATAAATGCCTTTGTAGATTTCGAACTGTGTTTTGGGTCATTGTCTTGTTGGAATTACCCTGCGTAACTTCAACTTTGTGACTGATGCTTGAACATTATCCTGAAGAATTTGTTGATATTGGGTTAAATTTAATTTAATTTAAATTTAACATTATACAAAGTTAAATTTAATTTAATTTTAATTTAATTTAAATTTAACATTATACAAAGTTATTGTCTGTTTTTACCTGCATTATTATGAATCTTTAATTTAATATTGTTTTTTGTATCAGTAAGGTGCTGCTGGAGTATGTGAATTTCCCCTTGGGATTAATAAAGTATCTATCTATCTATCTATCTATCTATCTATCTATCTATCTATCTATCTATCTATCTATCTATCTATCTATCTATCTATCTATCTATCTATCTATCTATCTAAATTCATCCGACCCTCAACTTTAGCAAAATTCATCCGACCCTCAACTAGGGCCCCAGTCCCTGAACTAGCCACACAGCCCAACAGCATGATGGAACCTTCACCAAATTTGACAGTAGGTAGCAGGTGTTTTTCTTGGAATGCGGTGTTCTTCTTCCGCCATGCAAATCGCTTTTTGTTATAGATAGATAGATAGATAGATAGATAGATAGATAGATAGATAGATAGATAGATAGATAGATAGATAGATAGATAGATAGATAGATAGATAGATAGATACTTTATTAATCCCAATGGGAAATTCACATGACCAAATAACTCAATTTTTGTCACATCAGTCCAAAGCACTTTGTTCCAAAATGAATCTGGCTTGTCTAAATGAGCATTTGCATACAACAAGCGACTCTTTTTGTGGCGTGAATGCAGAAAGAGCTTCTTTCTCATCACCCAGCCATATAGATGTTCTTTGTGCAAACTGCGCTGAATTGTAGAACGATGTACAGATACACCATCTGCAGCAAGATGTTCTTGCAGGTCTTTGGAGGTGATCTGTGAGTTGTCTGTAACCATTCTCACAATCCTGCACATACAGTGCATCCGGAAAGTATTCACAGCGCATTACTTTTTCCGCATTTTGTTATGTTACAGCCTTATTCCAAAATGGATTAAATTTATTTTTTTCCTCAGAATTCTACACACAACACCCCATAAGGACAACGTAAAAAAAGTTTACTTGAGATTTTTGCAAATTTATTAAAAATAAAAAAATTGAGAAAGCACATGTACATAAGTATTCACAGCCTTTGCCATGAAGCTCAAAATTGAGCTCAGGTGCATCTTGTTTCCCCCGATCATCCTTGAGATGTTTCTGCAGCTTCGCTGGAGTCCACCTGTGGTAAATTCAGTTGATTGGACATGATTTGGAAAGGCACACACCTGTCTATATAAGATCCCACAGTTGACAGTTCATGTCAGAGCACAAACCAAGCATGAAGTCAAAGGAATTGTCTGTAGACCTCCGAGACAGGATTGTCTCGAGGCACAAATCGGGGAAGGTTACAGAAAAATTTCTGCTGCTTTGAAGGTCCCAATGAGCACTGTGGCCTCCATCATCCGTAAGTGGAAGAAGTTCGAAACCGCCAGGACTCTTCCTAAAGCTGGCCGGCCATCTAAACTGAGCGATTGGGGGAGAAGGGCCTTAGTCAGGGAGGTGACCAAGAACCCAATGGTCACTCTGTCAGAGCTCCAGAGGTCCTCTGTGAAGAGATGAGAACCTTCCAGAAGGACAACCATCTCTGCAGCAATCCACCAATCAGGCCTGTATGGTAGAGTGGCCAGACGGAAGCCACTCCTTAGTAAAAGGCACATGGCAGCATGCCTGGAGTTTGCCAAAAGGCACCCGAAGGACTCTCAGACCATGAGAAAGAAAATTCTCTGGTCTGATGAGACAAAGATTGAACTCTTTGGTGTGAATGCCAGGCGTCACGTTTGGAGGAAACCAGGCACCACTCATCACCGGGCCAATACCATCCCTACAGTGAAGCATGGTGGTGGCAGCATCATGCTGTGGGGATGTTTTTCAGCGGCAGGAACTGGGAAACTAGTCAGGATAAAGGGAAAGATGACTGCAGCAATGTACAGAGACATCTTGGATGAAAACCTGCTCCAGAGCACTCTTGACCTCAGACTGGGGCGACGGTTCATCTTTCAGCAGGACAACGACCCTAAGCACACAGACAAGATATCAAAGGAGTGGCTTCAGGACAACTCTGTGAATGTCCTTGAGTGGCCCAGCCAGAGCCCAGACTTGAATCCAATTGAACATCTCTGGAGAGATCTTAAAATGGCTGTGCACCGACGCTTCCCATCCAACCTGATGGAGCTTGAGAGGTGCTGCAAAGAGGAATGGGCGAAACTGGCCAAGGATAGGTGTGCCAAGCTTGTGGCATCATTTTCAAAAAGACTTGAGGCTGTAATTGCTGCCAAAGGTGCATCGACAACATATTGAGCAAAGGCTGTGAATACTTATGTACATGTGATTTCTTAGTTTTTTTTATTTTTAATAAATTTGCAAAAACCTCAAGTAAACTTTTTTCACGTTGTCATTATGGGGTGTTGTGTGTAGAATTCTGAGGAAAAAAATGAATTTAATCCATTTTGTAATAAGGCTGTAACATAACAAAATGCAGAAAAAGTGATGCGCTGTGAATACTTTCCAGATGCACTGTATGCGGCTCCTGTATTTTTCTTGGCCTGCCAGACCTGGGTTTAACAGCAACTGTGCCTGTGGCCTTCCATTTCCTGATTCCATTCCTTACAGTTGAAACTGACAGTTTAAACCTCTGAGATAGCTTTTTGTAGCCTTCCCCTAAACCATGATACTCAACAATCTTCATTTTCAGATCTTTTGAGAGTTGCTTTGAGGATCCCATGCTGTCACTCTTCAGAGGAGAGTCAAAAGGAAGCATAACATGCAATTGATCACCTTAAATACCTTTTCTCATGATTGGACACACCTGTCTATGAAGTTCAAGGCTTAACAAGCTAATCCAACCAATTTGGGGTTGCAAGTATCAGTATTGAGCTTACATGCATTCAAATCAGCAAATTTACAAGGGGACCCAAATTTTTGCACAGCCAGTTTTTCACATTTAATTTAATTTCATACAACTAAATACTGCTTCACTAAAAATCTTTGTTCAGAAAACACCCCAGTACTCAGATGTTCCTATGAAATTAAAGACATACCACTGTTATCTTTTTTGTTGAAAGTAGAGTAAATTATTATGCAGGCTGAGAAGGGATCCCAAACTTTTTCATATGACTGTATATCCATTTCCACAGCTGATTTAAAGGAGAATTGTACTGCCAAACATCTTTATCACTATTCAAGCTTTTTTAATTCCTGTTCAGGGTGACAAGTGAAGCCAAATGTTATCTGACCTAAGACTGGAAGCACACCTAGATAAAAAGCCAGTGAATCTCTAGGTACATCTATACACTGCTACACATACAAACCACTAGAGAAATATAACTTCGACCTATTTTATTGTATTTGGAATCCTCGAGGAAATATGTAACACAAGAAAAAACATACATAAACAAATGGAGAATATGCAAATTCCACACAGAAAGCACAGCTGCCAGGAATCATATCCATTCTACAATTCAACAGTAGTACCACAGTGCAATCTAACTTTGCTTTTCGTGTCATGTTTTACATTTTTTTTTGGTCATTTCTGAATAGACTTTTGAACTGTGTAATAAAATGGAGGAGTGCTGAAAGGTATTTTTAGGTGAAGAATGGTTTTAAATTTATAGCACAATAAGAATGCAAATCTTGAAATGCTCCTGATCTTGAACTGTGATTCTTCACCTTTTTGGCACCCTTTTGCCATGTAATATTTCCAGAGCTTACATACCTTCCTTCTTGATCATAGAAATACCCTACAATGTCTTATTACAGACAGACAGACAGACAGACAGACAGACAGACAGACAGACAGACAGACAGACAGACAGACAGACAGACAGACAGATAGATAGATAGATAGATAGATAGATAGATAGATAGATAGATAGATAGATAGATAGATAGATAGATAGAACTGAATTGGTTCCAAGAGGGTAATTTGGCTTTTCATTGAAGCTCAGGAAATATAATAACAAACAATAAGAACAACAAACCCTCTCAAACACTCATAGAAATTACAAAAAAAAAGAAAATGTTTGACTTAATAAGAGTACAGTCACAGTGAGACATCATAAAGGGTTACTGCTGTAGATGCAATATAAAGGAGCCCCAGGGGCACTTCTTGACATCTGTTGGATTGTTGCATGTCTCTCCTCAATATTTTCCCTGCAAAATTAGAACTAGCTGAAGTTTTTTTGAAAATTCATACACAGTATAACTGTCAATACCATGTAATCATCAGATAATCTTAACTGTCTTGTCTTTTTCAAATTAAGACTAACTAACTGAACAGTTTACCAAAATTATGATTAACCTCTTTATTGTATTAAAGTTTCACAAAGAGCTTCAGTCTATATATGGGCAGAACTGGGTGCAAAGCAGGACCCAACTTTCGATGCAACCTCAGTCCATTACAGGGCACACTCATGCACACATCTACACTTACTCATAAAGAGCCAATTTGGAAGCAGCATTCAATATAACAAACAACTATGAAGTTGCTAAAGTTACAAAGGAAACAGAACAAAATAAAAAAACACAACGTAGTACATTAGGTTAATTTACAAACAATAGAAAGTGCACAATCCTGTTTTCATGCCTTATGTAATAAAGTCTAAAAAGATGCTTTTTTAGTATTTTTTTAAATTTTGAATACTGTATGACAGACAAATTAGGTAATATCTCCACAATCCTCTGAGTAATGCTATATGATCTGCCTTTCCTAACTAAATGTACCACTGGAGTTAATAAGTAATAAATATACAGATAAAGACTGCAATAGTATAATCAAGTAACCAACATACAGTAATGTAGAAATTACACAGGTATACATTGAATAAATTTTTTGATTATTTCATATAATTTGTATAGATTTTTGGGCACTGAATTAAAAAATGCAAACCATTTTTCTCCATCATGTAACATTTTTTCAAAAACATTTTTTTAGCTGCTTTAGTTTTTTTTTTTTATTGATTTTGCACTAATTAATTAAATATCAATATTTTAATGATAATTTGTTTGGATTTAATATCTGATAATATGTTTAAATCAAAACAGTTATTTCCTTCAATAATAAGGTGAGAATGTAACTGCAATTGACTATGGTGATGAGTCATAGAAGCAGGCAGCAGCATGTGAAATCATTAGAGACATGTTGGTAATAAATATGCAATCAATGCCTGCTGCTCCTCCTCTATATTTACATAGATAGATACTTTATTAATCTTTGATATTATTTGAAATATTTGAAAGAAACCTGCAAATACTTTGAAGATCTTTGAGAAAATTAACTACAATAAATTAGATAGATAGATATTTTATTAATCTTTGATATTATTTGAAATATTTGAAAGAAACCTGCAAGAACTTTGAAGATCTTTGAGAAAATTAACTACAATAAGCACCGTTGGTTCATTTGTGAAGACCATTATACGGTCAACAAATTTCTCTCTCTTGTATATTCTTAAAAAATACTATAGCAACAGACACAGTAGACTAGGACACACAGGACACAGTCACATGAGAGTCTAAAGACATACAAGTCAGGGACAGCACACAAACTCCTAAAAACTGCTTTTCTAATAAAGCTGGTCACACTAGACAACTTATTTTTATAATCTTAGGGAGTTAGGGGCATTTGAGCCCACTCCCTTGACCACCAGTCATATAGCCTGACATCCTCACCAACTTCATTACACTGGTCAGAAAGACTTATGTGTATGCCAAGAGCTGCCAACCAATGAATGTTCATGCAGAAGTATGAGAGAACACAGAAACAGAAGAAAGGCTTATCCTCCAGATGCTTTGTGTTTGTCGGAAGAGCTGAAATAAAAACTGCAGCTGTACTTGCTGTCAGAATGTGACAAGCTTGTAGTACTTTGGAAATGTGAAATCTATGCTGAAACGTCTGCAAGTAGTCATGTAATTTGGCATCCCCTGCAAATTCTAATTGTGTAATTTGACATCATCCAGGCAATGCCATCCAGCAACAGCAGTTGTTAAGTTTTTCATCCTCTCTTACTGGAAGTCTTTTAATGTGCTGTTGGGTTAAAACATTTATTAAGGACCTTGCTCATCCAGATTTGGTACTATGCCTGGAAGAAATCATGAAAGTACACTGTCATTGTATTTTAGGACCTCTCGAGAACAGCATGTAAAAGAAACTTGCATCTTTATCTTTTCTTCACACTGTTGTTTAAAATTATGTAATTTAAATTACAATTGAAACTTTTTTTTCCTGAAAATGTACTCACACCTAAGGATAGAGATTCTACATGGAGTAATTGAAAAACAGTCAAATAAGAATCAGACTGGAGAATAACTAAATTATCTTTTGTTCATTTAGGATTTTAAGTCAGTGTGGTTATTGAACAATTCTTTAGCCACTTTAGATTTTAAATAAAACTGTAGGAAGCCTGAATCTAGAGACATCTTCTTCAGGGGAAGAATATTCAATGGAATACTCCATCAAAAAATGATAATTTTTTTCACAGGTTACTTACCCGTGTTGTTTGTAGTGTTAGCTGAAACAAATTAATCTTATGTTTTCATGGAAAACAGAGGTAGTATATTTGCTTATACAGTAATCCCTCCTCGATCGCGGGGGTTGCGTTCCAGAACCCCCCGCGAAAGGTGAAAATCCGCGAAGTAGAAACCATATGTTTATATGGTTATTTTTATATTGTCACGCTTGGGTCACAGATTTGCACAGAAACACAGGAAGTTGTAGAGAGACAGGAACTTTATTCAAACACTGCAAACAAACATTTGTCTCTTTTTCAAAAGTTTAAACTGTGCTCCATGACAAGACAGAGATGACAGTTCCGTCTCACAATTAAAAGAATGCAAACATATCTTCCTCTTCAAAGGAGTGCACGTCAGGAGCAGAGAATGTCAGAGAGAGAGAGAGAAAAGCAAACAAATCAATAGGGCTGTTTGGCTTTTAAGTATGCGAAGCACCGCCGTATAAAGCAGTTGCAATGAAGGCAGAAGCTCACACCCCCTCCGTCAGGAGCAGAGAATGTCAGAGAGAGAGAGATAAAAACAAACAATCAAAAATCAACACGTGCCTTTCGAGCTTTTAAGTATGCGAAGCACCGTGCAGCATGTCGCTTCACGAAGCAGCTGCACAGAAGAGAGCAACGTGAAGGTAATCTTTCAGCATTTTTAGACAAGCGTCCGTATCGTCTAGGTGTGCGAACAGCCCCCCTGCTCACACCCCATCCGTCAGGAGCAGAGAATGTCAGAGCAAGAGAGAGAGAGAGAAAGAAAAGTAAGTTGGGTAGCTTCTCAGCCATCTGCCAATAGCGTCCCTTGTATGAAATCAACTGGGCAAACCAACTGAGGAAGCATGTACCAGAAATTAAAAGAACCATTGTCCGCAGAAATCCGCAAACCAGCAAAAAATCCGCGATATATATTTAAATATGCTTACATATAAAATCTGCGATAGAGTGAAGCCGCGAAAGGCGAAGCGCGATATAGCGAGGGATTACTGTATCTTGTGCATCAATGGAAACCAGTGGAGGTACAGAACTCTGTCTCCAATTTAAAAGCTCAATTCAACTTTACTTTCATGCACTGTTCTAGTTTTCCAGAAGTATTTATGTAGCACTATTTTAACAAAAAGTACATGTGCTATGGATGTTGCAAGCGTACAACTAGACACATTAAGCAGATTGTGCAATAAGTAACCTGAGATGTCTTTTCATGCTTGCTGTTTTCAGTCTTGGCCCCTGCTATCCCCCACTGATGACCAATGTATCAGAACATTTGTTATCTGTTGCATAAAAACATTAGATTTTTTTTTCTTGGCCATCACTATAAACAACATGAGGTAAGCAACTTGTTCACAAATATTTTTCACTTCTCATAATAAAGCTTTACTAAGTTTTCATGAAAAAATAAGTGCAATATATATAAACTGTCTGCTTATAAAAGCATGGTAGTTTTTATTTTTAAAACTACTCAAATGTTTACATGTGAACATATAGAAAATGTAGAAAATCTGTTCATTTTATCATGAAAAGCTTTCTTGTAATTTTCCAGCAAACATAGACATCTTTTTAAATATTCTGCTAGCTTTTTCTTCTTCACTTATTCATATCAAGGTCTCACCTTAGTCAATGCCTCTGATGTGCTCTCCAAAGACTGTCTGAGTGAAGATGGTACAGGATGTCTTGGGGAATGCTGCAATGGAACTTTGTAGACACTTTCCATGACTTCATAGGCTGGACCTACAGGTCGGGCAGGCGTTGGGATTTGATAGATATTCTGAACACTATATGTTGGAGGTTTCTCCAGGGCTGGAAAGGAAGGAAACTTCTCTGTGTAGCTCCCATGAGAACCTCGGAGAGGCAAGACGTCTTCCTGAAACGGGGAGAGTAAATGAAGCCGATTGGCTGGAGCCAGCCCTTGCCGTCCATGCAGAGAACACTTCCACCAGCCCTCACTGCCAAGCACATTCTGTTCAATCACTGTCAAGATGTCCCCTTTGCGAAATGCCAGCTCATCAGAAGACTCTGCTTTATTGTCATAGAGAGCCTTGGCTAACAAATTCTGTGGGGGAGAAATGAAGAACAGAGACAGAGTAAGACATCTCTCAGTGCAAGCAAATATACAACAAAGTTAAAAGACAAATAAAACCCTGAAAGCTGGGAGTTATGCCAATGAGATGCAGTTAGCATTTAGAGATGACAGTAGTCAAAGTGAAATTAGCACTTTTCAAAACCAAGAAAGGGACTTCTATAGAATCTATATGTCCAGTTTCTAAACCACTACTGCATTACACAGGCAGAGGAAGTCAATACATACAGTATAGAATCAGGAATGTGATTTTTTTTAAGAATTGCCTTCATCCTGGTGCTGAAAACTGCTCTTAGTACCTTTCTTTATTAGCCATAAATGGAATTTACATCTGAGCTTTTTTAAAACCTGAACAACTTTTTTCATAAGTGATATGTTTCCCTGAATAGTCTGACACATATCTGTCTACAGCTCTGTGCTGTCCTTCTTAGGAAAAATACATATTTAGAATAATGTCTAATTAAAACAAAGCTCAGGATGTCTGCAATATTTTTATAAAAACTTTAAAAGCATAAATCAAAGAAATAACTTGAACAAAGAAAGATCAGCAGAACAATTGACAACCAACAATCTTACCAATGATTAACTATAAAACTAAGTGAATTATGGCATAATTCAAAATGACTCTTAATTCATTCTGGAAAAGGCAATTGTATGTGGTGTGTCTGTTTTGTTTCTAATAATCAACCAAGAAATGTTTTGCACGTATTTCTTTGAAGAAAAGGAAAGGATGCCTGAATAGCACGTCTTAAAAATGTTAAAACACAACTTAACATTTTGGGTAATGGATGAATTAAGAGATAATTTAGACTTTTCAAGTCTACTTTGGTCTGACTAACATAAGAAGATGAAGTAACTTTAACTTTATGTACAATTTTGGAGTATGTGGTATTGTTTTTGCCTATGCAAACATTTATTTATTTAGCTGAGATTTCACCAAGTGAGAATAGCACACTTAACAAATGGACTATTTGTTTGTACATTTCTATAAATATGGAACTGCCAGATTAACTTTACACTGCAAATGACTGGTGTGGCCTGAAGAACTGAAGGTACTTGTAGAAAACCAGTGTTCACAGAGACATGATGAAAGATTGAATGTAGATTATTCAGGCAGCTTACAGTGATGGAGGACAGTTTTAACTCTTGAGCGCCACAGTGGACGCATGCTTCATGATTACACCTTAGTGTGGCACTGGATACAGATCAATGACACCAATTCACATTTGTGAAAGTTCTTAAAACTCTGGTTAAGTCCAAATTTATTTACCCTTAATAATACAGCTCACAGCTACTAGACTAAATGCAAGCATGAAAGCTCACCCAAGACTACTACTTCTTGACAACCCACAGACATGCGTACAATACACAAAAAAGTATGTCTATTAAGCATTACATTTGGAATAAATATGTTACATTTCACAGTCCATTAAAATACTGTCAGCACAGTATTAGTTTAGTCTAAAAGGTACAGTAAATTGGTCTGTGTATCAATCTGATCAAGGGCTCATAAACTGATGAATTGTAGCAGTGACTGACGAAGCAGCGGCATGCAAACTGATGTCCATTTCAGTCCATAACTACATACCAAATGCATTAATTGCTGATGTTAATCTAAATTTCAGGGAAAATATATTTTAGAATTTAACCGATTGGGAAAACATTTACAAGTAAAATGAAGTCACAACAACATGTAATGTATTGTTTGAGATACAAAGACAACTATACTGACTGCTTAACTGGCCAACAGGAAACCCATGTTCAAGTTTGGCCAAGGCAGGAACACGGATGAAAATGTTGTAAATCCTCTACAATGCTTAAGCGGACCATCATTTCCTAGTAAAGCCCATAAATTCCAGTTTCAAAATATGCTCTGATTTGCCAAGAATTTGATATATATTTTATTAATCCCCAAAAGAGGGTAGCAATTTTTTTATTAGAGTGCATTATTTTTATGTTTTGCTTATATTTTTCATGTATGGATTAACACAAATTGGTGAAATTGTTGTGCCCAGTAGCACTGTCAACATACAAGTTCATTACCAGGAAGTGACACCACATTTAGGGGTTTAATGATAACTGATGTCAGTATGGTAATTTTGGAAGCAGAACATGTAAGCACTGTAGCTGCAAACACAAAGGGTTTGAACAAAGTGTTCAAAGAAACAAAATCACTTTTCTTTTTTTTCTCTGTCTGATTCAGAAAATCCGAGTTTTTGCTTTTTTCTTTCATTTATGGTGATGTTAGTCAAAGATTAGTATTGGCCTTGACTTGTGCTCCTCGGATTACTTCTATGAAGAAATCTCTAGTCTGCATCTGTTACCTAAATACCAATAGCTATGGGGTGACAACAAGCAAAATGATCATGGACTGCACACCTGCCATATGACAGCATTCTCCAAATATAGCGAGTTTTCTCAGTGATACACTTGAGTGGCGAGCTTGGCAAACCAGAACGTGAAATGTTATGTGTTTTAAGTTAAAACAGTTTTATGTAATAAGTGATTTTTAAAATCTTTTTTTTTTAATTCAGTCAACATATATACTTATAACCTATATGAAAAAATACACAATGCTTGAACATGACCTTTCGGAACTGTTATAACTTGCTCTTGTTTTACTTGCACTTACTCAATAAACTAAACCTTACGCTTGGAAGTAATATAAAAAATCACAATAGTTCCATTATTTACTTAGCTCTACAGTCTGAAAACTGTTAGGTTAATTGGCTTGTCTAAGGACACTTGGTAAGTTATAGTAGTGGTAAAGGCAGGACTGGTAACTTTTAAGTTTATTGTCCAACATCTCAGCATCTATGCAAAACTTCTGCCTTAATGATCACTCCATTTTAAATAAAAAAAAAAAAATAAGTAAAAGTATTCTCAGTAACACAAGCACAAGTTATATTAAACTGTAATCAGTTAGCAACAGAAGTACTGTTGGCAAGATGAATGTTTCTCAATCTAGACCTTGTGTCCGTGGCTGTAAACCTAAAGAGGATGTGTAGAAAAATTACACTTGAGCAAGAAGAAAAAACCTTAGCTTTGAAAGTACATTGTCCCAAACTGGAGTCAAATTCCTTTGCTAAAAAACTATGAAAACACAGTGGCATTATCACTTGACAAATAAAGGTGCTTTAGGTGTTAGTCAATCTTAAGTTTTTTTTAATTGTGCAGGTTCATTTCTAACTAAACAACACATGGCATAACACATGGGTGAGATGGCATGGCAGCATATATGGTCAGCACTGTGACTACATAGCTCTAAAAGACTGAGACTGACGCTTGACCCAGTCACTGTATGTGTTGAGTTTGTCTATTTTCAGGCTATATAAGTGGGTTTTCACCTAAAACTCTAGTTTTCCATGAAAAAAAAATTAAGTTGTGGTTAAATTGATTGGCAAGTGTAAATTGTCCCAGGGTTTGAGTATGGGTGTGTATGAGTGAGTGTGCTCTTGTATATACTTGTGCCAATTCTATGAATTGTTCTGACATTTTATTCGATGTTAACCAGCACCATAGAATTCTGGCTTGGAATAAGCAGTTGGAGAATTCAATGTATGGATGGATGTACCTGTAGGAACAAAGACCCAAAACACTTTGACAACAATTTTAGATCTATTTATTTATGAAGCATGACCTGCATGTGTTCACAAATCCTGTGCACTTTTTTTTATTAATAAGCAAAGCCCAATTTTATATTTGACAACAATTTTAGATCTATTTATTTATGAAGCATGACCTGCATGTGTTCACAAATCTTGTGCACTTTTTTTTTATTAATAAGCAAAGCCCAATTTTATAAATTACAATGTGAAATGAAACACCCCATTTAGTTTGCCACATTCATGCTAGTGTGAAAGGGATGTTGTTTCCATAGTGACAGTAATTTGTGCCTTAATTTACTTTTAATCCTGACAAACTCTCCCTCTACAAACTCTTTACTGTTTATTTGTCACTTCTGTTCTCTCCTCAGACCAAGGCATTGACTCTTCTTCTGTTTACTGAAAACATTCTAAATGGAATGCTAAAGTTAATGAACACTGCAAACCGTACGGTTTATGACCACTATAGTGTCCCAAGTGCCTGTCCAAACCCAAATATTCCACTAAAGTGATTCTGGCATCATCATAAACATGGAAAAAAAACGATCCTCAATCCATACTATACACCACAGCACAATTACACATGTAGTAACAATGATCACCTGAGCCCTATTTACAGGTTTCCACCCAAGTCAATGGTAATAAAAGTAGAGTTCATGAAGAGGTGCACGCAAACAACATTCAAATTCAACACGGATGGTAGGCAGAAATTCTAACCTAGCTAGTGGGGCAACAACCCTGCCACTGCACCAACAGGCAGCCCATCAAAATGCTGAAAAGTAAAACAAAGATGCATCACACCTGTCTAGCTTATCTTTATGAGGATAAGAAGAAGAACAAATATTCATTTGTACTCAAAAACAGACTTGATCTTTAGTAATATTTAAGCCTCTGAGCTTGTTGGAAGTCAGCTTTGTCAAAAACACTTGTAAAAATATTTACGATTTACTGTATGCGTAATAACAACCACTCACCCAAAAAAAAAAAAGCAACTACACAGTCCTATCTTGCTCATCTGCCTGTCCTTCACCTAACAGCAACACCACAAGAGGAAGAAACCACCAGGCTTAATTTACAGTGGGCATCTGACTGATTTGAAATGTATTCCACTGCAACAGCTCATCATCCTTTCCAGTGCTAGATATCTTATACCTTAACCAATTCTGATTTTGCTTCTATAAAATAAGCTAATATTACATTTCTTAAATCTGTTTAATCTAGTTCATGGGTTAAAGGGGTGCTAGATTCTATCCAGGTACAAATGGGTCAACGCCTTGATCAATCCTGGACAAGACCATTCATGTATAGCTCCCACACTCACACAGGACCAGTTTAGAGTTAATATTTCTACTCTAACCAGTACATCTTTCAGACCTGAAAACTGGGAACATTCTATGCAGGCATATGGAGCATGTGCAAAGTTCACATAGTTCAAACCCAGCACAGAGTTAATCACTTTTTTTTTATCTGATACTGCTTATTTTCTACCTAACTTCAAAGAAATGTATTCATTGCTATTTTCCCAGTTAAATCTGGTGTCAGCCATAAGAACAAACAAATGTTGTATTTTTGTGAACCATTCTGAGGAGACATACAAGTAATAATACCATTGTACCATGTGTGCATGACAATAAACTTAACTGATGTAATTATTTAATTAAATTAATTTTTGTAAAGAGCTTTACCACTTACAGAACTCTGAAATTATTACAATACAAGACAGTAATATAAAAACATAAAATGATACACATAAACAAACAAGCCGATGCCAAAAGGCTAACATCAAAGAATTTTATTGCAAAAATATTTTACTATTTCTTAATTTATTAAAAATAAAATATTTATTTAGGGCATCATAAATTCTAGCCCCAGATCATGCCTCTCCTAGGTCATTTAGCTGCCCACCTCTAATAAAGGCACAATGTCCTATGGAACAGGTAGACAATAATGATTCTAGCAGGGCACTACAATGGTCTAATAATTGGATGGATTAATAAACACAGTACTTAATGCATGCCAAAGATAAAATAAAATGCATAAAGTTAAACTGTAATGAATGCTTGCGTCTAATGGTCACAATGCATTGTGTGCCTCCCATCACCATATGCCAAGCTATTGCTTTCTTATTTAAAGTGCTTGTTCATTGACATTAGGGGTTATTATGCACAGATGACTTTGGCAAGTGACATCTAGAGGGTTGAAGAAGTCAAATCGGATGGTGGAATGAAAAGAACACCAGATCATACGAAGAAAGGCCAGTCAGCATTTAATAAAAAACAAGAGCCAGGGAGCAAATAAGAACACTGCACAAAAGCAAGCAAGAAGCTGAAAAGTAAATCAGACAAGAAACAGGATTTAAGTAACTAAGTAGATATGATGTTGAGCACCCCAAAATAAGGTTGAATAATACACAAGCAGAGAAAAAAACCAAAGCTGAAGAGACCAGAAAACAAAGTTTTGACTCAACACATGATTGTTAGTTGAGGGTCTGAGACCAAGTGTGATGGCTGAATAATTACTGTCATTTTAAAATGGCAAGCTGGAGGAAATGAGAAGGCAGAAGGCATACAGAAGGGAAAACATAATTCTAATTTGAAATAGGCACATGTACCAGTACCAAAAATTCATGAAACCCAATCTCAACCTAATGAAATACAATAATCAATAGTTCCATGTAACTAATTGTAAAAATAACAGTTTAAACCTAAACATATGTATGTACTAATTCAAATAAAGATCTTAATTCTATGTAGGGACAAAATTCAGAGTTAAAAAGAAGCAATTTAACAAACTTACGTCTGACTCAGCTAAACGGAAATGACTTCTTTTCACAGGAAATTTTGTTTATCTACAGTATGCGCAGTTTATATTTAGAGAGGTCACAAAATGAAGCTGTGTTAGAGCATCACAGAGTTTTACATTATAGGAATACTATACTAATACCAGAACCTAAATGTTAATAATCAATTAACAATTCAATTCTTAACAAGGCAGAAAAATATTTAAGATGTATCTTTCACAAATGTTCAAGGGCTAAGTTAACTTTTGTTTAGTAACTTCATGAGTGAGTCACATTCAGAAATAACAGTGATAACAGAATGTAACTACATGTGTTAGCCGAGCACAGATAATGCATGTTTTTAACTGCATTTAACCAAACAGGTTTTTAGTGGCTGAAATTTCTTTCACAGGTAGTAGATTCCAACTCAAAAAATGTAAAAAAATTACATCAATTGACATACTATTGTTAGTTACTGAAGATCTGACTAATTGTAGTTTGTTCACACTTATGCAACACTGGGACAAACTAGACTTACCAATTAGGATGTAGGATGAAATTAAAGCAGCTACAGAAAGGCCACATGGAAATAGGAAGAACATGCATTGCCTTTCAGCTCTCCACTATAATGTATGAAACAAACATTATTGTGTATGGGCAGAACAGTGACGTGCTAGTTTTTGCCACTGCCTCACAGCTCTGGGAGCCTAGGTCTCCACTTGGGTACAACTGGAATATTCTCTGTGTGTTCAGCTTCTTTTCAAACCCCAAAGACAGAAATATTAAGCTAAAAAGTTCCCCCAGAAAATTCTTCAGTGGTAGATTATGGCATACTACATAATAATAATACATTAATAAAGGTAGAAAAAATGTAAACATGGTGTCAATATCCTGTGATGGAGTGTTGCCAAATTAAGGGCTTTTTTGTACCTTGTAAGCAGTACTGCTCAGCTGGTAACAGCAGCAGCAATACTAAGGTAGATCAAGTGAGTTCAATAAGAGACAGCTGGGTATGACATCAGATGTAAGCTGTCCTCAAAAATTATGAGTGTTTCAAGTTTTGAGAAGTTCTGTTTTTGCTTTTATCCAAGTCTGCAATGAACATCCATATTACTAACCGAGAATAAACCGGATATGGACGCAGGGACACGGCGATGGGGCCATGAGACGTACTGCGCAGGCGCGCGTCTCATAAACCGCAAGCGAAGTTGTATCCACCGCAAACGAAGGAGTCACGGCCCAAGAATGAAAGAGCTCAACTAACGTGAATGAGAAATGAAGCAACAATGCACCCATAGCTACCACTAACGACACAACCACACAAAAAAGAGGATTCTGCGCTGCACCCCAGAGTCAAACGTGAGAGGCTACGGAGGCCCCACAGGTCCACAAAGACAGTACGAAAGGCGCATGCGTCACCGCCATATTGTGAGTGGCACTACTGCGGAGTGAAGTTAGGAATAATGTGCTGCTTGGGATTGTACAAACCGCTGAACGCTTTACACCAAATTCAAACACAATACAGCTCAACGATACAAACATGAGCCCACCTGGATAAGATCAATGAACGCAGGCGCTTTCAATGCGCGTCTGAAACTGCAGAAGCAAAGCAGGCACGGGTTCAAAACGAAAGACCACAACTGACGGAGATAAATAATCTCTTTCAAATCTATTTCGGGTTACCCAAGACCAGGGGTTGGCGAGTAAAGCGAGCAGGGGGCGGAGCCCCCTAGTCATTATTCTAAAGCACAACATACTAAGCTTTATAGGTTAATGTTGCAAACCCAAGGACCCTAATTCAATTCATCATCCACTCATTGATCTGTGTGAAGTTTGCAAATTATACCATTTCCTGCCAAATTAAAAAGAGTGAATATGTTAGATTAATTCTTCACTCAGGTTTCCAAGTGTCAAAGATTGTGAGTATTGTTGCGTTTCATTTATCTCGGAAGTTGGATGTTGGAGCTGGGAATGACATCACACCCATGTTGACCACATTCCAGTAAAACATTTGGAAAAACAATACTGATGCCTCCAGGAAACCTTTATTGTGATTACACTTTGGAGTACAGACAAGTACTGAACAACACATTACGTGGTATTTTGTGCATCCAAACACCGTAGCGCCACTTCCACAAATAGAGGTTGGACAGTACTGTATGTACAACTGATTTTTTGAGACACAAATAGGCAAAAGTGCTAACTAACAGTATAGTACTACAGCTTTCAGTAAAGTTTTCTGTGTACACCATTTTGGATTGACTTCATAATCTAAAGTCACACAAATTCAGACTTGACAGACCAGCCCCGAGTTTCCAAATAGAAAAATACAAATACAAATGGGGGCGTTTCAGATGAAAATTCCAATTAGGAACTCAGAAATTCAACTTCCTTCTTCAAATGGAGCACAACATATTTTCTGTCATAGACTGATGTCACATCCAGGCCTAATTTCCACTCTGTGCATTCTGGTGATGCTGAGTTTGGCTTAGGTAAAAATAAAACTTCACAAAATAAATTTAAAAGAATCAAACTGTTTTTGGAAATGTTTAAAGCCCACTTGTTACCCAAAGCTGTACATATACACTGACAGCTGAAGACAGAAGTAAGCCATCTTAACTTTTCCTGACAGCTGGAAAAATCTTGACGCTACACTTGTTAAAGAGCAACTATCTTAAAGAAAGAAAGAAAGAAAGAAAGAAAGAAAGAAAGAAAGAAAGAAAGAAAGAAAAAGAAAGAAAGAAAGGAAAAAGCGAGGCCTAGAACAGCTATTTAATGCCTTCAACAGTGAATAAAATCTAGAATCCTCCTCAGCACCTCTCCAAATTTATAGGTAAAAATAAAATATTACAAGTTGCCTTCACAAAAAATTTTCATTCCACAGAAATGTCTCATATATCAGGTGACCAGAAATTGTATGCCTGGGATAATTAAAAATAGCTCCGCAGAAGGAGAGTAAGAATTAGTGTCACTGATTGGGATAAGGTGAAAAATGTCTCAAACATAAATTGACAGCACTTGCCTTCTTTTCTTATTTCTCTTATTTGCCAAATATGCTAATTTCTGAAATAGAGTTCACTGAATAACATTTCCAGAGAACAGATCTCTCAGAAACCCATTTCCTCATCATTTGCTGCCTTGATTTAATTTAACAAAATGGCATAAATGTAAGTATTCCACCTAAGTGGCTAGCCACAAAATATACTCTCTGCAATTTTTATAAAAAATGCAAGTGGACATAAGGAATGAGTGTGGGTAGTCAGGCTGTTTGGTTGTCCCTTAAAACTTGCTGCTGACCTTCAGCTGTTTAACTTGTTTGTTTTTTTCTTTTTTCATTTGTTAAAAATGGAAAGTAAGCATGATGTGACTGTGCAGACCAGTCCAGCTGATAACACCCAGCCTACTCCATCACCTTACATGGTGTGCCCTCTCTCAGGGAACTAATTCTAAGAAACAAAGGGATCTTTTCATCTTTGCACAGTGAGGTTTACACCCCCTGCTCAGTGCTAAGTTGCACCTGTTCAGGCTGAGCAAAGTGAACTTATGGGTGCTCTAGAGACGGCAGGCTACCACTACACATTGCTCAAGGCTTCTAATAGTCTATCAGAAAATTAAGCCAATGTTGAGCCAACAGGAGTTGCTTGACAGTTAAAGCTGGCTTCAGTTTATCAAATACAAAATTCTTCTTTTTGCCTACTGACAACCATAGAATAAGATAATAAGCTTATTAAAGTTGTACTATTACATGATTATCTTATTGTATTTTATGTTCTTCAAAAAGAAGAGGTCATTTATTCTAATATTGTTAATCAATTCCTATTCACTAAACATTTACCAGTTATTAGTTGATGAATGAAGCTGCCTATGAATCTTTTATCAAAAACAGTGCTAGATAAATAGGTCCACACACAAAAACGTATACTGTACACACAAACATCTACTATATACTGTATACACACACATGCATGCAAGACATATATACATAATAGTATATTTTTACTAAGAATCTTTTTCTAATCTTTACTGATCTCCTTCACAAATTGCAGACAGTTTCAGCAGTTTTCTTTATTTGCCAGCCAATCACAAGTGTAAATCAATCACATCTTAACATGAAAAGTAATTACACATTTATGTGACTGAGAAGTAGAATGATGATAAAAATAACTGCATTGGCAGATGCAACTACATATGAATACATAGACACTTTGCTGATCCCAAGGGAAATTGCAAGAAATAAGTCAGAGGCGTCAAGGTTTTTATATAAAAAGTCAATTCAAACTTTTGCAATTCAAATCTAAATGGCTAGACCCAATAATCACAGGACAGACTACAACTGTTAGGCTTGCAGTATTTCTTATGAGGGCATTACTTTTGACAGGTCTGGAGATCCACTTTTTCTATTTCTGGATCTCTTGTCATCATTTCTTGTTAGCTTTGAAATCATTCAAATTGTACATATTATTGTCCTTTTTTTTTGCTGCCTCAGATCTTTTAATGAATGAATGAATGAATGAATAATAATAATAATAATAATAATAATAATAATAATAATAATAATAATAATAATAGTAATAAAACACTGTATTAGATGAATGGAAAGTTCTCTGTGAAGACATACAAATTCTGTCAGGTTGTCAAAAAATAGACCTTCAAAAACCATGGTATTCAAAAAAATATGGCTTAACAGACATCACTTCTCTTTCACTCTCCAGCTGTATGGGACTAAGGAGATACCCTTCATCTCATCTGCAAGAAATGGAGAACTAAGTGGAGTCCCTTAATGCAAATAAAAATAACTTAGTGTTCTTAAAATCATGTCAGGATTGCAGATGGTCACAGCTTATCTTGCTACCTACTGGGCACAAATCAGGAAACATTCTTGAAAAGGGTTTCAGTCTATTACAGGCTTAGCTCATGCACATGCACATGCACACACACAAACACACATACTGGGCTATTTTGGACTCACCAATTAATCCAGTATGCATGTGTTTAGGGATGTTGGAACTCATGTAAGAACAGGAAGAACACACACATAGACACAAAGAACATGACTGTGTGCAGGACTTGAACTCAGGATGCTGGATCTGTGGGTCAGTTATGCTAATCCCTGCCCTACCATACCACTTTTTATGAAAATTAAATTAAAATAAATAAAACTCTTCTTTTCATAGTTGAGAAATACCACAAACAATTTGTTTTATTAACAAAAAGAGTTCAAAAATATCCAGATTTTCCTGACAACATCACAATGACAAACGATGCTCCTTGGGATATACAATCCCATCTAATTTTGGCCAAATCCAAAAGATGATGCTTGGTAATTATCTGAGGTGATCTTGCCTGGTAAGCATACTAATTCACTACATTTAATGAATGCGTGTTTTCTCTGTAAAAACCTGTTAAAGTTCATCTCTGTGTAAAATGCAGTATACTTCATGCTTTATGGTCTAGACATACTCAAGTAGATGTGAACTCAAACTGGCTTACAGTATACATATATGTAAAGAACTGTTGTAAAGAACTATGACGGTCGAAGCTACCATAAATAATTGTTTACATAAAGCTGAAGATTATTTTACTGATTTTGTTTTTCATCCATGAACCTCGAATAAACAGTGCTGCAACTGGGGATCCCATTCTGCAGATTCCTCTTATCTTCAAGAGGCACTAATACTTGGACACACGACTCTTTCCACTACTCCATGTAAGCAGTTAAAAACAATGTCACACTCAGGATGTCTGCAGTGGGCTCATCCAGCTGAGCAGTGCACGTGCCATGTTGTGAACTCTGCCATCAGGTGCTGGTTGTTATTTTTGCTTCTCCAGGTCTGATCAATGTATGGTGCGATTTATGTTGCAACTTTTGGACTGGTCTACCACCTTCCTCCCATTGTTATTATAAGAACCAATCTTTTAAAATTTCAACAGCTGTTTTAAAAAGGGAAATTCTTTGCTGACCCAATATTTGAAAGCAATGAATTATTCTGCTAACACTAAAGTGCTCTTCTTCCTTGTTTCTTTAAATCAAACACAAACATTAATAATGACACCTATACACTTAATTACACCACCATGGAAGGCAAAAATAGTGAAAGCAAAAGGCCTCACAGAAAACAGCTTGCGAACAACTAAACATTTTATTAAGACTCAAATCATTGCAATTATTCTTACATTTTTAAAATGAAAGGTGAGGTAAACTGCACTTGATTCAAAAATAACCTAAACATAATATACTATGTCACATTGCTACTACACTGTCTGAGAAAACACTTAAAAGAAAATTAAATGCAGTGTGGTTTAATTCTGTTTTGCAGTCCAATTTTCAAAGTCACTGTTTCCTTTACAGTTGCATAGCAGCTCACAGGTTTGTTCTGCTGTCTGGGAGCTCTAGCAGACCCAGCCCATTTCCAGTCTGTCTCTTCTCCCCATACCATTGTTTGTTTTACTCCCAAGTATTCCAGTCTTCCACTCACATACTGAAGACATGCCTGATAGGTTAAATGGCTACTGTAAAAACCTGTATGAATCAATGTTTATGACTTAGTACCATATGTTTTGGACTGGTACCCTGTACAGCATTTGTTCATGCCATGCCCCTAATTTTGCCAGAATAGGCTTCCATTTACTGCAAACCTAAATTTGCATTAAATGTATTAGGAAAATACAGAGATGGAAGGACTTTTTTTATTAGCATTGTTTTGGGATGTAGACTTATTCTGGTCATTTTGAAATAAAGACAGGAAACAATCCTGGATAACATGACTGTGTCACAGGCCACACTCACCCACATACTCACACTGAACCATTTAACTGAATGTGCACGTTTTTGAAAGGACCAACAGAAATAGATCACGTAGATAACACAAGGCAAGTGCATGCAAACTCCACAATGACAGTGACTGAGTTGGAATATGAGCTCCAAGGTCCTGGAGAGGACAGTTCATTCAGCTTACTAAACATTCGAGGGAAGAGTAATGAATAACAAGATCTGAATATATGTCATTTAAATTGTGGGGAAATGAAGATGTCAGTCAAATCAAACTAAGAAATTTTTGGATTTTTTTTTTCATTCCTCAAGCACCACTGATACAATCAAAAAATAGCTACAATAAATTCAGCTGTGGGTTTATGTAGCATTACATCTGTCAAGTCTGCACTGCAGCTACTGCTAATGCAACTTTCAAACACCAAAAAGCAAAATGGAAATGAGCTGCAACTATAGCTGTGAAGCCAAGCTACTGTAAATACAAATTATGAGCAAAGATGCCCAACCATATATGGCTGATATGATTTCACATTAACCTTCAAAATCAAAGGATTTCATTTTGGTAGCACCATTTCATTTTAATTTAGACAGATGATGTTAATACAGTATATAAAGGCTGGAGTGTAATTTACTCACATTTCTGAAGCACTCTGAATAAAGTTAATTTAAAGATACTTTGGGGTGAATGTCAGCATCTGTAAGATCTCTACATTTGACTAAGCTGGTGGCACCATATTATTCCATTACCACATTATGCTTGCTACTATTTTGTAAACTATCTGAATGGCAGTAAAAGTATGTCAAATCTATCCCTTTTCCAAATCAAACCATTTCAAATGGTTTCAATAGCATTAATCCTAAAAATGGAAATTCACGGTCTGATCAGATGAGACCTCAGAAATCCCATGTACTCTGCTAAAGTATTTAGTTACACTTTTCCCATTCTCAAAGAAAAGCAAGAACTCTCTAATCCGTCTGTTGCAAAATAACTAATGAAGCAACAGTCTATTGCTGACCTCAGAAATAAGTGTTGTATTCAGCCAAAAACACAAGGCTTGTGATCAGGACTGGGCCAGACTCTAACAGAATGTTGCTTGTAAGGATGCTTGGAAGGGATGTCTCGATTCAGACATAGCAACATTTAGTGTTTGTCACAGGGAAGAAGAGAATGTGAAGTATAAATAACTGTAACCCAGCTGACAATAGACTCAGGCGATGAGCTAGCTTGGTCAAGTCTTAATACAGAAGGCAGATTGTTTGGCTTGGGTGTGTATTTTTGTGCACTCTCTGCTTGGGGAATGGGGGGTGGGTTGTAGTAACGGTGGTGCGTGTAACATGAGGGATTTTCAGCTGTGAGAAAGCCGAGTTTCTAGCACATGCTTTTCTTCTTAGAAAAGTCCAGTCAATCTGACAGCTGGTCCACCTAACAGCTGTTGAGCCAGCACGGCAAGAGTCTCTTCCCTTAATTTCAGCCTGTAAAAAATAGTGAAGAGCACAAAATGGGGATTTCAACTAGATGTAAACATTTGGAACTGGCATGTTATATTAATTAAGGTTCAACGACACCATTTACGGGAAGGTGGCAACAGTACAAACCATTATGATGACCACCTGATTTATTAATAATACAGTGTTGAAATAACATCTTTTTCAGATCTCCTGTGGACTAAACCAAAAATGAAGAATTACAGAAAAAATATATTTTAATCTCTAATCAAAGGAACAATTTAATTTATACATCCATTTTTCAAACACAAATATTTGTTCTTGGCTTAGCATTCAGGCACAAAGTGGGAACCACCGCTGACTGGGGCCCACACTGAGGCAATTTACAGTCTCTAATTAATACACATATCTTTGAGCAAGAGGAAAAAAAAAAACACAATGACACTGAGAACACTGGGAGAATGTGCAGACTCCACACAGAAAATCCCTAACGGATTAGCAATGCTAAATGTGCTGCCCATCAACATATTTTGCAAAATAAGATCAGTATGATTTTACTAGTAATAATTAAATTATCAACTGTATCGATCAATATCAATCAATTTTTCCAACTCACTTCAGGGCTGTGCAGGCCATTGTTCACTCCAGCAGCATCAAAAGGACAGCTGTAATCAACTTTTCTTCACAGAACACACTTTTGCACATATCTACACTCCTTCACATTTGAGCAATTAAAAGTTACTGTACCAATCAATAAAACCTATATGTGTCTGGGATTTGTGAAAAATGTCAAGAAAAACCCACATATATTATAAGGAGAAAATGAAAACTCTATACAGACAATAAGCCGGACAGAATTCAAGCTCTTGATTTTGACAGCTGCATGGCAGGCGCACTAACCATTATTTTACTTTGCCACTTGACATTAATGTAAATTTTCATTGATGCTAATGACTTACTGTATATAACAATACATATGTTTTTGTAGAGTTGTGTACTGGTTAGAGCTAAGCTACTACATGAAATTTTAGGGGACCTTAGTTCAAATCTGGGCCTGGTTTCTGTCTAGAAAGAGTTTGCTGATTTCTGTGTCCACATTCCAGTTTTATCTTCCACCAGAAACATTACTCAGGGTCTCTAAATTAGCTCAAAGTGGTTGAGTATGGCCTTTTCCTGATGCTAGTGCAATAGTCACCAGCTTCCTGCAATCCTGTAAAGAAACAATCTGCTTCAGAAAATTAATGAATACATTTGTAGTTTACAATATTCAATTAACCATAGGGCCCTACAACAATCAAAATTACACAATAAGACATATGTTGATGCTCCACTTACAAAAAGTTGTATACTGAACTATTTGGCACAAAGAGGCTATTGCCTCTTGTTTGGTTTTGTATTATGGGAAACCCAAGGGTATCTGATATCTAATAGCTTAAAAAGCATGAATCAGGCCCTGAAGGAATGTCACAGAATCTGAAAGAGAACCACACACCACAACAAGTTCAAACCAGTAGTCAACCTGATGGGATACCCTTGAACTCTAGAAATAAACCTGGGCACATGTGAGGAGGAGGAATCTGAAAACTTCAATCTATGAATTCAAAACAAAGTCCAACTGCAGTCAGGTAGTAATGTAGTCACAAATCATCTAGTAATGGTAAAAATTAAAAGTTGCTAATTGTATTTACTGTTATTCAAATTTGCTAAAGTTCTGTGGGTTTGAAAGATCAATTTCAACCTTTTCATTATAAAAACAATATTTAGTCTTTGTGAGCACAGAGGAAGATCCTGCTAAAAAAAATAAACCTCTGCCACAACTGCCTTCACAGCAGTGCACACTTTGGAAATGTATTATTTTAAAATACCACACAAAAAATTCCCCTATATTGAACCTGCTGTACTGCAAAAAATGGAATGCTTTTTACCAGACTTCCAGCTCTCATAATGCTATTGAGTATAAACCAAACAAGAAATTGCAGAGAAAACATTTCGAAAACCCTCACCACAAACCCTTCCAGTTTATATATATATGATAGATAGATAGATAGATAGATAGATACTTTATTAATCCCAATGGGAAATTCACAATATATATGTGTGTGTGTGTGTGTATAAGGCTAGTCCATTTTGCCTAAATTTCATTGCAGCAATTCAAAATCGTACTCAGTAGTTTGTATGGCCCCCAAGTGCTTGTATGCATGCCTGACAATGTCGGGGTATGCTCCTAATGGGACGGCGGATGGTGTCCTGGGGGATCTCCTCCCAGATCTGGACCAGGGCATCAATGAGCTCCTGGACAGTGTGAGATGCAACCTGTTGGAGTAAGATGGACCGAAACAAAATGTCCCAGAGGTATTCTATTGGATTTAGGTCAGGCGAGCATCAGTCAATGTGTATCAATTCCTTCATCCTCCAGGAACTGCCTGCATACTCTCGCCACATGAGGCCAGGCATTGTCGTGCACCAGGAGGAACCCAGGACCCACTGCACCAGCATAGGGTCTGATAATGGGTCCAAGGATTTCATCCCAATACCCAATGGCAGTCAAGGTGCGGTTGTCTAGCCTGTAGAGGTCTATGCGTCCCTCCATGGATATGCCTCCCCAGACCATCATCGACCCACCACCAAACCGGTCATGCTGAACGATGTTACAGGCAGCATAATGTTCTCCAGGGCTTCTCCAGACCCTTTTACATCTGTCATGTGTGCTCAGGGTGAAACTGCTCTCATCTGTGAAAAGCACAGTGCACCAGTGCTGGACCTGCCAATTTCTGGTATTTTATGGCAAATGCTAATTGAGCTCCACAGTACTGGTCAGTGAGCTGAAGGCCCAATAGAGGACGTCAGGCCCTCAAGCCACCCTCATGAAGTCTGTTTCTGATTCTTTGGTCAGAGACACTCATACCAGTGGCCTGCTGGAGGTCATTTTGTAGGGCTCTGGCAGTGCTCATCCTGTTCTTTCTTGTCCAAAGGAACAGATAACGATCCTGCTGATGGGTTAAGGACCTTCTATGGCCCTGTACAGCTCTCATAGAGTAACTGTCTGTCTCCTGGAATCTCTTCCATGCCCCTGAGAGTGTTCTGGGAGACACAGCAAACCTTCTGGCAATGGCACGTATTGATGTGCCATCCTGGAGACGTTGGACTACCTGTGCAACCTCTGTAGGGCCCAGGTATCGCTTCATGCTACCAGTAGTGACACTAACTGTAGCCAAATACAAAACTAGTGAAAAAACAGACTGAAAAGATGAGGAGGGGAAAATGTCAGTGGCCTCCACCTGTGAAACCATTCCTGTTTTGGGGGTCGTCTCATTGTTGCCCATCTAGTGCACCTGTTGTTAATTTCATTTACACCAAAGCAGCTGAAACTGATTAACAACCCCTTCTGCTACTTAACTGACCAGATCAATATCCCAGAAGATTCATTGACTTGATGCTATACTCGGATTAAAAAGTGTTCCTTTAATTTTTTACCTTCAGGGCTTGGAAACTTGTAATTCCACCACATGTCGAGCATTAATGCTGCCTTCTAATACCTCCTCTTTTCCATCCCTCTGCATTTCTGGAAACCAACATCTTGAGGGCATATGGCATCACTTTTGGTCTTGGGGCTCCTGGACCCGGCCTTTCCGCCTCAGTGACTTCATAACCGGCAGTACCTCCATGTTTGAAAAGACATTCTGACTAACTAAAAATTGAATAGCTTTTGTTATTTTGCAATCAGTTACACAAGGATCACCATTCTGTGCTCAAAATCTTTATATTTGTTTGTGTTTCTCATATATAGATACTGTATATTTATAAGAAAGAGTTAAGAGGAACATGTACGACATACAGTCTGTGTCAGCTTTATTGTGAAACAGGAGGCTCGCCTGTCAATGAATGGCAGATGACAACAGTTCTTGTTCTGCAAACATGTCACATTATCATCCTCTACATTTAGAAAGACTCACTTCCCCTCACTCCTCCACCAGGTTGGTTAAAACACTGCCAGGGCACACATCACCTTAGTCAAAACAATTCTATTATGAATATTATGGAGTAACAACGGCAATCATAGACATTACTCTAGTTCCAAGAATCAACTATGCAGAGTTAAACTGACATGTTATGATTGATACTAAATTTGATACTTAAGAGACATTTACAAATCATCTGTCAATGACATCATTATGACAACTGAAAATACACATGATCATAAAATAGACCTGATAAAGTTAACGGAATCATAGCCTACATCTCCATGTAAAGAAAACGAAGGTTGTGTTATTTAAAGACAAGTAATAAAGAAACAGAAATGATAATTTAATCATTCTGGATTGAGGCGACTGTCACATGTCACCTTCTAGGACATATCCACAGATTATCCATTGACAACTAATTTCTAAATAGTTAAGGTGATAATTTTCTATATGGCTTTGCAAAGGTTTTTTTATATAAATAAACTAACAGAAGTAACTATAGTGAAGGCTAACTGTAATTTTGTTCCTTCCACCACCTTAAAGAAATACGTCAATAAAGACTGGACGCAAGATCGCTGACAGAATCATGAGAATAGCCCAGTGCCACCCATTTTAATGGCAAAGTCAACAGAGGGAAGGCCCTAGGGTCTGTTATTCAGATGTTTAGCTGAAGTTAACGATTAGTTCAACAGTAATTACAAAAACTACAGTAGGTCATTATTCCAAAAGAATGCAATATACCAAAACAGTAAGAAATACAGTACATGGTGTATGTTACTTGTGCGGCTGTTAGGATATTATGCCACACAAGGGTCCTGAATTATAAAATCATCATGGATTTGAACCCAAAACCTCAGTTTATTCTAATTGCACACCATCTAATTAGGCTGCATGCTAGCTGTTGGATAAATTATATGTGACTGACTTTAAGCAACTTGCACCTTCCAGTAGCATGAAAGCAAACCTGTGGTTTGAAAATGCTTTTGAATAGTTTGCTTTAATACATGAAGACATTTTTGCAAAGATAATAATCCATCCATCCATTGTCCAACCCGCTGAATCTGAACACAGGGTCACGGGGGTCTGCTGGAGCCAATCCCAGACAACACAGGGCACAAGGCAGGAACCAATCCTGGGCAGGGTGCCAACCCACCTCAGGACACACACAAACACACCCACACACCAAGCACACACTAGGGCCAATTTAGAATCGCCAATCCACCTAACCTGCATGTCTTTGGACTGTGGGAGGAAACCGGAGCGCCCGGAGGAAACCCACGCAGACACGGGGAGAACATGCAAACTCCACGCAGGGAGGACCCGGGAAGCGAACCCAGGTCCCCAGGTTTCCCAACTGCGAGGCAGCAGCGCTACCTACTGCACCACCGTGCCGCCCCAAAAGATAATTTTACATGGAAAAGAATTTTGATGTTGTAGAAAAAAGTTTCCACAATCATTCATGCTCATTGATGATGTCAGAAGTCAGTACCCAATGGGTTTCCATATTTTTTATGTATTAATATATGAAAAATGAATGAAATTACTAGAGCTAACAAACACAATAATGACGTTAGTTCATGTGATTACTAATATCTCACAATTTCTTTTGTTATGCAACAATTCTCATTTACTTGTAAATGGATGACTGCCTGCTGAGTAAACTAAAGTAGTCCAGCTCATAATTACAGATACTGTATATTGCTTTTACTTTGTCATGTTTCAAAGAGATATCTGTTTACAGCAATTCTCGTACTGTTTTCTTGATAATACATACTGACATATAGTATCTATTTCCCTAACATTAAAAATAAATAAATATTTAAAGAAAACAGTCTGCATTCAAATAATTTATTATGGGGTTAAGATGATTATATCCCTTAACAGTACTATCTGTTCACTTCATACTAACAAATCTGGTGTGGTATTCACAGGTTAAAAAAAAACTTTTTAAAGATGCTGCCTCCAACTCTAATGTTTCTATAGGTTCCATGATTAACTGCCAATAGTAAACTGACTTCAAGTTAATGGTTTGATGTCCTAAAAGTACAAAATCAGTAGTGTCAAAAATGCAAACAAATGGAAATTCCAAAGGATTGGTGGGCACTATTTTGGAAGTTAAATGTGGACTCAATAACTCCTATGAGCAGCTCTGATTGACCTTAACTGCTTTTTAGGATTTTCATCCATTAGTTCTGTTTGTCTATTGGAATATAACCTCTTTATTACTTAACCTTTAATACAAAGCCTCCTTTACTTATCGCAAAGGGAATTCGGATATGCATCACAATTTGTTGCATATTCAAAGTAGAGGCCAGTTAAGGAACTGCATGTGGCGGAGTGCTCAGCACATATGTGGCAGTAATGTTATAAGGGATGTGCTCCACAGGAAGCAGCCGTAAGATACAGTGGATAAAATTAACTGCTTTCTCTTAAACAATGTCATTGTGTGAGCTACTTAAAGCTAGCAGTCATTTCAACCTGAAGGATGGAGATGATTAACTGGATACATAATATGTGCCTGCAAAATGAGGAAAAATTAGAAAACGAAAAAATTTTAATGAACTATGCCAACAAAGATTTTTAAATAACTGGAGTAAAACAGGAAAAACTAAATCACACCACATCACTGCAACTGGTGCGTACAAAAAAGTAAGATGGGGCAAATAAATTATATAATTCTGCCAAAAGAGCGCATAGAAACAAAAGACCTGTGAATACTCAGTCTTTCTCTCCTTATATTTGGTTCAGCCTGCCTTCAGAGTGATCCTGGAAGAGAACATTCTTCTCTCTTGAATGAATGAATGAATGCATGAACATGCACATTCTTTACGTTTGAGAATACAATGGCGTATATTTAGACATGGGGGCGGCACGGTGGCGCAGTGGGTAGCGCTGCTGCCTCGCAGTTGGGAGACCTGGGGACCCGGGTTCGCTTCCCGGGTCCTCCCTGCGTGGAGTTTGCATGTTCTCCCCGTGTCTGCGTGGGTTTCCTCCGGGCGCTCCGGTTTCCTCCCACAGTCCAAAGACATGCTGGTTAGGTGGATTGGCGATTCTAAATTGGCCCTAGTGTGTGCTTGGTGTGTGGGTGTGTTTGTGTGTGTCCTGCGGTGGTTTGGCACCCTGCCCAGGATTGGTTCCCTGCCTTGTGCCCTGTGTTGGCTGGGATTGGCTCCAGCAGACCCCCGTGACCCTGTGTTCGGATTCAGCGGGTTGGAAAATGGATGGATGGATGGATATTTAGACATACCATGTAAACATACTGTAGCCGCACTTGGACGTACGAGAGGGGTGTTCAATAATTTAACTACCTGAGTATCATGTGATGTAGTTGTGGTACAGATCTGAAATTGTCACTGAAAGTGATGTCTTAGAATGCCACACATGCAATTTAAAGTCATTTCATAACAAGCACTCAGAGAGAAGGCATGGCAAACACATCAACCTGCAAGTCTATGCAGAAATTGACAAATTGGGAGCATTGTTCCATCATTAAATTATTTACAAATTAGGGGAAAAAAACACAGGAAATTTACTAGAGGTTCATTATTGTGCCTGGTGATGATGCACCTTTCTACTATTAGGTGACATTTTGAACCAAGCAATTTAAATGGCATAGGGAGTCAATAGGAAATGTGCCAAAAAGTCTAATCCATTATTATGGAAGATCATCATGTCAGGGTTAATGTTATAACCCATGAACTAGTCACTTCAACTGGCACATTTTCCACAATTATCCATACTCAATTAATGATGTCAAAGGTCAGCTCCCAATGGGTTCCCCAAATGCTGACATTGGATCAGAAAGAATGTCACCAGGGAAACTTGGATATTCTTGGAGAAAATTCCATTGGCTTTTTCTCATGAATTGTTACTGGGAATGAAATGTGGGTTCACCACCATGACCCTGAAATCATACAAAATATTTTGTGTGCAGCAGTAGACCAGGAAAGTCTTGATGACAAGTTTTCTGGAATACAAAGGGTGTTCTGCTTTTGGAATACATACCACACAAACCATAACTGGACAAACCTATGTTTCCACAATGAAGTCATTACATAAGGCCATCAAACAGAAACATCCCAGGAAACTGTCAGGTGTATTACAGCTTCACAACAAACATACCATTCCACAAATTCCAAAAACCAAAGGCCACTATCAGGGAATATGGCTTCATAGGGCTTAACCATGAGTTGAAGAGTACTCCAGACCTGGCCCTGCATGATTTTTTCTCTTTCAACATGAACAGTAATTTCCAGATGATAATAGGTTGGCCTGAGGACCAAGATGAACCCTTCTATGCCAAAAGAATTTAATTATTGGAGACAAAGTGAGGCAACTGTGTTGAAGTCAAGGGGGATTATGATGAAAAGTAATGAGTTCAGTTTGACCATCAGATTTTATTTTCATAGTTAGTTTGGTAAATTATTGAATACCCCTCGTATATATACTGTACATACAGTATATCATTCAATATACAAGTGAACTGTCTCCATTTCAGCACAAATAAAAGCAAAACAAAACATCAATGTGGACATAAAGAACATGCTGTACAGAATATTTTGAAATGCTAAAAGAAGTCAAGCATTTATGGAAAACAAAAATGTCAGTGATCCTCATAAAATACTACTATACATACTGGAGTGAGGCACACAAAATCAAATTTGGGAATAATTTGATCAGGAAACACAATATTCATTTAGGTTAAAAAAAAATAAACCCATATCAGCATATGCGTACCACTGTTAAGTTATTTTTATATTTCTTATATGTTTGATTCTCATAACAACCAAGGTATTTTTAAAAGGAGTTTGGAAAATGCTATTCCAGTCAGTATTTGGTAATGGATCACATGATTAGAAGCTTGAGAAATTATGGGATTTGAGCTGCAGTAGGACTGTAGTACAGCTGGGAAGCTTATCAATAACTGTATGCAAGATGTTGAAAAGAAGGCAAATCAAGAAACATCTCACCTGAAAAACTCTACAAAACAATAACATCACCTACATTAGGCTCTTTATAGGCCTAAAAGTGTCAATATGCATGCATAGCAGAACAGTCTAAAAGATGGTCCTAAAGAGACAGCAATGGTATGAAATTACTTAATGTAAAGGAAGCACATGAACACAATAAAAGTATAGTGAATATTGTGTCTTCATATAGCCATTTGTTTACCACAAGTACAACTAATACCTTTTTCAAAAACTGGAGCTTGTATATTTTACAGTAGTGAACTACAGTGGAACCGTGGGTCACAAACGTCTCGGATCACGTACAAATCGGGTTACAACCAAAAAGTTTGCCAAACTTTTGCATCTGTTCACGACCACACACTCGGGTGACAAAGAAGCCAGTTTCCCTTCCGGTTCGTACACGCCGATGATTTCCGCACGTGTTCAGTCTCTCCCTGTGCGAGCGAGCGAGAGAGTGCGAGAGCGAGACTGAGCATATATATATTTACATACAGCTCATACAGTCCGGAACGGATAAATTGTATTTACATACAATTCTATAGGGGAAATTACTTCGGGTCGAGGTTCCACTGTATCTGTTCTGCACTTTGAGCTACTGTACATCATATGTATGAAAATATGCTATACAAATAAATGTTGTTGTTGTTGTCTGTGTCCTGTTGTAATACCAGAAGACCTGGACTCATATGTTTGTTTGCTTTACTTGTAAAATGCACAGTGAGGCAAATCACCACCACAGTCTTTGTTCCTGCTGCAATGGCAGAAACACTCACATCACCATCTGATGTTATGTAAAGCATAATTGTATTTTCTGAGTTTCCAACATATGTAAAGCATTTCTGACAGGTTGACATGGAACTTAAGAGCAGTGTTCACTGGTATAATCTATTATTAAATGGTAATATTCGTAATGATTAAAATAACACATGAATAAATTAACAAGACAATGCTTCCTGATAAAAAGAACTGAAGTAACACGTTTCTCACTAAATGACTGATAAGAAATTTTTGGCCATTTACAACCTATGAAAAAAAATGGACAATCTCATGGTCCGGAGGCCCAGAAAATTTAAACCTCACTGAAATGTTTAATTGTGAAAAACACCTAAAAAATTCATTTATTAGTCGAAAAGGGTGATCTTTGTTCCAGAATAAGGCGGCTACAGAATAGAGTAGACAGTAACATGTCTGACTGTTATCTATTGGTTTAAGTTCTGCCAATACATGTTTTTTTATCTTGATCTTCTTTTGTAAACAAACATATGCAGAAAACAACTACACTATCCCAAAATGAGTTCAAAAATCAATGGAATTGTTTATTTCCCTAAAATTAGAAAAAAAATGTTCTAAAAAATTAAACATACGCACACCATTCAGGCTTACTTCAATTTCATATGCATTAAAACATGCATTTACAGTATTTAATATTGTTTCATTGATTGAAGGCATACCATATTTAATTCCCTTTGTATTTTCAATTGCCATCTTCTGTATTCTGTAATTTACACTACATGATCTATGTCCCTTATGATATCTGAACTGTTGTCATATCTGTCTATCCTAAAATGTTCTTAATAAGTTCATATGACAGATTTACAGTTGCACAATTATTTATGAGGAAGTTTCAAATTATCACTCTAATCCAAAAATACTTCAATAAAATTATATAAATACCTCTGTTCATACTATCATGGTAACTATGATATTCAGTCCATGAGAAGAAAGACTCACACAGTGCAAACCTTCATTACCATCGCTAGTTTATTATATTTTGACGTGTGAGATATGAGTCCCTGTCTTGCAACCCAAAAGGCTGGGACTCAGTAATTTTATCAAAACCAGCTTTATTCAGCTTGAAACAGTAACAGCACGGTATTTACTGAAGAGGGATCTACCACTCTCCTATACACAAACACAGCATACAGGCAGGGTTGTGGCCAAATAATACTGTTCCCTGCAATTATAAGGTTCCTTGCATCACCCATCGATGGCAGGCGCTTATAGCGCAACACGATCAGCTGAGATTTGCTTCCTCAGTGCTCCACTGCAGCGCTTTGAGCCTGTGGTTGCCTTGGCAATGGACAAGTCATCTCCCACAGATACAACAATCGCACTTCGGGACGGACTTTGTCGTGGCGTCCCATTGGGGGGGGGCCTAAAAGATTTCAGAAACCTCACAATTTATACATATACTAACCGATGCCCGGTGTAAGAATAGGAATGGAAAACGGTGATAAAGGAATTCAGAAATCAAGAAGAAATAAATACTTCTTGAAAGACGCAGTGTGCATGTAGAATTTCCGGCCAAGCAGGACTACATGTGAAAGTGATAAATAAATCAGGCTTTCAGAATTTACGTATTATGGCCATGGCATCCTGTTAGTTTTGTTGCATGTATCTTGGACTTCCTGGACGGTAATATGATCATTTTGCCTACACGTTAGGGGTGGGCGGTATGACCAAAATTCTATATCACGGTATTTTTCTAAATTATCCCGGTTTCACGGTATTCGACGGTATTTTTTTCCCCATGCATGAGTGGATGTTAACCACATTTTCCACTCCAATTACTGCAGTAGACTGGCTAAGAATAACCTGTTAGACTGTTATGAGAATTGTACATTGTATAAAAAAACATTTTGATGTGCACACAAGTATTAATACAGGTTTGCATGGCCCCATAAAGTGATAGTTTTCAAGGGGGTGACACTAATGAAGAGAAGGAATCACATTGCATGACAGTTGCTGTCAAAATATAGAACCTTTTTATTGAACAAATTTTGCAAAAACTTAAACTATGATTTTGACAACATATTTTCAACCATCCAAAGAGGCATTTAGACTTAGTAAAATATCCAGAGGTGCTTGTCAAAACTTGCATTGCACTGAACATGTCTTAGAAAAGTAATAAATAGTAAATATTTTTTGTGAACCAACTACACTTTGTTAATGTTAACTATCTCTGTCCACTGACACGTTAAAGTGACTTTTTCAACAACTTTGCCATCAATAAACTGCATAATATTTAAACTAATAAATAATAACAATAAAATAAATAATAGTATTATTACTGATAGCTGCACTATTACTTCAAGACTTCAAGCCCAGGTGCATTACACAGTATTCACCAAATTAAAATAAAATAAAATAAAACAAGTACAACTTTGTGATGACATCCTTACCAACTGTACCATCATTTAGGTAAACTGCATTAATATGGACCTTGCTTCAAGCTAAGCTACATACATAAATAAAATAACTGCAACTTGCATTTACTGTATAATGCTATTTGTGGTATAGCCCTATGGAAGTGCATTAGGGCCACGGTGAAAAAAAAAAATACAGTAAAGAGGGAAGAAAAAAAACAAACTACCAGTATATGTCAAGAATAAAGTCGACATGCTGACTTTATTCTCGACATTTCCACTTTAATTTTGACACTTATGTCAAGATTAAAGTCAACATTTCCACTTTATTTTCATAGTTTACTTAATAATTAAAGTAGAATGTCACAAACTAAACTTCATCCTAAAATCAATGTTTAATTTACTTGATTTTCTCAAACCCCATCATAAGTTAATGCAGCACATTAAATGCTTTGTGTTGTGTTCCCCGACCCAGTTGTTAATCACTATGCTTCTTAAACTGACTTCCTCCGCACTAAGAGGAGGCAGCAAAGAGGAGGCAGCAATCACCGCACAGAATCCATTCATTTCATGATATTCCTGCTCTCTAAAAATTTTGAATGCTAAGATAAATACTTGATATCATTTTCATGATGAAATGCATTAAAGCAGGTATTAAACAAGCATGGTAGGGAGGCGGTAGTGCTGCTCCCTGGCAGTAAGGGGTCCCCAGGTGTAAATTCAGTGTAGAGACCTTTATGGCAGGTGTGACGAGGCTCCAAAAAATTGGATGTATGAATAGCTATCGCACAGGTTTAACTTAAATATTGTGTAAATGTTGGGTTTGTGATCTGGTGGTCGGAGACACGAACACAGAATTCAATGCGTGTTCTTCTGAGCGGGCTTTCTTTATTGCACGCGTTCTGTCTCTATCTGACGTACCAAAACCCCAGTTCCTATCCGTCCTTTTTCTTTCTCCACATAACCAATCACCACACGATAAACGTCTTTGTGAAATTAAAACTAGTTATAAACTTAGCCCACGGAGTGTTCAGAACTTTAAAAAATATCTTCGTTATACATGTTTAATTATGCCGTCCATTCAGAGTTGCGCCCATCGAAGGATGAATACAAGCAAAACATACACTAGCAGGGTCAATATAGCACAACAAAACCCCACATCCTACATGACTTTGAAAGGAAACTGAAGCGCCGAGTAAACCTACCAGAAAAACATGCAAATGCAAGGCAGGCACGCCGCCGTGCCCCCATATGATTAATGCATGCTTTAATGCATTTCACCATGAAAATTATATCAAGTATTTATCTTAGCATTCTAAATGTTCACAGAGCAGGAAGATCATGAAGTGAATGTATTCTGTGCGGCGATTGCTGGCGGCGCCTCCTCTTAGTGCAAGAAGAAGTCCGTTTAAGAATCATTTAACACAAAACATTTAATGTGCTATATAACTTATGACGGGGTTTGAAAACATGTCGTCACACTATTACACAGTACCCAGGTACATTACACTGTATTGAAAACAAATAAAACAAGTACAACTTGGCTTGCAGTATTATCCAGTAGTATAGAAACAGTATTTAAACATCTGACCTTTTAAAACTAAAGTATCTCCAGGCTCTCTGTCCATTTTCACCACGCAGTATTCCTATGCTACTGCCCACTATTTGGTGGTGTAGCAGTGAAAAAGAGCCCTAGTGCAACAAATCTGTGTTTAGCGGTGTAGCAGTGAAAAAGGTCCCCACTTGAACAGTTTCCCGCTGCGCCACGTTCCGAATGTCGTTTAGGCAATTTAAACCGGTGTTGCGGTATAAGAAAAATCCATATCATAAAAAAAATAAAAAACGTTTTTCGGTATGAACCGGTACACCACCCAGCACGTACATTGTTATTTTCAGCATTTGCGTCTGATAGTTCCCAGATCTTGTTGATGTAATCTGAGATAGTTGAGACATGCGCCCTCTGTTTTAGCATATGCATCTACAACGTACTGTTGGAATAGTTTGCCGCTGGAGTGCAAAATACTAAATGTATTCCTCATTGCTAATCTGTATGCGTAAAATTGGCATTGAGTAAGCCTTATTTGCTTGCCGGTTCTTTTATCGGGAACATGTTGTAAATCTTTGTGCCAGCCAATGTCTCCATAAGGGAATAAAGGTAGGTAAACCATAGGATCACAATTCATACTGAGCATAGAAATCTGTTTACAGGAGTTGCCTATGGGATAGATGCAAATGTCCCTTTCAACAGGCGTTTTGCCATCTTCTCCGACGAAAATAGCTGCAACATCGGTGTGACATGCCGGGGCATTGTATCATCATAAATCCTGCCTAGGGTTTTCCTTGAAAACCATTCGTACAGATGCTGTTGGATTGGACTGAGCGATTACATGCATGTGTTTGTATGATTTAGCGAAGGGGTTGATGTTTCTGAGCATGAAATCTAGCTGGAGAAGTACATTTTTGCCGCATGCAGAGTTTGCTTTATTTTGTAAGCGTACTTCAGTAGCTTGCGCTGTGTCAAAAACATACAACTGTCCATATCCTGGAGAGGTAGAAGTGTTAGCGTATAGTAGAGAGATTTGGTGATAAATTTGCCCGTGCATTTTAAAACAGTATGGTCCGTGGCCAAGAGGTTGAGTTATCTGTGCACCCATGGAAGCAAATGCTACAGAAGAGTTGTGTTCACAATAATTTTTAGCTTCTGATGTTTGCTGTGTAAGAAGCTGTTGTAAAGACACAGGTGGCTCCCGCAAGGGTGGTAAAGCTACTTTACCGTTGTGGCAACACTTCGAGTATTTGTTGGATGTATTACGCTCAGCAGGCCAGTATAGTGCATGACATGGAAGACGACGAATAGGAATCGAGAAATGCCGTGTCGGCTGCGTGTGGGCGGGACCGGTTTTGAAGTGGAAGCAGGACGAACCAGAAGAGAAATATATCCATCCATCCATTTTCCAACCGGCTGAATCCGAACACAGGGTCACGGGGGTCTGCTGGAGCCAATCCCAGCCAACACAGGGCACAAGGCAGGAAACAATCCCGGGCAGGGTGCCAACCCACCGCAGAGAGAAATATATATAAGAGATTTTTTTTTTTTTTTTGGTTGAAATGAGACTTAGCTAGACCAAACTGTCAACTGCATGAATGTAGAAAATCAGAAAGACTGAGACTGTGCTAAAAACATTTTGCATTGTTATATCAGCAAATTGTATCCATTGCCATAAAGAGATAGTTTTATAATGGGGGGACAGCATGGAGCAAAACATAACAATGAGTAGATAACTTGGAGTTTGTCTGTCCTTTTAATGAAAGGGTGGGGTTCAGGACTGTAGGCACACATATGACCTCTGGAAGGGGCTGCAGGAGGGCAACCTCACATGATTTCCTAGTTTAATCCTACTGTCTGCAAATTTCAAAATTTGTCCATTTGCACTACATAGTGGAAATGCTGTGCAGAAGGGTGGGACCAGAGTAACAGAGTGAGAGAGAACTCCACTTGCAGTCCGCAAGGTACTGGTATTTTCTATTGGTGAGTGATGAAGTCTTCTTTGAAAGACAATAAAGAAAACATATAAGATCATTTTGTAGAAAATAGTGCATGTTTAATTTATTAACATCATGTTCTTCTTAACTGCCTTTCCTATGATGACTGCAACTTAATATGTATTAAGATATGGCAAAACTATAAGAACACCTCCCTTGATATACACATACATAGCCTACCAAACATAAAAACAGGATCCAGTAAAAAAACATGTATAATGTGTTGATTGCTCTTTTTCTAAGAAATAATTTATGAGAAGATCCTGGCAGTTATTGTTTTATGTACACATCTATGTTAGCTTGTGTCCCGTTATTTTCTCCTTTTCCAGTTTTGAAATGAGTATCTGGAAGATATCACTTGTAAGTGATAATGTGATGAAATGATGCAGTGGGTGTCTGACTTTGTAGTTTAAAGTGGGTTTTCTTCAACCACAGCATAACAATTAGCCATTGAACCGATGATGCCAAAGAAGCTAAGTACTCAGCTGATACATCCTGAAAATGTTTTGCAGGTTTCCCATTTTTAGCTTAAGATACAGTATATGCATAGCAGATTTACTATAGCCATTTTACAAATTTTAAGTAACCATCACATACAGACAACACGGAAAGAAAACAAAACAGAACTTCCATTCCAGCCACTTCCTGAAAAAGTATCAGCCAATAATATACTAAAAATGATAATATAAATAATAATAATAATATATAATAATATAAAGTGCCTTAGCACACTTTCATTCAAAGAGTAAACATCATATTTGCTCCTCTGGACTGAGTAGTATGTCCACTGTTAGTGACAAGCTAGTTCAGGATTAATAGAGTCACTAGTGGACATTTAGATCCAAATCTTGTCTTTTACTGAATTACTCTTGGGACTTTTGCTTGCTTGTTTCTAAGACACTTAATATTGTATTTGTTGTGCATTTTGGACATGGCCATGCTGAAAGAAGAAACCAAGATTTTTACAAAGTGAGGCAATTTTCCTATAGGATTTACCTGTTTTATTTTTTAACCATACATTTTCTTTCCATTTTCAGAAGATTTCTTCTCTCTGCCAATAAGCAACTTTCCAAATACATGACTTTTTGCCATCATCACAATGTTTTACATGGGTGATGTCTTAGAGTGTTATTTACTCTTATATTTAAACCTGACACTATCAGTTTGGGAATATTCGTTCAATTCTTGCTTTACGTGACCATACAGTATTCTTCCAATCTTTTCAGAGTGCACCATATTCCATTTTTACTGGCAGGGTTTTGCATCCACTTTGTCAGCTGTCAAATTGTTTTTTTCTAGTCACTGTTTCACAGTGGTCATATTTGTGCAATGACTAGCCTATCGCTAGCACATTTGCAGATTCTCTCTGGTCAGTTATGAAAATATTTTTTTCAATGCTGTCACAGTCTTATTGGTATCTTCTCTGAACAACACTCATGTCCAGCAGGTGAATTTAGGATCACCTGCATTAACAAGATTGTAGATGTTCACATATTCTGAATTTTGTAGATAAACTGCTGTTCCTCTACAATTCTATTGTAAGCTGTGCCTTTTCTTGAATTTATTCCAAATTCTTTTGATTTATTTTTTTCTAACATTCAGGGTACTTTTGAAAGGAGAATGGTTTGAACACTTTGGCTTTTTGTTGCGGATTGTGCTGCTGTGGTTACCACTGCTACTATACGTTGCAGATCCACTGATCCTAAGTTATCATATGTGCGTTCTATGCATGCCCCTGTGGGCTTTCTCCAACTAATCTGATTTTTTCTCACATTTCAAACACACACAGATTAGGCAGATTACCAAAAAAATCTGATGCTGTACAAATAGGTGTTGAGGGTATCCATCCATATTTGCTTCCCGCCTCGGGCCTTTGGGTGCCATTATTGGTCCAGAAAATAGATGGTACTATATTTCTTTATGCATTAAGTAACAGGAACAGTTAAACTGTTAACAATTCTGACAGTAGTATCAGTACTTCCATATGCTCTACTTAACTTTGGCGTTAAAAAGAACCTGAACCACGTTTACATGAACAAAGATGGCCTCATCTACACTCTTAAAAATTAATTCTTCTTAAATGGCACTTTACTGGATCTGTGTGGTTCCTCACTAATCCATTGCTTGACAAAGTACCATTTTATTGGGGGAAGGGTTCTTTGCATATGAAACTGGTCCTTTGAGCTTTGAAAAGGTTCCTACTTGTTGAACAAAATTGACATCTTTAATGTATAGTAGGCTACCTAGCTTCTGACAAATCCAGAAAACCTGAACTTAGCTTGTGTTATTGTATGAAGCAAGAGTCCTCAGGAACTCGTTGGTATTTCACAAATTTGTTATCATCTATTCATTGGAAATTTATGGTTCCTGTTACAGAACTAAATAAATAAAGGCTATCTAGACCCTTCAATTAGATGGTCCTGTTGTGGTGTGAAGAAACCTTTATGTTTAAAAGTGCAGTTAACAACATGGCTGCACTTGTCCAAAATTAGGACTGCCATAAAAATGAGGTGAGTGTTAATCTAATTACGAGTTTTCAAATGATTACTTTTAAATCATTCATTTTAGCCAGTATCCCACCAATGCTTCAAAACATTAAATACATATTAAACAGGCATTACAACTGTACAAAAAGTACAGTAGAAAATGTTTAATTAATACTTCATTATGCTCTTTTACAATTTGTTCAATCAGGAATCGTCATAAACACAAAAATATGTCAGTTTTACAAAACTGCAGAGGATGTGACAATGCAGTTGGCTGCTATCAATGCTTATCTAAAAGGTATTATTAATCAGAATCAACTCCCTATTATTCTTTTAAAAATGGCTGCGCTATTTCACATACAGTACTTTGTCTCAGTGAATGAACTGGTCCAGATAATAAGCAAATGGACGGTGTCCAATGTTAGGTGTAGCTGAAAACTGGGATGTTACTTTCCTTTGTTTACTAGGGAACAACGTACTGTACACCTTTCTGTCAAGTAGCCCCGTCTGAGGCGGGGATGAAACGGCTCCCTAACTCCTCTCAAGACACCGCTGCACGCTAAAGCGAACACTTTTGACTGAGCCTGCGTGAAATGTTGCAACTTTCGATATGGTCCAATAAACCCTACTGAAGAGAACTAAAAAACAAGGCTTCAGAAAACAGGGCGAACACGAAAGAACTGGCAACCTGAGTAAACATTCTTAGAAGCAAGCAAGCTGCTCTGCTGGCAGCGCAGAGTACAATTTACACAATTCATTTTTAACAAAATTAACCAACATAAAACTGCAGAGAAAATGAACACCACAAATACAAAAAGAGATACCAATACACCGTGTGATACAGGCATCAATATAGCAACGAAATAATGTAAAACTCGTAAACATCACCACTTTGTACACTTCTAATGAAAATAATAAAACGTAACATCATTCCCGACAACATGAATGACATGGGTTGACTTTATTCCTATCATGCACAAAATCACAAAACAACACTTGCTCTGTACTCAATGTTATTCTTATTACTGAGTAACACGGTGTTTCAGATCAAAATAAATACAGAGAGTTAAGAAAAGCAACATGAAACATTTTTCGATAAGGGGGAATAGTAACCGTGCGAGACGTCTCGCCCTCACCTCCATGTCTTCGCCGCTCGCTAGCTCGCTTGTTTCGAGGTTTGTTCTACGAGTCGCACATTGCTTGTTCTCCGCCGTTCGCTCTCGGCATCCAGGCGAGTCTCCGCTTCCAAATCCGCCGTACACAAAGTGAGGTGAGGGCTGTGTACAATATTAAAATAACAAGCGCTCTATTGGTTCCTTGGTTCTATGGACACGCCCAGCTCCATGGGCACAAGCGCTCTCACTGAAGCTTATACTTAACACACCGCTCAACTCTCAAGCTTACGGATATATCTTCCCTCTAAGACTGGATGGACTTCAAGCAGACTACTCCTCAGACAGATTTTACGTGTACATGTATACACAACACACCATATCACTCACTCCGCATGTTGGGGGGTCTTACTCACACGGGCACACTAGTAGCTACTCAGCATGACCGCACGGAAGAATTAGGTGTGATTCATTGACACGGTTAATAGCGCACACGACCGTCACATGTTTCCAGTACGCATTCTTGCTTTAAGAATTACACATCATGACATCATCATCATCCCCAAGACTGAGAGTCACACTAAGTAAGGCATGCAATACTATTTCAAACACTAAGCATTAAATTAACTCACAAAGGTAGTTACACACTCAGAATAGCCATCAATATATATCTGATACAAATATACCTGTATGACCTGTTAAAATCAATCACATATAATTGGCTTGAAAGGGTCATATCCTCCTGTTTAGACAATTAAAATATCAAAATGCCTAGCACACAGTGGCGCAGTGGTAGCGCTGCTGGCACGCAATAAGGAGACCTGGGTTTGCTTCCCCGGTCCTCCCTGCATGGAGTTTGCATGTTCTCCTCGTGTCTGTGTGGGTTTCCTCCCGGTGCTCTGGTTTCCTCCCACAGTCCAAAAAAATGCAGGTTAGGTGCATCGGCGATACTAAATTGTCCCTAGTGTGTGCTTGGTGTGTGTGTGCCCTGCCCGGGGTTTGTTCCTGCCTTGCACCCTGTGCTGGCTGGGATTGACTCCAGCAGACCCCCCCTGACCCTGTGTTATGATATAGCGGGTTGGATAATGGATGGATGGATGGAGCTTCTCCTACTTTTGGATAAGCAAGTTTGGAGGTTGGATAGATGGACTGTCAAAATATGCATTCTGTATATGCACAGATTCTGTGTATACTGTATGCTTAATGCCAAAGACTGTATACTGCTCCTAAGCACCAGCAAGGCAGAAGAGTGTATTGGTGAATACATAGTATATCCTGTAGCACAATGCCAATTGATTTTTATGTTTTGTGCATTTTTACCTGATTTAAATTTGAGAAGTTTACAGCACACAGCACAATAATAAATGCATTGTACATAATATGCACGAATACTGTAAATTGCCATACTATATATACAGTAAATTCATTAATCCATTTACTGAACCCGCTTAATCCAATTTTCCACACAACTATTTAGCACATTCTGCACACACAGCACAGAGCTCTCATTAAGTCGCCACAACTCTCTTTCCCTGTTGAGAATTGAGAGCACATTGTGCAGGCAACAAAGACAGATGCAGTAAACTGTACAGTTAAATATAATGAGGGTACATGCAGCACAGTGGGTGAATTCTTGTTTCTTGTGATAGTTAAATAGATGGCATTGATATTATTGGTTGCAATTTTCCCTCCACCAGCTGAGTATTTTCCTGTATTGACCCTTATCCAAAATATAAAATAAATAAAGATTGCATGGCAATAATACTTTCCTTAAATGCAGAAAAACACATTTTATACTTTCTGCTGAGACATTCTTGTACTATCTATCTATCTATCTATCTATCTATCTATCTATCTATCTATCTATCTATCTATCTATCTATCTATCTATCTATCTATCTTATATGATTGATTATAGTAAGGAAACAAGTCAGATATTACCAGACCACACAGATAAGCCATCAGAATTTTCCATCATTATTTTAAGCAGTGGTATATTGTATTTTCTTCAAGTATTTAGATAATTTTGTGAAATATTCTAAATTGTGATCACTAATAGTCCTCTTCACCACTCTTTGGCCAACACTGCTCAATTTCTATGCATGCATGCAAATACTTTGGTAGATGGGTGGTGTTTCCCAGACAACCCAAAACACAAAGGTCTGAGGCCAGGTTTTCAGTCTGTCTCTTGAAATGGGGCACAGGGAAAGAAATGCCAGTCCCCCAAAATAATTGATATGCAAAGTGGATGCTATAATTAAGACAAATTCTTGGTTTATTTTATGCTTCCGTGACTATGAGACCTGACTGATATACCACAAGTAGAAAAAGGCAAGGGTCTCAATTTCTATTTGTCACTTCAAATGACATTCTTACATGCTCACATTTAGAGAGAGTATTTATTTCATGTTCATTATTATATTTGTCAAATTTAATATAATGTTACATTCTCTAACTCACTTAAACCAGTTAAGGGTTGAGCTGGGAATGGAGCTTATCTATAACATGTGACACAAACAGATACCAAAGCTGGGTGGGAACCCGGTTCATTGTTAGGTCTACTCACATGTCTCACAGGACAAATTTAGAATCTCCAATCTTCATAACATTCATGCCATTAAAATAACACGTGCGTGAGCCACTTTTTGGACCCGCACTTTGTCCAAGACTGATTTTTTCACCCCTCATCTACCAGTATTAAGATGAAGCTGCCTTTATCACATTATGTGACTTTTCCAGCAATTTTCAGTTGTAGCCTTCATTTCCATAATCTGATTTGTGTCTTAGCAGTCGATAGCATGCTCACATGAAGCTGATTGCCAGATGGGACATGCCCAATGAACAAGACCAATTAATAATCTATGAATGCCTATGATAAAGTCAAAAAGGTTTGATTTTCTCTTTAGTCGGAGGGTTGGGTTCTGTGTGCATGAGGGCCGACAACCAACGAATGCGCATCTGGATGTACAATGCATAGAATGCAGTGACAAGGAATAAGAAACTCACATATTTTCAACTTCACAAATGGAAGAGAAGGTCATCTGTCTGATGTCTCATGTTTTATGTACTAAAGCAAAATAGAAAAAAGCAAAAGAAGGAACCTTCGTACAGCGAACATAGAGAAGTTTGTCTGTCTGATGTTTACTGTTTTACTTACCACAACAAAGGGGAAAAAAGAAAAGAAATGGGCCAAGATTCCTACAGAATTTGCTGCAGCTGTTAATCCTTTGTAAAGTTCCAGGTTTATCAAGCAGAAGATGCTACTGGCTGTCAGAAAAAGGGGTGAGCACAACAGCGCTGGAAGATTGTTCGGTAAATGTGACATAGGCAAGTATTTTCAGTCATGTTTTTGACTGGTTATAGTACAGTAATGAGATTAGCGACTATGGTTAGCAAATCTGACAAAAGTCATTTAATGTGATATTGGGTAAAGGGTCTTCATGGAATATCTATCTATCTATCTATCTATCTATCTATCTATCTATCTATCTATCTATCTATCTATCTATCTATCTATCTATCTATCTATCTATCTATCTGTACAGAGAGAGAGAGAGAGAGAGTGGGTATCCACAGTGCAAAGATAAAAGGGAGTTCACATAACATGTGTCTAGAGATTCACAAGTGAGCTGAGTCACAGCATCTGACAAAGGAGCCTTCTCTGACTTTTTCAGATGTGCTAGTGAAAAGAAGTCATTTCTGTGTCACTTAAGCAATTTTCAGCATTTAGGCCTACTCTGCCCATTGGGATTGTACCCCTTTATTTTTTGATTTGCGATTTTGTTTCCAACTTTGAATTCCTTCTCCATTCTGTATGCTGTGACCACACAATTACAATTTTTCTTTGCAGCATCATTTGTAAATTAAATAGGTTGTAGCAACTTTTAATTTACTTTGCACACCTCATTCATTTATTCATATTAAATATTGTCTGATTATTATTATTATTATTATTATTATTATTATTATTATTATTATTATTATTACTTCAGGAGCAAATCTTACTAGCATCTGTTTATATTTTTACCTGCAAAAGATATAGAGATTTATTACAGATGTTTAAGCCAAATGAAATAGAAAATTTCTATAACGTCAGTGCCTTGGCTGTATAATCTATATATATAATTTACTAAGTCCATGGCAAGCAAGACGCACGCAAGACAGAGCCCCGCCCACCAACAATTCACTAAGCAGCCGACCATGGCACGCAACTCTAACCCTCCACCCCGAGGCATGCGCACTTCCTGCTCATGTGCCCGCCCCCAACTACTCACTTGAGTCGCTTTCATCTGTGTAGGCGCGAGAGAGAGTGACACACACACACAGGCGTGCAAGAGAGAGAGAGACACACACACACAGGCGCAAGAGAGAGAGAGACACACACACACACATTGCCTGTATCTGCCAAAACCAGTTTTCAGTCACGGACAATTGTATGTTGCTCTCTCCAGAGTTCCATCTTTTCATTCACTCACAGTCGCATCCTCAAACCCACCCCATTTGGACAACTGTGTCGTTCAGGAAGTGTTCACCCATCAATAAATAATTATGCGGCATATGCTACGCCGCGGGTTGGCTAGTGAGTAATAATTAGAGTGTGTATGTGTGTGTTTACCCTGCGATGAAGCTGTTCCTGCCCTCCACCTGATGATTGCTAGAAAAGGCTCCAGCTAAGTGTGCCCTAGGTAAGCCATTAAGAAAATGGATGGATGGAAGGGTGCTATTCTCAGTTTTTGTGAAGCAAGGTAAGCTGAATTTAATTATTATTATTGTTTAAATATTATTATTTACATAAAGCAAAATTACAGAGGAGAAAATTGCACTTTAAAACAAGTACAAAAGTAACTAAAACTGTATGATAACAATAAATAGATCCATTACTCAGAAATCAGTACATTTGAATGCTTTTTGGAGAAAAATGTATATTCTCAAATCTGCATATATACTAATTCATACACTTTATGAGGTTCCAAACCTGCAAGTCAAAGAAGAGATCCCCACCAGGAGCAAATAGCTGTACCAATAAGTTTGTTGTTCAACTATAAATACTGTAGGCAGAGACACTGAAAACTTTAAAAAAAAAACAATATCAGGGAGTCAAAAGTCTTTGAGAGTGGATGGCCTGTCCAAACTGAACAACCAGACAAGAAGGGCTTAGGTGCCCAATAATCACAATGGCAGACTACCACATTCTGTGACAAAGGATCTCTAAGCCATTCAAGCATGTAATTCAGGAAACTGTTTTTATATGAAAGTTTGAATTCTACTGTTTTCTTTTTGTTTTTCTTATAAGTTTTTTTCAATTCAAAGAAATTGCAAAATTATAAGAAACTGTTTATGGCATGACATAGACAGTGTCAAAACTGAGTGAAGTCACTCTGACCATAAATATTTGTGCTTCATCAGCCACTTCGCTCCACGCAGATCAAGTGAGATGGCATGAAGAGAAATTTCCCTCTGGCAAGACTGCATGTCCTGTGAGTAATCAAAATAAAAAACTGATGTCATACCAAACTTCCTCTCAGGTTAGAACAACATAAGGACAGATCTGGAGCAGGCTGACATAATTCTCTGCATGCTAATAGTATTGGGTAAAGGAAATAAACACAAAATATTCAATTCGTAATAAGAGTTTAACAGCCTCTGTTTTCAATGCAATATCAATTGATGTCCAATCACAGTACAGTCATCATAATATTTTTGGATGTCTTTTATTTCAAGATCACTAACTAAAAAGTCCAGTACAGATCCAGCATCTTGGGTTCAATATCAAGGCCTAGTCGCTGTCTGCATGAAGTTTGTATGCTCTTCACACTTTGCACTGAATACTCCAATTTTCTTCCCACATCCTCAAGGAACTACTTGTTTGGTCAACTGGAACTGAAAACTGTCCCAATCTGATTCATGTATAAGTGGGCCATGTAAGGAGCTGGCATCCTGTTCTGGCTTGATTGTGGCTTTGACCTTGGTGTTGGTGGGATAGGCTCTACTCCTCTGAGACACTAAATTGGATTAAATAAGTAGTTGGATTAAATAAGTTCAAAAATGTTGTGTTATGTTATGTTGTGTTACAGTGGTGTGAAAAACTATTTGCCCCCTTCCTGATTTCTTATTCTTTTGCATGTTTGTCACACAAAATGTTTCTGATCATCAAACACATTTAACCATTAGTCAAATATAACACAAGTAAACACAAAATGCAGTTTGTAAATGGTGGTTTTTATTATTTAGGGAGAAAAAAAAATCCAAACCTACATGGCCCTGTGTGAAAAAGTAATTGCCCCCTGAACCTAATAACTGGTTGGGCCACCCTTCGCAGCAATAACTGCAATCAAGCGTTTACGATAACTTGCAATGAGTCTTTTACAGCGCTCTGGAGGAATTTTGGCCCACTCATCTTTGCAAAATTGTTGTAATTGAGCTTTATTTGAGGGTTTTCTAGCATGAACCGCCTTTTTAAAGTCATGCCATAGCATCTCAATTGGATTCAGGTCAGGACTTTGACTAGGCCACTCCAAAGTCTTCATTTTGTTTTTCTTCAGCCATTCAGAGGTGGATTTGCTGGTGTGTTTTGGGTCATTGTCCTGTTGCAGCACCCAAGATCGCTTCAGCTTGAGTTGACGAACAGATGGCCGGACATTCTCCTTCAGGATTTTTTGGTAGACAGTAGAATTCATGGTTCCATCTATCACAGCAAGCCTTCCAGGTCCTGAAGCAGCAAAACAACCCCAGACCATCACACTACCACCACCATATTTTACTGTTGGTATGATGTTCTTTTTCTGAAATGCTGTGTTCCTTTTACGCCAGATGTAACGGGACATTTGCCTTCTAAAAAGTTCAACTTTTGACTCATCAGTCCACAAGGTATTTTCCCAAAAGTCTTGGCAATCATTGAGATGTTTCTTAGCAAAATTGAGACGAGCCCTAATGTTCTTTTTGCTTAACAGTGGTTTGCGTCTTGGAAATCTGCCATGCAGGCCGTTTTTGCCCAGTCTCTTTCTTATGGTGGAGTCGTGAACACTGACCTTAATTGAGGCAAGTGAGGCCTGCAGTTCTTTAGACGTTGTCCTGGGGTCTTTTGTGACCTCTCGGATGAGTCGTCTCTGCGCTCTTGGGGTAATTTTGGTCGGCCGGCCACTCCTGGGAAGGTTCACCACTGTTCCATGTTTTTGCCATTTGTGGATAATGGCTCTCACTGTGGTTCGCTGGAGTCCCAAAGCTTTACAAATGGCTTTATAACCTTTACCAGACTGATAGATCTCAATTACTTCTGTTCTCATTTGTTCCTGAATTTCTTTGGATCTTGGCATGATGTCTAGCTTTTGAGGTGCTTTTGGTCTACTTCTCTGTGTCAGGCAGCTCCTATTTAAGTGATTTCTTGATTGAAACAGGTGTGGCAGTAATCAGGCCTGGGGGTGGCTACGGAAATTGAACTCAGGTGTGATACACCACAGTTAGGTTATTTTTTAACAAGGGGGCAATTACTTTTTCACACAGGGCCATGTAGGTTTGTTTTTTTTTTCTCCCTAAATAATAAAAATCATCATTTAAAAACTGCATTTTGTGTTTACTTGTGTTATATTTGACTAATGGTTAAATGTGTTTGATGATCAGAAACATTTTGTGTGACAAACATGCAAAAGAATAAGAAATCAGGAAGGGGGCAAATAGTTTTTCACACCACTGTATGTTTTGGTTATTTCATCTCTCCATTTTCTGGCCCTCTTAAACCAGCAGAACTGAACACAAGCACAAGCCCACCCTTGATAAAGTGCTAGTTGATTACAGGGATGCTTTGGATTATTGCACTGTACATTACATTGAGGTTACCTTGTGCCATTAAGTCAATTAAAAACATTATATTCTTTTTCTTAATTTTTCACCTTACTCCAGTAGAATGCTTATGTTCAAAAATGGTATTAAGTTAGTGCTGATTGTAAATTCAAGTTTATCCCCTGTATGAGGGGACATGAGTGCATGGGTGGACCCCTTTCCTCCTCCCCATAACCCTCACAATCCTAAACTGGATTAGGTAGATTTGAAATTGTTTTGTCATGTTCAAGTATGTTGTCATATGTACACCGCAGAATGAAATTCTTGCAAGCCCACATGCTAGTAACCATACAATACATACAACTCACAAGCAAAAAATAATGAACATCACAACATCATAAATTTCATGCTGCGTATATATGTACAGTAAGTACCTGTGCAAGAAGGGCCTCGGTCAGGGGAGTGATGAAGAACCCAATGGTCATAACTTCAGAGATGCTCTGCAGAGATGGGAGAACCTGTTGGAAGGGAGGCCATCTCAGCACCTCATTAATCAGGTGTTTATGGCATAGTGACTGACTTCAACCTGGTGCTTGCCAAACGGTATTTAAAGGTGGTGGGAGAATTATGCTATGAGGGTGCTACTTAGTAGCAGGGAAATGGGGACTGGTCATAATTGAGGCAGGATGAATGTAGACAAATACAGAGAGGTCCTTGCAGAAAACTTGCTCCAGAGTGCATGGGACTTCAGACTGCGGTGATGGCTCAGCTTTCACTGCAACAATGAACTGAAGCATACAGCCAAGAGAATGCTGGAGTGACTTTGGGACAGATTTATGACTGTCCTTGAGTAGCCTAGACAAAGCCCAGAATGAAACCCCATAGAGCATGTGTGGAGAGACCCGAAGATGGCAGTTTACAGACACTTCCCACCCAATCTAATGGAGCTTGAGAGGGTTTACCAGGTAGGGGTGCAAAGCGTTTAGTGACTTACTCAAGAAGAATCAAAACTTTAATTGATGCTAAAGGGGATTTTACAAATGATTGAATTAAGTGTATGAATACTTGCATACATAAGAGATTTTAGTTTATGATATTTAATACATTTGCTAACTTTTCAGAAAACAAGTTTTCACTTGATCTTCATGGGTTATTGAGTATAGATTGATGGGGAAAAATGGCACTACCATTAGAGAAGACGAAGGAAGAGGTTAAAAAGTTAGTTGGTCATTAGGACCTTGAGAAAGATGTATGTTAGACTGAGAATGAGATTCCATTCTTCTGTTTTCTTTGAAAAGTATTTTTGAAGCTCTGTGAAAGAACACAAAGAGAAAGACCAGTGTGCTTATGATCAATGGATGTGAAGTGTTTTGCAATAGACTTTGTGAGGTCTTTGATCTTAATGGCTTCAACATGCTCATTGAAATGGACTGCTAGCCGTCTCTCTATTTAACCTATTCAAATCTCTGGGAAAGCAAGAAGCCTGCTGTTTAATACTGAATTTATCAGAAAGGTTAAAAGGTGTGAAAAAACTGCCATTACAAAAGATCAAGGAAGAGAATAAAAAGTTAGTTGGTCATTAGGACCCGGAGAAATACATGATCTTAGGTTGAGAATGAACTTAGTTTCTTCTTTGAAAAGTATCTTTGAAGCTCAGTGAAAGAACACAAAGAGATAGATCAGTGTGGCTATGATCAAGAGATGTAAAGTGTTCTACAATAGACTTAGTGAGGTCTTTGTTCTTAATGGGTCAAATCTACTCAATGAAATGGCTTGCTAGCCATCTCTCTGTTTCACCTATGTAGATAGCTGGACACACCTACAAGAAATGCAGCAGATAAAGATTTTCAGATTGGCAAGAGGTATGTTGTTTAATAATCAATTTACCAGAAAGACCAGAAAAATGGTATTTTGGTGACATATTTCAAGTGATACAGAGTCTCTGTTACTGTTACTGATACTGACTGTTACAGTTCAGAATGCTTGGTGAAGAATGTGAAGTGAGCTGCAGGCTAGAAGTTTGCATAGTTTAGGAGGTCAATGGATGGAAATCAAGGGACATTTAGGGAAAAAATGCACCTATGAAAGGATCAGTCTGCAAAACTGGGAATATTTGTCTGATGACCCATGGGGTGGAGTACAAGGGCCAGCAGGATTAGGGTTTCATGATTGTGGTTCCTCTTAGATTAGATGTTTACAAGGTCTACTCCTGGCTTGATTGAGAGCCCAGTTCCCAATTTGAGACAAGTATCCTATATAAATAAAGAAATTCCTCATTCCGAGTGCTTTATTACAGAAGTCACCTTCATCAATGCAGAGATGGAGGAGTCTAAGTAACTATCAAAGAGGTAGAGAGTTTTTAATAGGACAGGGATGGAAGGAGCTGCAGAGAAGGTAACTGTGTTTGTCAGTCCTGGAAAGCTGATAGAAAGACTGATATCTATAAATGGTAGAGTTTTGTAGAAACATTGACTGTAAACTTCAGAGATGAATGGAAACTAGCTAAATCATTAACAAATTCCTCTAGCTGCATTCTGGAGCAAGGGGCAGCACCAGCACAGTTGTCAATATATCTTTTGTACAGGTCAGGTGCAAAGTTATCAGTATTAGTAGTCACGAGTCCACTGTCACAAAAAAAGGTTTGTTTTTGTAGCAGCTCCTTTATCCCAAAATAATACCAAGGAGAATACAATATAATGAAAAACACTCCCTTATCTTGCCTCCGACATCTCTGCCTGTTTTCCCCTCTCTCACTCTCTTATAAAACCTACAGTATCTTCTATTCCTCCCACCATTTGAGCCCTTGTCTCATTTTACCCCCAATAGTAGACTTTCTGAGTGTCATTAATGTTTCCTGAAAACTTTGTCTATATTACAATGTTTCTTTTATTATTGTCATTTTGATTTTCTAATTATTCTTTTTTAAATAAAAACACCATTTCATTTGTTAATTTAACGGTCATCACAATTTTGGTAATGGATTTTCATCATCATGACCATGTTGATTTTTGGTTGCTGTTCCCCTTGTTAACAAATTTTCAGTCATAGCCTTCATTTGCATGATCTGATTTGTGTCTTAGGCAGTCGGTAGCATGCTCCCATGAAGCTGATTGTCAGATGGGACATGCCCAATGATAGATAGATAGATAGATAGATAGATAGATAGATAGATAGATAGATAGATAGATAGATAGATAGATAGATAGATAGATAGATAGATAGATAGATAGATAGATAGATAGATAGATAGATAGATAGATACTTTATTAATCCCAATGGGAAATTCACATTCTTCAGCAGCAGCATACTGATACAATAAATAATATTAAATTAAAGAATGATAATAATACAGGTGAAAAAACAGACAATAACTATGTATAATGTTAAATATTAACGTTTACCCCCCCTGGTGGAATTAAAGAGTCGCATAGTTTGGGGGAGGAACGATCTCCTCAATCTGTCTGTGGAGTAGGACAGTGACAGCAGTCTGTCACTGAAGCTGCTCTTCTGTCTGGAGATGACATTATTTAGTGGATGCAGTGGATTCTCCATAATTGATAGGAGCCTGCTGAGCGCCCTTCGCTCTGCCACAGATGTTAAACTGTCCAGCTCCATGCCAACAATAGAGCCTGCCTTCCTCACCAGTTTGTCCAGGCGTGAGGCGTCTTTCCTCTTAATGCTGCCTCCCCAGCACACCACTGCGTAGAAGAGGGCGCTCGCCACAACTGTTTGATAGAACATCTGCAGCATCTTATTGCAGATGTTGAAGGAAGCCAGCCTTCTAAGGAAGTATAACCGGCTTTGTCCTTTCTTGCACAGCGCATCAATTAATCTATGAATGCCTATGATAAAGTCAAAAAGGTTTGATTTTCTCTTTAGTTGGAGGGTTGGGCTCAGTGTGCATGAGGGCCGACAACCAATATATGCTCTTCTGGAAGTACAATGCATAGAAATCAGTGACATGGAATAAGAAACTGTCCTCGCTTTGCTCGCTTACCCGACCTCCTCATCTGGGGCGCGCTAAGCACCTGCCACTTCGCGTCTCTACCGCTTGCGTTGTAAAGGGGGGGGGGGGGGGGGGGGGGGTTTGAACGCAAGCTAAGAAGATGCAGACGGAACAGCTGCTGAGCTGCATGTTCTGCTTGTCACGCTATGTGTCAATCAATTAAAAGCCTGTACAGCAGCTGTCCTTTGGTCTCACTGCTTTGTCTTACGGGACGTTAAAGTGTCTCTCGTGGGACATCAAAGTGTCTCTTACGGGATGTCTGGGCAGATTATTAGTTTCCTTATTTTCTGAATTTGCACATAGATTATTATTGTTCTCTTGTGCATCCTTTTTTGCCTTCTTTTCTCTCCAACACTTTCATGTCTCTTTTTGACACGCTGCTCTTTCTTCTTCGCTTAGTCGTTCACGTGCCATCTAGAACGTAAAACATTTTTGAGAGCTGGGAGCACATGAAGTGTGTCTGCCGAAAGCATTCCAACAACTGCAAGGTTATATGTCCGTGAACATGTTTTAAATTGTTTGTAAGTAGGGCATGACATGCAAACGTCACTGTCTCACGGGTCTTGCTTCCAAAGTTTGTAATGTCTAGTCTCGCGTGACATCAGAGTGTCTCTCCTAGATGATCACATCTTGACCCAAGATTTTTTTATATAATATATATATATATATATATATATATATATATAGCGAGAGAGAGAGAGAGAGAAAGTGTGGGTATCCACAGTGCAAAGATAAAAGGGAGTTCACATAATTGGTCTGGTAGCCATGTGTCTAGAGATTCACAAGTGAGCTGAGTCACAGCATCTGACAAAGGAGACTTCTCTGACTTTTTGAGACGTGCTAGTGAAAAGAAGCCATTTCCGTGTCACTTAAGCAATTCTCAGCGTTTAGGCTAACTCTGGGGCCATTGGGATTTTTGATTTGCGATTTTGTTTCCAACTTTGAATTCCTTCTCCATTATGTATGCTGTGACCACACAATTACAATTTTTCTTCGCAGCATCACTTGCAGGTTAACTAGGTTATAGCAACTTTTAATTTACCATGCACACCTTAATCATTTATTCATTTTAAATATTGTCTGATTATTATTATTATTATTATTATTATTATTATTATTATTACTTCAGGAGCAAATCTTACTAGCATCTGTTTATATTTTTACCTGCAAAAGATATAGACATTTATTACAGATGTGAAAGCCAAATGAAATAGAAAATTTCTATCACGTCAGTGCCTTGGCTGTATAATGAGTAATAATTAGAGTGTGTATGTGTGTGTTTACCCTGCGATGAAGCTGTTCCTGCCCTCCACCTGATGATTGCTAGAAAAGGCTCCAGCTAAGTGTGCCCTAGGTAAGCGGTTAAGAAAATGGATGGATGGAAGGATGCTATTCTCAGTTTTTGTGAAGCATGGTAAGCTGAATTTAATTATTATTATTGTTTAAATATTATTATTTAAATAAAGCAAAATTACTGAAGAGAAAATTGCACTTTAAAACAAGTACAAAAGTAACTAAAACTGTATGATAACACTAAATAGATCCATTACTCAGAAATCAGTACATTTGAATGCTTTTTGGAGAAAAACATATGCTTAAACTAATTCATACACTGTATGAGGTTCCAAACCTGTAAGTCAAAGAAGAGACCCCCACCAGGAGCAAATAGCTGTACCAACAAGTTTGTTGTTCAACTGTAAATAGGCAGAGACACGGAGACCATGTTGATTTTTGGTTGCTGTTCCCCTTATTAACAAATAATATTTCATTGATGTTGCACAAAACATCATTGCACTGTGTGTATTTAAGATGGTGATATGCGCTGCTTGAGTTTTTATCAATAGCAAAAATCAGGTGTGTATTTATAGTGTGCTAATAGTTGATTAGATAGGGAAAAATATTTAGTTATGTTAGAAACTCTGCACTGTTTCCTCAGTTTTTGACTCACAGTTTTTATTTTAGTTGGATGCTGGTGTTACTACACCTCCTGGTTATGACTCTGCTTCCGTTAATGTCTCTTTCATTGGTTTGCCCCTGAATGCTCTGCTCATCACATGATCCTTGTTATTCAAAAGTCTTCAGATCTGCCATTCTCCACCCAGGTTATGTCTTTTTATAAGTTTTTTTTTCTAACAAACTCTTAGACTGAACTCTTGCACACTGATTTATACTCGAGGCTAATGCTGTGCTACATTTACCTTGGAAGTTGGATGCTGGTGCTGAAAATTATTTCACACTCAAGTTGACCACATTCCAGTAAAACATTCAGTAAACCAGCTTGGACACATCCAGGAAAACCTTGGTTGTGCTTGCTCCATCACAATGAATAGCAGTTGATAACAACTCATTACATGGTATTTTGTATATCCAAATAACAAAGCAACATGTCTATAGATAGAAGTTGGACCATACTGTGAGTACAACTGATTTAATGAGACACAATAAACAGAAGTGCTAATAAATAGTACAATACTAAACCTCTCACTAAAGTTTGTGGTGTACATCGCCATTTTGGATTGTCATCGTGATTGAAACTCAGACAAATTCGGACTTGACAGACCAGCCCTGAGTTTCTGAGTTAAGAGGGTTCTAGTTAAAAATTCAGTCTAGGAAGTTGGAAATTCTGACTTTCCACAAATGGAACGCAGCCTTAATGTCAGATGGGGTTCTTGGTGGATAAATCAGAAACAGGCAGCACTGCAACACTATTGACAAGATTGATACAGCATCCTCATGCTCCATGATGTCTGTTTAGTTTGGGTAAGAAAAGCTCTTTACTGGGGAATCACACTGAGTGTGACTTCTTTTGTTCATTCTTTGTTATGGACTTACATGAAGAAGCACAGAAAGAAACTTTGAATTCAGTTTTCTTTTGAACTGTCAACTTTGCTCAATGGATTGAAATGAATTATTTAATCATATTTCTTCCTGTTTTATAATCATGGGATTTAAGGCAGATGTTAAACTTGAGAACAAGACAAATATAGGCTGTGTTAAGTGCTGCACAGTAATATATTCAGTACAGTGTGAGAACTCTGTTAAAGCCTGTGCTGATATGTTAAGGAAGTAGTTTCATGGTGACATTTTTCTTTGTAACAAGTCTTGTTAACTCTGAGGAAATATCCTGTGAAAACATTATGCAACACACTTAAAAAAGAAAAGCTGCTACTGTTTTTACATATTCAATGATCTGGAAACTTTAGCATCACCACTAGACAGTGCAGACATCTTCCAAATTATCAAACATGACTAGATTACATGTTTTATTGCTTATCTGAAACACACTGAATCAAGTGCCAGGTTCCTAAACATCGACTCATGAGAAAAGAAATGAAGAGAAAAACACTTCTTAGGTACAACTGCTCTTTCACTACGATACTTTATAAGGTACAAAGTGGCTAAGAAACCTATTTTTATCACAGAAAGTAGGAAGAAAACAGATAAAAACCTAAAAAAGGATGAGTTAACTGCATACGTCATTGGTTCAATCATCCATCCTTCTGGTCATCATAAATAAACTGCTATTTCAGGTCAATGAAAAAATCAAGCAATATCAACAAAGAAAAATCAACCCTTCACTTTTTCACCTAAATTTGTTTAATTGGACCATTATGCCACTGATCAACAAATCTATTTTCTCATGAATTAAATAATAAAGATTGATTCAAATGATTTGATAAGAATTCAACCCTGTTTCTGAGGCTCATCTAAATACATGATGTCTGCCATCATGCAGTGAGTGCTTCAGGTGTGTTCAAGTTACCACCAAAGCCCAACTTCAGTTCAAGTGAGAATATACAGAATGGGACATGTTGGACATTGGACTTAACAGAGCTTGGCTGACCGTGTAAAGAAGAAAGGACAAAAATGTAGTCATGCCCAGGTATATAAAGTTGCTTCCAAGAAAGTGCTTGAAAAGTGATTTGGTGCTACCTTTATTGTTTTGGAGTTTTTTTCAATTAAAATAATCTTGCCATTTTTTGCATGCAATTCTGATATAGAATCACAATAACAGCAACAGGTTATTTGTTTTATAGCCCACAATCACACAATCAGTGCCTCAATTAGATTTAACAGGCCTTGTTTTTTGACAACCACCAGCCTTGACTGCTTGAGAAGACAAGAAAATACTACCAAAAAATAGACCCTTGTAGGGAAAAAATGGAAGAAATCTGGCAATTCAGAGAGAAACCCCCTTCCAAGTAGGTTGGAAGTGCAATGGGTGTCAAAAATGGGGTAAATGCAACTCCCAAAACAGAATACACGTAATCCTTTTCACAGAGCTAAATGGCCAATCAATCATTGCCACCTCTGGAATATAATGTAATAGTACAAACTACAAGGCAAAATGCAAGAACAGATTATACCACTTACTAAATACAGAACTATAACATATGAGGATATAGATTTGTTTAAATACATTAAAAAATCAAAAACTAATACACATAAATTAAACACAACAATATCTGTCCATCAGCTAATAGTAGAATGATGGCCAGATTGTAGAAAATGAGTCAGACAAGCAAAACAGTTACATTCTAAATACTGGATCTCAAGATGATTAACTGACAGCAGACAGAGAGTACAGATAAGAAGTGGTAGGAAAGTGGAGATCAGTAGACCCCTTCAGGGGTCTGTCCCTGGACCCTTAGTTTTTCTAATTTGTATTAATGAAATACATTCCATTATGGTTAGTACACTTGGGAGATTCGCAGAGGATACTAAAATCAGAGAGACTACAGATATTGAGGTGGCAGTAAAATAACTCAGAAACACCCAGATGATCTGTCAGAACTGGGCTAACACTTGGAAAATGTAGTTTAATCCAGACAAGGGAAGTGTGCTACATGTAGGCAAAGGGAATGTGAATTATAAATGCTAAATGGGTGACACGCTCTTACAGAAAGAATCCACTGAAATGGATTTACACTATAATGTTGATTCAGCATTCTAGTGAGATTGCATCTAGAGTTCTGTGTGCTGTTTCAGTCAACATACTAAATAATAAGGTGCAGTAGCATGTGAAGCTGTGAAGAGGAGAGCAACCAAGTGCAATCCAGGACTAAAGTACATGTCCTACTCTGTCAGACTTGGGGAATTAAACCTGTTTAGTCTCAAGCAAAGGAGGTGAAAATTCTCAAAGGCATCAAGTGGATTTCTCAGAATTCTTTCAACAAAATAGCAGACCACATACAGTACTTGAAAACACTAGTACAAATTAAGAGGATGTGTAGTTCGGAGTAAATAACTTTTTGACATAAAGAGGTTTAGCAATCTGAAATAAACTATTGAGTGAAGTTGAGACAGAAATGTTGACAGCCTTTAAAAATATCTGGAGAAAATATTGGGACAGCTTAGCTATTAGTTAGACAAACATATCTTGATGGATCGAATGGTTTCCTTTCCATTGTAAAACATCTTATGTTCTTATTAAGATTCCCTATCATTATTTATAGTCAGTAAACAATGTATAAGAAAAAAATATGTATGTATCCTAACTGGGTTTGTACTAACAAAATGACTGTCACATTTTTAGGTGTGTTAACATAAAATGTGCAAGCAGCTACTGTCGTCTCATGTCACATCATGTCAGCCTGTCTGCTTGAAACAACTAAGCCCCCAGCCAACCAATTTCAATTAAAGAATTAATTTGAAGGCGGAGTGGTGGCTCTGAGGCTAGGGATCTGCACTAGCAATCGGAAGGTTGTCGGTTCGAATCCCATAAAGGCCAATAAGGACTCTGCTCTGATGGCCCCTTGAGCAAGGCCCTTAAACTGCAATTGCTGAACGCTTTGAGTACTGAGAAAAGCACTATATAAGTGCAAAGAATTATTATTATTAATTAAATTTGACATACTAATTCTTCATGAAAATATATTAGGTAAGTTCCATTTTAATTAGTTAATTTAATTTCCTAAAACTAAATATGTGATGAATTATTGAAATTATTGAAACAAAAACAGTCTGAACAACCATAATTACTGATAAATTGTCTTCAAAATTTACCTTGAAAGAGGTTATTGCAACTTGGATCTTTTCTGCTTCTGACATATATATTTGCCCAGTAAGGAAACAAAACAGATGTGATGGGTGTCTGGTCACATTAATAGGTAATCAAACCTAAACACAGGTAAAATATCTAACTACGCCCCCCAATTTTATTGAGAGCCAGGGAACTCTTGAAATTTAAAGATAATAGTTCACAGGTTTCTTTAAATTGGGCAGTGAGTAAACACACACTGAAAGACACAACAGCAATTTCAAGAGAAACAACAGCAGCTTGTGTTACACCAGACAATATAAAATACACCAAGGAGATAAAAGTAGATAAGGTAAAAAAACAAGAGTGAAAACCTTTTTTATAAGAGATCGAGCAGTACACACTCAAGTCTGTTAAAACATAACAATGGAGAATGCCACCTTTGGTGCTGCAAAGTCCAAGTTGCACGCTGTGTTAAATCAACAGTTAGTCTTCCAACTGTCTCACTGAAACACTCTGTTTGCTGAATGCTTATTTACCAACAGAAGTCTCGTTTCTTTTCCGCCTGCTTCACTCAGTCCCTTTGTGAGACTTCCCCCTCTCGATGGACCCCAACTGGCGTCTCTCTGGTGAAACTGTCTCTTCCTCCCTGGTGGTAGGTGTCACTGTCTGTGTACCTCGAACTTGTCAGCCACATACCCTTATCTGCCTGTGAGTCCCGGCACTCAGTGCGAATGAGCATTCTCAATCGATCGTCTCTCTCTTACACCAACTAACCTCTATCACCAATCTATGGACTTGCTGCATTCCTTCTGCTTGCACTCCCTCTCTTTGCACCATTCAAACACCACCTACTGCACAGAAGTATATAACTGCTTCAGTCTCTGCCTAGATCAACATGACAATTGATTAAACAATGGTACATACCAATTTCCTTTACTTATCAATAATGTAAACACATCATCATTGGTTAAAAAAAGAGTATTATTGTCAGTTATCAAGAAGTACATTTACCACTGCTGATTAGAAACCAATGTTCCCAGAACATGTTAATTTTCAAACCAGGTAAACACAAACATTTTCCAAGGAAGCAGGCCGTTCTGTTATCACAATCTTGTACGTGGATGATATACAAAGCATTTTAATCTTCGAAGCAGGTGACTTCTTTGCAAGATAAGTAAATATCTACGTCTTGTAGAGAGACATCAACAATAACATGTATCAGAATTATTCAAGATATTTGCTTTTCACTTATGACCCTGGTCTCAACAGAGGGTGTCTATTACACCTTCATCTATTGGCTTTTACATTTATTATTTACCATTTATTTGAGAAAAAGAGAAAAAACAAAACCACCCAATGTACAAAAATGACCCCCTTTGACACAAATTCTCAAAAGAAGTCATTGAGAATTCAGCAGACTTCAACATAGACATTAATTTACTTTCTGGTTGTGATGACCAGGTTGGCTGCATCTCACATACTCCCTCGAATTTGGGACATTGATAGACATAAACCAAGATGGACTGGGCAGTGAGGTCATATATCAAGCAAGGGTTGGTGCAAAGTGCTTAGTTCTTTTATTTCCCACAAACAAAATATTCCATAATAAAGTGCAGTGCAGTCTTCTTTCAATACATTAGTTAATAAATATGATCACAAGATAAAAACAGTGTTTTGGTGGAGGTTACAATGTAAATAAATAAGTAATCCAAAAACAAGTTACAAATCCAAGATTAAACACAGTTAGGATCTGTCTTCTAAAGGCCTCTCACAAGCCTCTGTCTAAAACCAATGCCTCCTCAGTTCTCGGTTTTTGGTCACCTGCACATAAGGAGACGTCCTCCAACGGGAGCAGTCAACCATTAAAATATTGCTTGTGTCTTCTCCACCATCCCATGGCTTTTAGTGGGAAACACCGCAAGCTCTGCCCCTTTCTCCCACTGCCATCCTTCAGTTTTAACCAGGAGCCTACTTGAAGCAGTTCAACCTTGCTACGTGAGCACCATCTACTTGCTCTTCCTGGCAGCCACTTCCCAACCGCCTGCTTTATAGTGCTGGCTCAGCCATGTTCCTGATTCTCTTCTTTACTCTTCCTTTCCTTTTAACCTCCTGTCTCTTTGACTTTTCTCTTTGTTCTGCCTCCCCCTCTGTTCTACTCAGGCTCCTTTAATTCTTAAGTGGACACCTAATTGCAAACCCCAGAGCACTAATAAGGAAACCGTCTGAACTGTGTGTCTGCATGTGAATGCAGGCCCAGCTGATCATCCCATCAAAACTCTGGGGTTTTTAATTTTTATTTTAAAAGTGCGCACTGCCACATGCCCCTAACACACCTCATCATACAGGTACATCATTTAAAATTTTAATGTTTAAGAAGTAAAAACTACATTTGGTTATAGACCCCTCAAAAACAGTAGCAAACTTCATTTCCTGAATGTACAAGGGGGCTCCGCCCCCTGCTCGCTTCGCTCGCCTACCCCTGGTGTTTTGAACCCGTGCCCGCTGGTCAGCCGTAGTTTCAGACGCACGTTGTAGGAGGTTGCATTGTTTTGAACCCGTGCTTGCCCTGCTTCTGCGGTTTGAGACACGCGTTGTAGGCGTATATCCGTCAGTTGAGCTCGTTCGGTTTGAACCCGTGTCTGTTTTGCCTCCGCAGTTTCAGACGGTGGATAGGTAGTAAAGAACGCATTGTATGACAAATCACAAAGATTTATTGGAATATCTCTTTATATACAATATTTGTAGTAAAGATGGTTTGTTGTCCTTGAATGATTTTTTCTTGGTATTGGAGTATTTATAAGTTAAAGTTTAATGTCAGATGAACGCCAAACTCATGAGAAGGCTACATAAAGTTGTCCATGTCCAAATACGCGCTTAGAGAGGTATATACCAACTTTGTCCATGGTCCGTGCTTGGGATTTGTTGATTGTTATGGCAAATGCAGGTTTACTGGGAAATCGGCGTCGCCCAAGTGTAAATGGCAATTTAAGGGCAGAACTTGTAAGGTGAATTGTAGGAATTAAAACAGTATTGTCAGTATGTGGTCCTGTAAGCTTTTTTGCTTCAATAACATTTTGTCATGGTGTTGATGACTAAACGTGTACCGTTGCATAAACCCTGTTTAGTATTAACGTTTTTTAATAGCATGACAATTGTTCCGATTTTAAGGTGAAGATTGTGTTGTGGCAATCCGGCTGGGTTACTAGTGTTCAGATATTGTAAAGGGAAATTAAGATGTTCAATGTCGTCTGCAGAATCAATTTTGTCAGTACTTAGAAAGAGGCGGTTTTCTCCAGGTAGTAATGCAATGACATGGTTAATTATGTGATCCGCATCAATTTTCTTTGGACATAATATAGGCCGTCGCGTTAAGAGTGGTATCCGGTGTATTGTTTTGGAGGCGTGAGCGCAACTACATTAGTTCTTCCTTGTTTAGCATTAGTAACATGGATAATGGATTGCACTTATTGTTAATACGTAGCGTTTTCTGTGGTTGAATTGTTAAAAATGTATGACTGTAATGTGATGATTAAGTTATGCTATATAGTCTTCACGTGTGAGGATGACGAACCTTTAATACGGAGTGTTCGTTTATTCTTATAGCCCATTAGGTGTTGTGCCTGTGTCTTGTGTGGTTGCACTGTAAATATTGTATCACTGTAATGTGATTCAAATATGTTGTGGAGTCCGTATTTCGTTTCTTCGTATTATTACCCATCAGGTGTTGCGCCTGTGTTATCTGTGGTAGTCCTGTTAAAACTGTATCACTGCAATGTGATTCCAATATGTATTGTAGTCCGGTCTCTTGTTGTTTATGTATGATGTCGTTTGTCGGCGTGCGTTTTTTTAGAAGTGCGTGGAATGTGCTGTGTAGTGTGTACGTTGATTTCAGATGCGCGTTGTAGGCGAATGCTTCTATCGTAGTATCTTCCGTTTTTTACGAACCACAATTCGCTGTCTGTAATATGTTGGGCTTGATGTGTGACCCTTTGAGGACTCCGTAGTCTGTCCCGTTTTACTGTGGTGAGGGGGGTGAGTCCTCTTTTTCAGTACTATCTCGGGCTTCATTTGTGAACTTTTGTGGAGTCCTTAGACTGTCTCATCTCATTGTTAGGCGGGGATAATCTGATTCAAATATGTTGTGTTGTCCGTATGTGTGGGGTTTCTGTATGATCTGGAGTGTTCGCTTGCGGTTGCTCTTTCGTTTATGAGCCTCAATCTCGGGTTAGATGGGTGACCGTGCGTGGAGTCCGTAGTCTGTCCCGTTTCACTTTGGAGCGTGTGTCTGACTCCTCTTTTTTGTGTGATATGGGCACGTTGCCTCATTTCTTATTTCTGTTAGTGGAGGGGTGCTTTGTGTCTCATTTCTTATTTATGTTAGTGTGTGGACTCCGTAGTCTGTCCCATTTCGTGTGCTATGGGTTTTGTGTGCCGCTTGCGTCTGACTCCTTTTTTTTTGTGTGCTAGGGGCGTGTTGCCTCATTTTTTATTTCTGTTAGTGGAGGGGGGCTTTGTGTGTCGTGGGTCTGAATCCTCTTTTTTGTGTGCGTCCCGTTTCGTGTGCTATGGGCTTTGTGTGGCGCTGTGTGCCATGGGTTTGTGTGGCGCCTGCGTCTGACTCCTTTTGTTTGTGTGCTATTGTCGCGTTGCCTCATTTCTTATTTTCCGTTGGTTGGAGGGGGGCTTTGTGTGGCGCCTGCGCACTACGTCTTTTGCGTCCATGGGCAGGTCCCTGCGTCCATATCCGGTTTACCATTCTAAAGGATAGGTTGTCATGCCAGGCGTACATTTCCTAACTTGCATGTATTTTCATTTTAATGTGGGAGTAAACCTGTTTCTTTTCTTTTGCAGATGTATGCTATCACAGCTTTTCACTAGTACAAATTAATAGTCCAAATTTGATACTCTATAATCTGAAAATATCCACATTATTAAAAAGGGAACATCTGAAAAGTCAAAGAGTCTTTACAATTTCTTTCACATTTCTTAAGTGCCCAGCTGTCAGTATCTAGTGAGGTCAGGTCAAGTTGGGGAGCATGCACTTGTACACGGCATTGCTACACCTATCATACAATGAAACAGCTCGAGATGCCAGTTGGCAACTCCCAAGGCAAGACACATGGTCCAGTCCCACCCTCTGGAAATGACCATCTATTTGCCTCAGCCAGGTGTTACGTGAGCATCCCCCTGGCCTGGTCCAACTGCTCATGTCCTCCACTCTCTGGAAATCACTGACGCTCCCTCACAATGCAGGTCATGTGCTTAATTTGGGACTCCAAGAGCAACCGCTTGTTCAACACAAAACAGGAAGCACCAGGACTCCAATGACCTGGACCTTCATCGTTTTGCAGAGATGTTGGGAAGAGTTACCAGAGACATGAATGTCACTGCCGAAATAAGTAAACCTGTAGACGAGGCCGATATTCCCTCTGCAGACAGAAACACTGCTGATGGCTCTGCCCAGGAGGTCATTAAAACCAAGATCTTGGTTTTTATCCAGAACACTCGCAAGCCCAAACACTCAGACTCCTCACTCGGTCTCTCGTGAGCTCCAATCAGAGCCTCCACTGAGTCTGTGAAAATCTCAGCATCATCAGCAGAGTCAAGATCAGTAAATCTTTCTTTACCAACACATCCCACAGCCGCTGGACCCCACGACTCTGCCCTACACATATCTAGTGAGATCTTCACTTTTTTCATTCTTTTTAGTATGTTAGAATAATGATTTTTATTATTTTACTGCTTCGTTTAATGCTTTTATTTTGACTGTTGCATGCTGAGGTGTGGCCATCTTCTGTGAGCGGTGCTTTGACTGTTCTTTGGGTATCATTGCAGTTTGTATGTACGTACACATCAGCATGCAAAGGCAAAATGGCCATTTTATATGTCATGGTGACAGCTCTGTGTCCTACTTGTTCAAACTTTGCTTTAACAAAGAAAAGACAGATTTCTGCCACTTCAGAAAGAAATTTAGTTAAAAGAAGACATTTCTATAGTATATATAATATAAGGATTGCCTCGGACATCTTTCTGCATTTTGGTTTTAATATCTTTGTTATTTAGATGACTCCTGCATCAATGTAGACCAGTTTAGTTTGGTGTAATGAAATATCAGTTTCTGGAACTTAATAAAAATCCCATCTAGATATAATAATCAGATCATTTTGATAGATTGATGTATTAGATTATAACACTAGCTGGCAAGACTAATGGAGGGCAGCCCTGCCAGCTTCCTGACAAAAGCAGTAGCCGACTTGATCTCACGTGGTTCTGCACAAATTGACATTACATCTTCTCCAACCACATTCACCATTATTTGCTCCTGTAAAATGACTCAGAAATTACACCACAAAGTACTTGCAACAAATTAATCAAAGCAAAGAATCTTTACAGGTCCTGGTGACTAATTCATGTCAGACATAAGGGATTAATAGAACCTTCTGGAGCACAGCAGTTTTAATGCTTGAGGCTAAACGGGCGCCTCATTTTTGGCTTTGAAGTGCAGGTGTGTGGGTGCTGGGGCCTAACTATATTGAGGTGGACTCACATAGTTCCCCACTGTGCTATTCCCATGCTCCTCAAATTCTCTGTTCCCACATCTGCTATCTCTAAACTTGCAGTATTGTTCACTCTTTCAGTCATTCTACCTTTTTCACAGTGCTTTTCATAATGTTTAATATAACAAAGAGTTTTTAATGTCACTGATACGTCACTCCAGTGATACATACAATGTTTGATATGGCATTCCTGCCAGGCAGGATATGTAGGAAATCATGTCAATTTTGTAAAAAATGAAAGGGCACTGCTGAAATGTAAGGGAAGTGTGTTCAAAGTGGAGGGCATAGTGGCTAGTGCTGTGGCCTCATGGATACATCATGCTTGGGTTATTAAAATATTTATTTAAGGTTATTTTTAATACAATATTGTTGAAAATATATGTGATTCCTAAAATGATTTTAGCTAAACATGGTGCTTAAGAATACACAATTAAGTCTTGGTTTTTGATACCATGTAGTGCTGATAATTATTTGCCTGCATAGATTTTTGTGTACAAAACACAAAGTCAAAAGAAGGGCACAGACAAGAAAGGAACCACGACTCTTCTTACTTGCAGATGGACGTGCGACCATCTGTGTTGTTCTGCAACTGCTGCACACCAGCACTCAGATCACCTTCCTGACATCGTAACAATTGTTTGACATTTTTTTCACAATTAACATTTCAGTGAGGTTACATTTTTCTGGGTCTCAGGGCCATGAGATTAATCCATTAGTGAAAGCCATTTTTTCTTATCTTGTCTGAAAATAGACAATAATTTCTTGTGATCATTCAATAATAAAACAATCAGGTATATAGTCCTCTAGGTCCACTTTGGTTCCATTGCCTGTTATGTTGAGTTTTGATGAACTTCTGGTTTTTATACGAATTTCCACTACAATTTCAGTTTAGTCAATTTTTAATAGTACTATAATGACCCATGGATACGAATGACGGAGGAGTGGACTTAACCCTGTGTGCTATGCTAGTGGTAAGTGGCTCTTAGAAGGACCCTTGTTTTCTTCTGTGGCTGGACTCACTAACTCCATTATTAGCTGCTCCTCAACACTGCTCAAATCTTCTATGCTAAATGAACTCTTCCTTGTGCCCGCCAACCCTATCTCCTTTCGCTCACCTAGGGTTACAGCCAATCTGTCTGCCAAAATTTCCCCCAGGGTCCTAGACTGAGCCTTACTGGTAGCCACACACCCAGGTTAATAGTCTTCATGAAGTACTTCCAAGTTATAAGCAGCCTACTCTAGCTGCAGGGGGCAGAGGGTAAGAATCAGCCTGGGCAAGATGCCAGTTCATCACTGGGCATGCTCGTGCACACAACTACTTGCAACATGCTTTCAGGAAGTAAAAAGACAGAGGAATTAGAAGAAAATGACACAGGCATGAGAAGAAGGCGCAAACTCCCCACAGAAAGCATTCCAACTGAAAAATCACCCAACTGACGATCCATTGTTAAATAAAACATTATGGGTTAACCCTTATTTCCTGCTTATTTTGTAAGAAGTGAAAGATATGTCTTCCTAAATTTAATAATTTTTTGGGATGGTATTGCAGTCTAATGCCCTAGCATTTTGGTCACAAGGCCATTCATTGAGCACTTCACCTAGTGGTTGTGACAGGAACCCAAAAAGATGACTTGCACTCCCACACAGTCCCTGGTTGGTAGCAGCTACAATCAGCTGGGTGGTCAGTCAGCCTTTCTTTGAACTACCCTAGAGTTTTATTTTATCCAGCATCTTGCTAGCTGGAGTTTTGATTTCTTCTTCTTCACTGCCATCTGGCCATAGCACATTTTAGTAAATTAAACTTGGACTAGAGATTTAAAAAGTGCCTAAAGTCAACAGATAATTAATTTATATTTAACTCCATTAGTGAATCTTCCTCTTTTGCTTATTTTTAATTAATCTTTGTAACTGTAATTCTTCCTTTAACTTCTTGCACATGGAGGAATATTTCAGACAAAATAAAATACATAATAAAAATAAATAAATGTGTTATGATTTTACGTATTTACTAGCCTCATTACTTGTTGAAGACAGATAATCGAATAAATTTAAATTTATTTGATATTTCTTGTCCTACATGTACCTTTAACATTCCTCCTACAACTTTGTTTGGCATCCTGGTGTGTCTCAACCTCCCTTTCCCAGCACATCCTCTCTTGACTGTGTTCCTGTAAAGCCTACTTCTCAAACTCTGTCATTTCAAGGTGCCATGTTCACCTCCTGTCCACTTTATGAATACCTGCTGTGAAAACATCTTTTGTATTCTTAATAATAATAATTCTTTGCATTTATATAGCGCTTTTCTCACTACTCAAAGCACTTAGCAATTGCAGAATGAGGGCTTTGCTCAAGGGTCCAACAGAGTAGAGTCCCTTTTGGCATTTACGGGATTTGAACCGGCAACCTTCCGATTGCCAGTGCAGATCCCTAGCCTCAGAGCCACCACTCCACCCTCTTGGAAATATTTCCCATCTTTGAAGGTGACTGAACATGAAATTCGCCATTTGAAATGAAAACTGTTATATTTACCAGTCAGAGCTGAGAGGGTGAGCTCTAGCAAGTACTGCAGAATTAGTGAATCGTCAATAGTGTACTGTTACTGGAAGTCTTTGGGAATTCAAGGGCCACATACTCAGTAGACACGACAGATGCAGACTCCTGATGATGAATTCAGAGCTTCTTCAGTTAAAATAGTCGCTTCCCTCAGTAATTCTTCACAACTGCACTCATATCCTTCATGGATGCACACAGTCACAACCTTGAGCATGCTTATGAGCTACAGGATTCTCAAGGCAACCATGCTTTCATTTCAAGTGGCATTTCATGTTGTTAATGAAATAAATAAACACATACATTAAATATATGTCACATGACATGATAAATTTAATTACTGATGCTCACATATCATGTTGTTTATTTATTGTCACATTTCACAATATATTTGTATGCAAATTTTTAAATTTAATTTTGTCCAAAATATTCCTCGAGACTTGTAAAGCACTTTGAGCCACATGGTTTGTATGAAACTGGTGTTGTTAACTGCTGATTAAATCCCTGGAGTTCACTCTTAAAAATAAAGGTGCCAGAATGGTTCTTCAGAGTGATGCCATAGGGGAACCATTTTTGGCTCCCTAAAGACCCTTCCACGTGAAGTTACCAGAAAGAACCTTTATTTATTTAGATCCGTAATGGTCTCCATACAATAAATAACCCTTAATAGATCTGTAAAATCCCTGCGAGTCCTGATTTTTAAACGGACTCTTGCTACACACAATAACTCAGGTTAACTCCAGGTTTCCTTAATCTGTTACTGTCCTTCTAGACAGCCTACCATGCATTAAATATTTCATTTTTTACTACATATTAGAATGTTTTTCAAAACACAAAGAACCAACTTCATAAGCAAGAACCTTTCCCAGAATTAAATGGTGCTTTGTCGAGCAAAGGCTAGTAAAGAACCATAGGCTGACATTAAAGAACCATTATTTTTAAGAGTGGATCATATGATGTGCTGCACATTGGTCTCTAACTACATATGTAAACTTGGAATGAACTCTCTAAAGCACAGGTGTCGAACTCCGGTCCTCGAGGGCTGCAGTGGCTGCAGGTTTTCATTCTAACCATCTTCTTCATTAGTGAGCCGTTTTTACTGCTAATTAACTTCTTTTGCTTTAGTTTTATATTAACTTGACTCAGGCCCCTTAGTTGTCTCTTTTTCCTTAATTAGTAGCCAAACAATAATGAGACAAACAAGCCACCATATGACCAGCTCACCTGTGCCCATCACACAATATCTGAGAATATAGTAAGGTTGGTCTCTCAGGTCACCAAAATATTTTGACGGGGTTCTTAGAAAAAATGGAAAAATCAACAAATTTGGAAATACTGTATCTGCTGTGGCAGAATGAGAGCAGCAACAAGCCATTAAATTAAATAACGGGCTTAATTAACAGCAAGAATCAGATTCTCATTAAGACACTGGTTGGAGTATGAAATCCCAGTTTAGCTGGTCATCTGTTGGCTCGTTTCACATCTCATTTCTGTTTGGTTGCCATTTAATGAAGAAACGAATCAATTCAGAGGACTGAATCCTTAAAAACAGGGCTATTGAAATGAAGGAAAAATGAATTAATTAGCAGTGAAAACTGGTCACTGATTAGCAAAAGGGTTAGAATGAAAACCTGTAGCCACTGCGGCCCTCCAGGCCCGGAGTTCGACACCTCTGCTGAGTCTAAACAGACCTTCTATGAGTAAGTGTGCATGTGTGAGTGTATGTACTATGTAGTGGAGTGGTAACTGTCCCAATGACACTTCATTCCTTGTCTTACGGGGACCTGAATTGAAATAAGCTGGCCCAAATACCAGTAAGCAGACAAATGAATGAATGAATGAATAGATGGATGGATGGTAGGACAGATGATTGGATATAACATCCACAGTTACCACCAGCAGGCAGTGTTGCCTTGTGCCTTTAAACATTTTAGACGTACCATGAGCTTAAAAGTAATGATAGTCCTGACCCAAAAAATGACTGCAAGAAATGATGTGAATAGCAACTTCTTGCCACAGATATATGTATTTGGAGCAACATGTAAATGCAGGAGGAAATGACACCTAAAAATAACAAATGGTGAGGTTAAGAGATAGCATGGTTTGTGGGAAAGCAAAATAGCTGTCTCTTCTATGAGTGAGAAAAAGGTGCAGACAGGCATTGGTCATTTTGTAGGATTGTTCTTCTCCTTTATAAGATGAAAATCCTTTAATTGTGGTTTTGTTGAGTGGTATGGTATTGTGCTTAGGGGGTTTGTTTGGAACACTCCAGATTCCAGATAACACTCCAGATTCAACAGAGAGTTGTGAAGGGGATATTCCATATCTTTGTGTGATTGTAAAACAAATAAAAATACAGAACAAGAACTTTTGGAGTGCTGCTTGAAAAAACTTTGGGAAAACGCCATTTCAAGGCATATAATTTGTAAGTCAGAATAAAGTTAAAGGAGAAGTGATATTTTCTGTGATCACGAGTTGTGGTGGTGTATGACATTAGTAGACATGCAAAGCAAGCAATTGCTGAATTTGTTTACTAAATTCTACGGCCCTATGAACCTATATATTGTTATATCATATGTACCAATATCTGAAGTAAAGAAAACCTAAATCAAATCAATAGTAAAGGTTACTTCTGTGCCTGTGATGCCCCAGGTGCCCGCAGCCTTGGCATTACCCATTTCCGAGGACATCGATAGTCATGTGCTGAGGATGTACTAGTGCAATGATGACACAATCAACAAGATAGGTGAAAAGCGTGTAGTATGCTTTCTCTCATTTCTCTCCCTTTCTCTCATCTCCAGTGCTCACCCTCTGGTTGTTTTCAGCAGGGCTGAAACGCTAGCAAACAAAGTCCTTTTTCAACAGTTTTCGTCTCAGCTGCTAACCCAATTGGACCCCCCATAGTCTCACCACTATCACTAAGCATCCCTAGGATGACCTCCAAAGTCTTTGGCCCTTCCTGCTCTTCACAATGAACACCAAGAGCAACCGTCTCCTGGAGTGCTGTTCCTCTGGCTCCTTGCGGGGCCACCCAACCACCTTGCCTCCTGTCCACCACACTGATCTTCTTTCTCTTTATTCTCTCACCAAACCATCTTTCTTGATTTTCTCCCTTTGCTTTTCTTTCTTTTTCTCCCTTGTCTCTCAATTCAAGATTCCTTCTATACTTTGAGGGTATAGGTGCTCGCCTCAAAGACAGAGTTTCAGTAAAGAATGGCTGAGGTGATTACGTTTGCTTGTGAATGAGTAATCACCCAATTTTCCCATTGAACACTCCATGGCCCACATCCACATCCACAAATCTTGTGCGGCACTGTTTTTATATAAAAATCACACCCTGCCACCGACCTCTGACTCACTGTACCACAGTGCCTACTTATTCAGTTACAGGGTTACTTAAGCCTTACAGGGTTGGCAGCAAGAAACATACATGCCAGAAACCAACATTGGACAAAGTGCCAGACCTTCAAAGAGCAAAAACACCCTCACTCATTCATACTGGGCTATTTTAGAACTGCCACTCAACCTAATATACATCCGAGAAAGTGGAAGAAATGAGTAAACAATTAGAGCTGCTAATTAGCTTTTTATGTTGCAAAACTATTTGTTAGTCATTTGTACAAAAATACAAACTTGACTGTGACTGTGGACTCTTAGTAACCCACATCGGTTCTCAATATCCTGCTGTGGCACTCGCTGCCACAGCTATTTTGACAAGCTGCTACTCCTACCCAGAGACAGAGGTTTTTGATTTTTAAAAAGTTTGCAAACCCTTCTGAAAACATGTTTTCACTTTGTCCTTATTGGTTAATGAGTGTAGATTGATTTAAAATTAAATTTACTATAAAATTAAATGTACAGAATGTGAAGGGGCCTGGATACTTTATGAATCCACTGTATATTATGAAAATATCATGCTTTCAGATTTAAATTTCTTCAGTTTGACTAGAGGTTCACACATAATTAGTGTGTTTACTTGATATATATGAATGATGTATGGTTTAATTATTTATGTTATTGCATTATGGGTGTAAACTTCCACAAGCACTCTGAGCCTATACTCAGTAAAAAGTGGTTTAGAAAAACAAAAAAATGAAATATAGTCAGATAACCATAAGGTGAAGAAAATAAAACTCCAGTGTCAACCAATTTCAGATAAAACAAATCTCTGAAAAACAACATTTGTTAAGAAAAGACCAGTCAAATCTATATGATTCTGGTCACCTGACTGTCCAGAACCCCCATGAGTGTTGTACAATGTCCTAAAATGGAAGCCACTATCCATTATTTGGGAAGAACATGACAAAAGTCTGATACTGGGGATGTCTCCAGTAATGGTTACATTTTCCATCCACAGCACACACAATATCAACAACAGACACTCTATCAGTCTGGTACTTGAATGTGCACATGCGTCATGGTGTGTTTTATGTGGACATCTTTATAAAGGAACTTCATTCTCTCTTTTTTATTTTTTTTGCATTTTATTAATTTTATTAAAATCAAATAACATTTCATACAAGCAAGTCAAGTTTAACAAAACTAGGTTTGAAACAAATCAACCCCCATCCATAAGAAAGAGAGCTAGGCCAGCAAAGTAAAACTTTAAACTAGTAAAAATAAGTAAATAGATAAATTAGTAAATTAATAAAAAATAAATAGAATAAAAAAGAGGGGACAGAATCCACTTCCTCAATTTAATTGCTTATTCTAATGTGATGGATGACAGGCTACAGACTCCGTTCGCTACCCCCAGGCCGCTAGGAGGAGCCCTCCGGACAGCATGATGGTGCCCCGAGTTCCAGCAGGGCCTCATGGACTTTGTAGTTTGTATACATAGCCCTGCTGGATACCTTGGGGGCCACCGGGAGTCGCTGTAGGGGGGCTAGTGGGCTCTTATGTGCCCTATAACCCGGGAGTGCGTCACAATCACGTGACAGGAAGGAACGACGTGCTCCCGGGCTGAAGAAAGGACTGTTTACCCTGACCCGGAGGGAATAAGGACTTGTGGGTTCGGCCAGGAACCACTTCCGGGTCAGGGCATATAAAAGGACTGTGGGAAAGCCCAGACACTGAGCTGAGCTGGGAGGTAGGGTGGCGAAGTGTCTGGGTGAGGAGGATTTGTGATTATTGAGAGTTTATTGGTGATTTATATGAGTGTGGAGTGGAGGGTGCTTTGTGCACTGTACAGAAGACAAATAAAGAAGTCTTGTGCTTTTACCTCATGTTCAGAGTGGTACCTGAAGGTGTTAGAGGTGGCTCCGTGCCTCTACTGTTACACTAAAATGAATTTGATTAGATCATGCCAGGTTTTTAAAAAGTTTTGTACAGATCCTCTAAATGCAAATTTGATTTTTTCCAGTTTCAAATAACATATAACATCAGTTACCCTCTGACTTAACAGAGGGGAGTTAGGATTCTTCCAGTTGAGCAAAATAAGCTACGTGCCAATAGTGTAGTGAAGGCCATTACAGTTTGTTTGTCCTTCTCCACTTTAAGCCCATCTGGAAGAACACCAAACACAGCTGTTAATGGATTAGGAGGGATTGTGACACCAAGGCTGTCTGAAAGGCATTCAGAGATTTTGGTCCAAAATTATGTTAATTTGGTGCAGACCCAAAACATATGACATAATGAGGCTGGAACTTGATTGCAATGTTCGCAGGTTGGATCTTGCCCTGGAAACATTTTGGACAATTTTAAATGAGATAGATGTGCTCGATATATTATTTTAAGTTGGATAATTGTATGCTTTGTACATATGGAGCTCGAGTGAATTCTGTGCATTGCTACCTTCCACTCCTTTTCTGAGGTGTTGTGTGACAGATCCTTTCCCACTGTACACTTGGATCTTTGAAAAGGAGGGACTGTAAAATATTTTAATATGTTTCATATGTTTTTATGTTTTATATGTTTATATGTTTTGCTTCTCTATCTTAAAATACTTCCTACATTGGTTCCATATTCTGAGTGAGTGAAGCACTATTGGGTTGTTAGTATATTGGCAATGACTTGAACTTATTGGGGTACAAAGCAAGGAATATAAAGTATTGCAAGATTTTATTTCTATTGTGGACCAAGCCTGCGTGTGTTCATCTATTTGTATCAATGTCCAGGTTTTTATAGCTTGTATATTTGCCACCCAGTAATAAAATTGAAAGTTAGGTAGAGCCAGGCCACCTTCTGCCTTAGGTCTTGGTAGGGTCGCCCTTTGGATACATGGATGTTCTGAATTCTAAATAAATGAGGTTATGGTTGAATTTAATTTCTTAAAAATGATTTATTGATGTATATTGTAATGTTTTGAAATAGAAAAGAAGCTTAGGAAGGAATTCATCTTGACAATGTTAATTATTTCAGGTAAAGTGAGATGAAGGGTAGACCATCTACGCAAGTCTTGTTTAATTTTTTTCCATACAGACGGCAAAATTTCGTTGATAAAGACCTTTATGTTTATTTGTGATGTTTACCCCTAGGTATTTAAACTGATCTGCGATGATAAAAGGGAAGGTGTCCAATCTAATATTGTGTGCTTGAGAATTCACTGGGAAGAGCACACTTTTATTCAAATTAATTCTGAGACCAGAAATCTTTGAAAATTCTGTAAGTGCTGTTAGGACTGCAGGCACAGTGTTTTGTAGGTCTGATATATACAGTACCATATTGTCTGCATATAGAGAAATTTTCTCCAGGGATCCAATAAGTTGTGGTCAGTTACAAACTGTGTGATTGTTTTTGTAGTGTTAGACGTCATCGCCCCTGTGGCGGGAGACCTATGTAGGTCTGGATTTAAAACACAATTAAAGTCCCCAGCCATTACAATTTTATGAGTGTTCACATTGGGAATGGATGCAAATACGTTTTGGATGAAGTCCCTATCATCCACACTGGGTGCGTAGATTTTTATCAAAGGTACACATCAACATCTCAAATTCACTTGTTTTCCCCATTGAAACGCATTGGGCAAAACTGATGTTGATTGTTACTCAATGTTCCTTAACTTCTATGTGTGGAAACCACTTGTTTCACATGTGAAATGATGGATTCTAACAGAATTTAACTGTGTAATAAATTACCCATGACAATAACATATCTCCCTTCAGATCAGATACTACATCTGATACCACAAATGAGATTCTTCTATGTATAAGAATTCCCACACCTCAAGTTTTCTTTGTAAAGCTGGAATGGAACATTTGGCCAGTCCAGTCTCTCTGTGTAGCCGAAACTGATCCTTGCTTACTAAGTGGGTCTGCTGTAAAAATACTGTTTTAGCATTTAGACCTGTTAGGTGAGAGCATACTTTCTTTCTCTTTAATTCGTGATTCAGGCCTTTAACATTCCAGCTCACAAAGTTAACTGTTTGGCCATGGAGACATTGCTTCTGAACTTTTGTTGTCATTTTGTACTCTTAACTTAAAATAAGACAGCTTTGACCTTAATGTCCAGTTTTCCCAGGAGTTATTACCATGAAGCCTAATGTTATATTGGCACTTAAAATTATGATTAAAAGGATAGATTAGAAATAGCTTGCTTTCTTTCTCTCCTCCCCAGTCCCCCCGCCCCCCCATTTTGCCTCTCCACATGAGGCTGGACCCTACTTCACAAAGTCCCAGTCCTCTCACATACCTAATAACAGAGCACGTCCAAAACAAGTATTATTGTAAGCGGATCAAACTGGCAGCTGTTGAGGGTGAGAAATCAGGAAAAATATGAATGTGGTTATTTTCAAATATAATCTCGTGTTTCTGTCTGAGAGATAATACTATGTATGTAATTTAGATACAAATTTAGATACTAATTTTTCAAAACACACAATAAGAGTCCTAGGTTTAGAGATATTTGATCCCCATATGCGGTAAGCTGCTGCTATCTCGGTGTCTGATTTGAAGTCCTCTCCAATTATTTTAGAGAACAGTTCAGCTACGAATTTCACTGGGTTTGGACTTTCTCAGGAAGACCGTCAACTCTAATATTATGCCTTCTGCATCCATCTTCCAGTGCAGCAAGTCTGTCTCTGAATACTTTGCATTCGAGAATTTTCAGCCTTTGCTTTTCCATCAGCGGTAGATGCCAGTTTGAGCTTCATTCTCAAAGGATTTGTTAGCCAAGGTTTTACTGTACTGTAGAATGCCCTAGGGGTCTGGACACTGTTTTGGTCTTGAAACCGCTAGACATTTATTTTCTCCAGCATCCTTGAAAGTTGGAGGTTTTGTTTTCCTCTTCTCTGTGGCCATTTCACCATAGCATATATAATAGTATATTGTCCAGTTAAGCTCTGGCTACTAATATTGAAACTTTTAAGGATTTTAAAACAACCTACACTCTGCAGCAGTTTTAATTATGCTTATTTCTGTTGATAACTCTTTCATTTATTTATTTTCTAATCTTTGCAAATTTCAATGTTTTTTTCTTGATGATAGCCAGAAACTAATTCAGGTCATCAATGATTGTGACTCTAAAACATTTAAAGATGCTGACCTCCTCCTTACTACCCTCTCTGATGGAGGGAGGCTCATGGTATGCCATCTGAATGCACATCCAATTGAGTGGAGGAAACCCACAAAGATATGGGGAGAACTTGCCAACAAAAATAAAAATAAAGATTTAGAACAAATATACTCATTGATCAAATTTTTGGACCACTATACCAACACTTGGTAAGGCCTCCTTTGGCACTTACTCTGGTACAAACTTAATCTTTCATGGCATGGATTCCAAAGCCACACAATGCTGAAAATTCTCCTTTGAGATTCTGGTCCATGTTCACATGATTTTGTTTTATACAATGTCTGCAAATTTGTCAGCTGCACATTCGTGGTGTGAATCTTCCTTTCTACCACATCCTAAAGGTGTTTGACTGGATGTAGCTCCAGTTACTGGGATGGTCACTGAGAAACACTGAACTAATTTCATTGAACCAGTTTGGGATGACCTTGTGACATGGTACATTATCATGCTGGAAGCCAGCCAGTGAGGGGATGCACATGCTCAGCAGCAACACTCAAGTAGGCTGTGGTATTCAAACGATGATTGATTGGTACTAAATTATAAAATGAAAGTTAAGGTTAAGTAGAATGTGGATCACAAAGACATAAATAATGTTAGCACAAGTGGAAATAATGAATGCAATCTAGAAGGCGTTCAACTAATACTGTCAAACAGCAGATCTAGTTCAGAACTTGACACTTGAGGGTTTTTCTGAAGAAAGGGGAAACTGTTAACATATACGTGGGATAAGCACAGAGAGAACACAAAGTACCAAAGCATACAGAATGGTGAGTACGCTACTGCTGTTTCTGCTTGCCACAAAAGGTGTTGACCCCTGTCTACCCAGCTTCTCATGTTGAAAGTACATTGCTTTACTCACCATAGTATTAGTAACCCTCATCTTCTGATACTAAGGACAAGTACACTTTGGCCGTGAAGTGACATAAACACCTCCTGGGGTTACTTCTGCCCAATGCACAGAATTACAACTGGGATGGGGATAACCCTGTTTTTACTTATAGCCCAACAAACCACAACTCCCTGTATGCATAGCATGCAGTACAACTCTTGTTCTGGGCTTTGGTCTTGTCACATCTAGACTACTGCAGCTCTCTGCTTACAGGAATACTGGCGTGCATCCCTCCAAAGTTCAGCAGCATGTCTTGTGTTTAACCAGCCAAGGCAGGCACATGTCCCTCCTCTTTCCAGATCACTTTCTTAATCCTGAATAGGGTCGTGGAGGTGTGCTGGAGCCTATCCCAGCTAGCATAGGGTGCAAGGCAGGAAGAAACCCTGGACAGGGTGCCACTCCATCACAGGGCTAACACAGACACACACACCCATTCCAATTATACACAAGGGCCAATGTAATATTGACAATTCACCGAGCCTACACAGATACAAGGAGGACATGCAAATGGCACATGGATAGCATCTGAATCCTGGTTTATAGATCCTTAAGACAGAATTAAAATGCTACAATAATGATGATGATGCAGAAAGGTGAATGTACTTCTCCAACTGTGATGTGTGGAAATGGGAAGTACACTATTTGAGAAGGATTTAGGGGTCATAGTGGACCTGTCACTCTCAACCTCTAGACAGTGTTCTGAAGTCATTAAGAAGGCTAACAGAATGTTTGGTTATATAGTGCCCTGATGTGTACAATATAAGTCCAAGGAGATTATGCTCAAGTTTTGGTCTCCAGGCTACAAAAACGACATAGCAGTTCTAGAAAATGTCCAGAGAAGAGCAATTAGGCTGAATCCAGGACTACAGGGGATGAATTATAAAGAAAGATTAAAAGAGCTGAACCTTTTCAGTTTAAGCAGCAGAAGATCAAGAGGAGGACATAATTAAAATTGTGTAGAGAATTAGTACAGCGGATTGAGACTGTTATTTTAAAATGAGTTCATCAAGAACACAGGGACACAGTTGGAAACTTGTTAAGGGTAAATTTCACACAAACATTTGGAAGGTTTTCTTCACAAGGGAACCATAGACACTTGGAATAAACTACCAAGTGTAGACAGTAGGACTTTGGAGACTTTCAAAACTTGATTTGATGTTATTTTGGAGGAGTTAAATGAATAGGACTGGTGGGCTTTGTTGGGCTGAATGGCCTGTTCTCGTCTAAACAGTCTTGCTGATTTATAAAACTGAGAGGCAGAATTAGTAAAAGACATTTTTGCTCCCCATTTAACGGTAACATATGCTTCTTTAACAGTTTCTGTACTTTTTAGTTGCCTCATTTTTTTAGATTTTTCTCTCATATGACTACTGATCCCTGTAATAACCGCCTGCTGATGGCTCTGTGTGCACCATAGTTTCCACTGAGGGACACTGAGGTCACTGTGCTGTGGGCTGTAGCTGCAGTTGCTGTTTTTACTGTAAATGCGCACCACTCAGCTGTTTGTATAATGTGTGAGTGGGCTTTCGGCATCTCCCCTGGAGACAGCCATTTTTTTGCAGCAGGTGGTAAAAGGGCTAATTTGGCTTAAGACATGAAAGTAGGTAACCTGCACAAGATTATAGCATGCCACGCTCTTAGATCAGCTTCACACTAATTACAGGGGAAGCATCATGCTTGGAGCCTGAGGCACACTTCAGCCATTTCCGTCTATTTTGAAAGGGTTGGCACATTCAGAGCTGGTGTTGCATTCATTTGCTTGTCTTATTATTGCAAAAACAAAAGTATATTAATGTGGGGAAATGGTATAAAGTACTAAAGACGTTGGAAGGTCCATGAGACTAAAGGAGGTACCATTTATGGAAAAGGCACAGTTCGAAATGAAATAAAACTGGCTATGCTGAGCACCTAAAGTTAAGTTCTTTGTTTATCATGTATGTTCACAGTGACAAAAGACAAAGGAAGCTTGCTGCGGTATTGGAAGTCTGATGTCAGAAGATAATTTGACCCATGAGCATCATGTTTAAGGATTCAACATAGACATAATTAGAATTCTTTTTTTTTTCTTGCAGTGAAGAAATACAGGAAAAAGGAGGGCCCTAAAAGCACCCAGTCATTGAGAGCAGGGTGGATTTGCGGTTGTTATCAGACTCATCCTTGAGGCTTATCTATCAAGAAGAAGAGCTGCGACTTACTCAGACTGTGGTTGCTTGCCTCAGGAAGCTGAGTGGTTAGTTTGTGTGCATGGCCTGCAGAAACCAGCTGTGAGGATCAGACACCAGTGACCATCGGCTTGCCGTGACTGACATTGTTACCAAAGTCACAGAAGAGCAGAGAAAAGAGCAGCCGGCACAGCTACTGTGACAAAGGGCAACAGGATTGGTTAAATAAGTAGTTGATATGATAGAACATTGACAAACAAAACCACGAAAATTGTTCATTTTGTATGACCTCTTCCAAGTGTATAAAAACAAAATTAGTAGGATTGTAGCAACAAAGGTAAGCATGGATGTGGTGCATTTAGAACATATTCAGAGCACTTCACTTTTTCACATTTTGTTATGTTGCAGCTTTACGCTAAAATTGTTTAAATTCATTTTTTCCCTTCATCAAACAGCCCTCAACACCCCCAAAATGATGAAGTGAAAACAGGATTTTTTGTAAATTTTTGCACTTTTATTTGCAAACAAAAACCAATGTGGTAGCCTTTGCAAACGATGCCCCACTGAGTCTACCCCAATCGGACGTTCTGGACACATCTGTCAGAGAATTAAAGCAAACAGAATGACCTGACCGCAATTTGTGTGCCACAGAAAAGCGTCTGAAGAGTTAAAAAAAGGACATTTTCAGTTTTTGATCTTTGATAAAGTTTGAAAATCTTTTTGAAAACATGTTTTTACTGTGTCATTAGGGATTATTCATCATAGATTGATGGACAAACATGGCAAATGAATCAGTTTGAAACTAAATCTACAACACAATAACATGTGGAAAGTGAAGAGGCATTGTATATTGAAAGGTATCTTATATATTCTGGGTGCTAAATACATGTTTATGTGCTTTTTAAAAATATTTTTCATAATTATTATTAATACTTTTACCTTTTTGCTTACAGTGTGCCTGCAAAGAATGCATTGTTATTGTATTTCATCTCGACATCCCCCTGGCTGGGGTTCAAATTCTTGTCTTGTGTCTTTTTCTTCATTTTTGATTCTTTTGTTTAAGTGAATGTTATTTTTGACTGTTACTTGCATTATTCTTTGTATTTAATTTTGCCATTGTGTTATGTTTCAGTTATAATCCTTGTGTTTTGTGGGTGGTTCCCCAAAGGCAGGGCTACCTGTCAATCTCCATTGCAGGACTGCTCTCAGTCTAAAGTCTCATGGGAATCGCAGTCCCTTGCTGTATGTCATAGGCGCTCTGGTGAAAGGTGGTTTGGTCTTTCTTGTGAATATTGTGAATTGTTATAATTGTTGGATTTTTCTGTTTTTTTGCTCTGTGTAAGGATTCTGATTACTGTGATGCAGTGGATATAATGCTTTTCCAGGGCAATCTGTCCCTGTCTGAGCTCTGGATAAAACAAACAAACAACCGTTTTATTGCTTGTTAGAAACCTTCATGCTTTGTTGGTTTGTGTGTTGACCTTCTGCTAACGTTCTTCACTGTTTTTGTTGATCTTTGTTTTGATCTCCTGGTTTGGACCTGTTTTGATGTCATGTCCTTCTCCTGGTAACTATAAATCTTATTAGTTTATAACAGTTATGACTTATATATAGTTGCTTAAAAGAAGCAAGTGAAATCTGTAGTCTTCAAAAAAAGGAAAACAAAATTGTTCACTTTGTGTAGTGAGGGATCAAAAAGAAGCTGGAAATGTACATATCTTCGCTATACTGGTAAGTATATAAAAATACAAGATGAAATCACTTGTGATTGCTCAAACATGGTAAATGAAATCATTAATAAATTCTTCTTTTTTCTAGAAGTCTTTAAAAAACTGCAGGACAACAGATTGGGTATTCAGGATGTGACTTGATAAATTTAACACAGAAAGCCAGTTGAATGATGTGGGCCTGAGTAAGTGGTCAACAAACAGGACTTACAGTAGTTTCTCCTTCTTTCCCTTTTGTAGCCACAAACAAAAAAAGGTCACATGGGTGACTTTAATATCTCTTTTTGATGACATTTTATTGTTTTATGCATTGTGTGTCAGGTCAGCATCCACATGTCAAATTGTGTTGTGATAAAACCATGGTTTTCTCCCTGGCTTGTATTTATTTGTTGTTTCATTATTATTTTTATTGTTGTTAAATGATTGGACTTTTCTTTTTCAATTTCCATTATATCACTTGCTTTTTCTTTATGTCATGCTGTACTTATGTGGTCTTTTCTTATGTACTCGGGAGGGTGTCATCAATGGGTAATTGTCCTATTGTCCTATTGTCTATTATTCAATTTTATTATTGAAACTCAAATTTATAGCATCAGTTTCTTTTGTACTTACAGTGTGTATGGTGTGGCCTGTATAATTTGAGGCCAGCAGAAGAGTAGTGTTGTATGCCCTCATTCTTTTTATTATTTATTTATTTTTTTAATTTTATTTAATACTAGCCGACACCTGCCGTAGCATACAGTGGTGTAAGAATATGAACGGAAAACAGCGAGAAAGGAATTCAGAAATCAAGAAGAAATAAATACTTCTTGAAAGACGCAGTGTGCATGTAGAATTTCCGGCCAAGCAGGATTACATGTGAAAGTGATAAATAAATCAGGCTTTCCGAATTTACGTACTATGGCCATGGCATCCTGATAGTTTTGTTGCATGTATCTTGGACTTCCTGGAAATGTGGTTGGTAATATGATCATTTTGCCTACACAAACAATGTTATTTTCAGCGTTTGCTTGCAGTGCGTCTGATAGTTCGACGCGCAGATCTTGTTGATGTAATCTGAGATAGTTCAGACGCGCGCCCTCTGTTTTAACATACGCATCTACGACGTACTGTTGGAATAGTTTGCCGCTGGAGTGCAAAATACTAAATGTATTCCTCATTGCTAATCTGTACGTGCAAAATTGGCATTGAGTAAGCATTATTTGCTTGGCGGTTCTTTTATCGGGAACATGTTGTAAATCTTTGTGCCAGCCAATGTCTCCGTAAGGGAATAAAAGTGGGTAAACCATAGGATCACAATTCATATTGAGGGTGGAAATCTGTTTACAGGAGTTGCCTATGGGATAGATGCAAATGTCTCTTTCGGCAGGTGTTTCGCCATCTTCTCCGATGAAAATTGCTGCAACATTGGTGTGGCTTTGTATTGTCATAAATCCTGCCTAGGGTTTTCCTTGAAAACCATTCGTACAGATGCTGTTGGATTGGACTGAGCGATTTCATGCATGTGTTTGTATGATTTAGCAAAGGGGTTGATGGTTCTGAGCATGGAATCTAGCTGGAGAAGTACATTTTTGCTGCATGCAGAATTTGCTTTATTTTGTAAGCATACTTTAGTAGCTTGTGCTGTGTCAAAAACATACAACTGTCCATATCCTGGAGAGGTAGAAGTGTTAGCGTATAGTGGAGAGATTTGGTGATAAATTTGCCCGTGTATTTTAAAACAGTACGGTCCGTGGCCAAGAGGTTGAGTTATCTGTGCACCCATGGAAGCAAACACTAGAGAAGGTTTGTATTCTTGAATGTGTTCAAGATAATTTTTAGCTTCTGATGTTTGCTGTGTAAGAAGCTGTTGTAAAGACACAGGTGGCTCCCGCAAGGGTGGTAAAGCTACGTTACCGTTGTGGCAGCACTTCGAGTACTTGTTGGATGTATTATGCTCAGCAGGCCAGTATAGTGCATGACATGGAAGACGACGAATAGGAATCAAGAAATGGCGTGTCGGCTGCGTGTGGGCGGGACCGGTTTTGAAGTGGAAGCAGGACGAACCAGAAGAGAAATATATATAAGAGATTTGTAACCTTCGGGTATTGGTACAATTATATACTATCTTTTTAAACTAGGGGGCTTTGCCCCCTGCTCGCTTTGCTCGCCAACCCCCGTTTTTGTTTTTCCAGATACACACATTTAAGAGTTTTTTTTCTTTGAATTGTTGCTATTTAATTAGTTTCACTTTTATTTCTGAACCTCTGTAAAAACAATATTTGGAATCTTCCGAGTCCCGATGTTCTGAATCTATTAAATGAGGTCTGTGAGATGTGTTTAATGACTTTGTACCAATCATTTAGGATAGGCTTCTCTGTTTAGAATTTCAGCACAAACAAAACAATCCACATCATCATCCATCCATCCATCCATCCATCCATTGTCTCCCGCTTATCCGAGGTCGGGTCGCGGGGGCAGCAGCTTGAGCAGAGATGCCCAGACTTCCCTCTCCCCGGCCACTTCTTCTAGCTCTTCCGGGAGAATCCCAAGGCGTTCCCAGGCCAGTCGAGAGACATAGTCCCTCCAGCGTGTCCTGGGTCTTCCCCGGGGCCTCCTCCCGGTTAGACGTGCCCGGAACACCTCACCAGGGAGGCGTCCAGGAGGCATCCTGATCAGATGCCTGAGCCACCTCATCTGACTCCTCTCGATGCGGAGGAGCAGCGGCTCTACTCTGAGCCCCTCCCGGATGACTGAGCTTTTCACCCTATCTTTAAGGGAAAGCCCAGACACCCTGCGGAGGAAACTCATTTCAGCTGCTTGTATTCGTGATCTCGTTCTTTCGGTCACTACCCATAGCTCATGACCATAGGTGAGGGTAGGAACATAGATCGACTGGTAAATTGAGAGCTTCGCCTTGCGGCTCAGCTCCTTTTTCACCACGACAGACCGATGCAGCGCCCGCATTACTGTGGATGCCGCACCGATCCGCCTGTCGATCTCACGCTCCATTCTTCCCTCACTCGTGAACAAGACCCCGAGATACTTGAACTCCTCCACTTGGGGCAGAATCTCGCTACCAACCCTGAGAGGGCACTCCACCCTTTTCCGGCTGAGGACCATGGTCTCGGATTTGGAGGTGCTGATTCTCATCCCAGCCGATTCACACTCGGCTGCGAACCGATCCAGAGAGAGAGAAGATCACAGCCTGATGAAGCAAACAGGACAACATCATCTGCAAAAAGCAGTGACCCAATCCTGAGCCAACCAAACCGGACCCCCTCAACGCCCTGGCTGCGCCTAGAAATTCTGTCCATAAAAGTTATGAACAGAATCGGTGACAAAGGGCAGCCCTGGCGGAGTCCAACTCTCACTGGAAACGGGTTCGACTTACTGCCGGCAATGCGGACCAAGCTCTGGCACCGATCGTACAGGGACTGAACAGCCCTTATCAGGGGGGCCGGTACCCCATACTCTCGGAGTACCCCCCACAGGATTCCCCGAGGGACACGGTCGAATGCCTTTTCCAAGTCCACAAAACACATGTAGACTGGTTGGGCAAACTCCCATGCACCCTCCAGGACCCTGCTAAGGGTATAGAGCTGGCCCACTGTTCCGCATCATCAACAGTTAATAAAGTTTTTTGCAAAGTAACCAATAAATGCATGTGAGGTAAACTCCGTTTTTGAAATTCTCTTGACTTAAACTTCAAAGCCTTACAATATTTACATACTTCTAACATATCACCTGTGTCCATATATTCGATGTCTATTCGACATTTCGTTATTTCTCCGAGTAATAATTTCTCTTTCTTTGCGCTAATGCAATGTTTACTTTCTTTGTTTTGACACTGTCATTGTTTTCTGCTTTCATATTCTGTATCTTGCTCTGCATGTGTTTCGTGCCTACGTTTTTTTTGAAGCTTTTGAATTCCAGTTTTCATTATCTCCAACCTGCTCTCCATGTGTTTGGCCCCCTTTTTTAACCTCTTTATGACGTTTTACTTCGTTTTCTACTCAGTCTTTTATTTCTGACCTTGCTTTATCCTGCTTTTGTTTCAATGACACCTGGTCCGTGGTGATTATATTTTCCCTTTTCCGAGTAATAATTTCCATTTGTTTGCGATCTTGTGATCTTTACTGTACTGTCAATAATGCATCACTGTAATGTGATTCACCTATGCTGTATAGTTTGGACGTGTGAGGATGACGTACGTTTAATACGGAGCGTCCACCTGTGTCACTCTGGTGCCCCCCACTGTTAATACGGAGCTCCTTCTGTACTATCATGCGGTGCATTGTGGACCACTGCGGACTCCGTATTGTTTCCCGTTTCACTTTGTATTTCGGTCAGTCGAGCTCTTTCTTTTTGGAGCCGTGCCTTCACCACGCAGTAGTGCCACTCACAATATGGCGGTGACGCCTGCGCCTTCCGTATTACAGTATGTCGGGTTTCACCATGCTGTGTAGGCGCCTTTGCCTTTCGTATTTTCCCGCGCCTTCCGACGCGCGATGCAGGCGCCTGCACCTTCCGGGTCTGCCTCCGCTGTGTGGTGTAGACGTTTAACTGTCGTTTTTTCTGCTTTTATATTCTGTATCTAGCTGTGCATGTGTTTGGTGCCTAGGTTTTTTTGAAGCTGTTGAATTTCAGTTTTCATTATCTCTAACCTGCTCTCCATGTGTTTGGCCCCGTTCTTTAACCTCTTTATGACGTTTGACTTTGTTTTCTACTCTGTCTTTTATTTCTGACCTCAGTTTATCCTGCTTTTGTTTCAATGACACCTGGTCCGTGGTGATTATATTCTCCCTTTTTCGAGTACTAATTTCAATTTGTTTGCGATACTGTGATCTTTACTGTACTGTCAATAATGCATCACTGTAATGTGATCCACCTATGCTGTATAGTTTGGACGTGTGAGGATGATGTACGTTTAATACGGAGTGTCCGCCCGTGTCACTCTGGTGCCCCCCACTGTTAATACGAAGCTTCTTCCGTACTATTATGCGGTGCATTGTGGACCACTGCGGACTCCATGGTGTTTCCCGTTTCACTTTGGTCAGTCGAGCTGTTTCTTTTTGGAGCCGTGCCTGCCTGGTTTGCGGCATGTCAGACAGTTCATAGTCTCTCCCGTTTCGCTCTGGGGCGGGAGGGGCTTTGTGTGGCGCCTGCACACTATGTCTCCTGCATCCACGGGCATGTCCCTGCGTCCATATCCGGTTTACCATTCTCGGTTAGTAATATAGATAGATGTGCCTCTATTCTTTGTGGATGAAACCTCAGGGGGTGGGCCATCTGCTGGCTTGATAAGTAGCCAAGAGGAGGGTAGTGAGCAGCGCACTTTGAAGTGTGAAGGAGTTTTATAGTAAGCATTGCTTTCTTTTGTGGATTTACTGGCTCTTCTGATTATCTCTGCACTTTATTTTGTCTTCAATGAAACTGAAACCCAACTTGTGCTTGCTTCAATGAATGCCTACTAGTAATAAAGCAGAAGTAAGTAAGCTATCTCTGGTCTAAGAGAGAACCAGAACAGGACAGGTGAAGGGTTGTGTTTAAAGGCTGAAGTCTGATCATTTCATTAATGACGCTACCATTCAACAATACCAATAAGCACAGGCAGAAAAGATCCTGTTAGTGATGAGCAAAATAGGTTTTGTAAAATAGCATGTGGAAGAACACGTCTGATATTGGTTTGAGGTAATGCAAACAACTGTTTTTTTATATTCTATTGTCAGAAAATGAAAAGAAAAAAACACATTCAAGTTGTATTCTAATAGTGGCATTTGATCTGACACTCCTAATTTTTACTATGACACAAATGGAGGAGCACTGCTTTATATTGTTATCCTGATGAAAACATTACATGTAGCTTAGCCGTGGCAAGTCAACAGCTCTGATTTGGTGTCGTAAAAGGATGACCAGTTAAGGAAAGCAAAAAGAAAAGAGTGTGACAGCAAGTAAAAGTGCTTGCTGTGTGATTAATTAGAGCATATGAATGAGTGTCTTTGTCATATATATTGTCAACATGGTCTGATTCTGATTTTAAATTATTTTTTACAAATTCAGCATTACAAAAAGCCTAACATGCATGTCTTTAGGAGGAAACCAGAGTACTGTATCCTGAGAAAAGCAATATAAACTTGGCAAAAATCTACATGAACGGTGATGTGGTAGAGATTTCAACGCAGAACACTAAAACAGTGAGATACAGTGATGGCCACAGTTCTGCCCTGAAAGACGAGGGACATTTCCTTCATTATAAAATATTTCCACCATTGTCATTACTTAATTCCAATTTTTTAAATATATAAAGGACACATCTTTACGTAAGGAAGACAAAAGTTTTAAGATAAGGTTGTTATACTCGTTCATCCTGGCACTGCAAAGAAGAACTGCACAATACTCTGTACGTGTCATAATAATGACCCTGTGAACCTACAGTATAACCTTACTATTTCACACCTGCAATATTTTTATTCTAATATTTCCAAATACTGCTGACAGTCTAACCATTCTAGAAATTAAATATTCAAAAAGATGATGGAAGCAAGTTGTCACTAAGTTACCTCCACATAAGGATGCGGTCTGATTAGCACTGACGTAAGCTAAGTCAAAATTGTGCTTTTTGAAAAGGAAGAAGTATCTCCTGCAATCATTCAGAATTTTGTTGGGATATGTTCCCTGTCATGAACATTTGTTGGCCTAGTAATGTCACAAATACAGAGTAAAGTGAAAGCCTTGCATGTTCTAATCAATGTCCAACACAATGCCACTCTCCGGTGACATGATCAATGAGTGTGCCAACCCTGGATTGAAACTTCTGTCTTCCCCACGTGAAAAATTTCAGAACTATCAATTTAAGGTAAACCAAAGAAAACATCAAGACATCGATATAAAATATAGCTTAGAAAGGACCTAGTGGAATTAGTGCAATAAATCAGTTTAGAAAATAACTAAAGCCACACTACCACATTCTTATTTAAAACCAAAGCTTTTAAACAAAAACGATTGCAAAACACAGTGGAGTTTTCGCATCATTTACAAAAAGATCGCTGTCCATACTGAAATGTCCAAAAATGCATATGATGGAGACCTTCACTTACACTGGGCATGCGTGTATCGGTGGCAAACTTCACAAAGGGACTGTGGGGTGAAACACTGAGAGCCCCGTGTGCCTTTTCAAAAGTACCAGTGCACACAGGACTCTGATAGCGTGTTCAGAGCAATAAAAAAATGAAAAATTCTTTTAAGGAGCCACAGTGCATTGTCCCCATGTCGTGTTATTGCATAGATTAGAGTTGAATGTAATAATCTTAAGAACTGGTGGTGGTCGACTTGTCATGAATTGAAAACAAATCTTTTGCTTTATTTACATTCATGAGAGGATAAGTGGTCCAAAGCAACCGGAAGACATCTTGTAGCAAACAGCGTTTGTACAACTAACTAAAGAAGCATACATGCATACCTATCTATATTACTAAACGACAGTTTAATTTATGCACGGATGGCGGACGCACCGAAGCGCATGCGCACTGCGCCGCAGTGCCCCAGAGTCAAACCCAGCGGCTTCCCAGAGTCAGTAGGTGGCGCCCAAACAACACAACCTGTAAACTAAACTTCCTCTAATCCACTGTGCCAGCAGTTGGTGTCAGCAGAGGCAAAGGAGTCACGGCTCCAAACGGGAAGAGAGCTCAACTAACGGAAATACAAAACAAGCCCGTATGGAGAAACACAATGAACGAAGGCGCCCACAACGCGCTTCTGACACAGCAGAGGCAAAGGAGTCACGGCTCCAAATGGAAGGAGCTCAACGATTAGTAATACAAACACGAGCCCGTATGGCTACGACCTGTAAACGAGCCCGTATGGATAAAAACAATGAACGAAGGCGCCCACACAAAGAAACCGCTTTAGTACAAATATGTTTATTTAATTAAATGAAACCTTTACCATGGCTACGACCTGTGAACTAAACCTGAGGTAAAGAGTGCACGCCAGGTTGTAAAGCCACCCGAACGCGACCGCCCACACCACCGCATATACCAACTTCGTTTAGTAATGTAGCCCTCCATGCCCGGATCCGCCGCCATGGCCACTTCAGCACACGAATCCGCTGCCGTCAGCAAACGACTTCTCCCTGACGACACAGCCATAGAAAAACAAAAAAGAGACAGCATGGATAAAAACAATAAACGAAGGCGCCTACAAAGCGCTTCTGAAACACCAGAACCAGATGAGTCACAGCTCCAAAAAGAAACCACTTTAGTACAAATATGTTTATTTAATTAAATTACATTTCCCAGGACGCACCCACCCTCCATGATATTTCATCTCTCCAAATATCAGAGGGAACAGAAAGTGATTGCCATTCTTGGATTTGCGATTCTTTCGAGAATTGCAGGGTTGCTGGTAGTACATAAATGAGTGCATTGAGCTTTCATGCCTCTCTCTGTCCTGTAATATTGTGACCTTGGCTGCATTCTGCATCCTCCTACTGTGTTAAGCACTGTGTGATTAACTTTGAACATTAGAACATTAGGACAATCTAGACAAGAACAAGCCATTCAGCTCAACAAAGCTCGCTGTTCTTATGCACTTAATTCGAGTTTTGAGTGTCCCTAAAGTCCTACTGTCTACCACACCTCTTGGTAACTTATTGTGTCTACGGTTCTCTGTGTGAAGAAAAACTTTCTAAAGTTTGTGCAAAATCTAGCCTCGTTCATTTTAAAACAACAGTCTCAATCCACTGTACTAATTCCCTTCAGAATTTTGAACACTTCATTCATGATTCCTCTTAATTTCCTTTTGCTTAAAAAAACTTTGTTACTGAATGTGTTTCTCCTTACTGAACTGATTAAGTTTAAGTAATAAATGTTGATTAGGGGCTGTCAACTGAGTTATTTACAATCTGATTTGCACAGGGCACTTCATTTCTCAGTGCAACGGTAAAGCCACCGGCCACAGGAAACTGCAGCGATGGGTAAATATTTACTTTTTTTGCATATATACAGCATTGAAACTGCACAAAATGCAATTTAGATGCATACAAGTAGGCAGCACAAAAAGCTCCATGGAAAGCAACTCTTCTGTGTTGAAAAGAAACTTTTCTTGTCTAACATGTTGCTTTGGTATAGCAACATATACACTAACAACAATAACAATAATAATATATGCTATCCTTCCATGTTGGAAAGCAACTCTTCTATGCTGTAAAATGTTGATCTTCTGTGAAGTGTGACCAGGTAGGGGTTCAGCCAATGGAGGGAATCCAGTAAGGGAAGGGCCAAGAAACAAGCAACAACCAATCAGATCAATATTAGAGTTTAGTTTTCAGAAAACTCAGTTTTCATTCATCCACACCACAACACTGATGCTGTGTTTACAAAAGTACCTGGCCCTGGAGAATGTTTGAAAAACTAAGTCTTTATTTTCAGGGATCAAAAATGATGGGGTAGCATGGATGAAAGGCAAACACGTAAACAAACATATGGATTTTTTAAATGAGAACATCGTAGTGTGGATGGGGTATTACTTAAAAAAGCAAATTGGTCTCCAATCATTATTCGATATGATAGTACACATAACATGATGGGACAATATAAGGACAACTAACCAAACTGCTGCACAGAGGCAAGGTTTACAAGGCCAGTGCTGGCAGCCATGTGAACGAGAAGCTGAAGAGAAGATGCCTGCTGGCCATTCTTGCTGTGTTTTCTGACACTTTGGTTCAAAGCTGACAAGTTACTTTTTAGCATTTCCTGTGTTGACTTTCTATTTCTGTCTTAAACCTTGCAGCCTTCTTTCTTTTCCAGCAAGGGAGCGTGAGTCGTCTCTGAAGTGTGGCTAGCATGTGCTTCCGTTCACAGAAATAACCCATCGCAATTGCTTCAGGCTGTCTGTCTAAGATGTGGGAAAGCTTCAAGAAATCTAAATAAATCAATAAAATGTAGATACTCAAGGGGTTTTTAAGGATGGTGTTCAGCCCTCTAGCTGTGTCTCCCAGAACATAAGGAACATATTTTTTAAATATTTAGAGCACTTCTAAAGAGGAAGTCTTTTTTTTTTCTTTCTTTCAGAGAAATAGCTGACAATTCCCAACAAACCCTAACGTGCATACTAGTGGGGGATGCCTAATTGTAATTTCTTTAATAGAGGAATGCAGAAGACGGCTGTTGACCTTGACCTCGACACCAGCGTGAGAGAGAGGATGCCAGCTGCACGAGTCACTTGGGACCACACTACGAGTCTTCATTTACAGTCGCTACAGTAGACGGGAAAGATGGAAACACATTCAAAGAGTTTGCACCTTGTATATAAAGGTTCACAAAAATATCCTTCAATCCACACATTTTATGCAAAAACAGCAGATTGTCGTAGCCTGATTTTAAATACCAAATTTGAGGAAAGACACCATTTGCACCCAAACAATAACTAAGCCCTCCATCAGAAGGTCTTATACATGTTTAATGGGACTTTTTATAATATGAAACAGAGCATCAAGCACCACAACAAAAAAGCCAAAGCCATGATCTTGGTATGTTATAGTAAACGTTGCAGCTGTTTGTAAGATGGCACCCCTGCCCAACTTAACATGAATCGATGGGAGTTTATAATCACTATTAATTCAAAAATGTGAATACACTGTAAACCACAAAGTGATTGAATTGTACACACTGTGATATATGGCCGGCAGTTTATCCCGGCCAATACCCCCACGCTGCTAGATGGAGTCCTCCCTGCAACATGAAGGTGCCCCAAATTCCAGCAGTGCATCATGGACAATGGAGTTTTACTGCACATCCCTGCTGGATATCGTGGGAGCCACCAGGGTCCGCTGCAGGGAGGCACAATAGTTTTTATTATAGCCCGGAAGTACTCCCTAATCACGGAGACGGAAGGAATGAAGTACTTCTGGGCTGAAGAAAAGAAGAAGTTTTCATTTGACCCGGAAGTGCTATGAAATCACATGGACTGAGGGACAGAAGCACTTCCGGGTCAAGGAATATAAAAGGATTATGGGAAACCCCAGCAGACTGAGCCGAGTTGGGAGGGTGTGGAACGGAGCTGCTTGGAGTGGAGGATTAATATTATTGACTGTATTGTGATTATTGATTTATTATTGAGTATTGTGGGAGTGGAGGTGCTTTGTGCACATTATTATTATAATAAATTTAATATTGGGACTTTTACCTGGTGTCAGAATGTGTTGTCTGAGGGTTCAGGGGTCGACAGGGACCCATATTCCCACACCATCGACTCTTCAACGCAATGCCCACAGTAAGTACTGAAAAACCTGCTCACACTACCATACAACATAAGTATGTTGGGATTTTATGTTGTGAAATACAGAATAAAATAAATGAAGCCACTCATTTTTCATCGAATCATTTTCTGAGCCTGCTCAGTGTAAGGATGTCGGGAGCGGGAGTCTATCCCAGTATCATTATCATTAAACCAAGCTAGAGTCGACATTCAACCTAATCTACATGTCTTTGGCATGGGGAATATTCCTGATTCTGTTTTTTTTATATTGATACGGTCCTACACCAAAACTAGAATCTGTAGGTATCAGAGGTAACCTGCAAAACTTGAGCTCAAGATAGGTTAAGTGGCTGGAGACAAAGAGTACAGATAAGAGAAGAATGGAGTGAGGTGATCAATGGAGTCCCACAGGGGTCTGTTACTTTTTCTGATTTACCGTATATACTCACGTATAAGTCGTGTCTTAAAAACCAAAAAAGTCTATCATAAAATCAGACCCCGACTTATACGCCCATTCAAAAACAAAAAACATTTAATTTTTTTTTGTATTTTACATCTTCTTGCTTCCTCCAATCTCACACCAGTTTCTCAGACACATCGAATTTTGTTGCAGCAGCACAGCTACCAATTTCTTTCGCCACTTCAGCGACTTTTAATTTAAAACCAGCTTCATATTTTCTTCTGATTGAATGCTCCATCGTAGATAAGGGATGCTCTTACGATAAAGGTGTATGAGGGTGTAAGACCAGTGCACAAACCCAACACAAAACACAAACCAGTGCAAACGTCGCTTTGGAATAGTTTGGGTATTACCGTGTGGTCACGTAGGCACAATACATATAAAAAAAAAGGCAGTGTGCTCCGTGGTTACTCTCTCAGGTGGGCGTTAGCATATTATAATCTCTTGGACTAATAGCACAAGTTTTCCGCATTCGACTTATACAACCGACATTATAAAATACCAGAAATTATACGGTAAAATCATGTGAGCAAAAGGAATGTCAATTATAAACACAAGATGGGAGACACGGTCCAACAGGAAGCAGCCTCTGAAAAGGATTCAAGGGTTTATGTTGATGCAACATTTTCATCATCTAAGCAATTAAAAAGGCAAATATCATGTAAGTTTATATTATAAAAACAGTTCAATATAAATCGAGCGATATCATGCTCAGACTATATAATGTCTTGGTGAGAATGCAGCTGGAGTATTGTGTGCAATTCTGGTCACCACGGTATAAGAAAAACATAGCAGCACTTAGACGCTGTGCAGAGGAGAACATCCAGGCGCATCCCAGGCCTTAAGGACACATCATACTGTGACAGACTATTAAACCTGTTCAGTCTCGAGCAGAGGAGACTGTGTGGGGACCTAATCCAGGTCCTCAGAATTCTCAAAGATTTTGATAAAGTAGATCCAGCAACATTCTTTCAGCTTAAGGGTGAATCACATACTCGAGGAAATCGATGGAATGTAAGCAGAACATTTAAAACAGAAGCCAGGAAGCACTTCGATAGATAGATAGATAGATAGATAGATAGATAGATAGATAGATAGATAGATAGATAGATAGATAGATAGATAGATACTTTATTAATCCCAAGGGGGAATTCACATACTCCAGCAGCACCTTACTGATACAAAAAACAATATTAAAGATTGATAATAATGCAGGTAAAAACAGACAATAACTTTATATAATGTCACCGTTTACCCCCCCCGGGTGGAATTGAAGAGTCGCATAGTTTGGGGGAGGAACGATCTCCTCAGTCTGTCAGTGGAGCAGGACAGTGACAGCAGTCTGTCGCTGAAACTGCTCCTCTGTCTAGAGATGACACTGTTTAGTGGATGCAGTAGATTTTCCATAATTGATAGAAGCCTGCTGAGCGCCCGTCGCTCTGCCACAGATGTCAAACTGTCCAGCTCCATGCCAACAATAGAGCCTGCCTTCCTCACCAGTTTGTCCAGGCGTGAGGTGTCTTTCTTCTTAATGCTGCCTCCCCAGCACACCACCGCGTAAAAAAGGGCGCTCGCCACAACCGTCTGATAGAACATCTGCAGCATCTTATTGCAGATGTTGAAGGACGCCAGCCTTCTAAGGAAGTATAACCGGCTCTGTCCTTTCTTACACAGAGCATCAGTATTGGCAGTCCAGTCTAATTTATCATCCAGCTGCACTCCCAGGTATTTATAGGTCTGCACCATCTGCACACAGTCACCTCTGATGATCACCGGGTCCATGAGGGGTCTGGGCCTCCTAAAATCCACCACCAGCTCCTTGGTTTTGCTGGTGTTCAGGTGTAGGTGGTTTGAGTCGCACCATTTAACAAAGTCATTGATTAGGTCCCTATACTCCTCCTCCTGCCCACTCCTGATGCAGCCCACGATAGCAGTGTCATCAGCGAACTTTTGCATGTGGCAGGACTCCGAGTTTTGTTGGAAGTCCGATGTATATAGGCTGAACAGGATCGGAGAAAGTACAGTCCCTTGTGGCGCTCCTGACCACAATGTCAGACGTGCAGTTCCCAAGACGCACATACTGAGGTCTGTCTTTAAGATAGTCCACGATCCATGCCACCAGGTATGAATCTACTCCCATCTCTGTCAGCTTGTCCCTGAGGAGCAGAGGTTGGATTGTGTTGAAGGTGCTAGAGAAGTCTAGAAACAATTCTTACAGCACCACTGCCTCTGTCCAAGTGAGAGAGGGATCGATGTAGCATATAGATGATGATTTACACAAAGAGTCATGGACTCTGGAACAAACTACCGAGACATGGAGTTGAAGAAAAAACCTTAACAACCTTTAAGAAGAATCAGGATGAGATATTGGGACAGCTTAGCTATCAGCTAAACAAACAGGCTTGATAGACTGAATGGTCTCCTTTCGTTTGTCAAATTTCTTATGTTCTTTTGTTAATGTATAACAAATATGGTGTATATTTGTTTTGAATTTTAAATATAACATGGACAAAATGATTTGCATATAGTGTCTTTTGAAATATATGACTTTTCTGCTGGGTGGGAAGAGTGTTTTACAAGGTGCTGGCTACACACTTAACCGATGTTCCTGACTCCATGCTCTTTTTCAACATTAAATTTTGATTGGGGACCACTGTCTTCCCACTCTTTTATTCAGCCATACACATACACAGAATAACTTCTCCTCCTTCTGTAGGTCTTCATTGGATTCATTCTTCTGCTTTTGTACATGACATAAGAAGGACCTTCCGACGAGTTAACATCTACAAGGCATCCAGTCAGGAATTTCAAGGCATGTTTTAAAAACCTGTAACTGCCACTTTGAGGTTAGAAGTCAAAGATTAGAGATTCTTTATTTGCGTTCTGTACAGATGCACACATGAAATCTCACTTGATCTGTCAAGTCAGGTATATGAAACATAGTACAGGTCACTCATACACAATACGATAAAACAAGAGCAATACGTTACAAACACAGAACAGAATGTTTACATTACCAGGCAGCATGATCTTGGACGTTGAATGTTTGCTCTTATGAAGTTTGTTTTTTTCTAATTATGGTGTACATTATTAAGACGACAGACTGCAAAGAGACATTAACCGATCTTGAGCTATTAGCTTTAACACTAGCATACCAAGCTGACTTGCCATGGTATCTGATTGCTCTTCTCCAATAAAGCTGCTGTACTGATTTATCTTAAGTTGATCTTGGTTGTTTGCCTTCACACCGTCAATTCAATCTTTCTAACTTGCATGTCCTGGGGCAAGTTGTTGGGCAGCAATCATAGGGCACGTGACAGGAACAACACCTGATGAAACTCTCCAGATTAATGTACTATGACAAAAAGTCTCAAAAGGAAAAAGGACCGAGCTAAATACATTTGGAAATTTCAGCATACCAATGGCCAGAGTTCAGTCTGGAAAACAGACTGTGGCCAGGAAGAGAAGGGTCACACAGAATTGCATTGGTCCGATTTCTGAAATGTTTGGGGCATATGGACTCTATTGTGGGAACAGCAGAGCAAGTGATACTCTGTGCCTGCTTCACCACCTTTTTTAGCGATCCTTTTTCAAGGGACTTGGTGTTTCCGTACCACACTGTGGTTCCTCCTGTTAGGACACACTCAGTAGTGCCACAGTAGAAGTTCACCAGTGTTTTATTCTGCTTACCAACACTTCAAGTATTTGAGGAATAAAGGTCCTGGTGTGCTTTTTTAATAATGCCAGAGGTGTTTTGTGACCAGTTCAGTTTCTCTGAAAGACAGAGAGGTTGGAAATGGACCACTCTCTCCACCACTGCCCCATCAATGCAAACATATGAGAGGTTTGCCAGTCTCCTCTTGAAATCCAGAATAATTTCTTTAGCTTTTTTTTTATGTTCAAGGTGATGATGTTGAGGTGACACTAGTTAGCAGTCTCATCGCTGTTCACAATGACTGTGGTATCGTCAGTAAATTTAATTATATGATTAGTGTCAGATTTGTCTGTATAACAATAAATGAAAGGTGAGTACGGCTTTGGGTTCAGGCAGCAGCCTTTTGAAACTCTAGTGTTCACCATCAGTGAGGAGGATGTTTTGCTGCCTACCCAACTCCATGAATTCTACCTGTTATAACATAAAACATCCAGTTACAGATGGAATTGAGCAGGCACGGTTCTCTGAATTTTACAACCAGTTTGTAAGGGATAATGGCATTAAAAGCTGAGCTGTGGCCAATAAACAGAAGCCTAACATATGTGTTCTGACTATCCAGGTGGTGAAGAGCAGAGTGGAGGGTCTCTGACACAGCATCATCATCCATAGACCTGTTTGACTGGTAAGCAAACTGCAAAGGGTCCATGGAGGCAGGAAGAACACTCCTGATGTATGGCAGCACTAACTTTTCTAGACACGTCATGGCCATGAACCTCCGGGACTTTTAGAACATTAGAACAATCTAGATGAGAACAGGTCATTCAGCCCAACTAAGCTTGACAGTCCTATCTACTTATTTCTTCTAAAAAAACATCAAGTCGTGTTTTGAAAGTCTCTAAAGTCTTACTGTCTACCACACTACTTGGTAGCTTGGTTCTTTGTGTAAAGAAAAACGTCCTAATGTTTGTGCGAAGTTTACCCATAACAAGTTTCCAACTGTGTCCACATGTTCTTGATGAACTCATTTTAAAATAACAGTCTCGATCCACTGGACTAATCCCCTTCATAATTTAAACACTTCAGTCATGTCACCTCTTAATCTTCTTTTTCTTAAACTGAAAAGGCTCAGCCCTTTTAATCTTTCCTCATAATTCAGTCCTGGAATCAGTCGCTCTTCTCTGGACTGTTTCTAGTGCTGCTATGTCCTTTTTTTTTAGGCACAGGAACAATGCTGGTCTTGTGGAGAAATTGTAGGATGGTTGCCTGTTTTACAGATGAGTTGAAGATTTAAATGAAAATTCCAGACAGCTCAGAAGCACAGATATTTAGCACCCATGGCTGTACTACATCTGCCCCTGCAGCTTTGTGAGGGTTAATCCTCTGGAATGTTTCACAACCTTCTTGCTCAGTTACTTAGAGAGGGAATTCACCTGGCTGACGTGGAGACCTGGAAGATTATTCCATGTTTTGGCTTTCAAAGTGAGCACAGAAAATATTGAGGTTGTCAGTGAGTGGGGCATCGGCAATCAGAGTTTCTATCATGGAGCTTTAATAATTTGTTAAAGGCTGCAAACCTTGGCATATGTGCCTTGGATCAGCACAGGTGTACTGCTGCTCAAATTTTGACATTATGGATTCTTAGTTTGTCTAATAGTCTTTTCCAGCACATACCTTGATAATGTGTCAACAGAGATAAAGGCCATTCTCCACACTCAGTCTGTCATGCTGATCTCCGCTGAACTATGGCTTTCAGGTGGGGAAACCCCATTATTAGTTTAGTTGCCAGTTATTTGTGCACAACATGATATAGTCTGTCCCAGCACTTACTAATGTTTATAGCTGCTTCCTCAAGCAAGTCTCATGTTGTAGTTTGAAAGCAGTCCCTCAACTGCTCCTTTAGCGCAGCCGACCACTGCTGAGCATTTTTTTTTTGTTTTTTAAAAACAGTGACTGGCTATGCGCCTTTCATCTCTGCTGATAAACTGGCCACAGCAGAACAGAAACCTGGTCAGACTTGCCCTGTATGCCTTAGCGGTAGTTGTACAGAACTGATCTAGTGTATTATTTCCTCGTGCAGTAAATGGTACATGCTGATGATATTTTGGGAGAGATGACTTCAGACAATTAGATGACAGAATCTGGAATCTGTGGTCCCTGCCTACTTCTAAAGGACAACAATTGTGTGTCTAAGAAAACAAAGAAGGACTGTCGGATGGACTATAGACCAGCAGTGCTCACTCTGATGGTAATGAAGTGCGTTGAGAGGTTGGTGCTGGGACACATTTCACTAAATATTTCAGATGTTCATTGATTACCTGCATTTTGCATACTGCTAGACTTCTGAACTCGTTTCAGACCCTCCCCAGTGTGACAACACGCAGAAGCACAACTGCTGTGTCTGTTGAGGGTTGCTTGTCAGTCACCAAAGCAACCACAGATTCACAGCACCACAGAAACAACAACAAAAAAGCAAAGAGCTGGTCGCCCGATGGGTGATGCAGAGAATATCATAACTTGGCCACTGACTGGGCCCCAACCTTACTGGTTTGCTGTTCATAGATCCTGCTACAAAAAATAACATTGCTGATCCCATGTCGAGTTGAATAAAGCTGGTTTTGCTAAAGTACTGAGACTCAGCCTTGTCTTTGGGGAGCAAGACACCGACTCACGTGCCACATGGTACCAGGAGTGGGGTCTTGCACTAATGGAACCACAAGAGGCACGTAACATTCCGATACTGGCGGAGCAAGATGGGGATCCTGTGCTACCCAGGAATGTGCTGGTGAAGATGGCTCCCTCAGACAACCCAGAGTGCTTCCTATTCTGCTTCAAATGCACAGCAACACTGATGTGCTGGGACAGAGGAGTATGGACAACTATTGTGGTCCCGTTTTTAACCAGGGGGGTCTTACAGGTCATGCAAAACCTCCATCCTGAAAGGCTCAATGATTACAACTTCCTGAAGCAACAGGTCCTGCTCCGCATGGCTATCAGCCCAGTGGTCAAGGGACACCAGTTTCGTCTGTGGTACATTGACCCAGATCGCCCTATATGAGAACAGATCAAGGACTTAAAGGCCCTGATTCAAAGCTGCATCAGTGGGGACACTTTGGAGCACATTGTGGAGAAGCTCACTACTGATATAGTCCTGTTGGGGATAGACGAGGGCCTTTGTGATGAAATGCTCTGGAACAACATCCACTACCATTAGACCTGACCCGCAGACTGGATGGCGCCAAAGCCACCTGGGCTTGACCCAGACTTTGATCCAACCAGCACTGGCTCCTTGGGTCGCCACCACCACAAGTGGAAGATGCCACCGTAGGAACACCATAGTGCACACTGAACGCAGCTGCTTTTGCTGTGATCAACTGGGACAACTGGCTCAGTAGTGCCACCTCGCACCTGCGCAAACCATGGCCGTCGGTATGGCCCAGGTATGCAGCTTGCAATTCTCCCCCAAGATGTTAAGAGAGGACAATTTTAAGGTCTCTGTTATGTTGGCTGGGTGTGAATTCCCAACGCTGTTGAACTCTGGTAGCGACCTCTGCATAGTCCTCCGTGACTCGATGCCCTTTTCCCATGGGTCTTGGCCACCTGCAGAGCGACTCCCTCTGCAGTGGATAGAGAGGGGCTTGCTGTTGACAATGTCAGTCAAGGACCTGGGTTTAAAATTGAAGCAAAGTTTTCCAGTGAGGTTGGGGACGAATCCTCAAGTGAGGACCCGGGGCAGCTGGAGAACCTTATCACGCCATCACTTGCACTAACAACCTCCCCTTACTGGACACCCGCTACGAACCTCTACGAAATAGTAGCGGGCGGTGAGCACAATGCTACATCAAGCACAGAGGAAGCAGACACTGACATTCAGACAAGAGTTTGCTCACCTGCTACGAGCCAATAGCAGCTTGGATTTTGCATTCAGACAAGCCCACATCACAAATTACTTTTACTATCTGGAGAGAGATGACCCGAACATTTAAAACACCACATTTTTTAATTAAGGATGGTTTCCTGTATCGGGTGATTTCTGATTGCTTGGGTGATGGGAGGATCGAGCAGTTGGTGGTGCTAAGTGAGCACAGAGAGACAGTTTTAAAAATTGCTCACAGTCATGTTTTGTGGGGGCAATCTTGGTGTGAAAAAGACAAGGGCATGCATTTCAAAACGCTTTTATTGGGTGAATATGGGCCGGGATATGGAGCAATTCTGTAAGGCCTGTCCCAACTGTCAAATAGTTTCCACTCACAAACCCGCTAGGGCACCCCTTGTACTGATGCCTATTTTAGATGTCCCCTTTGAGAGGGTAGGATTAGATATTTTTGGTCTGCTTCTCAAGAATAAAAATGGGTTTCAATATATGCTTGTGTTAGTCGATTACACTAGAAGATACCCAGAAGTGGCCATGCTGTGGCGGGTGGACACCCAGACTATTGCAAAAGCACTCTCAGAAACGTTCACGTGTATTGGTATCCCTCGCGAGATTTTGACTGATTAGGGCACACCCTTTATCTTTCATATCATGAAGCAACTATGCAAAAGTTTTGCAATTAAGCAGTTACACTCCAAGGTTTATCATCCGCAAACAAATGGTCTGACTAAACGATTTAATAAAACCCTAAAACAGATGGTTTGGTGGGTGGCCCATGATGACCCGACTTCCTGGGATATAGTAGTGTCCTTCCTCCTGTTTGTTGTCTGCTAGACCCCCCAAGCTTCTACCGGGTTGAGTCCTTTTGAACTACTATTTGGTCACCGACTGCAAAGGGTGTTAGACATTTTTCTAGAAGAGTGGATGGGGACTCGCGAGGCACCTCGTGGGGGGAGATTTGTTGACCGACTCATTTTGCTGTAGGAACAGGTTTTCCTCTATTGCAGTGGAACATCTGCAGCCCAAAGAAGAGGTGCAAAAACGTGATTATGACAAGACGAGTAAACTCCATGAGCTTAAGAAGGGGGGGATCATGTACTGGTGTTGATCCTGTCGGATCCACATAAATTTTGGGCTGATTGGTTAGGTCTGGCAGTAATTGAAGAGAGTATGTCCCGGAGGAAATTTTAAAGTCAAAATTCCCAGTCGACGGAAACCTATATACATTTTGCATATTAATCTTTTAAAGGAGTGGCACGACCCCTAGCAGGGGTTAAGTTAAGTGATACACAGACGGCAGAATTGCTATCACTGATCGAGAGGAACTCAGACATCTTTTTGGCCACACCTGACGAAACAGAAATTGCGTAACACAAGATTGTGACTGCGCCCTGTGTTACTGTACATGTGGCCCTGTTTCGCCTTCCGGAAACAACGAGGCAACTGGTGCCTATTTCATTTTGGTCAGTTGATACATAATCCCTCTCCTACCTACAGTATCTGTGGACTACTCAGGACAGACTTCTGGTGCTCAGTGATTTCAGTCACAAGATGGTATCGTAAAGCAAACTATGTAAAAATAAACTGAATGATATTTTTAAGAAAACAAACAGAGAGCAAATAAACTTGTATGAAAGAGCTCTTTTTAGACCAAAAGGTAAAACTTCTTTCAGGTAGATACAGAAACAATTGATCTGTGTGATCAATGTATTTAATGTCAAAGTTTTTTACAAAAAATGTTTAAAAAAAAAAAAAAAAAAAGACTTGACAACAACTGGTACACCATAAACTGTCACAAAAATAAAAATTACAGTCACCGTTATTGAAAGCATTGTTATTTCTGTACTAAAAGATAAAAGTATGTCTAATACAGTCTGAATTCTAATGGCAACACTGGAATTTGTACACACAATGGTTACACTAAAACCTATGTACTTTATGACTAACTGACAGACCCTGCCCAAATTTCTGCACTTGACGACAGTATAGTATCAACTACCATGTTTCACAGATGTAAGTTTTATGAAAACTGCTTCCAGCCTTAAACACAATTTTGAAACTGTGTGTCAATACCAAAGAAATCCTTAAAATAATTTTACTTTTCAGATTAGGTCTTTGGGGGAAAAAAATAAACCTTGGGAATACTAGCCCCTTTCCTCTTTACCAGTTGTGGGGAACACTCTGAACACCACCAACCAATCTATTTTTCCTACTTTAGTCAGTGGTAGTCCTGCGGTACCAAAAACGTGCACGAAAATCATCACTGCAGGTCATGAAGCCAGGGTTGGTTGGTGAGTGAACAATGCAGCGTACTATGTTATTATGTCCCAGAGACAGAAGATTCTTCCTTTCTGCTGAACGGGAGTCCCAGCAACAAAGGCTGATGGTTCTCTCATCAGGCAGTAGAACATAGTCCTCTGTATGGTTGAAAACTGCTTGTGTGCGATGCATTTGTCGTCCACTCAGTCCAGCACCTAAAGCAGGAATGTGAAAAAGCAGTATGTAAATTGTATCAAAACTGTGAATATGCATTTTTCAAGAAAATTCCAATGTAGAAAAATATAATATTTAATAAATGCTAAGTTTAAAATGGCAGCTTATGACCAATGTTTAGTAACTTATGAAAAAAGAGTATTTTTCAAGTCAAAGTTATTTCTTCACAGTCATGAATTAATTTACCAAGTTAAATTATGCCCTGAAGAGAATCTTTTTTAAATAAATTTAAAAATACCTAGTTTGTTCATGCATTTTAAAATTGAGCTGAGAAGCAGGAGTCCAAACTTGAAAATAAAATCCTTAAAATGAATACGTCCACTGCAAAGTGGCAAACATTCAGATTTAAGACATGTTTTCTGTGCTTCCGAAGCATGCTTTTGACAACAAAGGTAAACTGGAAGTAATACATTTTATCTCAGATTTCTGGCATTATTTGTTTTTTTGACATGTAAGAATAAATTTACTCTTTGCTGATTTGTTCTAAATCTTGGCGTAGCTTTAGACTGCATATGTTCTTCCTTTCATCTGTCCAGTTCTGTTTCATCAATGGTTATGTTATGCCATGGCTTGTAACAAATGCCACACTGCACAAACGTGTCTCTGATATAGTGGCAGAGCAAACCATTGCGACTCCATGTGAATCAAAACATTTGCCAGCCATTTGGGACAACTCAAATCATATTTTATATACAGATCTGGTGCACGTACCGAATCACATATAAGACACAAGTGATTTAATGGCAGATCCACAGTCAGATCATATGATTACTTTTCCTAAATGGCACCTTATATTGAAAAGCACCTTCCAATCTTGCTGGAACAATCTCAGATGCATGTCAGTATCAAGCAAAGAAAACCAACTATTTATTTTCACAAGCTTATATATCATTGGGTCTGCCATGACCATGTCTCCTTCCAGCACTGTTTTTTTTCCCAGACTGAATGCAGTACCTTAAAGAGGTTAACCAAATTTCTTTACTTGATTCATACTCCATTCCTTCCATACCACTAAACTTAAAAATTTGCAGATGAAAACAAACTTCTAGCTTCCCTCTGTTGCCATATTGAAAATTCGCTTCAAATCACAAGAAATATACTGCAACAGAGATGCAAAGTCCCTTCAATATAGCTGCTGTAAAAATGTCTGAACTGCAGTTCTGATAACTATTTCTAACATACAAATTGCTATATTCAGAATGTCTCTTCTTTAGTGTTTCCAATGGAGTGGAGAATTTCTGTTGTCAAGTTTAAAAATAAGCATTAACAGGATGGTGCAATCTCACACCTAGTCGGCAACGTGGACCAATTCAGACCACATTTGAAAGTCCGGATCACATATTTCAGCTCTAATTGCAATGTGCTTGCTATTTTAGTATACGTTATTAAGTCCAGACCAATATATATATATATATATATATATATATATATATATACATATATATATATATATATATATATACACACACACATACACTGCATCCGGAAAGTATTCACAGCGCATCACTTTTTCCACATTTTGTTATGTTACAGCCTTATTCCAAAATGGATTAAATTCATTTTTTTCCTCAGAATTCTACACACAACACTCCATAATGACAACGTGAAAAAGTTTGAGGTTTTTGCAAATTTATTAAAAATAAAAAAATTGAGAAAGCACATGTACATAAGTATTCACAGCCTTTGCCATGAAGCTCAAAATTGAGCTCAGGTGCATCCTGTTTCCCCTGATCATCCTTGAGATGTCTCTGCAGCTTAACTGGAGTCCACCTATGGTAAATTCAGTTGATTGGACATGATTTGGAAAGGCACACACCTGTCTATATAAGGTCCCACAGTTGACAGTTCATGTCAGAGCACAAACCAAGCATAAAGTCAAAGGAATTGTCTGTAGACCCCTGAGACAGGATTGTCTTGAGGCACAAATCTGGAGAAGGTTACAGAAAAATTTCTGCTGCTTTGACACAGTGGCCTCCATCATCCGTAAGTGGAAGAAGTTTGAAACCACCAGGACTCTTCCTAGAGCTGGCCGGCCATCTAAACTGAGCGATCGGGGGGAAAAGGGCCATAGTCAGGGAAGTGACCAAGAACCCGATGGTCACTCTGTCAGAGCTCCAGAGGTCCTCTGTGGTGAGAGGAGAACCTTCCAGAAGGACAACCATCTCTGCAGCAATCCACCAATCAGGCCTGTATGGTAGAGTGGCCAGACGGAAGCCACTCCTTAGTAAAAGGCACATGGCAGCCCGCCTGGAGTTTGCCAAAAGGCACCTGAAGGACTCAGACCATGAGAAGGAAAATTCTCTGGTCTGATGAGACAAAGATTGAACTTTTTGGTGTGAATGCCAGGCATCATGTTTGGAGGAAACCAGGCACCGCTCATCACTGGGCCAATACCATCCCTACAGTGAAGCATGGTGATAGCAGCATCATGCTGTGGGGATGTTTTTCAGTGGCAGGAACTGGGAGACTAGTCAGGATAAAGGGAAAGATGACTGCAGCAATGTACAGAGACATCCTGGATGAAAACCTGCTCCAGAGCGCTCTTGACCTCAGACTGGGGCGACGGTTCATCTTTCAGCAGGACAACGACCCTAAGCACACAGCCAAGATATCAAAGGAGTGGCTTCAGGACAACTCTGGCACTGGATGCCTTGACTGTGAAGAAAGGTATCATGAAATCTGAAGACTACCAAAAGATATTGGGGCGCAATGTAGGGCCCAGTGTCAAATCAGAAAACTGGGTCAGCATCAGAGGTCATGGGTATTCCAGCAGGAAATGACCCCAAACATACCTCTAAAAGCACCCAGAAATGGTTGAAGACAAAGTGCTAGAGAGTTCTGAAGTGGCCAGCAATGAGTTCATATCCAAATCCGACTGAACACTTATGGAGAGATCTCAAAATTGCTGTTGGGAGAAGGCGCCCTTTAAATCTGAGAGACCTTGAGCAGTTTGCAAAAGAAGAGTGGTCGGAAATTCCAGTTGAGAGGTGTAACAAGTTTGTTGATGGTTATAGGAAGCGCTTCATTTCAGTTATTTTTCCAAAGGGTGTGCAACCAAATATTAAGTTGAGGGTGCCAATAATTTTGTCCAGACCAGTTTTTGAGTTTTGTGTGAAATGATGTCAGATTTGGCTTTTTTTCTCTGTTTTTTGTGTTGTTCCAATGCACATAAAGGAAATAAACGTGTATACCAAAACATTTGTAATTGCAACAATTTTCTGGGAAAATTCCAGGGGTGCCAATAATTCCGGTCATGACTGTATGTATGTGTGTGTATATATATATATATATATATATATATATATATATATATATACAGTATATATACACTAGTCATGTAGCCCGTTACAATAATGGGCGCTAGAACAGTAGTGCATAAACATTAGTAGGAACAGTCTATATTAAATGGCAAGGGACTTTGACCTCATTCTTTTTGTTGGTCATATTTTTCTTTGTCTTTCAGCCTTTCTTTTGTTGATGTTTAGTTGCTGTGCTGACCGTTCTTCGTGGGCTGCCACCGTGTATTATCTTTAATTTTCTGTGACGGTAATACTGTCTTGTACGCCCGTAATATACCTTTAATTTTTTCTGGCGGTAATACAGGCGTGCGCGTCGGTAATATGCCTTTAATCTCTTCTGACAGTTATACTGGCTTGTATGTGGCTCTAATATGCGTCACTGTATTGTGTACCTTTAATTTCCTCTCGCAGTAATACTGGTTTGTATTTCCGTAAAACGCCTATAACTTTCTCTGACAGTAATATCGCGCATCACACCGCACCCCGCGCATGTGCACTTCACCAGAAGACACACACACACGGACACCTGGACGCACAAAGGGATTTTACTTAAGAGGATATATACACACACACACAATACTGTGCAAAAGTTTTAGGCAGGTATGAAAAAATGCTGTAAACAAAGAATGCTTTCAAAAATGGAAGTGTTAATCATTTATTTTCATCAATCAACAAAATGCAGTGAATGAACAAAAGAGAAATCTAAATAGATAGATAGATAGATAGATAGATAGATACTTTATTAATCCCAAGGGGAAATTCACATACTCTAGCAGCAGCATACCGATACAAAAAAAAAATTAAACAGTAATAAAAATGTAGGTAAAAGAAAGTGATAGGAGTGATCACTAAAAAATAATAAAGAGAAAAATAAAAGGTAGAAAAATGAAGTCGTACACGGAGCTGCTGAAAAGGCTGCCATCTAAATCAAATCAATATTTGGTGTGACCACCCATTGCATTCAAAACAGCATCAATTCTTCTAGTTACACTTGCACACAGTTTTTGAAGGAACTCGGCTGGTAGGTTGTTCCAAACATCTTGGAGAACTAACGACTGATCTTCTGTGGATGTAGGCTTTCTCACATCCTTCTGTCTCTTCATGTAATCCTAGACACACTTGATGATGTTGACATCAGGGCTCTGTGGGGGCCATACCATCACTTCCAGGACTTCTTGTTCTTCTTTACGCTGAAGATAGTTCTTAATGACTTTGGCTGTATGTTTGGGGTCGTTGTCCTGCTGCAGAAAAAAATTGGGGCCAATCATACTTATCCATCATGCAGTACCATCAGGGAGGCGTATCTGCCTGTATTTCTCAGCATTGAGAACACCATTAATCCTGACCAAATATCCAACTCCATTTGCAGAAATGCAGCCCCAAACGTTGAAGGTACCTCCACCATGCTTCACTGTTGCCTGCAGACACTCATTTTTGTACCGCTCTCCAGCCCTTCGACGAACAAACTGCCTTCTGCTACAGCCAAATATTTCAAATTTTGACTCATCAGTCCAGAGCACCTGCGGCCATTTTTCTGCACCCCAGTTCCTATGTTTTCGTGCATACTTGAGTCACTTGGCCTTGTTTCCACATCGGAGGTATGGCTTTTTGGCTGCAACTCTTCCATGAAGACCACTTCTAGCCAGACTTCTCCGGACAGTAGATGGGTGTACCTGGGTCCCACTGGTTTCTGCCAGTTCTGAGCTGATGGCACTGCTGGACATGTTCCGATTTCGAAGGGTAATAAGCTTGATGTGTCTTCATCTGCTGCACTAAGTTTCTTTGGCCGACCACTGCGTTTACGATCCTCAACGTTGCCCGTTTCTTTGTGCTTCTTCAAAAGAGCTTGAACAGCACATCTTGAAACCCCAGTCTGCTTTGAAATCTTTGTCTGGGAGAGACTTTGCTGATGCAGTATAACTACCTTGTGTCTTGTTGCTGTGCTCAATCTTGCCATGACATGAAACTGTCTTCCACAACCTCACCTTGGTAGCAGAGTTTGGCTGTTGCCGGTTTGAAGGCAAAAGGTAGTAACACCAAATATTGATTTGATTTAGATTTTTCTTTTGTTCACTCACTTTGCATTTTGTAAATTGATAACAATAAACAATCATTATTTATATTTCTGAAAGCATTCTTTGTATACAGCATTTTTTCACACCTGCCTAAAACTTTTTTATATATATTGTCACAGGAAGCTGGGGGTCAGACACAGCCAGGACACTTGGAAGGACCAGGAGGTGGCTTATACATCCACCAGGCCACGAGGGGGCAACCGCCCAGGATGTTGAGGGGACCACGGGAAAGGAGCAAAGAGGCTCAAGCCCATTGGGGCCCGTGGCCACCGCCGGGGGCGCTCTGAGCGTCATGGAGCCTGGGAAACATGCACTTCCGCCACACCTGGGAAGGTGGAGGAAGATCCTTCCAGCAACGCCCAGAGTGCTTCCGGGTGCAAGATCAGCACTTCCGCCACACCAGGAAGTGCTGCCGGAAGGACGTCATCAAACACCTGGAGCACATCTGGGTGGAGATAAAAGGGGCCGCCTCCTTGCAATCAGGGAGCTAGAGTCGGGTGTGGGAGCAGGATGAAGCTCCCATGAGGAGAGGAAAGGCGGCCCACAGACATCAGAGAAGGGGGGAGTGTTAAGGCTCGTGTTGGGAACACTGTGTGTGCGTGTGTAATTTGGACTTGTTGGACCAATCCTAATAAACAAGTGTGTTTTATGACCAGTTGGTGTCTGGGCTGAACCTCTCACAATAAATTATATATATATATACAGTGGTGTGAAAAACTATTTGCCCCCTTCCTGATTTCTTATTCTTTTGCATGTTTGTCACACAAAATGTTTCTGATCATCAAACACATTTAACCATTAGTCAAATATAACACAAGTAAACACAAAATGCAGTTTGTAAATGGTGGTTTTTATTATTTAGGGAGAAAAAAAATCCAAACCTACATGGCCCTGTGTGAAAAAGTAATTGCCCCCTGAACCTAATAACTGGTTGGGCCACCCTTAGCAGCAATAACTGCAATCAAGCGTTTGCGATAACTTGCAATGAGTCTTTTACAGCGCTCTGGAGGAATTTTGGCCCACTCATCTTTGCAAAATTGTTGTAATTCAGCTTTATTTGCGGGTTTTCTAGCATGAACCGCCTTTTTAAGGTCATGCCATAGCATCTCAATTGGATTCAGGTCAGGACTTTGACTAGGCCACTCCAAAGTCTTCATTTTGTTTTTCTTCAGCCATTCAGAGGTGGATTTGCTGGTGTGTTTTGGGTCATTGTCCTGTTGCAGCACCCAAGATCGCTTCAGCTTGAGTTGACGAACAGATGGCCGGACATTCTCCTTCAGGATTTTTTGGTAGACAGTAGAATTCATGGTTCCATCTATCACAGCAAGCCTTCCAGGTCCTGAAGCAGCAAAACAACCCAGACCATCACACTACCACCACCATATTTTACTGTTGGTATGATGTTCTTTTTCTGAAATGCTGTGTTCCTTTTACGCCAAATGTAACGGGACATTTGCCTTCCAAAAAGTTCAACTTTCTTTTGACTCATCAGTCCACAAGGTATTTTCCCCAAAAGTCTTGGCAATCATTGAGATGTTTCTTAGCAAAATTGAGACGAGCCCTAATGTTCTTTTTGCTTAACAGTGGTTTGCGTCTTGGAAATCTGCCATGCAGGCCGTTTTTGCCCAGTCTCTTTCTTATGGTGGAGTCGTGAACACTGACCTTAATTGAGGCAAGTGAGGCCTGCAGTTCTTTAGACGTTGTCCTGGGGTCTTTTGTGACCTCTCGGATGAGTCGTCTCTGCGCTCTTGGGTTTCTTTTGGTCTGCCGGCCGCTCCTGGGAAGGTTCACCACTGTTCCATGTTTTTGCCATTTGTGGATAATGGCTCTCACTGTGGTTCACTGGAGTCCCAAAGCTTTAGAAATGGCTTTATAACCTTTACCAGACTGATAGATCTCAATTACTTCTGTTCTCATTTGTTCCTGAATTTCTTTGGATCTTGGCATGATGTCTAGCTTTTGAGGTGCTTTTGGTCTACTTCTCTGTGTCAGGCAGCTCCTATTTATGTGATTTCTTGATTGAAACAGGTGTGGCAGTAATCAGGCCTGGGGGTGGCTATGGAAATTGAACTCAGGGGTGATACACCACAGTTAGGTTATTTTTTAACAAGGGGGCAATTACTTTTTCACACAGGGCCATGTAGGTTTGGATTTTTTTTCTCCCTAAATAATAAACACCATCATTTAAAAACTGCATTTTGTGTTTACTTGTGTTATATTTAACTAATGGTTAAATGTGTTTGATGATCAGAAACATTTTGTGTGACAAACATCCATCCATCCATCCATTTTCCAACCCGCTGAATCCGAACACAGGGTCACGGGGGTCTGCTGGAGCCAATCCCAGCCAACACAGGGCACAAGGCAGGGAACCAATCCCAGGCAGGGTGCCAACCCACCGCAGGACACACATAAACACACCCACACACCAAGCACACACTAGGGCCAATTTAGAATCGCCAATCCACCTAACCTGCATGTCTTTGGACTGTGGGAGGAAACCGGAGCGCCCGGAGGAAACCCACGCAGACACGGGGAGAACATGCAAACTCCACGCAGGGAGGACCCGGGAAGTGAACCCGGGTCCCCAGATCTCCCAATCGCGAGGCAGCAGCGCTACCCACTGCGCCACCGTGCCGCCCGTGTGACAAACATGCAAAAGAATAAGAAATCAGGAAGGGGGCAAATAGTTTTTCACACCACTGTATATATATATATATATATATATATATATATATATATACACACACACACACACAGACACACACACACATAAACTATCACAATGTAAAAGACCATAAACTTGTTCCAAATCATCAAAGCATACATAAGATAAGGAGTACTGAACTCTCATGATCATTCAAGTATCTTTTCAAGTTCAAAAGAGCTGGCCCATTATTCCATAAACTAATTTGGATTTTCTACGGATGCACGGATCAGGTTTCTTAAGAGCCAATATAGATCACCAATATCATGTTACAGGATCGGCTGATTCTGATTTTTTTTTTCCTTTTACCTCTTTAAATACCTTTTATATTAAGCTCCTGCATAACCCGACATGTTCACATTAATGTGTTAACTTTGGAATTTTATAATTAAACTATAGACCACAAGTGTTACCTTTCCATTTTTATTAACATAATTACATTCCAAATTTAACTTTCCAGCAACACATTTCTTTCACTATCTTCAAATTAGAAACTTTGTTAAACAGAACCTGACCAATTTTCCTCATCTCCCACCTTCGTCTATGCTGGAAAAAATATTGCTCAGTTTCAAGGACTCAGACAGCATTTCTGCATTATATTAAATTATTTTACAGTCCCTCCCTTTCAAAGATCCAAGAGGACAATGGGAAAAGGATATCTCACTCAACATATCAGAAAAGGAGTGGAAGGGAGCAATGCAGAGAATTCACTCGAGCTCCATATGCGCAATGCATACAATTATTCAACTCAAAATTATATATCGAGCACATCTGTCTTGCTTAAAACTGTCCAAAATGTTTCCAGGGCAAGATCCAACCTGCGAACACTGCAATCAAGTTCCAGCCTCACTGGGTCACATGTTTTGGGCCTGCACCAAATGAACATCATTCTGGACAAAAAATTTTAAATGCCTATCAGACAGCCTTGGTGTCACAATCCCTCCTAACCCATTAACAGCTGTGTTTGGTGTACTTCTAGAGGGGCTTAAAGTGGAGAAGGACAAACAAACTGTGATTGCCTTTACTACACTATTGGCACACAGACTTATTTTGCTAAGATGGAAGAATCCTAACTCTCCTCTTTTAAGTCCGTCGGTAACTGATGTTTTATACTATTTGAAATTGGAAAAAATCAAATTCTCACTTAGAGGATCTGTGCAGAACTTTTTCAAAACATGGCAGGATCTAATCAATAACATTTTAGAATAAGCTCTTAAAGCACTGAGGAAGTGGATTCTCTTCCCATTTCTTTTTCTTCTCCATTTATCTATATCCGCCTATTAAACTTATCAATTTATTTAATTTTTACTAGCTTTTTAAGTTTTATTCCACTGTCCATGCTCTCTTTCTCAGGAGTGAGCGTTGATTTGTTTTCAATCCTATTTTTTGTAAAAATTGATCTATTTATATGGAATGATGACAATAAAATAAAAAAATAAAATAAAAATGTAATTCAGCAGGCAAATTATTTAGAGATCATAATACTAAAATAAATAAAATTCCCTTAAAATACATATTTTAACTAATAAAATATGTGAGTATTTAACCATAATACATATTGTATTAAATAAAAAAAATGCTTCTCAGCTGTCATTATATTTAATTTCTTCTGTAATATACATATGTGAAACAAACATAAATTAAAAAAAGTATTTTTCACAATTTGCCTAACCAAAAAATAACATTTATTCTCACACATTGATTAAAACTGATATTTTCAGTTAAACTGTTTAAATGTAAGTATATATGCAATTATGGATTATAATCATTTTTATTCCTTAATTACTCTAGAGCTTTTCTGATGTTAAAATATATATTCACTATATTTATACACAATTTTTCCAGTGTACCAGCTAGACATTCCTAATTTTAAGGTGTAATTTTAAATATTGATTACCATTTTAATTATACAGTACTTGTTTCTTACAAAAATGTACACTGTATGACACCTCAAAAAATAATAAACACAATACAAACCTTTCAAAAAGCAACACATCTATCAAATGTTCATAAGACGTTTATCAAGAAGACACAAGGCTAATAAGCTTATTAAGTTTACAAATTAAACAAATTTTGCTGTTAAGCTCATACGCCAATTTCAAATTCTCCTTAATCTCTTCTTCTTTTTCTAATTGAAAATGTAAGCTGCTGTACTCGACACAGGCTTGCTGACCAAACAAACTCAGACAAGCAGTGTCTGTTTTAATTACAGGACAAAATAAAAAGGTCTAAATTCATTAAAGTAGCTTTTCTTGTTGTTCATCTAACTGCACAGGACAACTCCTCTGATTTCTTTTTCTCAGTTTATTATTCAATTTTCTTTAATATAAAGAGTCATACTCCTATCTCCTCTCTCTTTGGTAAAGTCTGCTTTACTGCCCTAGCAAAAGATGTGTACTCGCTTACAGGAGCACTGCAGCTAGCATGCCATAAAGCTCAGAGAAAAAGATATGAAATAAATTTAATGATCAATGATCAAGTCTTTTGTAGTGAAAAATCAACAGTTTTAGATTGTCAGCCAATTAACTGGAGTATCACTAGTATGCACCTATTTAATGTTTTGCTACATGCATCAATATCAGTGGTGTAATTTTATGTTAAAAACTATATTTTAGAAAAAAACAACTGCGTTTCATTAAACAAATTTTACAGAAAAAAATATTTAAAAGTACCATAATACTTCAAGCAACACTGTACACTCTCATTAAACTACAGTAATCCCTCACCTATCGCGGGGGTAACGTTCCAGAGCTCCCCGCGATAGGTGAAAATCCGCGAAGTAGAGACCTATATTTATTTTATTATTTATACATATTTTAAGGCTTTATAAACCCTTCCCACGCTCTTATAAACCTTTCTCACTCTCTTGTTAACCTTTCCCACGCTCTTATAAACACTTCCTATGCTCTTAAACACTTTCTACATTCTTAAACACCTCAGACCAACACTGCACACTGCACGCAGCGATCAGACGTCAATGTGTCTGCACTCGCTTTGTGAAGGGGGGCAGCTGAACTCAAGCTGAGCAGAAATGGACTTTGTGCTGCTTCTGCCAAAATGCCTGCTTGTTGCTCTGTGCGTTCGGAAGGAGGAGGAGGAGGAGGAGTGTGTGTGTGTGTGTGTGAGAGCTGAATGCACCTTCGCTCAAACCCCCCCTCCCCGGAAGCGCAGTACGCTCCTGCCACTTCGCATTGTCAAGGGGGTGGGGACCTGAATGAACGCTAAGAAGTGGACTTTGTGCTGGCTTTGTGCTGCTTGTCGCTCTGCGTGTCAATAATTTAAAAGCCTGTACATCACCAATTTTCCTGTCTCACTGTCTTGTCTTGCGTGAAGTTAAAATGTTTTATAATAGTGAGATGTTACTCATATCCTTAGCCCGACATCCACATATCATATGTGTTAACAAAGTGTGTTTTATAAGTTTACATGTGTTTAAAGCATGTGGGATGGGTATTTTAAGGCATAAACTATAAAAATGTTTATTTATATGGTCTTTCTATATCGCGGATTTTCTCCTGTTGCTGATGGGTCTGGAACATAACTTCCGCGATAGGCGGGCAATCACTTGTATTTAAAAACCCGCGAAGTCGTGAATCCGCGAAAAGTGAACCGCGAAGTAGCGAGGGATTACTGTATTTTAACAGAAAGAGAAAAGTCAAGCAACATGTGATGTACTCTTCATTATTCCCCTACTTTCAGCCCTTGAAAAACACAGAAAAACATAAAATTCCTTACCTGTGTATTTCACTAGAGTGCGCCCGGTGGATATCTCCCAAAGTTTGGCCACTGAATCCTTACCACTAGACAATATGTATTTGGAGTTCTTGGAAAAAATTGCAGAGCAGACCTCTGCTCCATCATGTGCCTTCTCAAATGTGGCAACACATCGATTGGAGACTCCATCCCAGAGCTTGATGCTGCCATCTTTGCTACATGTAACATAACTGTTGGCAGTGGGGTTGTAACTGACGCCACTGATTGTGTCTGTGTGCTGATCACGGGGATTTGAGGAAACATAGCACTGGAAAGTATTCACATCATATAACCGCAGTGTTGGGTGCTGAGTGCCCACCAGTAAAAAGTCACCTGAAGGATGGAAGGAGATTGATCGCAGCATTTCAGCTTCCTAGTTGGAAAGGCAGAGAAAAAAGCAATAAACAACCTAAGAATGACCAGTTTTCTAGTTATAATATTTTAATAAACATTCTACAATTAAAATCTTAAACAACACAGTGTTAGGCATTTAAATATGATGCAATGCTAACATGTGCAGTGCATCATCGTTTGGAATCCAAATGCATTTTGTTATGCAAATACAAATAAAATGTCTACCAAGTACTAAAAGTAAAGTTTTTCTTTTAAACAAACAGTCCACACCTTAAATAGATGAATACTGCTACAAAATGAGTCATATAACATTATACAAAATGTTTAGAAGATAAGAGTAATTTTTTATAGCAATTTATAGTGCTATGTGTCACTTATGGGCATATCTGCATTGTTTTTCACAATCCTTATCCTATGGAGGCACAGCATGCACTTTTTACTTTTCAAAGAAAGTTGCCATTTAATCTAATCGTTAAAAAAAAAAAAGCTAACTTAAATGAGTCACATAAAATAAAAACTAAGGTAAGTCACTAATAATAGGAAATAAATAGAAATGGTCAAAACTTCATGAAACTGAACTGAAAATGAACTGGAAAACAAAAATAGAACAGAAATAATAAAACAAAATGGAGCTATAATAACACTGGCTATTGGGACAGTTACTGTTTTGACTCTGCATGCTGCCCCTAGGAAATGGCTTCTAGTTAAGACTTTAAAATCATCCCTAAGCTTATTTCCTATGCAGGCTTAAACTCTACTTACTTATCTGATCTTATCAATACACACATTCTACAGCACATTATAATCTCAAAATTCCTATCTAATAAAGATTTCATTATTAATAAAATAACACTGTGGAATGGTCTGCCTGCTTCTGTAACAGATGCCATATTTGTCTCAGCAAATAAATTGAGGCTGAAGACTCACTCACTGTCCTTACTCAAGTATGTCATCCTTGGATTACAGCTAAAGGTGCGTTTAAACTAATTTGTGTGTCTGTGTATGTAAATGATATACAGTACTGTGCAAAAGTTTTAGGCAGGTGTGAAAAAATGCTGTAAACAAAGAATGCTTTCAAAAATGTAAGTGTTAATCATTTATTTTTATCAATCAACAAAATGCAGTGAATGAACAAAAGAGAAATCTAAATCAAATCAATATTTGGTGTGACCACCCTTTGCCTTCAAAACAACATCAATTCTTCTAGGTACACTTGCACACAGTTTTTGAAGGAACTCGGCTGGTACGTTGTTCCAAACATCTTAGAGAACTAACCACAGATCTTCTGTGGATGTAAGCTTCCTAACATCCTTCTGTCTCTTAATGTACAGTAATCCCTCCTCCATCGCGGGGGTTGCGTTCCAGAGGCACCCGCGAAATAAGAAAATCCGCGAAGTAGAAACCATATGTTTATATGGTTATTTTTATATTGTCATGCTTGGGTCACAGATTTGCGCAGAAACACAGGAGGTTGTAGAGAGACAGGAACGTTATTCAAACACTGCAAACAAACATTTGTCTCTTTTTCAAAAGTTTAAACTGTGCTCCATGACAAGACAGAGATGACAGTTCGGTGGCGCAGTGGTAGTGCTGCTGCTTTGCAGTAAGGAGACTGTGGAAGATTGTGGGTTCGCTTCCCGGTTCCTCCCTGTGTGGATAGCGCTTTGAGTACTGAGAAAAGCGCTATATAAATGGTAATGAATTATTATTATTACTATTATTATTAAAAGAATGCAAACATATCTTCCTCTTCAAAGGAGCAAACAAATCAATAGGGCTGTTTGCTTTTAAGTATGCGAAGCACCGCGGCACAAAGCTGTTGAAGGCGGCAGCTCACACCCCCTCCGTCATGAGCAGAGAGAGAGAGAGATAGAGAGTGAGAGATAGAGAGAGACAGATAAAAAAATCAATACGTGCCCTTCGTGCTTTTAAGTATGCGAAGCACTGTGCAGCATGTCCTTTCAGGAAGCAGCTGCACAAAAGATAGCAACGTGAAGATAATCTTTCAGCATTTTTAGACGAGCATCCGTATCGTCTAGGTGTGCGAACAGCCCCCCTGCTCAATCCTCCTACGTCAGGATCAGAGAAAGTCAGCGCAAGAGACAGAGAAAAGTAAGCTGGGTAGCTTCTCAGCCATCTGCCAATAGCGTCCCTTGTATGAAATCAACTGGGCAAACCAACTGAGGAAGCATGTACCAGAAATTAAAAGACCCATTGTCCGCAGAAACCCGCGAAGCAGCGAAAAATCCGCGATATATATTTAAATATGCCTACATATAAAATCCGCGATGGAGTGAAGCCGCGAAAGGCGAAGCGCGATATAGCGAGGGATTACTGTAATCCCAGACACACTCGATGATGTTGACATCAGGGCTCTGTGGGGGCCATACCATCACTTCCAGGACTTCTTGTTCTTCTTTACGCTGAAGATAGTTCTTAATGACTTTGGCTGTATGTTTGGGGTCGTTGTCCTGCTGCAGAATAAATTTGGGGCCAATCATACGCCTCCCTGATGGTATTGCATGATAGATAAGTATCTGCCTGTATTTCTCAGCATTGAGAACACCATTAATCCTGACCAAATCTCCAACTCCATTTGCAGAAATGCAGCCCCAAATGTTCAAGGAACCTCCACCATGCTTCACTGTTGCCTGCAGACACTTATTATTGTACCACTATCCAGCCCTTCGACGAACAAACTGCCTTCTGTTACAGCCAAATATTTCAAATTTTGACTCATCAGTTCAGAGCACCTGCTGCCATTTTTCTGCACCCCAGTTCCTATGTTTCCGTGCATACTTGAGTTACTTGGCCTTGTTTCCACGTCGGAGGTATGGCTTTTTGGCTGCAACTCTTCCATGAGGACCACTTCTGGCCAGACGTCTCCGGACAGTAGATGGGTGTACCTGGGTCCCACTGGTTTCTGCCAGTTCTGAGCTGATGGCACTGCTGGACATCTTCCGATTTCGAAGGGTAATAAGCTTGATGTGTCTTTCATCTGCTGCACTAAGTTTCTTTGGCCGACCACTGCGTTTACGATCCTCAACGTTGCCCATTTCTTTGTGCTTCTTCAAAAGAGCTTGAACAGCACATCTTGAAACCCCAGTCTGCTTTGAAATCTTTGTCTGGGAGAGACCTTCCTGATGCAGTATAACTACCTTGTGTCTTGTTGCTGTGCTCACTCTTGCCATGACATGAAACTGTCTTCCATAACCTCACCTTGGTAGCAGAGTTTGGCTGTTCCTCACCCAGTTTTAAACCTCCTACACAGCTGTTTCTGTTTCAGTTAATGACCTATGTGTGACATTGATGATCATTAGCACCTGTTTCGTATAATTGGTTGATCATACACCTGACTATAATCCTACAAAATCCCTGACTTTGTGCAAGTGTACCTGTAAGAATTGATGCTGGTTTGAAGGCAAAAGGTAGTAACACCAAATATTGATTTGATTTAGATTTTCTTTTGTTCACTCACTTTGCATTTTGTAAATTGATAACAATAAACAATTATTATTTATATTTCTGAAAGCATTCTTTGTTTACAGCATTTTTTCACACCTGCCTAAAACTTCTGCACAGTACTGTATATGGTTTAATATTTTCGGTCATTGCATTAGAGCTAGATTCTTGTGCAATCTTTATTCAGTAAAAAGTGCTACATATAAATAAAATGAACCCACTCTGTTGGATGCCTATCCATGAACACAATTGGAACTCACATAGGTATTTCCTGTAAAACAAGCAGCCAGGTGTTGTCAGGCATTGTTATACAAACAGAAGGGTCAACCAGCAATCATAAATGATATTGACCACATAATTACCCCGTCTACTGAAGTTCTTATGTTATGTGATTTGAGAATACAGTCTTGATCACTCTGTAGATCACATTACCTCTATCCTTAAATCCATGAAATGATCAACAGAAAGCAAAGTAAAAGTCTAGGCTGCTTGAACTAGACTTCAGTTCAGAAGCATTCAGAGATGGCAATTGTCAATGAAAGACATCTTTTAAAATATTTTGAATGATGTCCTGGACGTGTGAATTGTTGGCACAAAGTTTTAGGCATTGCTTATGATGAATGGAAAGCACAACATCTTAGCAAATGATAGAAAAGGATGACTCAGGCGGTTGTGATGCGCTGTCATTTGACATACCAGCCTTCACAAACCTACCTGATGGCCCAAGAGCATTTTTTTATAATTACCGTTGCCAGCACCTTTTAAATCTATGTCAATATCTCTGACAAATGACCTGACCTGAAACACACCACTGATCAAACAATCTCCTTTTCACTTGTACATATGACTGAAGAATTAGTCATCAAGAAATGTGTGGAGGGGATGCCGCCATTGTTGAAATTATCATATTCCAACCCAGTCTAGTTATTTATTTTGCCAAGGAGATGCTTGGCCTTCCTGTAGCAGTAGTGATGAAACAGATATGCAAAATTCACTACCTGTATATGCATATTTGGTCATGATGACCTCTTATTAGGGTTGGGAATCACTAGACATCTCATGATTCAATGAGATTAAAATTCAGGAAGCCATGATGTGATTATAAAGCGATTCATAGGGCATCTCAAGTTTTTTTAGATATATGATTTTTTTTTCTTACTGTATAACCTATTTTTGCTATTAAAACAAATATTAATCATCATGAAAAATGATTGGTTATTGTATTGTTTTAATAAAAAAAATTAAATCAAAGAAAGTGCTAACTGGCATTTTGCACCAAGTATAGGCACATTTTTCAGGATTGAATAGAGTCAACAAGACAAAGAAAGGTGTGACTACATTGTAGCACTGAATTTTTACATTAATGTGAAAAAGGCACCCCATTACTTTTGCATTTTACTGCATCTTCTTTACTGATTTTAAGTACTTGGGAAACATGGTTAATACAAACAATTAGATAGCGATACTTTGGCCCGGGATTATATCTGGGTATTAAATTAGTTGGGATACATAAACACAATAAACACACCTCCATTGTATGCATTGTGTCCGAAGAAATATCGTATCAAGAGGATGCCTTTACAGTGCTCTTGCACTGTAAAAGTAGTGTATTTGATCATTGGTAACAGGGCAGTGCAACTCATTTATCAGTTTCTCACCAACTCTGCATGTGGTTTTATCTTTTTTTTTCTTTTTTAATATGGTTAACTGCTATCTGATCACGAGAGAAAGAGAAGTTCTGAGCATGAGTTTGGTGCTAGGCTCAGAATGACTTTCTTATGCATGCTGTATTACTTGAAATGTGCTACATTTGTAAGTTTGAAAGGTACTTTGAATGTTGTGTTATTTCTGGCTACCTTTTTTTTTTTTTTTGATGTTTTCACCCCCCCGCCCCCCAAAATAAAAACAAAAATGATACATTTAATTTTTTTGTCTGTTGTTTTGTGGTCTGTCGCTCTGATTAATAGTTTGTTCACATCATATCTTTTATATCTGAAATGTTTTGAACTATGTATATCTAACAATTCATGCATGAGTCCATATAAATTTTGATCATGACATTTTTTTCCATTGACATGGAGTCTGTGAAAAGAGAATTGCTTTGCATTTAAGAAAATTTTCTGTCTCACCCCTACCTCTCATGCTAGTTTTCATATACAATGAACTACTGATCTTACTGTACTATAGACCACAATTTACATTGCCAAGTATCCACTTATGTTGTATTTAAAACTCTCTAAATCAGTGCTTCCCAAACTCGGTCCTGGGGGCCCACTGTGGCTACAGGTTTTTTGTTCCAACCAGATTCATAATCAGTGACAACACCTGATAATTAATTAGCTGGTATTTTTTTTCTCTTATTCTACATTCAGAAAAGCACAGCAGCATGATTTTTACATGTATAAGACATTTAGAAATATTTCTGCTTTTGCTATAGACTTAAATGCTTAACTCTCTTTTGTTGATTTCACTATATTTTTCCCTTTTTCTGTGCAGTTTTTCCCCTTCGTTGTATCTTATTAATGACAATTAAAAATGAGCAGAGCAGACACCTAGGCAAACAACACTGAATAATCAAAGGTTGCAACTACTTTAGCATTAGACCCACTAAATAGTAAATAATGGATTAATTAATCAATTAGAACACCTGGAAAGTAAAATGAAAATCAAGATGAAAACAATATTGTTAAAAAGAAAAAAAATACATTATTCCCATATAACTGCTTGGTACATTTTGATTTTTTTTTTAACCAAACTTAGTTTTCTAATTTCTAGATTGTTCCCAACACAGAATTTGGGAAATAACACATCACTTAATTAGCCCAGGAGTCCAATTAAAAACAGAAGCAGGTTGGAACAAAAACCTGCAGCTATGGTGGGTACCCAGGGCCGAGTTTGGGAAGCACTGCTCTAAACTGTCCCTCTATTAATAACTAATACAACCTTTTTAAAAAAAAATCTGTCTATTCTATAAGTATGTATAAGCAGAAGACTAGTGTTGTACCTGTATGTACTTAAAAGCTCTCTTTGCAGAAGGTTTGGAGTAGTCAAAGAGCTTGAGAGTGTAGTCACGAGAACCTGATGCCAGAATCTGCTCAGTGGGATGAAAAGCTAAGCAGGTCACCTCGTCCACGTGGTCATAAAGTGTGCGGATAACAGGGTGATTTTCCATGTTCTGTTGGGCTGTCTCATTCATCATTACCTGGAATAGTGAAATTAAAAAGTCAGAATAATTAAAAATATCAGAAATCAAAATAGCTGCTATTACTCATAAAACCATGTAACCAGTACCACTGTATTTAATAGTACAAGGCAGAAAACATAAAAAAGCACAATATGTAAGAAAACAAAATCCATAAAGAAAGCCAAAGTTCAAGAAGCATGGACAATTAAGATAGGCAAGATATATGGGACAAAATACTGAAAAAGAATCGAGATAGACAGACCATTCTTAACCAACTGCAAACAATGCCTTTATTACAAAGTTTGTACATTACAAATATTTAAAACTAGTGTTCCTCGCTGTTAGTGACTGCAGCTACATATTTCATCTATGTCAAAGCAGTTTGCATCTTTCAGAAGTTTAAAAAAAAAAATGTTACTGGATTAATAAGCCAAAAAAGGTGTATAGATCAGGGGTGCCCAATACGTCGATCGTGATCGACCGGTAGATCGGAAAGGTAGTGCAGGCAGATCATGTTGCATTAAAAAAAATTTTTTTTAAACGTTAGTCTATATATCCTCCCTATGGCAATTGCCACTTGATTGACATACAGGGCGGTCAGTGTGAGATCTCTTTTCTTCTAACACACTGGTCATCCACCACACACGATCAAATGCACGAACTACTGCAAAACTCCGGCTGTGATCTAGTTAGCCTTCCAATTTATATCAACTAAAGAAGGGATTTAAAAAAAAAAAAAATTGTTTGGGGAGGGTATGGGCTGGATGTGGAATTGGAAGAGGATTTTTTTTTACTCACAATGTCACAATCGAAGTGCGTTTGTCTGATCTGTCAATCTATCATTGCTATTCCAAAGAAGGAAAATGTGGAAAGACACTTTCGAACTGTTCATAAAAACTATGAAACTGACTTCCTTCCGAAATGCGATCTGAGAAATAGAAAGGAGAGGGAACTGAAATCGCAGTTAATCGGACAGCTGTCATTTTTCATTCGGCTGAATTCAAAAGCAAAGGCAGACACACCGAAGCATCGTTCTGGGTGAGTCACTCGATCATTAAGCATAAGAAGTCCTTCCAAGATGGAGAGATGATAAAAGAGGCCTTGGTTGAGATAGATGGCTAGGGAGAAATTCCTGCTGAGATTTCAAGACCCCTGGCCGGAGAAAAAGGAGTTTCTCCTTGCCATTAAACATGCAGAATACAGGCAACTTAATAACGATCAATGGCCGCTAGACTTGGCTTTTTTTTCCCGATCTGACCAACATGTTGAATGAGCTTAATTTACAGCTGCAAGGAAAAAAGAACTCCATGGTCAATATGATTAGCTCAGTTAATGCTTTCAAACGAAAAATGCAACATCTGTCCCCAAAGCTGCAGCGCCTTGATTTAGGGAAGATCGAAAACCTCGCATCAGAGCTGGAGACGCAATGGAAGGCGAGTGTGCAACTTGACAGCATACGCTACACAGAGCAGATTGAAAATTGTCAGACTTTGACAGACGGTTTCAAGACTCAGCTTTACTTGAGCCAATCGCTACATTTAAGTGCTATCCATTTAGGTGCTATCCATTTAGGGAAGATGTTGAGGGTGATTCACCCGCATCAAAAATTGTAACACTGTTTTACTTAAAATTCCTCTACAGTGGAGGATTGGGGCTCTTGAACAGTTTTGTAACTTACTCACAGAGGAAAAGTACCCAAACATGAGGAAGTGTGCTACCTCCTTGACTGCATTATTTGGCTCTACTTATTTATGCGAGTCAGCCTTTCCCACATGAAGATTATTAAATCCAAATACTGTAGTGACCATAAATGTATTGAATTGTTATTGTGTCATAAATGTTATTCAATTATGCAAGGTACGACAATATATTTTATGTATAAAATTATATATTATATACAATAATCCCTCCTCCATCGCGGGGGTTGCGTTCCAGAGCCACCCGCGAAATAGGAAAATCCGCGAAGTAGAAACCATATGTTTATATGGTTATTTTTAGAATGTCATGCTTGGGTCACAGATTTGTGCAGAAACACAGGAGGTTGTAGAGAGACAGGAACGTTATTCAAACACTGCAAACAAACATTTGTCTCTTTTTCAAAAGTTTAAACTGTGCTCCATGACAAGACAGAGATGACAGTTCTGTCTCACAATTAACAGAATGCAAACATACCGTATCTTCCTTTTCAAAGGAGTGCAAAGCAAGCAGTCAAAAAAAAAATCAATAAGGCTTTTTGGCTTTTAAGTATGCGAAGCACCGCCGCCGGTACAAAGCTGTTGAAGGCGGCAGCTCACACCCCCTCTGTCAGGAGCAGGAAGAGAGATAGAGAGAGATAGAGAGAGACAGATAAAAAAAATCAATACGTGCCCTTTGAGCTTTTAAGTATGCGAAGCTCCGTGCAGCATGTCCTTCAGGAAGCAGCTGCACACAGCCCCCCTGCTCACACCCCCCTACGTCAGCGCAAGAGAGAGAGAGAGAGAGAGAGAGAGAAAGTAAGCTGGATAGCTTCTCAGCCATCTGCCAATAGCGTCCCTTGTATGAAATCAACTGGGCAAACCAACTGAGGAAGCATGTACCAGAAATTAAAAGACCTATTGTCCGCAGAAACCCGCGAAGCAGCGAAAAATCCGCGATATATATTTAAATATGCTTACATATAAAATCCGCGATGGAGTGAAGCCGCGAAAGGCGAAGCGTGATATAGCGAGGGATCACTGTACACACACAGTGGAACCTCGGTTTGCGAGCATAATTCGTTCCGGAAATGTGCTCGTAGTCCAAAGCACTCGTATATTAAAGTGAATTTCCCCATAAGAAATAATGCAAACTCAGATTTGTTCCACAACCCAAAACTATTCATATAAAAATGATTAATACAAAATATAAAGTAAAAATACATAAAACTTTAAAATTAACCTGCACTTTATCTTTGAAAAGAATCATGGCTGGTGGGAGTGAGTTTCTAAACTCTTGTGGGATTGCACCCAATGGGACGACACACGGAAGAGCGTCCCAAAGCAATCGCAGTCTCCCAGCGCTGTAGCAGTTCGCCGTAAAAGCGAATCTGAAAAGATCGCGGACATGCTATAAGCGCCTGCCGTCGATGGGTGATACAAGGAACAAGGAACATTATAAATGCGCAGGGCCCAGCCTGACTGCTGTGTCTGTGTATAGGAGAGTGGTAGATCCCGCTACAATAAATAACCGCGCTGTTGCTGTTTCAAGCTGAATAAAGCTGGTGTTGCTAAAGTACTGAGACTCAGCTTCGTGTTTTAGATAGATAGATAGATAGATAGATACTTTATTAATCCCGATGGGAAATTCACATTCTTCAGCAGATACACGGAGCTGCTGAAAAGGCTGCCACTCACGGCGGCGCCGGATGTTCTAGTAGGGTGCAAGACGGGGACTCGCACGTCACAGCACACACACATACACACGCGAGCACGCACACACACACACAGTCACAATGCTAATGCTGCAGTAAACAGTATATACTCGTACGGATGTTGACTATATGAGTGAGGCACGCCGACTCAGACAGAGAGAGAGAGAGAAGAACCATCAGCTCAGTTGTGATCACATGACGCTCAGCAGACAAAGCGTATACATACTCGCTCGTTTATCAAGTCAAAATTTATTAAAAATTTTTGCTCGTCTTGCAAAACACTCGTAAACCAAGTTACTCACAAACCGACGTTCCACTGTGTATATATATATATATATATATATATATATACATAGTGGGTACGGAAAGTATTCAGACCCCCTTCAATTTTTCACTCTTTGTCATATTGCAGCCATTTGCTAAAATCATTTAAATTACTTTTTTCCCTCATTAATGTACACACAGCACCCCATATTGACAGACAAAAAAAAGAATTTTTGAAATTGTTATAGATTTATTAAAAAAGAAAAACTGAAATATCACATGGTCCTAAGTATTCAGACCCTTTGCTGTGACACTCATATATTTAACTCAGGTGCTTTCCATTTCTTCTGATCATCCTTAAGATCACCTTCATTTGAGTCCAGCTGTGTTTGATTATACTGATTGGACTTGATTAGGAAAGCCACACACCTGTCTATATAAGACCTTACAGCTCACAATGCATGTCAGAGTAAATGAGAATCATGAGGTCAAAGGAACTGCCTGAAGAGCTCAGAGACAGAATTGTGGCAAGGCACAGATCTGGCCAAGGTTACAAAAAAAATTCTGCTGCACTTAAGTTTCCCAAGAGCATAGTGGCCTCCACAATCCTTAAATGGAAGACGTTTGGGACGACCAGAACCCTTCCTAGAGCTGGCCGTCCGGCCAAGCTGAGCTACCGGGGGAGTAGAGCCTTGGTGAGAGAGGTAAAGAAGAACCCAAAGATCACTTTGGCTAAGCTCCAGAGATGCAGTCAGGAGATGGGAGAAAGTTGTAGAAAGTCAACCATCACTGCAGCCCTCCACCAGTCAGGCCTTTATGGCAGAGTGGCCTGTCGGAAGCCTCTCCTCAGTGCAAGACACATGACAGCCCGCATGGAGTTTGCTAAAAAAAGACACCTGAAGGACTCTGAGATGGTGAGAAATAAGATTCTCTGGTCTGATGAGACCAAGATAGAACTTTTTGGCCTTAATTCTAAGCGGCATGTGTGGAGACAACCAGGCACTGCTCATCACTTGTCCAATACAGTCCCCACAGTGAAGCATGGCGGTGGCAGCATCATGCTGTGGGGGTGTTTTTCAGCTGCAGGGACAGGACGACTGGTTGCAATTGAGGGAAAGATGAATGCGGCCAAGTACAGGGATATCCTGGACAAAAACCTTCTCCAGAGTGCTAAGGACCTCAGATTGGGCCGAAGGTTTACCTTCCAACAAGAGAATGACCCTAAGCACACAGCTAAAATAACGAAGGAGTGGCTTCACAACAACTCTGTGACTGTTCTTGAATGGCCCAGCCAGAGCCCTGACTTAAACCCAATTGAGCATCTCTGGAGAGACCTAAAAATGGCTGTCCACCAACGTTTACCATCCAACCTGACAGAACTGGAGAGGATCTGCAAGGAGGAATGGCAGAGGATCCCCAAATCCAGGTGTAAAAAACTTGTTGCATCTTTCCCAAGAAGACTCATGGCTGTATTAGCTCAAAAGGGTGCTTCTACTAAATACTGAGCAAAGGGTCTGAATACTTAGGACCATGTGATATTTCAGTTTTTCTTTTTTTAATAAATCTGCAACAATTTCAAAAAATCTTTTTTTTGTCTGTCAATACGGGGTGCTGTGTGTACATTAATGAGGGAAAAAATTAATTTAAATGATTTTAGCAAATGGCTGCAATATGACAAAGAGTGAAAAATTGAAGGGGGTCTAAATACTTTTCGTCCCCCCTCGTGTGTGTGTGTGTGTGTGTGTATGTATATATATATATATATATATATATATATATATACACACACACAGTTGTGCTTCAAAGTTTGTGAACCCTTTAGAATTTTTTATATTTCTGCATAAATATGACCTAAAACATCATCAGATTTTCACTCAAGTCCTAAAAGTTGATAAAGAGAAACCAGTTAAACAAATGAGACAAAAATATTATACTTGGTCATTTATTTATTAAGGAAAATGATCGTGAGTAGCAAAAGTATGTGAACCTTTGCTTTCAGTATCTGGTGTGACCCCCCTTTGCAGCAATATATTGCAACTATATTGTTAATAATTAAAGGACACGGTGTCGCTACACTAGCAAGGATCTGGCACTCGTTCCTGCCTTGCACTGTATGCTTCACTGGGACTGGCGTGAAGGATAGAATAATTAAACATGTACTACAAAGATATTTCTGTGTTCCTTAAAAGTTTTGAAGAATCGGCATTCTAAGCTTACAGATGGCTTAACGTCTACTACAGAGGTGATTGTGTGGCGATTGGGTATTTGGAGAAAGAAAGGTAAGGACAGGAATTGGGGGTTAGTACGTTTGAAAGAGACAGCACTGCTGCAATAAATTCATCGAAGGTCGCGCACAATCACTGCGCCACCGTGTTCCCATGTTTAATAACATGATTTAACTCCTATCATCATGAAAATTATATCAAATATACATCTCAGTATTTTACTTATTCAGAGAGCTGTAATATTAAGAATGTAATGGATTCTGTGTCCGGTAGGAGGAAGATAAAACCCGGAAGCACGTAGTGATTCACACACATAGAGAACATAGAAGATCAAATACAAAACAAAGCATTTAACGTGCTACTTTAGTTACGATGGGATTTGAGAAACTAGTAAATTAAACGATTTTAAGATTAAGTTTATGATGTTCTACTTTAATGACAAAATAAACTACGTGATTAAAGTGGAAATTTAGATTGAAGTTAACATTTTGTGCTTTTTTCCCCCAACTGTGTGCCTGTTTTTTTTTTCTGTACCCTAATAAGCTTTCATATGACACTCAAACGGTAGGCTACGACTCGGCTTTTCACGGCGACTTTGATATGTGACATCTTTTTTATTTCGGGCACTGTGCAACTTTGTGAACTTGAGCTTTCAAGTTTCTCCAACACTCTGTCACTCGATCAACTTCCTTTTCTTGTTTATACCACTGTTTAAACCAACAAATAGTACGTTTTTCCTTGCCTCCACTTGGTATTCGCTGAAATTCTAATATTTTCCCCCATGCTTTTTCCATTGTCTTTTCACAAAAGGCTGAGCTTAAGGGCTATTTATATTGATTTGCATATTCAAAGAGGCGTAATTCTGGGAGGAGTTGGGGCGGGACAGCAGGTGCGTACACGTGCGTTACTTTTTACGCTGATCTGGATTTATGTAGCGGAAGAATGTGGAAGTTTGCGTACGTACAGATTCCTGCATCTGGATTTTTCTGTGGGTACGCACATTCCCCCCTTTTGTGCTTACGCCATGTTATAGTGTGAGTTCTACGCATGGCGTTATACATGAGGCCCCAGGTCATTTTAAAAGTAGCTCGCAAGCCTAAAAAGTGTGGGCACCCCTGGTATAAATTCTAGCAGTTTTGTTGTGTCCCAAACTAACCTGTGCTCTATGAATGATAGAGCCTTCAGCTCTACCGCATTAAAAACTTTGGAATGACCACCCTAAATTGATATGATAAGCTTATCAATTCATTCTTTTAAAGAACAACTTAAAACCCATTTGTTCAGGAAGGCACTTAACATACCCTGACATTTGGTTCCTTCTATCAGTTTACCCTCTTTGTGCAGCTGGTCAGGATGATGTGTGTTTGGATCAGAAATTATTTGTTCATGGTTTTCTTGTAATATTGGTTCTTTGTACTTTATTCCATTTCAATGCTTTGCATGTCATGTATTTATTTTTATTTAGTGTTTTATGTGGATATTATTTGTACCCAATATTGTATATGCCCTGCTGTTCTTTCTGATTTTCTTTTAAGCACTTTGAGGTTTGAGGAAAGGTGCTATATAAATAAAATATATTATTATAAAAACTTGAGGCTGCCATAATCCTATATTTATGGTTTATGACTGTTTTTACATTAATCTCCATGGTGGTTTGAATACATATTTAAAGTTGCATACAAATTATGGTCTGCATTACTGTGCTTAAAAGACTCTTGGAGTCTTGTGTGAAAGAACTGTAAACGTTGTGACCATAACTCTTAATTTTTGTCTATCAATGCAAAATGTGACACTTTCAGGAAATGAGCAAACAAATCACAACTATTTTAGGACAAAATAAGGATGTTTATTTATCACCAAGAAATAGTACAAAGGGAAGCTTTGTGGTCTCTGGATATTCATTCGTAAAATTGCTACAATACTTTAGCTAACTGACTACATTTTCAAACCAGTTATAAAAATTAGATATGAACAGCCCAAACAATTCAGAAAAATAATATTATTACTAATTATTACTGTCATTTCATAAGTATAAAAAAGGTTGGATAACCTTGCTATTTCACATCTGCGACAATTTGTATTGTAACATTTCCATAACTCAAATGACAACCTAAAACAAGTCCCAGTAAATAAATTTTTTTTAAATCATGGAACCATATTTCCATTAATTTATTTCCATGCAAGGATTTGGTCTGATTTGTATTAGTGCATGCTGCAGGTATAACACAATCAAAGCCGTGCTTTTTAAGAGGAGGCAGATTCTGCTGCATTAATCTATACTTCTGCTGTGATATTCTTCGCCCCTTATGACAATTTTTCAGTATACAGGGTCATTACTGTCACATGCGTAGAGTAAATTCTTACTTTCATGCACCAATCAATGTGCAACATATCACCACTTTCTGGCACTACAATTAGTGAGTAGATAAATTCATTGCCACAAATTTAATCAAATTTATAAAAAAAATAAAAATATAAAAAAGAACAGATAAACCTTAGATGACCAACAACTTTCTCTCCTTCAGCATAAGTGAAATGCTGCTTTTTTTAACTTAGCTAATGAAAGACACATTAAATGAGTTTGACTACTTTGCTCATTAAGACAGTCAATAGCATTAAGACAATCAAAACAAACCATATAATCAGGTCATCTTGTCAACAAGTACATGACCAGTAAACAAAACCATAAGCATTTCCTTAATTTGTATGAGATATTTTATGAGAAAAAACACATTCTGTGAACACAATCTCAGAGGACAAGAGGGAAGCTTACATCACAAGATAAATAGCAGAACACAGTATCTAAAAAAAACATTGAAAATCATTCAATCAGAAACTCACTTACTGTTCAGTGAATCAGTTCCTTTTTTTTCGAATCATGCCTTGCAACAGCTTTGTGTTGGAAAATAATATGCACATATGGGTATATGTAAGAAAAGCAGGCTCTGTGGTGCTGAAAGCATTTAAGACTGAACTTTGTTTACTTGTTTCAGCTTTACTCTTCATCTCAACTTCAAACAGAACTCTAAACAGTATGAATCCTTCTTGAGCTAGCATGGAAAATATATATCTGGGGAGATGAGCTCTCTTCTTGTGCATAGAAAAGACTCATTTTATGAAGAAGAGTACCTGTTAAGAGTTTTATTTCTCAAATAAAACTGGGAAGGTTCAATAGTGGAAATGTCTTTTTATTCTAGTCATTTCATTTATCACAGTTACTATGTACTCCAGTTTAATATTAGTGTTAGTAAGTAGGTTATATTAGCTGGACCTGCATTGCTTGGACAGCTAGGGTGAACTGATGATAATGTGCTGCGCACTATTCAGTCTCTTCAAAATATTAAGGTGTGTAATCAATATTTTGCATACAATATGCATTTAAACTATTTTATACAAGATTTTGACAGCCTGCACTCCAACATCAAATTTTAACATTAACATTGTTGAACCTACTTAATTCAATTCAGGGTCACCAAAGCTTATGCTGGCAGAACTAAACACAAGGATGGAGCAGACATACTGTAACTACTAACTCTATGTTACCTTTATTTAACCTAATATGCCGAAAAAACCAGACAGGGAAAAAACAACACAACAGGCATGGGAAGAAAGTGCAGACTTTACACAGACAAGAACTTCACATAGGACTTAGGCCAAGGGTACTGGATTAATAAGGCAGAAACACTAACCACTATTATCAGGCAACACTCAGTTTGAAAATTTTTGGTTTTATAATTGTTAACATCTCTATCAATACTTCTCTAGTTGGGAAGCAAAACTCTTCTTTTAACAGCATTACTCATATTTAAAAGTGTCTATAAATGTGCAAAGACACTGTAAGGCAGTTGACTCTTACATAGAGAAGTACTAGTAGGACTACAAACTACACCTCTTTGGTTAATTTACATCCGGCGCCGCCGAGAGTGGCAGCCTTTTCAGCAGCTCCGTGTATGACTGTATATGTATGTGTATTTTTCTACTTTCATTTTTCTATTTTTATTTATTGATCACTCCTACCACTTTATTTTATGTGGATTCGTTCCCTGGACACACTTACTTTTACAACATGGGCATGGATTTTTACACGCCGAGACTCGCCTATTCAAGTACTCAACTTCGGGCGCTGAGAACAAATGCCAGTGCCGGTGTGGTTCCATATTTACCCGACGAGGTAAGAAGGCGGTATCGTGGCAGCAGAGCCGGCACTAAGCTAAAAATGAAGCAGCTTGTGAGAAAGTGGCGTTTTTAAGTCTTCGGTGCCTTCTGTTATTCTGGGGAATGTGAACTCAATCTCAAATAAGATCGACGAACTGGCTGCGCTGGTGAAAAATGTCAGAACCTACAGAGAATGCAGTTTGTTGTGTTTCTGCGAAACGTAGCTAAATAACACCATCCCAGATGCTAATGTGGAGCTACCCGGGTTTAGCACCGTTAGAGCGGACAGAGACGCAAGTACCTGTGGGAAGCACAAAGGAGGAGGACTCGCTCTCTAAGTTAATACACGGTGGTGTAACTCTGGACATGTTAAAGTCAAAATCTCCACTTGCTGCAGGGACATCGAACTGTTGGCCATAAGTCTGCGTCCCTATTACTTGCCCAGAGAGTTTGGACACGTCATTGTTGTCATCGTGTACATACCTCCTCGGGCGGACGTGGAGATAGCGAGTGACATCATCCATTCTGCTGTTGCTAAGTTACAAACGCAGCACCCCGAGGCACTTGTGCTAATCGCTGGAGACTTTAACCATGTGACGCTGGACAAAACATTACCTGCATTCTCCCAGTATGTGGACTGTAACACCCGGGGAAATAAGACTATTGATTTACTGTATGCAAACGTTAAAGACGCATACAGTGCCACCCCGCTGCCTGCGCTTGGGAAAGGAGATCATAACCTGGTTCTGCTTCAGCCTCACTACAAACCAAAAGTGAGAGTCCTACCTGTAACCAAACGATCATTCAGGAAGTGGACCCCGGAGGCTGAGAATACTCTGAGACAATGTTTTGGAACTACAGACTGGGATATCCTGCAGGGATCACATAGTGAGAACATTGAGGAGGTTGTTGACTGCACTACTGACTACATCAACTTCTGTATGGACACTTTAATTCCAGTAAGAACAGTACGCTGCTATGCTAACAACAAGCCATGGATTACAAGTGACATCAAGGGCCTTTTGAACCAGAAGAAAAAGGCCTTTAAAGACGGTGATCAGCATGAGCTCAAGCGCGTGCAGAAGGAACTCCGAGTCCAGCTCAGGGCGGCGAAGGAGCAGTACAGGAGAAAGCTGGAGTAGAAGTTGCAGAACAACAGCATGAAGGAAGTGTGGGATGGGATGAAGATCATCACTGGCTGCAGCTCGAAGCAGGGTGCCACCATCGAGTGAGACGTGAAGAGAGCAAACCAAATGAACATCTTCTTTAACAGGTTTGACCACCCTAACCCACTCTCACCTCGGATTACTGCACTCTCTACACATACTTCTGCTGATACCAACATAGGAGAGACATCCCCACCCACAATTACAGCAGCGCAAGTGAGCAGAGAGCTGAGGAAACTTCGTGCCAGCAAAGCAGCAGGTCCAGATGGAGTATCACTACGACTGCTGAAGGTCTGTGCATCAGAGCTGGGGGGTCCTCTACAGCGCATCTTCAACCTGAGCCTGTAACAGGGGAAAGTCCCGAGGCTTTGGAAAACATCTTGCATCACCCCAGTCCCAAAGGTATCACATCCTGGTGAGCTGAATGACTTCCGGCCTGTCGCTCTAACATTACATGTGATGAAGACCATGGAGCGGCTGCTGCTTCACCACCTGAGGCCACAGGTCCAACACGCCCTCGACCCTCTGCAGTTCGCATACCAGGAGAAGGTGGGAGCGGAAGATGCCATCATCTATATGCTACATCGATCCCTCTCCCACTTGGACAGAGGCAGTGGTGCTGTAAGAATTATGTTTCTAGACTTCTCTAGCGCCTTCAACACCATCCAACCTCTGCTCCTTAGGGACAAGCTGACAAGAGATGGGAGTAGATTCATACCTGGTGGCATGGATCGTGGACTATCTTACAAACAGACCTCAGTATGTGCGTCTCGGGAATTGCAGATCTGACATTGTGGTCAGCAACACAGGAGCGCCGCAGGGGACTGTACTTTCTCCGGTCCTATTCAGCCTATATACATCGGACTTCCAATATAACTTGGAGTCCTGCCACGTGCAAAAGTTTGCTGACGACACTGCTATCGTAGGCTGCATCAGGAGTGGGCAGGAGGAGGAGTATAGAAACCTCATCAAGGACTTTGTTAAATGGTGCGACTTAAACCACCTACAACTGAACACCAGCAAAACCAAGGAACTGGTGGTGGATTTTAGGAGACCCAGGCCCCTCATGGACCCCGTGATCATCAGAGGTGACTGTGTGCAGAGGGTGCAGACCTACAAATACCTGGGAGTGCAGCTGGATGATAAATTAGACTGGACTGCCAATACTGATTCTCTGTGCAAGAAAGGACAGAGCCGCCTGTACTTCCTTAGAAGACTGGCATCCTTCAACATCTGCAGTAAGATGCTGCAGATGTTCTATCAGATGGTTGTGGCGAGTGCCCTCTTCTACGCAGTGGTGTGCTGGGGAGGCAGCATGAAGAAGAAGGATGCCTCACGCCTGGACAAACTGGTGAGGAAGGCAGGCTCTATTGTTGGCATAGAGCTGGACGGTCTGACATCCGTAGCAGAGCAACGGGCACTCAGCAGGCTCCTATCAATTATGGAGAATCCACTACATCCATTAAACAGTGTCATCTCCAGACAGAGGAGCAGTTTCAGTGACAGACTGCTGTCACTGTCCTGCTCCATTGACAGACTGAGAAGATCATTCCTCCCCCAAACTATGCGACTCTTCAATTCCACCAGAGGGGGTAAACGTTGAACATTATTCAAGTTATTGTCTGTTTTTTTATCTGCATTTTTTATTACTCTTTAATTTAATATTTTTGCTGCTGGAATATGTGAATTTCCCCCTGGGATTAATAAAGTATCTATCTATCTATCTATCTATCTATCTATCTATCTATCTATCTATCTATCTATCTATCTATCTATCTATCTAATTTCACTTTGAGAATTAAGATGCACCTAGTAGAAACACATTTGTTTTCAAAAGGTCTTTAAATTATCACAAATTTATGACAAGTTATAGTTATGTTATGCATTTATATCCAAAGTTACCATAAAGTAATTAAATACAAAATAAAAATTCGCTAGCAATTTAAAGAAGTGAAACTAAAGAGGTTTCAAGCTGGGGATCTATGGATAAACAGTGCCCCACAGTGGAGAACAGTATTTTCTTTTCCTATGGAAAAAGGTTTCTTGCTTACCAGTTTATTTAATACCAAATGTCCGCACTTTGAGATACTCTTTTGTATGAAAATGTGCTACATAAATAAATGTTGTTGTTGCTTAGGGCCTCACACTGATTTTGATTGTTCTGGCAATGTCCAGTATTATTAGCTTTTTTATGTCATACATATCCTGCCAGTATCCCTCTGAACAGAAATTTGTACAACCTGGCAAACATATTTCAAGATTGACCGAGTATTTCTCTGGATTCCAGTCTTTTTTGTTTTTGTCACCACATTCTTCCTCGCCATCTGTAACCCCTCAATGCATGTTATGGAACTCTCTAGCCACTGCTTCTTACATGACTCACACTATTCACAAATGAAGAGAAACCATAAATTCATGAAAATAAATGGGTAACTGTACAGTGCAATTTATTGCACACAATTATGTGCAATGCCTAGCAACAAGTCTAAAAGCAGCTCTCATCCACTAACTGTTTCAGGAGGCAGTTAACCTGGATATATTTTGATTGGACGCCTCTAGTGCTAGAGGAAAAGTTCCCACAAGCTCTTCAAAAGCAGGTGTATGTCATTAAAAGGCACAGGATAACAAAAGCTAACAACATTTTAATGTGAGGAGGAACATTTACTTCATTTTTGCAATTATCCAGTAAGTTCCTGCACTCTTCCTCACAGTAACAGTAACTACCTAAGATAAAAAGAGCAACCCATTAGCTACACAAATGCTGTGTGTTTTTTCCTGCACACTTTTGTTGGCACACCATCAACTAATAATGATTAAGCTTTGGATATGTTTGCATTCAGCCATCACTTCACTAAAATAAGCTTATCCGAACTTCATAGAATGATTACTCAATTAAAACAGTCCACTTGTGAATTAGACCCCATTCCTACAAGTTTCTTCAAAAAAGTTCTGATCTATTTATCAACAACATTCTTGACATAGTAAACTGTTCATTAGATTCTTTCAAAACTGCTGTAATTAAACCTCTGTTCAAGAAAAATAATTTAGACAATTAATTATAGGTCAATCCCCAATTTTCCATTTCTCATAAAATTCTATAAAAAGTATAAGTGATTATTTGAATAAAAATTTTATTCTTGATAAGCATCAGTCAGGTTTTAGATCAAATCATAGTACTGAAACAGTTCTAGTGAAATGCAAATAAAATATCTGTACTTGAGCGCAGCATTTGATACTATAGATCATGATATTTTTATAAACTGGCTTAACCAGCGTGTAGGTCTTTCGGGTACTGCTTTAGGCTGATTTAAATCATATATAACTGGAAGGAAATTCCTTGACAGTTATGGGGATTGTGCATCAAAAATACATGATATTCTATATGGTGTACTGCAGTGATCAATTTTGACACCATTATTATTTTCACTCTGAATGCTTCCTTTAGGCCAGATAATTTCAAAATAAAATGTAAATTACCATAGTTATGCTGATGACACACAGCTCTATTGATTCATTGTGCCTGATGACCCAGAGACTCTAAACTCTTACTAATAACAGAATGGATGAATATGAATTTCCTTAAACTAAACAAGGAAAAAACAGAGTGTTTAGTTATTGACAGCAATAAACAAAGTGAGAATCTTAGAAACAGAATTAAGCTTGTCCAGTATGCAGCAACAAGAACTTTAAACAAAAGGATAAAAAAAAAAATGAGCATATATCCCCAATATCTTTACATTGGCTGAGTGTCCTTTAGAATCGATTTTAAAATAGTTCTACTTGTATACAAGGATTTTAGTAATCTTGCCCCTCAGAATGCTTGCTTCCTTAAGCACCAAATCACAATCTTAGATCTGCAAATTCTGGTTTGCTTGTTATTCCTAGATCTAAGCATAAAAGAACTGGGACCTCATGTATAACACCGTGCATAGAATTCACAATAAAACAAGGCACATGGAAAAAAACAGAAATGTACGTATGCACATAAAAATCCAGATGCATAAATCTGTGCATACGCCAACTTCCATGTTCTCCCACTACATAAATCCTGGTCAGCGTGAAATGTAATGCATGTGCACACTCCTGCAACCCAACCCCGTCTCCTCCTCCCAGAATGGTGCCTCTTTAAATATGCAAATCAATATAAACAGACCCTTAAGTTTAGTGTTGTGTGAAAAGACAACGGCAAAAGCATGGGGAAAATAAAAGAATTTCAGCGAATACCAAGTGGAGGCAAGGAAAAACACACTATTTGTTGGTTTAAGCAGTGGTATAAACAACAAAAGAAAGTTGATTGAGTGACACAGAGTGGAACAGAAACTTGAAAGTTCAAGTTCAGAAAGTTGCACACTGCCCTAAATTAAAGAAAGTCGCACACCGCCCTAAATTAAAAAAAGAAGTGGTCAGATATCAAAGTTGCCGTGAAAAGAAGAGTTGTAGCCCACCGTCTGAGTGTCATATAGAACCATATTAGGGTACAGAGAAAAGGAAAAAAAGGGACACAGTGGGGGGAAAAAATGTCACCATGTCAACTTTAATCTCGAAATTTCCACTTTAAGCATGTAGTTTGTCATTAATGTAGAACGTTATAAACTTCATCTTCCATCCATCCATTGTCTCCCGCTTATCCGAGGTCGGGTCGCGGGGGAAGCAGCTTGAGCAGAGATGCCCAGACTTCCCTCTCCCCGGCCACTTCTTCTAGCTCTTCCGGGAGAATCCCAAGGCGTTCCCAGGCCAGTCGAGAGACATAGTCCCTCCAGCGTGTCCTGGGTCTTCCCCGGGGCCTCCTCCCGGTTGGACGTGCCCGGAACACCTCACCAGGGAGGCGTCCAGGAGGCATCCTGATCAGATGCCCGAGCCACCTCATCTGACTCCTCTCGATGCGGAGGAGCAGCGGCTCTACTCTGAGCCCCTCCCGGATGACTGAGCTTCTCACCCTATCTTTAAGGGAAAGCCCAGACACCCTGCGGAGGAAACTCATTTCAGCCGCTTGTATTCGCGATCTCGTTCTTTCGGTCACTATCCATAGCTCATGACCATAGGTGAGGGTAGGAACATAGATCGACTGGTAAATTGAGAGCTTCGCCTTGCGGCTCAGCTCCTTTTTCACCACGACAGACCGATGCAACGCCCGCATTACTGCGGATGCCGCACCGATCCGCCTGTCGATCTCACGCTCCATTCTTCCCTCACTCGTGAACAAGACCCCGAGATACTTGAACTCCTCCACTTGGGGCAGGATCTCGCTACCAACCCTGAGAGGGCACTCCACCCTTTTCCGGTTGAGGACCATGGTCTCGGATTTGGAGGTGCTGATTCTCATCCCAGCCGCTTCACACTCGGCTGCGAACCGATCCAGAGAGAGCTGAAGATCACGGCCTGATGAAGCAAACAGGACAACATCATCTGCAAAAAGCAGTGACTCAATCCTGAGCCCACCAAACCGGACCCCCTCAACACCCTGGCTGCGCCTAGAAATTCTGTCCATAAAAGTTATGAACAGAATCGGTGACAAAGGGCAGCCCTGGCGGAGTCCAACTCTCACTGGAAACGGGTTCGACTTACTGCCGGCAATGCGGACCAAGCTCTGGCACTGATCGTACAGGGACTGAACAGCCCTTATCAGGGGGGCCGGTACCCCATACTCTCGGAGTACCCCCCACAGGATTCCCCGAGGGACACGGTCGAATGCCTTTTCTAAGTCCACAAAACACATGTAGACTGGTTGGGCAAACTCCCATGCACCCTCCAGGACCCTGCTAAGGGTATAGAGCTGGTCCACTGTTCCGCGACCAGGACGAAAACCACACTGTTCCTCCTGAATCCGAGGCTCGACTATCCGACGGATAAACTTCATCTTAAAATTGTTTAATTTACTAGTTTCTCAAATCCCATTGTAACTAAAGTAGCACATTAAATGCTTCATATTCAAATAGTTTTCCTATGTACTCTGTGAATAACTACGTACTTCTTAAACAGGCTTTCTCTTTCACCGACAGGACACAGACTACATTACATTCATGATATTACAGCTCTCTGAACAATTGAAATACCAAGATTTATCCTTATATATAATTTGATAGTATCCGTATGTATGGTGTTTGCGTCAATACCCCGACTCAATACAAGTTAGAAGCATGAGTAATGATGGCTGGGTATTAACAACGATCATTGTTTAAATTTTAGCCGATCTCAGATCTACAATGAGTGACGATCGCAATGCAGCCACAACAGCAGCGGCCGCGGAAAGGATGCGTAGGAAACAAAGTCACACGATTGACGAGGAACGTAGACTTGTTAATGTGACCAGACGTACACAACGTGCACACCAAACGGATGAGCAGTGTGCGGCTACAAATGCTACTAATGCTGAAAGAAATTGTGCAAATCGGACACAAAGGACAGATGAAGAATGTGCGCTACAGAATGCTACTAACGCTGAAAGAAATCGTGGCAGCCGTGCACAAGTGACTGAAGAAGCTCGAGCAGCCGCAAATGCAGCACGGGTTGAAAGACATCGAGCAGCCCATGCCTTGCAGCGTGAAAATGCTCAGCGGCACAGCATTGCCATGTGCAATCACACAGATATTATTGAAGACGAAGTTCCGGAGCACCACTCTGACGCATTTGACAACCTGTGCAAACATTGCAACTCATTCAACTTCTCCTGTGAGAACAAGCAAGGTGGAGAATACAATTGCTGCCATAAAGGTTGAGTTCGAATTAACCCTTACAGGTATCCTGACATGTTTAAGAACCTGTTGACATATTTAGACCCAAACTCCAAGCACTTCTTGGAAAATATCAGAAAGTACAACAGTGCATTAGCCTGTGTATCCCTGCCTCCAGGCCATGGTCCATATTGTTACAGAATACATGGCCAAATATACCATCAATCTGTACCCTTGCACCCCGAAGAGGGTGAAACATCAAAATTTGCTCAAATCTATATATTAGAACAAAATTATTTCAGGGACTTAAAAAAACAATTCTTTGCAGAGAAAGTAATAATAATAATTCTTTGCATTTATATAGCGCTTTTCTCACTACTCAAAGCGCTCAGGAATTGCAAGTTAAAGGCCTTGCTCAAGGGCCCAACAGAGCAGAGTCCCTTTTGGCATTTACGGGATTCGAACCGGCAACCTTCTGATTGCCAGTGCAGATCCCTAGCCTCAGAGACACCACAAATGTAGAATTTGTAGCCCGATTCGATCGGGCTCCCAGTCACTAGTACTTGATATAATTTTCATGATGATAGGAATTAAAGCATGTATTAAACAAGGGGGCACGGTGGTGCAGTGGTAATGACGTGCTGGCGCCCCATCCAAATTGTTCCTGCCTCCCGCAAGATGCTTGCTGCGCCGTGTGTGACCCGCAATGAAATAATTCATTACAGCAATACTGTCTCTTTCAAACATACTAACCACCAATTCCTGTCCTTCCTTTTCCTTCTCTAAGTAACCAATCACCACACAATAAGTTCTTTAATAAATGAAAAATCATCTTTAAATACTGTACTGAACATAGATTCTTCAAAACTTTTAAGGAACATTGAAATGTCTTCATAATACATATTTAATTATTCCATCCATCTAACCATCCAGGGTCGCACCAGTTCCAGCAAGCATACAGCGTGAGGCAGAAACAATCCCTGAACAGAGCGCCAGCTCATCGCTACCGCTGCACCACCGTGCCCACATGTTTAATATACATTACTTAAATGAAGTTAAAAATTTAACTGTATAATAGTAATATACATACTTTACTGTATTTCATCTTAAAAATGATAACAAGAGCTCTAAGAAGATAGGAAAACTTAATCGATTTAGAAGCTAGTCGTCATCATATCTTCTACTGAACTGAACTGAATTCCTTTATGGTTATTGTATGGTACAATGAGATTCAATTTGCAAATCCTCCATAAACTTCCTTTTCCTATAAAATAATAACAGTAATAATAATAAGAAGATAAAAAACACTGAAAAATATACAATATGAAAGCGTAAGTATAATATACATATACTTATAGTGCAGATAGTGAAATGGTTCATAAAGTGGCTCAGGTTGTGCAATATTAAAACTGTAATGCAAGTTTAAAGTGAGGTAATTGTACGTATAAGTACAAACAGTTCTACCAGGAGTACTTGATGGAATGATTGAGTACGTTTAGAGTACTTGGGATGAGAATGTGCGTGGCTTTATGCCAAGTTTAGTTTTTATACATCGCGATGCGAGTGTGGAAATGGGTGTGTGCAACACTTTTGTGCATACTGTGGAAGAATAAGGAAATGGGTGTGTGCAACACTTTTGTGCATACTGTGGAAGAATAATTTTATGCTAACATGGCATTATCTTAAAGAAATAGCATAAAGACTTAATATGTCAAAGACCTGTTTAGGCACACCAGTAAACTAGTTGAAGGTCAAGGGAACAAAAAAATGTACACTGAAATATAAGAATTGGTTTATGAAAAATACTGAGATGGTCAAGTAAATAATGTACGAGAAGAAAGGTTGGTGTAATACACAAAATGTACGGAAGGATGACTAAGAAATCAGCTGATGTCCTATAAACGAGAATGGACAGTTGTTATATGCATAGAAATTTCAAGGGTGGTGGTGGCGCAACTCAGCGGTATAATAACAACCAGAAAAAAACAGACTTATTTTATATAAATCATTTGGGTGTAAACTAATGAACCAACCAGAGTAAAATGCATGCACTGATTGACAATGTATGTAAATTCAACAGTTTATAAAACGACCTAAATTTTGGGATAATTTACCAATTGAAATATGCCAGGCTAAATCTATGGAACATTTAAAAAAAACTTAAGAACACTGTTTTTTAATCTGGCTTTCCAATAATTATATCATACTATAGTAATATGATAAGAAGTTTAGCTCTTTGAAGTGTTAATAAGTACCCAGCATTAATCCACTGCTTTTTTTTTAATGTTTTTTGTCTCTCATCCTGGTGGACTTAGATGCCTTTTTTATCAACTGTGCTAACTGTATCAACTGTGCCCAGTTAAGGGTGGGCAACCAACTGGCCTAGGTCATTCTGACTTTCATCATTCTGAAATTGATTACCATCAGACCTAACTATTTGATTTGCTTGCTCCTGTCTTCCAACTGTGGCCTTCCAGAGGTTTATTTTTCTCCTATGGCCCATCATATGAGTTTTTTTGTTTTCCTCTCCTCCATGTCAGTTGGTCAACTAATCATATCTAGGAATCAACTTGTGGAAAGCACAGTGACATGCAAGTAAATGTATGATAAGGTGCTATACAGATAAAGTTATCATCATCATCTTCCTATAGTCCACTGTGCTCAAACTATTCATACAACATGAAACATGAGAAGCTGCACTCAACAGACCAAAATTCATCAAGAAAGAAACTCTATTAAGTGAAAGGTTAATTTCTCTTGGATAAAACAAAACATCAATTAGAAACACCTACAAAAGACAGTTATATGTAGACAGCAATAATCTCCTAGTATCCAGTTAAAAGTCAAAATGTTCCAACAAATAGACATTTTTGCAAGCTTTAGTATTTAGGTTTGTCCAACCAAACTATAATAATAATAATAATGATACCTTTTACAATTTAACCCAGCCTTCAAAGATTCCTTCTTTATTACTTTCACATGTTATGACCAGGGCTGTGGAGTCAGAGTCGGAGACAATTTTGGGTACCTGAAGTCGGGGTCAGAGTCAGCAAAAATGTACAGACTCGGACTCCTAATTTAAATTGTAATGAGAAAAAAAAAAATACAGCAAGTTCAAATGTCCCATTTCACAACCAAGAGTCATAATTAAGTACTTCTCTGATGTAAGAATAGAGCCCAGTGCATAGTTGTGTTACTACTAGTGTGAAGTTCAGATGAGCTATTATACAACCAGACATTAACATATTGTAGTCTGGATTATGGTGCATTACAAAAAGTGTTTTCATGTTTATTTCAGATATAATGTGTTTAACAAGTTCATTTGAGTGTAAACAAATGATGTAGGTGGAGGTGTGTGCTATGGCCTGATGTGTGTTCAGGGGTTCTGTCTGCACTATCCACATATGCTCCCACCCAGAGGTGAACTTTAGCATAACTTTGCACCCCACCTGTTCTAGAAGATTTTGAAATTAAAAAGGAACAGATTCTATGTATTGTGACAGATAATGCTTCTAAATATGTTAAGCACAACTGAGAAAAATGAATAAAGTAGATGAAGAAAGTGACAAACAGATATTAGAGGAAGACAGTTCGTTAAGTATTGGAGAAAGTGAAACCGAAGAGAATAGTGAAATTTTGGATAACATTGCTGAAGAAGCATTTAAGCTTACTACTATTCAACATATGCACTGTGCTGTCCATACTCTGCAACTTGCAATAAGAGAGGGATTGAAAGATCGTCACGCAGCTACTCTAATTGGCAAATTGAGGCAAGTAACTGTTGCAGCCAGGGCACCTAAAACAGATGCCATTTTGAAAAGACGTGAAGGAAAAGGAGCCATTTTGGATCAAACAACACGCTGGGGAAGCACTTATTTAATGGTAAAGCATTTGCTTGAACTAAAAGACCTTCTTGAAGAACTGGACAAGGAAAATGTTTTATTAACTGAAAGCCAGTGGGCACAAGTAAAAGAACTGGAAAGTCTACTTTCTTACCCATTTACTGTCACCAAGAGGTTGCAATATGAAGGTTTAACACATGGTAAATTTTTCTTGGAATGGAAGAGCTTGATATATTGCCTGAACAAAAGTGGAGGGTTCGTAGCTGATAGCATTGTATCTTCAATGAAGAAAAGAGAGACTCTCTTACTGGATAATCAAATCTTGTTAACTGCTATTTATGTTGATCCAATGAGCCGAATTTTGTTGAGCAGTGACCAGATTGCTAATGGAAAAAAGACACTATAATGTAGCAGTTCACATGAAGGGATTACTACTACCTGAAACACCACCACTGGATGAAGCTATAAGAACTGGTAACTCAGGATCTTCGTCTTCAAATGAAGAATTAGACTTTGGTTCCTACTTGAACAAAATGGAAGTTTCAAAAGCAAACCAACGTCATCTATGCGTGAAAGATATACGACCAGTAAATGTCCAAGTAAAGAGATTCCAACCGGAGTTTTTTAAAGAATTAAAAGCAATGCCACCCACCCAAGTCAGTGTTGAAAGACTATTTTCAGCTCTAAAAATAATCCAGTCAGATTTAACAGCTTCAATGAAAGAAATTAGCATATTAAATACAGAGGAGTCGGAGTCAGAAGTACCGGAAACTAAGGAGTCAGAGTCGAAAAATGTATCTACCGACTCCATAGCCTTGGTTATGACAAACATTAAAGTTTTAATAAACTTGATTTGTGCTTGTCTCCCTATTAAGTACTCTTCTACAACAGGTATTTGTTTTAGAAATATATAATTATGTCATTTTCATTGCCTGTGATACAGCTGTTATGCTAAAGAAGATAAAAGTTATAATCTAACAAATTTCCTGTAAAATTAATGTACTGGTCCAATTATGGCATAAGTGGCATAATAAATGCATCAATTTATCCATGTCCATCATTCTTACTGGAAAAACCTAATGACCTGTTAAAACCAGGACACCAAAGACATACTGGGTCTCAGTCAATATAACATCTTGTTTCAATAGCAATTTACTAACAGACAACATGGTGTCTATCAACTCATATTTTCTGTTTTAGAAGTTGTTCAGCCACCAACAAGGTGTGGCCATTTTGTTGCTGGTTTTCTATAGAGGAAGGCCAAGTGGATATTTCTCTGCCAAACGGGATTACTGAACAATGTGATTAGTCCCATATTTATAAACTTCAAGAACCAAGCAGAGTTATTCAACAAATTTTTTATTCACCTTTTAGAAAATGCCTTGTTAGGCAAATTGTTTCTTTTGGTTTTACACAACTCTTTATTTATGGATGTTAACTTTTATATAATAGTTGGTAATTTTTCATTTTCTCTTATATTCTACACATTTAAATTTTGAGTCCTGATATGTATCACTACAGCACTGGCATTTGTGCTATTCTTGACTGGATCACACACACACCAACTTTTCTAGTTGGACGTTTTCTCTATTTTTGATCACCTACTCAAGTTATTCCAAAAGAGACTATCCCTGAAAAAGAATGTGTTAGACTTTTTGTTTTCTTAATGTTTTGCTTATTAGTAATGCATAGTGGTTTACTGTGCTATAATTCTGAACTGTCCTTTCCTAATAAATTTCACATCTGATATTGTACAAATGCATCCACCATCAAAATGTTACTATTGCTTATATACACGATGTAGCTTGGTAAATGTCTCATCCTTCTAGTACTCTTCATATAAAAACAGTGACTACTGCACATAAAAAATTTAGCAGCTGGCTGTGCTTAATGGTTTTCGAAATTCATACTATGAAAATTGTGCATGGAGAAAGCTACTTTTTAATTTAACAACATTTACTTATATAGCACATTTTCATACAAACAATGCAACTAAAAAAACGATATTAAAGAGAAAGATTCATGAAAAAAAAATTAATTTTAGGCAATAATACTAAAGAATAAGTGACAAAGGAAAAAGGTCAGATGTACAGGAGGACAGAAAAAAACGAAAAAGAAAAAATTATTTTTTAGGGATTTTGTGTAGCCATACTTAAAAACGTAACACTCACTGTCTACTTTGGCTGTTTTAGTGGTCCATATAAGATCAATTTAAGAGCATATACTATTTAAACAAATCTATTGTCTATATATTGTGCTGTGTATTGTATGATTACATAGCCAACACATTTGATAACCAGATTTCCTCACAATTCTCCTATACTGATAAACTGGTCATACATTATTGTGCAAATCCTAACCCTCAATTAAATTGATTCAATAGGATAAATATAAATATCATAAATTTCTTTTAGAAAATGAGGGAATGTTCAAGTCTCCATACACAACCTTCATACCACATTTCACCATATTTTCCAAACCATTTTTAGCCATAATAGGGCAGTCCAATAACAACATGTACTGCATATACCCTCACTAACAGTAGTCAATATATATATATATTATATATATATATTTTTTACTTGACTTACTATATTGACTTGATGCAGGAATTTAAATTACACCATAGCCTGCTGTTCTGACAGTGACACAACCAAATGTTTGTTGTGGTATGGATTTATTTGCACATTGTTCAGAAACTATGACTATATGACATGCAACCCTTTGATTTAAAATATACTGTGTGTTTTTAAAACAGGACTCTGTTGCAAATTATTTAATTGTTACATTGCTCCCACAACACCCTTTAAAACAATAGGGATGAACTTATTGTACATGTGTTAATAACACAAAAGAGGAAAAGACTCTGCTCACCTGCAAAGAATGAACGAATGTCTTTTGACTATGCAGCTACATTTATCTCTTTTACTCAGTTTTTGTGCATCATTGCAGCTAAAACTTATGTATTCAAAGAAACTAACTGAAAATTCCTTTTTGCATTTATTTATTATTTTCTAACTTTATGTAATTGTTATTACTGTTATTAAAATTGGTAAATTTATTTTTTTTTAATTATCCAGACTAGCACTATACAAAATAATAATCATCACAACCATTAAGTAATTGATTTAAAATATACATGAATTATCCACATAAAATTAATCATAAACACCAAAATGGAAACCATGATCAAGACAGTGACATTTTTCACTCCCAAAAAGGGGTGACCTCACTCCTGTAGGATGCAGAACGCTGACAATATTTGATTTAAGTTCTGTGACACTTACATTATTCATATTTGACTTTCTCTATGTAAATTTTGCAAAATGTAAAAAAAAAGGAACCATGTCACTAAATTTGAAAAATATTAGGGTTTTTAGTAGTATTGAATAACTAAATATAAAAACATGATTTCCATATCAAACTTTACCTCAATAGGCATAGCACTTTTTGCTAGCATACGTTCTGTATCCAAGATTTTGATGGAAGCATCTGCTGAACCAGTGGCAATAAGCTGGCCATCACGACTGTAGGTAGCAACTCGACAAGGACCCTTGTGTGAAGTTACATAGCAGGTCTCATATTCTGATGCCTCTGGAGACATAGTCTGCACATCAGCATCAAATTCCAGATCAATTCCAGTGCCAGGGGCCACTGTATCTGACCTTCCAATAGCATACTGCACAGCACTGTCATCGTTCTCCATACCTGAAAATGCAGGTTGAATAAGTGAACAATCTGAAATACAACAAAATTTTTAAGTATTCTGAGGAGCAGTGAATAACATGGAAAAACAAATGATCAAACAGAGATCTTGGAAAATGAATGTAAATGTACTGAAACACAAAAAGGTGTCTCTAAAATCATTTAGAGGTGAAGACTACATTCAACATTCTGTAACAATAACAGGCATAAACGGCAATGAGGGAAGCACTGCACATTTCTAAGGACACTGTGCTGGCACTCTATCACACTAATCATCAACCTTCAACAATATGGTGACTGCAAATGCAATTCATTTTAAATAATACATCAATTCAGAATTGAAAGACAGTGGCACGAACTGATCATTTCAAACTTTTCCTGGTATGCGCGCACGCACACACATACTGTACACAACTATGTCTGACAAAACATGAGGACTATCACCTGTGAGTTCAAATGACAATGTTAGTTTGTATACATAAAAACAGAAACATCTTTGTGACTTTTTTTTTTTTAACTTCAGCTGTCAAGAGCAACTTTCAGTGAAGCAGCCAATTTTATTATTTACGTATGTTTCAAGACAAACTTAAGCCAAAGTCATATTACACTGCTTCTATTTGTGGGTTATGTCAGATTTGTCGACTGCAGTTGCTAAACTTGTCACTGGGATCACGTCAATGAAAACGACTGAAAATCTCTAACCACATCACTGTGAATTTCCCATTGGGATAATAAAGTATCTATCTATCTGCTCACTGAGTGCCGACCTTGCCCCTTTTTCTGACAGTGAAACGAGTGCTGCATGACAGAGCTGGTGCTGTATGCCCTTTTTTCCATTCTATCATGTTACATAAAACATATCACATCAGAGGTTTGTGAGGTTCAAAACACCTACATTCCATGCATTATATGTCTGGATGAACATTTTTACTTGTCAGCTGTCAAGCATGCACAGCCCACCCCTAAACCTAAAGATAAATATCAAACAAGTTTGATTTTATCCGAGCGTTGTTGGGTATGTCAGAGTAGGCAAATAGCTTCACGGGAGTGTGCCACCAACTCACTAACATTATGTAAGGGAAGGGTGTGACTGAAAATCACTGCAAAAGTTGAATAATGTGACATATAATTTAGGATCACTTCAGACAGTCTATGGCCATTTTCAAAATGCGTTCCTTGACCACCTACAGGCTGTCTACTTAATAATAATAATCAAATGGTAATATAACTTTATTTGCATTTAAATCAAAATGTAACAATTTAAATGGGCACTATGTGATTTAACACATTTAATTAATGAAGTTGTTAATAGATATCTTGAAATATATCTAAAAATATTTACAGATATTTATAAAAAGTTAAGAGTTATGTTTCAGTGCATTATAAAAATTTTATTCCATGGTGAACTAAAAGCTACATTTAAATCATTGAGATATCCTAAAAAGTGCAGAACATATAAGTTAGATATATTTAGAAATTTCTTTTAAGATTTATTGATCTTTAAATATCTCAACACATCTTTAAACCATTAAGGAACATCTCTAAATCATAACTTAGCTTGTCATAGGAGAAAACTTAACTGAAACAAATAAAGATCAAATGAAACCAAAACAAGTTCACACCACTAACTGTTAAGAAAGTTAAGGTGGAAATTCCACCGAACCATCCTCATCTTACCAAGTTTAGCAAGTTGTAGCAGCTGTTCTGAAGGAGACACCACCGACTGGGGCTTCACCTCTCCAATAAGACAGTTGGCAATGCTTGTATATCCATCATAGAGCAGCTGACTAATAATGAGCTTGTAAAGATGCTGCCGATCTCTCAATGTGGCTTTTGGTCTGTACATTTTACTGCAGAGGTTATCTAGAAAATAACAGACAAAAACATTGATAAGGTTTTCAACAGCTCATACTACTGGATCTTCAATTAAGGTAGAGAATAACTGATTAGTGATTTCTATACTCCAAGCACATTCAGTATAAAATGTCCAAAACTTTTTTCCACAAATCAATATGTGAATGGAGGATGTAACAATTATTCAAAAGAATTTGTGTTGGATATTTTGGACACATGGAATAGAACAGGGGTCTCCTGCTCTGGTCCTGGAACACCACTGTGACTGCAGGCTTTCATTCTAACTTTTTTCTTAATTAGTGACCACTTTTTGTTGCTAATTAACTTGTATTTCCTTAATTTTAATTCTTTTGTTTTTTTAATACTCAGTACTCTGAATTGCTTAATATTCTCTTTAAACGGCATCCAAATAGAAATGAGATGTGAAGTGAGCCAACAGATGACTACCTAAGTTGGGGCAATAAACTCTTACCTATTTCACTCCAACCAGTTTCATAATTAGAAGCCAGTATTTGTTGCTAATTAAACCCATTATTTAATTACAGAACTTGTTTTTACTTTCATTAGCCACAGCAGAAATTTCCAAAATTGTTGGTTTTCTTTTTTCTAAGAACACTGTCAAAATGTTTTCGTGACCTGAGTAGATCAACACTCCTGAGACCTTCACCTTTCTTTATTTTCAAATATTGTATGATGGACACAGACTAGCAGGTCATATGGCTCATTTATCTCATTATTGTTTAGCTACTAATTTAGCCAAAAATAAATAAGGAGTCTGATTCTGAAATAGTAAGTTAATCAAAATTACAGCAAAACAGTTAATTAGCTGCAAACATTTGTCACTTATAAAGAAAAGGATTAGAATGAAAACCTGCACTCAGAGTGGCACTCCAGGACCGGGGAGTTGGAATAAAACATGTGGAGGCTTCATCTTAAATATAAAAAGATAAAGAGCATGTACCACATGTGTGTTTAGCCCAAGGTACTTCAACTTGGTATAGATACTTACTCCAAAACATTTACTGCTGATCATTATCTTAACAAAAACAGCTACTCAAAAATAACACATATTTCATACTGTACTGTATGTTGAACCTAAGGTAAGAGCTCATATTGTACGGATAGCATAGATAAAAAAATATATATTCATTTGGTATAAGCTAACAATAATGACTACCTTACATTTTTTTAGTGTTGAGACAGTATATACTGAAGAAAACATTGTTTTTTTTCCCCCCCATTTACTTCACACTACTGCATGAGAAACAATCAAAATGGTTTTGTCACAAAGTTTCAGACTGTTTATTCAAATTCTGTCACTAACAATGAGCACTTGAATATTATTTGTGCCTTTGATCATACACTGTGCACATAGTCAACATAAGACGATAAATAGAAACCTTGAGACATTATAATTTAGGTTATAATTGAGCTGCAACTTCACCATTGCATTATTTTAATAGCAAATGGTGGTAAAAGTGACTTGTAAATACCTGATGCTGTTTCCAACTTCAAATATCGGTGTCATTATGAAAAAATATATTTAAAATGTGTTATTACAAATTGAAAATCTCAATACATAACCCCAAAAAAGGAGAAAGGAAAAGCACATTACACATGCAAAGTAGTGTTCAATATTAGGCTACCAATGATAATTGATGACAATTCCACCAATATTGAAAAACAAATTGGACCCCATGATACCTGTTCTAGAAATACTTAAATCGAGATTTTGTTATAGTTGGGGGTAAAAAAAAGCAGGAAAATGCTAATATAGGTTTCATAGGGTCAATAGTGGCACATGCACAGATCATCACATATCTATTAGTTCAAATAATGTTGCGTAATCCTAAATTATTGCCAATTATTACAAACCATAAAGTCAATTAATAAGTACAGTACATTATACTCAAGTTTATGAGTGTTCTCCCAGGCTTGAAGGACTAAAGATATTTAATTGGCTTGGTTACTGTTCTGCGGTGGGTTGGCACCCTGCCCAGGATTGGTTCCTGCCTTGTGCCCTGTGTTGGCTGGGATTGGCTCCAGCAGACCCCCGTGACCCTGTGTTCGGATTCAGCGGGTTGGAAAATGGATGGATGTTTACTGTTGTAAATAATCATTTTTAATTAGCAACTCAAATACCAAACATGTTTTTGATTTAGATCTGCTTGGAATTATTATGAACTCTCTTATTAATCTTACTTAGGGTGAGATCACACAAAAAACACTATAATTTTCAGACTGACGTGCAGTAGTTGATTTTAAAGTCATGCGATTTCTAATTGGGAAATCTAAACGGTCGGTTTTTTTTTTTTTCTTCTTCTTAAATACAAGGGTGGGCAAAAGTAGGTGTACAGTTGTGAGTACTTGAGGCCGGTCTTATGAGCACTTACATGATTGTGCACTGTGCCATTGGGAGGTTCTTTTGAGTTAATACAGCTATTGTAATAATCACAACCTGTATTTTTCCGTACGAACAACTGTAAACCTAATTTTGCCCACAATATTTGTCACATGATCACAGAGAACCACAAACAAACACACAAACACGTATATAATATTCAAAGATTTTTTATTTACACAAAGTCTTCTTACTCTGCTGCTGCTGAACAATTACTACAAGACACAACCATAAACGATTATCGCACGATTCAGTAACAGTGGAATAATGCTAAGCACCCTGTTTAACCCGTGTGTCCCTGTAATGTAATGCTGGTAGAAACCGTAGTGACCTCGAGGAAGAAAAGAACGAAAACAAGGCGTTAAATGCATAAAGTTAATAACCGAGCCGGAGTCGAACGCAAGTCTCTGAAACTGTGCGGCAGCATCGTTCATCTCTGCGCCTACCGGTTTACAGTATATCTTATATAAAACGGGCTATGCGATTAATGTGTATTGCCATTTACTGATCATATATCATATACAGGAGAATGCTCAGTTTATGTATGGTGATTTTCAACCAACATTTGAAAGCCCTTACGTTTAACAGTTAAGAATCCAAATTACTTCTGAAACTTCATAACTTGCTACAACGATGATCTTCGGATAAAAAAGAGAAAGCTAAAAAGATATTCACGGCTTCTTCTTAGTTAAAATAATTTCACGAGATTTGCAGTTCGAGACCACCGCAGCTGCCCGAAGTTACAACAATACGTACAATACGTGGCTAGTGCCACTTTGGTGGAATTCAGTGTGCAAACCCCAAAACTATACGCACCAATGAAAGAACGACAAAATGTGCGACTAACCGCCACTCTATTGCATCCAAGTACAGAGTAAAGCTAGTGCCTTTTAGATGAACCAAACGTAACTCTCTCTCTCTCTCTCTCTAACCGGAAGTACTTTGTGTTTCAACACCATCGATGGCAAGACGCATGTGTATATACCACTGCCACATTCAGTATGTTTTATTGCTAAAATCAAGAAACAAAGAATTAACTAAGAAACTATAAAAAAAAACAAAACACAAAGTTCGAAGAGTGAAAAACTTCCTACCTTACGTTCCAGTTCCGTCGCTTATGATGACGTAGGAAACATGCGCCTCTTGTGTTTTCTGCGCATGCTCATCTTTAACAGACTACACTTTCCAGATGCCGTTGTTAAAACTAGAAGTTTGTGAGTGCTTCACTTTCAAACTCATGCGTTCGTTATATATGGCTAGCCCAGTAACATTCACGTATACGATTAATTCAGATAAAACACAGATCAGCCTTTCAGATATCTGAAATTTAAAACATAACCGAGTGTAGCGCCCTGCGAGGAAAGAAAACATGGCAACATTTTTTCGATGCAGGCAAAAAGTACTGGCTTTATTATTGAACGTGCTTAAACTATATACATAACTGTTGACTCTCCACTCATCACCCCGCCTCCTTCCACATTGCAGTGCGTGTGAATTTTGTCTTTACAGAGGAGCAGCGTTTCCAGCCGCTACGCGAGCCTCCTCCGTATTTCACAGTAGGCACGGTGTTCTTTTCTTTGAAACCTTATTTTTTTCATCTGTGGACATAGAGCTGATGTAAATTACCACATGAACATTCCCCGAGAAACATTGTGGCTTGTCAAGATGCATTTTAGCAAATTCTAATGTGTTTTTTATGTTTTTCATTCAAATGTGGAGTCCTGCGTCTTCTTCCATTCAAAAAGCGCCCAATGTGATCAGACACCTTAACCTTGGAGCTCAGGTTGTTTGGGAACTCGCTTTGGGAGTTGAACCTTTGCTTTTTGCCTGCCATTCTCCCTAAACTTCTGTCCATTTTTGGGTCAATTTTCCTCTTGCAGTCATGTCCAGGGAGATGGGCTACAGTCCCATCGACCCTAAACTTCTTAATATTTGCAACTGTTCTCACAGGCACATTAAGCTGCTTGGAGATGGGCTTCTAGCTTTTGCCTTTAACATGCTTGTCTATAATTTTCTTTCTGATCTCCTCAGACAACTCTTTCCTTTGCTTTTTTCTGGTCCATGTTCAGTGTGGTGGGACACATGATGATACCAGATTGATAACTTTTCACCATTTAAATAGGTTGAAAGACTAATTGCACCATTGACTCCATGTGTGATACTAATGAAAGAAAACAGTTAGTTTGAACAATAACTCTAATCCAGTTATTTATGATCTTTTCAACAAATGTGTTCGTGATAGTTTACAAGATCTTTGTAGAAGAATCAATACTTGATCTCTTTTCACACTTGCTTTGCATTACTCAATGACATCAAAGGCATGCAGGTGTACATGGGACGATTGCTTTTCATTTCATAACTTTTCAGGTGCCGTAAAGCACTACTTCATTGAACTGTAAGGGTATCAACACATTTATCCATATCTGTATATGAGTTTGCTGGATATCTTGTTCAAAAAATGTAACCCCAACAGCACCCTCTTTAACATGGGGTTCCCCCGTCCCCCATTGTGGCTAGAACACCCTCCACTCTTCTGGGAAAGCTTCTCTTAAGCTTTTGGAGTGTGTTTGTACGAATTTGTACTCCTTCCACCAAAAGAGTACTTGTGAGGCCAAGTACTGATTTTGGATGAGAAGACTTGGCTTGCAATTGGTGTTCCAATTCATTCCAAAGATGTTCATTGTGGTTGAGGTCAGGGCTCTGACCTGGCTTTTTGCACAGTCATGATGGAACAGAAAAGGGTCTTCCTTAAGCTGTTAGGCTTGTGTGCAGCTGCTCAGCCATTAAAACTAATTCCATGAAGGTCCCAAGGCACAGTTCTTGTGCTGATGTTGTTTCCTGAGAAAGTTTGGAACACTGTTGTGTGTGATGTAACTGAGGACAGATGATGTTTAGGCTGTATGCACTTCAGTACTAAGTGGCCCCACTCTGTGAGTTTACGTGGTCTACAGTTTTGTGGCTAAGCTGTTGTTGCTTCTAGGTTCATTCACCTCATAACAATAGCACTTACATTTGACCAGGGCAGATCTAGAAGAGCAGAAATTTCACATACTGACTTGTGGCATCCTAAAACACTGCCACATTTAAAGTCACTGAGCTCTTCAGTATGACCTATTCTGCCAGTATTTGCCAATGTGCTTATTAACAGTGGGTGCAGCTGAAACATTTGAGCTTGATCATTTGGAGATGCGTCCACATTCTTTCGGCCATGTAATGTATAACAGTGGTTCTACAGTGTGACTGCTGTGCCAGAAACCTTTCAATCTACCACACATGTCAGCAGAATTATTAGACTTCTTTTAAATGTCAAAATATCTTTAATTTAGTTCCAAAACAACTTTGTTGATGAGTAAATCTTGTTTCTCTGGACATTTTCAAATTCTTAACCCACCTATTGATTTTCAAATCTGTGTAATCTAGTTCGGGGTCATGGCAGTTAGGTTATCCCAAGAGCACTGGATACAGAGCAGGATCCAACACTAGACAAGGTGTCCACACCCACCCTCCATCACAGAAGTCAGGTTTCAGTTCATTGTAATTTCCTTATAAAGTCCTTTAGCCCTTTCTTCAATGAAAGCTACTATAACTGTTGGAAGTGTAAAAGATCTTTAGAAGAATTAGAGAAGGATTTTTCCTTTTTTACTCCAGGACTTTTATGTGATTTCCTTGCTTCTAGAAAATTACCTTCAAATCTTGGCATTATTTGTTGTGCACCATTGCAGCTTTGTATTTGTTAAATAGTATAATGGATTTATCAAATGTTAGAATTTAGGGTGCATTGTGACCCATGAAACAATCATTGTAACAACTATGAAACTTTTACTCATTTCCTAACATTAGCTCATGATATACAAAGAAAAAATCCTTCGTGAATATTTTATTTTCATGGTTTGTTGCACAAATTGTAGTAGTTAAGATTTGATGGCTCAGAGCATGTCACCGCACTTCTTACCACTACACTACCATCTTGATCTTCATTCCAACATGTCAGTCTTGTAGCAATATTCGAAAGTAATATGCACTGTTACCCCTGTTTCATGTTTTTGTAAACAATATCTTTCTATCCTTCAAGGTCACTTGAGTTATTCATCTGAATATCTCATCTGCACCTTTGCTAAAAGCAAGCAATATCTTTGCTTTAAGAGTCCCTCAATAATCAAATGTGTTTTGAAAAGGTAAAATCTGAAATGTCTTATGTGAATTTGATTTTGTTCACGAGACTCTGTTGGGGTGACAATAATTGTTAACACGTTTGACCAAAAAAAAAATCCATGCAATAATTTTATCTCAATGAAAGATGGCATTTCTCTCATAATCTGAGCGTAAGCTCAAACTAATAAGCAACAACAGACATTTCCTCTCGCTGTATAAATGGTGCCTGTAAATCTGGAAGGCACTCTAAATTTTTTCATGATCAGTCCAGTTAGTCAAGTGCAATTCTCATTACCTTTCAAGTGGTGAATATTGAAATATAATACATACTTAAAATAAAACAAAGCATCATGGTACACATATTACTTCACAAATTATATCCATCCAGAGGTGGAAGCCTTCAGCTTGAATTGCTGTGACAGTGTTGGACCGGAATTGTGTAACTAGGATACACTATTAACATTGTTGTGTTAATGTATTACCGTTCTTGTTTATTATGCTTGCCCTGTAAAACACTTTATGTCTGTTTAAGTGTCTTATCTAAAGTGCAGTAAATTTTTTTTTTTTTTTTTATAAAGGAAATATACATGGGGCCCCTGGTGCCCGTATTTGTAACACCATGCGTACAACTCACACTATAACATGGCGTAAGCACAAAAGCGGGAATGTGCGTACACACAGAAAAATCCACATGCAGGAATCTGTACATACGCAAACTTCCATGTTCTTCCGCTACATAAATCCTGATCAGCATGAAAAGTAACGCACGTGCATGCGCCAGCTGTCCTGCCCCAACTCCTCCCAGAATTATGCCTCTTTGAATATGCAAATTTATATAAATAGCCCTTAAACTCAGCGTTCTGTGAAAAGACAAAAAATAGAATTTCAGCGAATACCAAGTGGATTGAAAAAGTACTATTTGTTGGTTTAAACAGTGGTATAATCAACAAAAGGAAGTTGATCGAGTGACAGAGCATCGGAGAAACTCGAAAGCTCAAGTTCTCAAAGTCGCACAGTGCCCGAAATAAAAAAGATGTCACATATCAAAGTCGCCGTGAAAAGGCGAGTCGTAGCCCAACGTCTGAGTGTCATATGAAAGCTTATTAGGGTACAGACAAAAAAAATAGGCACACAGTGGGAAAAAAGCACGAAATGTCAACTTTAATCTCGAAATTTCCACTTTAATCACGTAGTTTATTTTGCCATTAAAGTAGAACATCATAAACTTCATCTTAAAATCATTTAATTTACTAGTTTCTCAAATCCCATCGTAACTAAAGTAGCACGTTAAATGCTGTGTTCTGTATTTGATCTTCTATGTGCTCTGTGTGTGAATCACTACCTGCTTCTTAAACAAGCTTTCTCTTTCTCCGACAGGACACAGAATCCATTACATTCGTGATAGTACAGCTCTCTGAATAATTAAAATAATGAGATGTATACAGGATACCTTTTTCATGATGATAGGAATGAAAGCATGTTATTAAACATGAGAACACGGTGGTGCAGTGCTTGTTCATGTCTCACGCAAGATGCTTGCTGCGCCATGCGTGACCTTCAATGAAATAATTTATCACAGCAGTACTGTCTCTTTCAAACACACTAACCTCCAATTCTTGTCCTTACTTTTCTTTCTCCAAATACCCAATCGCCACACAATCAGCTCTGTAATAGACGTTAAGCCATCTGTAAGCTTAGAACGACGATTCTTCAAAACATTTAAGGAACATTGAAATATCTTTGTAGTATGTGTTTAATTATTCTATCTATCCTAAAAGTGTCGCACCAGCCCAGCAAGAATAAAGCACGAGGTATAGAATAATCCGTGAACTAGCTAGCGCTGTGGCACCGTGTCCTCACGTTTGATTATTAACAATACAGATTATTTAAATTAAGTTAAAGTTTTACCTGTATAATGAACATATTTTGCTGCATTTCATCTTAAAAATAATACCGTCATCATATGTAAATACGTGCTTTATAAAGTGGCATACGTTGTGCAGTATTATAACTGTAGTGCAAGTTTACAGTGAGGTAACTGTATTTATAAGTACAAACAGTTCTACAAGGAGCACTTGATGGACTGATTGAGTGCATTTAAAGTTCTTGGGATGAAACTGTTTCTGAACCGCGAGGTCTGTACAGGAAAGGCTCTGAAGCGTTTTGCCATGGCTGAGGCAGCGTGTGCTTGATGCTGTATCCCGATAATTCTCTTTCCGATCAGCTGCTGCTGTGATTCCAAACTCAGATACAATGATATAAATACTCCGAGTGGTGCAGTGAGAGTAATATGGAAAAAGATGATCTGCTGTGGCAACCCTTAACGGGAGCAGCTGAAAGAAGAAAAAGAAGGTGCAGTGAGAGTAACGCTAAAGCAGTTATGGTATTTGGAGTACTATGGCTATTCCCTGGATCATTATATTGTTACAGGAATCAGATGCATTACACTAATAAACAATATGCAGTTAGTTTCAGTGTATTTATAAAGCCGCATCAGGAATGTGGATCTAAGAAAGAAAGGGTAACCACACAGGAACAGTAGCACTGCTTTGATGCTGGGTGCCGCCAGTCTGCAGAACCGAGCGGAGAACTTGCGTACGCCAGGGTATGAGGTACCGTGGAAATGTGCATGGCTTTACGCCAAGTTTAGGTTTTATACATCGCGATTTGAGCGTGGAAACGTTGTTATGCAACATTTCTGTGCATACGCACCGTTTATACATGAGGCCCCAGTTCTGTTTCTTGCTCTGTCCTTAACACTCCATTCATCACATTGCTCAAAGTAAATAATTGTCTTTCCCTGGGGTTTAATGATTTGTTTTCCTTTTTTTCATACTTACAGATGTTTTCTGGGCTGCAGTTGTACAGTACAGTATATGTCTACATACTTTTATACACATGTCATTCATTTAGTGAAAAGTAATCAAACACATCTGCTGAAGTATGTAAAGTTTAAGTGTACCATAAGTTAGTTTTCACATATTTCTGATTAAAACACTGATGAAAGTAATTTTACAATGACTGAAAAATCCACTGGATTTAAAACCATGATGGTTAAGCTAAATTAAGAAGAATCTTGCAGAGCTAGTTTAAGTATGACTGAAGAACAAACCATGCTAGATTGCACTAAAAATTCAATTTGCTTGGCTACTCAGTGGTAAAACCACTTTATGAAGACATCACAAAAAATCATCTATCAGAAAAATGTATCACCCTTTTTAAGGAGGTGACAATAGTGAGAAAAGGAAATTTGCGGTTTCCTCTTATATTTGATTTGATTGTGTTGACCTCATTTGTCAGTTGCTATAGTTAAAAGTCTGCTAACTGAAAAATTGTAAATGTTTTCTTGGCCACCTTGGTATGAGTAACTAGATGAGGTTTTGGTGATTAAAATGAGCAAAGAGACCAAATATTTTAACATTTTCCTGACATGTTGGTTTTAGATGGCCAAGAACATATCATCCGAGCAACAACGTATAATGTAAAAAAACACATCAATGTAAATAATACAAAGAAAATGTGTAATGACTCAAGAGCAAATGTCAATCCAATCAACACAAATTAAGAGACACACCGCATGCATTACATACCTAGAAGATGTATTTAACAGTCTAGCAGGTTTAAAAGATGATGTCCTGTAGATGTTAAAAATCAATCAAAGCTTTTATCATATTAAGAACAATGTTGAAATCAAATCGTCTTGAAAACTAACATTTCTTTTTATCACAAATGCCAAATCAATGTTATTGTATGGGTATGACACCTCAAACGTGACAGAAGGTTCTAGAAGACATGTTACAGCAAATTACCAGCTTGTGTAGTTAAATAGTGGTCTCTGGCTTCCAGTTTTACTGGATTACACAGTAAATATGATGCAGCACATGGGACAAATCCCTGTAGTCATCCGTCAGCACAGATAAAATGAGTGAATACAGAAATGACATGAGACAAAGGTGGTTGTCCTTCATAAATCAGGCTGTAGTTATAAAAAACAGCCATATGCCTGAAAATCTCCAATTCCATACTGAAATGTCTAAATTATTACTCTGACAATTATAGCTGTGATGAACCTGTTTGGAAGAGGACATAAACAATACAACTCATTTTGTACAGTATAGTGCTACACAGTGTGGAGGATGGTTTGAGAAGTAATAAAACACCAGAAATGGGTCTGGAGTAAAATTTAGTAAAGTCATGCAAGAAACAACCTAGTCTCCATTGTGGAACAGGCAGGTGGACCTATGATGTTGAGGGATGTTTTTCTCCAAATGCCCTGGGAATCCTGTTAGGATACAAAATCCAGCTGCCTCTGCCAGGAGGTTAAAACTGAGTCAGTGATTAACTGCATATATCATGAAATCCACACAAAAATGGTTCCTTAACCACAGAATTAAACTTTTAGAGTGGCCATCCCAGTCCACCAAACCCCATTTAAAACGTACAGAGTGAGCTGAAGAGCAGAGTCTATAAGAGAAGTCCAAGGGTTCTGAAGGATCTGGGGAATGCACAAATGGTCTCTGATTACTTTATATGCGTTCTGTCAACTCATCCATCCTTATAAGAAAACAACTGGTCATCATGGCAAAGGGAGGGTGCATTAAATAGGAAATGCAACAGTGCCAATAACTGAAACACATGTTTTGAGAAAAATGTTTAATTTTTTGTGAGGATTTTTTTCTTTGATTCATTTTGCCTCACTGAAAGGTTAGATTTCTCTCATAACAGTGAAAGATCAAGCTAATAAACATCAGAGACATTTTTCATAGCCTTTTTACTTATCTTTACCAAGGGTGTCAAGTACAGAACTGTACTTTGCCCTTGTTAAGTATACCAAAATGAAACATCAAATTTTTAAGAATAGATATTGAAAAAAAAGTATCAAGGAATGCACTACAGGTATAGAACAGACTTTATCTTTTACTATTTTAGCAAAAATAACTTTTTACAATGAAACTGGAAATTCTTCATTATCATTATTTCACTGTGTTCACTTGGGATAGTTAATGAAAAGTAAACAAATTACATTAAAACAAGGAAAAGAAAAATATTTTAAAGAAAATAAAAACGACAACATTAAGAAAGTTTTAAAATTATTCAGAGAAATTCAAGCAATTTACAATATTGAAGAACACCTAAAAAGAAAACACATTATGAAAATTAACAATAAAAACACAGAAATATATAATATTTTTACATACAGTGTTCAGATTTGTAAGTTTCAAATCAAAGTAAGGTTAAACAGGGATGTAGTGTCAAATACTTCACCCCCAAAACCACATACGCTATCCATTGTAATAAAGCAATCCTATTTTTGAAACACAAAGTGAGCCATTAAAGAGGACTGATCAGCCACAAATAAGGTTTTTATAACTTATTTAGAAATAAAATATACTGAGAATACAAAATAGTATTTAATGTTTAAAAATGTCATTTTAAAAATATTTAAAACTAAAAACATTAACACATTGGTTTAATTAGTGGCTTACTTGAATTCCTATTATTTAAGAAGTGGTAACATCATTGATGAATAAACTGTCCATTCAATTGAGAAGTACGTTAGTGCTTTTTCTTTTTCCGGACTCCTGCAATGTAAACAGAAAGACTATTAAAAACTTGTAAGCATGAAATTGTATTTCAAAGGAATTGTTCAGCATAGTAAAGAGAAGCCAATCCATTATTACACGTCATTTTTTCCTTGCTAAAATCCCTACTGAATATTGCATGAGATAAACTGGAATTGATGATAACCTCAACAGCCAAGCAAATAACTCATACATCTGTCATCACCACACATCAAATTAAGAGTTTTTAGGATTGTCTGCTCAGAGTGTTATCACCCATTAAAAGAACTTCTTCTCTTTTTAGAATTTAAACACAAATGATGTTTATTGAAATTAACTGAAAGGTCATTCAAGGTGTAATTGTTGGGAGACAAAGTCAGAGAGGTGAGATTGCATTGGTTTGGACATGTGCAGAGGAGAGATGCTGAGTATATTGGGAGAAGGATGCTAAGGATAGAGCTGCCAGGCAAGAGAAAAAGAGGAAGGTCTAAGAGAAGGTTTATGGATGTGGTGAGAGAGGACATGCAGGTGATAGGTGTAACAGAACAAGATGCAGAGGACAGAAAGATATGGAAGAAGATGATCCGCTGTGGCGACCCCTAACGGGAGCAGTCGAAAGAAAAAGAAGAAGAGGGAGGGCACCACTAGGAATGTGGCTGACCAGTAACATAACCCATAGTGATATGTGCCTATAGTCTATTTTGAAGTGATCCCTTCCAAGCCTTCATATGGCATTCAGTGCCACTAAATACAGAGTCACCTAAATCCATTAGGCATTCTTGTTTCAACTGATTCTGCCATAGAAGTCTGTACTTGAAAAAGGTTTAACGTTTCTATGACAATTTTGTTCTTCTGAGATCCTATTTCCAAATTTAGTGTCTGTTCTTTCTAGCTGAAAACAGGCTGAACAAAATACTAAGAGTTCCAGGAGATGGACAAGAGAAAATCCAAGTCAAAAACACTAGTAAGGGTTGTTATTAAAGTCAAACAGTTCCAAATTAACCAAGCCAAATGCAGTAACCAGAATTCACAATAATGAGACATGCAAGAGATTCTTAAACGTAAATATGGACCACATACACATACAGACAGATTATGTTGTCTGTTATCCAGAATCTGACAAAACTGATTTTAAAAATGTGTTTTACAAAAGCAGCTTTAAAGTGTTTGTGTAAATAACAAATATCTTGAATAACTTTGGCATTTACCATTCATGTGGTTCTGTTATAATAAAGTTTGAATTTTTATTTTTAACATTGATTTTAAGTGGTAATAGGGGGCTCTGCCCCCTGCTTGCTTCGCTCGCCAACCCCCAAGTGGACCTAACGCACTATTCATTTCCCAGATCTGCTGCTTGCAAAGAATCGTGCAGTACTTTTAGATAAACATGAATATCAACTCTGTCTTTGAGATATCTGTCTTTCGAAACTATTATCGCTGACAATTCGGCACATGTTGGTTTATTATATATGCAGGCGTGCTCTTTTGGATTCATATAGAAATCCAAGAAAACTTCTTTCTGTGTGTTTTTCAGATAGTTTCTCATTACATGGGTAAAAATCAATAAGGGTTGTGGGAACCCTATAATGTCTGTGTCTTGCACATTTCCAGTATTTATCTTTTTGGACGTTTTATGATGGTTATGTATCTTTAATAAAAATGCTTTAAGAATGGAAGATACCAACTGAAATTGTCATAAAGACTTTTCCGATATTATTCTTCAGGTTAAACAAGGTCAACCTACATTGTACTTTTACTATTTCCAAATGAGGAATTAATATTTCCAAATGTATTATTTTCTACACTGCTCATGGTGTATTTATTCTTCTGTTATAGATTTCTATAATATGCGTTGCTTTTAGAATTTAAAATTTTAGCTTCTGTTGCAAACATTGGCATACGCCCTACTTCAGTTTGCCATACAATAAGCTCTCATATGAGAAAATTACATGAATAATATGAAAACACTAGGGGGCTTCGCCCCCTGATCACTTTGCTCACCAAAATTCTCATGGATACACCTCTTCATTGGGAAGAAACACTACTTTTTTTATTCCCTGATGGCAACACAAATTAGACGATCTACAAGTCTCTGAACCGAACAATATATTCAATCTATTTTCACTGTTCCATTATTTCACCGAGTAATAATTTTCGTTTGTTTGCGCCAATGCAATCTTTACTATCCTTTTTTTGAGACTTTCGAATTTTCGTACTTCCATTATCTCTAATCTGCTCTGCATGTGTACCGCGCCAACGTTTTTAAATTCTTTATGATGTTCTACTTTGTCATCTACTCTGTCTTTGGTTTCCGGCCCTGGACGTGGTTAAATCTCTTAGCACAAAGTCAAGTCTCGCGGGACATGAAAGTGCCTCTCTGAGAAAATCACGTTTCGTCTCCTTCCAAGATTTTTTTTTATAATAGAGAGAAATATTTGTTAAAAGAGACTCGACATTTCAGCATGATTGTTGCATAAAGTAATCTACTTACCCCACAGACATGTATTAAGGTATTCTCCTAAAAGGTAGAGGGGTGCTAAACCAAGAGCTGCAACCACTAAAAAAAGAACCAGTCCTACAGGGCTAAGGTGAGACAAGATAGGGTACACCCAGATTCCAGAGGCATAGCGGACCCAAAAAATCCTGCAGGCAAAGAAGTATGGAAATTTAGCAAATGATTTCAGTATAATCTGTGAAGTAAGAAACAGAGACAAATATATTCTTCCTCTCATACTTTCTCTATTCCAACAGTCTCACCAAGGAACCTGTGTCATAACACCTTGTACAGGCCCTAACACACCTAGTATACACTGTGTACTGTGTGAGATTTAAAGCTGCCAAAGTGATGTTGTGAACTACTATTATATTATATATATATATATATATATATATATATATATATATATATATATATATATTGTGATGGAAGGCTGGGGCCCTTGCCCGGTCGGGATGCCCTGCGGATGGAGGGACTGGGAGAGAAAAACATCTTCATAGAAATACTTCCCCTGAAACATGAGAAGGCAGCCCCCCCAGATCAGGACCACGGGCTTGGAGCTTGGAAGCTCAACCCTACTGGGGCCCGAAGTCACTGCCAGGGGGCACCTGTACAGTCCCGGAGCCCTGGACTGCTGCACTTCTGCCACACCCAGAAGTGCTGCCAGAAAAGGATCCGGTACACCTGGGTTATATATATATATATATATATATATATATATATATATATATATATATATATATATATATATATATATATATATATATTACACACACATATACATACATAATAGCTATGTTATTACTTTTATGTATGTCATCTCTTTCAAGAGGAGGTAACAATAAACTTATGAATTCTAGTTGTGACAAATTTGATATTTTATGATGCATTTTAACAGGAGAACAGTGTAAGGAAGAGGAGGAGGGATCAGAATCAAGCCTACATAAAGGATGCAAAGCTCATGCATCTCCTCTTCCATTCAGATGTCTTACTGAAAAGTCATCTAGAAAGAGTAATTCAGAATAAACAATTGTCTTGTTTTGGACTGCAGGCAGAGGTTGTCACTTAACAAAACACTTTTTTTTTTCCTTTTCAAAATTGCCTAAAAGGATGAAGAAAATAATAGAAAAAAGCCTGAAGGGTTTGCTTTATAAAAGAAATATTTTGTGCCTTTGAAATAAAGGGTGCCAAGGTCTTTGAGAGATATTTTTTCTATGTACTTTGCAAACTGCTAACTAGAGAAGTCCTGAGGAAAAAAAAAACACTAACATAAAGAATATCGATTTCATTTTTCAAAATATGTGCAAAAATCTCAGGATACTGTTGACAATGCTAGCACTTGACTGAAGTCAAAAGTGATACTGTTCTTTGTCTTGGTTTAGGATTTTAGCAATGATAGACTCTTTGCTCAAATGTGTTAAGTGTAACTAAATGGCAAGCACTGCATGTCCACCTACTTAATATAGGACACAGTGAGCTTTTTAAATGTTCAATCACTTTCTGTCAAATATTACTTCATGTGAAAATTCACGTGGCCAGTCAAAAGTTGACATAACACAGACATTACTTTGAAAATAAGTAACATTTGACATTTGGACAAAGCAATTGTCCTGCCAGGATAAAGTGGCCACAAAATGTTAAACCAGGATATGACAGGAAACAAAGTGAAAATGAGGCATTGTCCATACCAAAAAAGAAAAAGAGAAATCAAATGCACAATATCTAAAGTCAAAAACTCTAACCAGAAATGATACTTTAAAAATCTCAAAGTACCAAACCCCAGAAAGGATATACTTTTTAAAGCACAGCACACAAAGGCATGGAGAAATGGCTTCTGGGATATTCTATTTGGTCAGTGTAGCAATGTTACGCAATGTGCTTTCAGGAATAACATTACAACAATAACGTAAATGAGAAAGACTGCTTCATATATACAGTATCCTCGAAGATCTGCATTTCTACATTAATATTCAAAGCAAATCTAAACCTTCTAGGAACTAAGTAAAGCTTTTCAATAAATAATTTGGTTGCTATCTAAAAATCTGATGGTATCTCATCAATCAACAATTTTAATTATTTTCATGAATTAGACTTGATAACTCTTTCTCACTGGAGAATGCTTGTATTTCATAAGACAGATATTCTTTATTTTCATCATTATTCTGCATCATGAGGACATTAAACTCAGAGAAATGCACTCAAATACCAAATCAAGTAGACACAACAGAAGCAAATCAGTCCCAGGATACCCTTCTTCCTGCTAGGATACCGATGATGTGTAGTGAAGAGTTCAATAAGGAGCAGTGGAAGAATCACAGTGTGCTATAGAGAAAAGGACAAAGTTTAAGTTGGTATTTCTTGCCTAAAAATCTGTAAAAATGTGTTTCTAGGAAGTTTTATATGTTTCATTTATATATAAGTTAACATTTCAGCATGGATAGAAAGAACAGCAGTACATTACAAAACTATTACTATTATTAGGATTGTGCAATGTCCCCTTTAAAATATCAAATAAAATCTTAAACATACTTAACAAATAAAAGAGGATTTCTAACAATAAATTCAAGAACAAATCAATTTAAAACTGACAATTTTGAAGGAAAACTAAAACACCCTTATCTTGATACAGACACTTCAAGACCAGGTGTGTAGATAAGCTGTTTTAAAGTGTGGGAAAAACGCAGTGCATGACAACTAGGGGTTGGAATTATCAAGGCTAAGCAAAATGTTCACAACCATCATATACACCTTTATAAGATATTAAGTAGGTTATACAGGCTTGATCGTAGGGGACTATATACTGTTGCTTATGAATTATAACAAATGTGCTGTAAACATAGAGCATAAATCCACATTTGACTAATATTGCTTCATGGTTAAAATTACAAGGAGGAAGAGGAAAATTTTATTGGAATGGAAGTTATGGGAACAACTGAACTCCACATAACAAATCTGTGAACTCTCTTCCTAACCCATTTAGAGATTTCAATTTTAATAATGGATCATTTTATTTGGTGCTTGAATAAGCTACAACAATTAGCTACACCTAGCATTTTTAAGAACAGAGTTTGGTGATACAAAGAAAACCAGGAGGAGAAAAGTTTTTTCTTTATTGTTTTCAATGAACCTGGGCTTGTGCATGCTAATCAGACAGAGGAGAGCCCAAGCTATTAGGAAAGTGTCAGTCTTCATTTTTGTATTGGCCATTTCATTTTTAAAATATGTTATAAATGAATTTTATGATATTAAACAAATCAGTGCTACAGAAGTATTCAAGAAAATGGCAGTACCCACCATGGCATGATTGAGCCATTGTGGAATGATGCTGTCTAAGTAGATGGGATAAACCAGTTCTCGATCAAAGGCATAAATCGACCAGAATGACAGGACGACAAACTGCAAAAGAAAAACATTATGTAGGCAAGAACAAGTAACTGCTGATAGATTCGCGTTTTGGCACAGGAAACAACTGGATGTATATACAAAGCAAAGGGTTTTTATAATGCTGGACACATGCATTATAGTGCTCTCTGTAGTATAATGTGACTTTACATAACAGTAGACACATAATACCTGTCTGGGGGACATCCTCTCCAACCACTAATAAAGAAATAGAGCATTAAATTAGATGTGCTCTCTTACAATTTGCTGGTGCAAAAACCCATACTAAAGTCTTTTTTTAACCCCTGTCATCACAAAATACAAAATTATTATTTCAAACCTGACAATATATCTGGATTCTACCATCTACAGGTCAAACACAATTTTAAGTAAGTTCTGATACTCACTGCACCCACAGGAAAGGCGAGCAAAGCAAAGATGTTGTCTCTAACTTTGACTAGAGACTCTTTGTGCCTAAACACAGAAGACCACAACTGTGTAACGTCAGCCAATATACATATTCCAAAGTACACTGTCTGGAGGATCTAAAATGGAAAATTGCAACATGAAAGAAAGAAAATACTAAATGGTTTACAGAACATTCTCAGCTTTGTAAAAATTTTCGTGTGATTTTATTAACTATTATTATAATAATATAAAAAAATACTGTTTAGCTTAGTACCTTAACTGTTCAATATTTTATAGCTGTCTTTTATCTTAGATTGTTTATCGCACCGTTATGTTATTAGGAGACCGGAATTCTTTAGTCATGAATAAACAAGACTCTTAATACTATTATAGCTTATACATACATTTCTCAACAACAGTAAAACAAAAACTATTACACAAAGCTATCAAAAATGTCACTCAGCAGCCCCTCACATTTACTCGGATGTTACCGTGGGACAAAGTCCACTAGCAAAGCATGCACTGGTGTGGGGCAGCTTAGCCCTCAGCGGTCGTCCAGGGAGCTTATACTGTATATAACCCGCCAACCCTGCCGACACACAAATTCTACAGAAGTTGCGCAAGACCGTAAGTGTCTATTAAAATCTTTCATCATTCTTATCATATGGTTTTAACTTTCTGGTGCGCTTGCATTACACAAGAATTCAGTGATGAAATATTTTCGTTCAACTTCACTTTTTACCTGCCTTAGTTAATATATCAAAATTACAACTTGAACTTGTTCCCTTTTTTAATACTTTCTGTCATTCGCAAATCCTTTAAATGGACAAATTACTTCCGCAAACATGTTACTTTTACCAGTACATACTTACCAGATTGATAAATGTGAGGTATTTCCAGCGTCCCCCATAAGTCTTTACGCCCGGGTGCTTAGCAGTGATTGTAATTGAACAGTTCCTCCATACAGTGAACACGTACCAACAGAAAAGGACAATATGAATAACAACGACTAGCGGCCCATTGATCCTGCCCGTAGACGCAGCCATCTTAGAAATGATGGCGAAGTGCAACCATCCAGCTGAATTGTTTAAGAAATAACCTGCCTAGACCAACACAACAGGACGTCTTCCACTGCAACAAAAATAGTACAAGGTCTTACACATTTGAAAACCGCGGCGTGGATTCACGACAAAAGTTACAATTCCTCTAGAGCGCCTCTCTGCTCAGTCACGCAAACACCACGCGTTCCCGTAAAGAAACACCAAGCAGTTCTGCGCAGCTCTCCGAATTGATTGGTTAACGTAAAATAGACTTTATCCAATCACCATTTCCATCTGTAGACACGACCAATAAGTGGAGCTGCTATAGTCATAAACGGAATCAATCGAATTGTACGATACCGTGAACACAACAGACGTGCTGTCATTACCCATTTATTCTAGTGGGAAGGAACTACAAAGTCCAAATATTTTGTAGATCGACTTTGACTGCGTTGTTAAGGCTGGGCTAAAAATGAGATGAAATGAATACCACAGTTGGTTTCATTTTAATTAGGGATTATCAATTAATACTACCTTCGAGTAAGTTTAGACATTTGAAAAGACTGAAAACAGAGAATGTGCATGGATAGTCAGTTAGTGGAAACTCAAAAATGAGCTTGACTATCTCTGTATTGTGGAGTGTTGTCTTGTCCATTAATGTGGTATGTGTCATCTTGAAAATACTATAGTGCCTTACACGGACAGTCCAGTGTACAGGTATTAGGCACACCTGGCATTCCTGTGTAACTGAGTACTTATTCCGTCACCACATCATATGTTCAGACAGTGCTGTGTTAGGCAGATAAACGTGCATATACATCTCATTTTAAGGAATGGAAGTGACTAAAGATTTAAGTGAGTTGTAAATGTAGTAAGCTCATTGGAATCAATCAAACAGGAACCCTGCTGGAATATTCACACTACAGTGTCATGAGTTTATTGGGCCACCATGCAAAAAATTTACATCCCATGCCGTTTCAGTAGTTGAAAGCAGACTATCGATAAAATGGGCAAACAGAATATATCATATTAGATGGCTTATACTCAGTTAACTAACAGTTGTGCTAAGTCATATCAAAGCAACTAGTACATTTAAATTGACAAATATGGCAAATAATGACCTAACTGAGCTTAACACGTGTTAGTGAAAAAAATTGTGGTTGCAGTAGTGTAGGAAATCCAAAAAGTGGACTTTGGACAATTGGAAAAACACCACCAAGTCTGACAAAACCAGATTCAAGCCTAAAAATGCTAATGGAATGATCATGATATGTCAAAACCTCCAGAAACTAAGAATTTATCTTGCTAGGAGTCAACAAGGCATGGTGTTAGTTGGTGTGGAGTGTGCATTCTTGGCAAACATATGGGAGTTTTGATTGAAGAAGAGCACTGTTTCATTCTAACAGGATATCTGAACATTATTACTGATCAGGTGAAATTCATCTTAGCTGTAGTGCAACCATCTGTCCTTCATCAGAAAGATAATGCTCCATGTCACGTGACTGGAAAATGCATGGAATAATCCATAGAACATGGCAGTGAATTCAACTTAATACTGCTGCCTCCTTAGTCATTAGATGTTGGTCAAAATAAGCATCTATAGGATGGAATGGAATGTGTTATTTGATGTCTAATGCCAGAGTGTGCATGAGTAGCGTTGTGTAAACAATGTCTAGAATGGAAGCAATATCAGGCAAAGCGAATGTACAAAGCAAAATACTCTGTGTGTATTATTTATTTATTGTGTATTATTGCTGAATCAGACTCTGACGTATTGAACTCTGATTTTGATGTAAGTGATCTGGAGATTGAAAATGAAAATCAGGTGCCTGCATCCATTGATTGGTCCCTAGTTGATCGTGCAGCTGATGTGACTATAGCAACATTTACAGTATATGGGAGGACTACACAGACATTGAGCATTGGGAGACAAGCTAGCTACTGGACTTCACCAAACGACACAGCATGTTAGTGGACACTCCAGATTACCAGCCACTCAACTACTTCTGGCTTTTTTTTTTCCAGAAAGTGCTTTTCAGCTTATGAGTGATGAGAAAGCATGTATGCAATAGGAATGTAATAAGTATGTGAATTTAAATTCTGTAGAGGCTCATAGAACATAAAAAAGAGTGACATTTGTCATAAATAAGTATTTTATGTTGATTTATGTGTGAAACCACTACTTTGAGTGCTTTTTAGAAAACTGAGTTTTTAGGAAAATATTCAGCCCTAGGACAAAAGGGAAAAAAATAATTAGCCCTAAAAGAGTTAAAGTTGTGGGTGCCAGGCAGGGAACAGCCCTGGACATGCCACCAATCCACTGAGGAGATCAGTCATGCACATACCCACACTTGATGTCATACTGGTGCCAGTTAACCTAAGAAGTATGTCTTGGGGAATCTGGGATACCTGGAGGAAAACCTAGACAGACATACAAAGAACATGCAAACTCCACACAGTGACTGTGGGATTTGAACCCAAGAAGCAGCCACTGTGTGCTATTGGATGCTGCCCAGCAGGAAACAGCACTTTGCCTAAACACAGTAGTTAATACAGTTTGGTAAATAACTCTATATGTGCTACATTCATAACATAAAGGTCATTATTTGTTTAGTATGCGAATAACAAAATGTGTGGAAGGGAAAGGACATTTTTGCTTTGCACTAATTCTAAATTTGAGTGTTGATTTCACTCTAGTGTTATCTGAATCTGTTATGACACTCTTCACACGAGGTGCTGTGCAATATGCTGTATCTGTGTGGCAAAAGGTGGGTTCTGCTGTGATTCTATTGGTAGTTTCCCTTCTGGTCTGGTGTCTTAACAGTGTGCAGTGGCCATCTGAAAATTCTGAAATAGTGTAGAGGTTATTGTCAAGGAAACGCTGTTGCACATGGATCCATAAGGGGCTGAAGAGTTTGTTACAAACCCACAATTCCAAATGGTGAATTTATTTGCAGTTAGGGACCACGTGGTAGATCCTATAGTTGTAGAGTTTGTTATAAATGGGAATCCTCTGGGAGCATTCATGAGACATAAAAGTGATAAGCAGCGAAGTCCCAAATAATGACTCAAAATGAGCACTGGGGTGGAATTACTGTAAAACCCTGGCTATTTACATAAAAAGGGCAAAGAAGAATCTTTATAAATAAAAGGTATATTTTAACAAAAATGACAAGTGGCCCAGCACGGTGGCGCAGTGGGTAGCGCTGCTGCCTCGCAGTTGGGAGACCTGGGGACCTGGGTTCGCATCCCACAAGGGACTGTGGGTTGTCACCGAATTTAAAGAGCTGAGGGCAGTCCCTTGACAGCAATAGGCAGGTGGTCCCTCCTCTAGGGGAACCACATACAAAACACATGGCACATATCAAAAGAAGCTTAGACATAAACAAACTAAATACTCAACAATGTCGCATTAAAAAATAAAATAGATACAAAGAGACATTTGAACCCTAGTCAGGGGAGGGACTCTCAAGTTCAAGTTCAAGTTCAAGTAGGCTTTATTGTCACTTCAACCATATACAGTTAGTACACAGTGAAACGAAACAACGTTCCTCCAGGACCAAGGTGCTACATGCAACATAAATTTACAACATAAATTAACAGAAAAACTAAACTAGCTAACTAAGAGGCCTAGTTAGCTGGCTAGCAGAGACAAGACAGATTGACCTAACATAAATTACCTAACATGAATTACCTAACATGAATTACAACATAAATCAACAAAAAACTAACTAACTATCTAAGGAAGACTTTTTTAACCAGACAGCAGACAACAAAGTGCACGTGCAATGTGCAAACAAAAGCAACAAATGACAGTGCAACGAAAACACAAACGTAACATAATAATATGGTGTTGTGGTGATGAGTTGAGGTAGTGGAGAAACAGTAAACATTCCTTAGTTTAGCAGCAAAAAAAATTAGGAAGTAAAGAAGTTAGTGCAAAAAGTAGACCAGTAATGGATATTGTGCAAAAAAAGAAAGCATTTACAGGTTGGTGTGTACGATAGTTTGGTAGTGTAGGTCAGTGTGTTTGCGCTTGTGTTGATTAGTCAGTCCAATCTCAATGTTTTGAGACTCTGAATGAAATATAACAGCATTTATAAAGTAATGCAGCATGTTGTCATTCTATATAGTAAAATGCAATGACATCACAAGCCACATTAGTACAATGTCACTCACCACACCCACATTACCTGTACCAGACATCAATGTAATACACAACATGGCTAGGGCCATAGGAAAAACTCCAGAAAAGGAAGAAAAACCATCAAAAAATTATATTACAATAATGCTATCTTTGTAATGATAAAATGAGCAAGCATCGAAACAAAAAATGTTCAAGAATCCAAAAAACGAAATAAACTGGATATGAAAAAATGAGATTTCATTACATGAAAATTCAAATGCAAAATAAACAAACCCCCAATTAAAAACAGGAAATTTGAAAATGAAATGCTCATAAAACTAAATAACAGTCAAATACCATATCAAAGAAGTAGAACACCAACCAAAATTAATGCTACTATACTTAAGGCAGTGGCCATAAGACCCTTAAATAGCCCTGCAGTAATACTAATTATTGCACCTGTAATCTAATTAGGGGTCTTGCTTCCACCTCCATTAGATAGAATAGGATAGTTAATAGGAAGCCGAGGGAACACAGTTAACCAACTGAAGGAACATAAAGGAGTTGATTAAAAGAATTAAATAAAGCAAAACTAAAACAGAAAACTACAAGTAAGACAGAAAAAAAAACACAAAATAATCAAAAAACAAAGCCCCAGGGCAATATTCAGAACATAATAGCAGAACATAACAGTGCCTTTGGAGTCATTTGGGTACGCCAGCCACTCCTGAGAATATTCACTACCGGAATCTCCAATTATGACTGTTTTTGTGTTTGATACATGTAGCCCATACAACACTGACAGATAATGTCCCTGACAAGAAATAATTCAGTGGTCATGTCTCTCTCTGTTTCATGTGCTCATCTGGAAAGACTGGCTGTAAACTCCGAGCCTTAGAGTCAGAAAACACCATCTTACTCAACTGGGCAATAAAAGAACTACTATTGTTCAAATGAACAAGTGAGCTCCTGACTTCTAAGTGCAATAGTGTAGGTGCCATCTTACGCAGCAGTCTGTCTCTACAAATAAAGAGATACAGTCTACTTCTACTGATATCTGCTGCAGATGTCAATACTTTTTTTCTTGTGTTTTGAAAGCATGATCCATAATGATAAAGGTCAAAATATTTATATTGACCAGGGCTTGCTGCAGACAAACCTGGCAGTGTTCAATCAGGTGAATCTAATTAGCCCTTTGTCTAATATTCAAAAAATACTTTTTCATAGTGGGGCAGCACGGTGGCGCTGCTGCCTTGCAGCAAGGGGACCTGGGTTCGCTTCCCGGGTCCTCCCTGTGTGGAGCTTGCATGTTCTCTCCGTGTCTGCGTGGGTTTCCTCCCACAGTCCAAAGACATACAGGTTAGGTGCATTGGTGATCCTAAATTGTCCCTGGTGTATGCTTGGTGTGTGTATGTGCCCTGTGGTGGGTTGGCGCCCTGCTTGGGATTTGTTCCTGCCTTGCGCCCTGTGTTAGGAAATAGCGGGTTGGACACTGACTGACTAACTGAATTTTTCATAGCACATTTATATATATATAGTGTTCATATACTGTATGTATATATATATATATATATATATATATATATATATATATATAGCTAGACAGCTACAGTATATAGAGTCATTGCTAGATATACCCATATAGCTAGACAAAAGTTCTTTAGTGCTACTTATTCATTCACTCACTTGATACTTGAGTCACCCACTCACTCATTTACTGAAATGAGTAATGCTGCAGATATACTGCATATCTAGACAGACAGGCATAAGTACCATTCTGACTCACTCATGCATTCACTCATATATATACATATTCATATATAATATACAACCATCCATCCATTAATTTTCCAAACTTCTCTATTCTTTGGCAGGGTTGAGGGGAAGCTGGAGCCTATGACAGCAAGTATCAGGGCACAAGGCAGGAACAAACCCTGGACAGGCCACCAATCCATCACAGGATGAAAACATTCACACATAAAAACACGCTAGGGCCTGTTTAGCAATACCTATACTGCACATCTTTGGACTGGATATATACATATGGTATACACAGATCTGCCACAGTATTAAAACCACTAACAGGTAAAGTGAATAACATTAATGATCTTGTTACAATGGCAACTGTCAAGGGCTGGAATATATTAGGCAGCAAGTGAGCATTCAGTTCTTGAAAGTGATGTGTTGGAAGCAGGAAAAATGGGACAGCATAAGCATATGAGCGACTTTGACAAGAGTCAAATTGTGATGGCAGGACAAATGGATCAGAGCATATCCAAAATCACAGGTCTTGTGGGGTTTTCCTGGTGTGTAGTGCTTAGTGACTACCAAAAGGGGTCCATGGAAGGAGAACCAGTGAACTGGTGATAGGGCCATGGATGCCCAAGGCTCATTGATGCGCATGGGGAATGAAGGCTAGCTCGTCTCATCAAATCACAACCTTGAGCTACAGTGCATCATAGCTTGCTGAATATGGGGCTGCGTAGTCACAGACCACTCCGAGTGCCCATACTGACCCATGTCCATCACTGAAAGTGCCTACAATGGGTACGTGAGCATCAGAACTGGACCGTGGAGAAAAGGAAGAAGATGACCTGGGGGCTCATGTATAAACGGTGCGTACGCACAGAAATGTTGTGTACGAACGTTTCCACGCTCAAATCGTGATGTATAAAACCTAAACTTGGCGTAAAGCCATGCACATTTCCATGGTACCTCATACCCTGGCGTATGCAAGTTCTCCGCTCGGTTTTGCAGACTGGCGGCACCTAGCGTCAAAGCAGTGCTACTGTTCCTGTTTGGTTACCCTTTCTTTTTCAGATCCACATCCCTGATGCGGCTTTATAAATACACTGAAATTAACTGCATATTGTTTATTAGTTTAATGCATCTGATTGTAATTAACCAGTAATAATATAATGGTCCACAGTATGGTCAAACTATTCTAAATACAATAGCTGCTTTAGCGTTGTTACTCTCACTGCACCTTCTTCTTCTTCTTTCAGCTGCTCCTGTTAGGGGTTGCCACAGCAGATCATCTTTTTCCATATTACTCTCACTACACCACTCAGAGTATTTATATCACTGTATCTGAGTGGGGAATCAATGTACAGACCTCGCGGTTCAGAAACAGTTTCATCCCAAGAACTATAAAAGTACTCATTCAGTCCATCAGATGCTCCTTGTAGAACTGTTTGTACTTACAAAATGGTGAAAATGAGTGAGAAGGCCTGAAAGTATCAACAGTAAGAGCAAGACCCCACTAGTCTGACCCCAAAAAAGGCTTCACCCATGGCAGTTAGAATCCAAAATTCAAAAGGCAGGCTTCAAGGCCTGCACAGGCCCAACATGTGGTTCAAGCTTTTAAAATTGAAAAACACTTTTAAATGTTCCAAATGCATAAAAATGCCCTTCAAGAGAAGAGAGGAGATTACTGTAAACCTTGCGATTAGGCAAAGGCGAACAAGGTTTCTTTCATAGTTTCTTTATAATTCTCATTCAGACGATCTGTTCAAAACTTTTTAAAAATATGGCAGGATCTAATCAATATAGTTTTAGTTATATCAGGGAAAAGGATATGCTTTAATCCTTCCTTGCTGCTCCAAAGAATTGCTTTGTTGGCCGGCTCTCCTTTCTTTCTTTTGGATAGGGGCTGAATTTTGTTTTTGTTAAGTTTGATTTGATTGCATGGATTGTTGTTTGCTTTTAATTAAAATTAATAAAATAAAAATAAAGAATTTATTTCAATAAACAAAATGAGAACAAAAATGGGGAAAAGGTCAAAGAAAGACAAAACAATCTTAGGCAAAAAGCCCAATTCTTTATTACAGTAAACAGTTGCCAAAAACAGAAGCAAAAAATTCACTAAACCAGAAGAAATCCCATTGAATATCACGTCTTGGTTTTCCTTCCACAGAACACAATACACAATACATAAAAATATTAACAAAAACTATATAAAGTCAAACAAAAACAAACACACATGAAAATAATAGTAATAAAAAAACAAAATAGTCAAAAAGGGAAACAGCATAAGCAATGGAACAAATCCTAGTTAAGATTTCACATTAAGCAGCAGCTCTAAGCATGCAGAGGGGCTCTGCCTTTTTGCTCATGGTTCAGCCCTTTTTCATCCAATCACATCACATGTTCATAGCCTGTTTTTGTCGGATTGTTTTCAGTTAATTCCACTTATTCAACAAAACAGCAGGGGTGGGCACATTCACCTTGGTGACAAAACAACTTGATGATGTGTGGATCTGGCAACATAGACCCAACTTTGTACCTGTTGAAAAAAATTTGGAGTGTGTCACACTGTGTCTGTTACGGTCATCATGAGAGTTTTATGGTACAATTTTCAAATGCATAAAATAATACATTCATTTTAAAAGAACCACACACAATATGTCATTCTTACATTCTTACAGCTCAAAATGGGACCCTTTCTAAGAAATTATTGAATTAACCATTAACCATTAATCGTCTTTATTTCATTTTCCAACATTAATTGCATCAAAGACTTAGGCCTAATTTTTCATATATTAATCCTGTAGAGCCATGATGGTCAAAGCATATCCAAGAAGCTCATGGGAAGCTCAATGCCCAAGCTATGCACTACCCTGAGATGGTGCACCAGGCCTCAGTCACTAGTTGACCTACTCTGAACATCTTTGGAATGTGGAGAAAAAAAACTGGCATGTGAAAAACACACAGACCCCATACAGACCGGTCCAGGCCAGAATTTTGACTTGAGGACTTTACAGCTGTGAAGCCAACCTCATCATTCTTCATCTAGTGCTCTTTAGTTGCAGAGTTCAAAGTAGCTTACAACTTTCCTTCTTTATCTGTTTCTTTTTTACAGATCCAACTATGATGCTGACATCCACTTGCACATTTCAAAACTCTCAGGCTTATGGCAAATGGAAAAGATTCCTCCACCCACCTATTCAGCCATCCATCCATCCATCCATCCATTTTCTAACCCATTTATTCAACTAAGACACATCGGAGGCAGATGCCTATTCCAGCTGCATTGGGTGTAAAGCAGGAAGCAGCCATGGAAAGGGTATTCGTCTACCACAGGGCACACTCACACCCAAACCCCCACCATAACTTACTCACACAGGGCCAGTTTAGATCTGCCAGGTGACCTAACATGAATAAAATGCTTCTGGCAAGCATTTGCAAATTGAGTACAATGTGCATCACGGTTGTATGTATGTAATTCATGTTTCCCCTTCCAGTTTTGGAAATATATTCAGTTTTGCATGTCTACCTGAAGAAAATAATAACGTGTGACTAGTCACTATAAATAATTGTCTGTAAGGGATGATCTCACTTTTAATGAGTAAAAGAGCTACCTACCCTGTAGCTTTCTGTCCATGATGAAGGCAAGAAAGAATTCTGAGGTTAGGCCACCTCTCAGAAAAACATAATTGTCTTTGCTGTGAGAAAAACTCAAGTCAATTCACAAAATAAAACATTAATTACAGGAATACTTTGAAACCCTACTAGTAGTTTTAAGAAAGAAGATGCTCTGAAAAATTCCACTTAGGTGAAGACTAGTAGAATTGGATTAGCAGGATCATCACCTCTGCTGAGAAACTGATTAAAAGTTACGACTTTAATTCATGTTGTCCACCTGCCATCCTTTTAGTTCAAGAAAACTTACTAAAGAGCAAAAACCAAAGACGCGTGAGAGATGGACTTGTGGGTTTCTATAGCAACACACACTCCAAAGATATTTAAATAGGTGAAGGGAAAAATGTCCTCTGTCTGTGTGTGTGTGTGTGTGTTTCATGTTTCTTGTTGCTGTGGTGACAGTGCCACACTGCAATTCTGCAAAACAATAATATGTCTGCTTTATCAAAGCAACACTATAATTTTGTTTAACAAAAAGCCTCAGTAAAAATGTGTTGTGTTTCAGCACAAACTGTATGTAAGTAATGTTTACACAGTACACATCGGGCATTCCTATACTTTGGTTTTTGATATATTTCAAGGATATGTAGTGACAAATTGTAGTATTTAAGGCTTTCCATGACTCACACAATTTGGGCTAAATTAGAGTGACTGTGCAAAAAAAACATGCTGTTTAATGATCAGTAGGAATAAGAGGGGCTTTGTGATTTGTGTCTTTGCAAGTTCATTCATTTGTATAATAAGGAGGGCACTTGTTGGCTCATTGAGAGTTCTCCCTATATTGCAATATCTTATTTTATATCTTTATCTAATATCTGTATCTCAGATAGAGCTTTTGTGTAGTGGACTCCTTCCCATGATGCTTTACAAGTGTTTCAATTTCAATGTGCACTTTCAAACTTTTACTGTTACACTTTGTGATGCCTTGACCCCCCTCACCATTACTGTCATATTTTTAAAATTAACTGGGGTTGCCATGGATACTGGTGAATCTTTTTTTTTTTTTTACCTATTCCTTATCAGTAAATAAAAAGTCACATGGTGGCCATCAGTTTCTTGCTTGTATTATTTTTACACTCCTGAGGGGTTCAAAGAAGCTCTTATTTCCTTTAGTAACATAACAACACATACACAAACACACATACAAACAGTACGTACATTCATTGTTAAGCCCAAATAACCCTCTTTCTGTTTACTTGTTACATTTTATAATATAAATGTCTGTGTGAAAGGTGATGTGAGCAGGAGTGCCCAGGACCAAGTGGGTAACCACAAATAGGCCATTTATCTTTTTTAAATCAAATTATTGAACAGAAGAAATTAGTAGGGATGGCCTTCCAGGAGGAAATCCCCGTTTACTGAAGAGATAGTGGGTAGGTATGCAAATGCACCCTGCCATCAGTGACTGAGCACACACTCTACGTTTGAAATAATGCAGATGTACCGTGTGCCATTCCTAATAAGCTCTTGAGACAACTAGACTTCCAGCCAGTCAAGCCCTGGTGTGTGAACTCAAGTTGAAGTCAGAAGTCTTTTTTGAAGCCAATGTCTTCCAGATTATGGAGAAAACAGACAGCCATGTCACTGTTCTTGTTGCAGACACAGTCCTTTCCTGTGTTCCTTTTAAACTGAATGATCATATTCCTAACACCATTGTTTCTAGTGAAAGGTCAAATGTCTATCTCAGAAGGGTTTGGTACAAAGCAGGAACCAGCCCCAGGTGGGATAAGGGTCAGTTGCAGGATACCCATGTTCATACCCCCATAACCATAGTCACTCAAAGCAGGCCAATATAAATTCACAATACACCCTGCAGCATGCATGTAGTCTTCATTGCAAGGAGAATATTCAGATTTCACAACAAAAGCAGTCCATTCAGCATTTGACCAGCAGAAAGAGAGGGTGACTTTCATGTGAAGAGTTCTTCTCTTAGGATTTCTAGCCTGTGGTTACACCTACCACTATATAAGTTAACTGAGATGCATGGCCGTCAAATGTAAGTTCTTCAGGACATTGTTCTGTTAGTCACTGGGGGAATTAAGCTATTGAACTGCAGTAGGCAAAGATGAAATGTGTTCAAGCTGCTTTCCGGATGATTTTTTCAGTTGCCTGAAGAAACTTTTGATACCTAAAGACACATGTCTGCACAGTTCTGTCACAAGTGAGAAAGGCAAATAAATATTTTTGAATAGACCAAAGGATGGAAAAGACAAAAAGTGTTGCCAAAATGTCTGATCCAGACATTACTTCTATCACACCTGTGCAACCAAACTGTAGCAGATGATTCAAAACACAGTAGCGCATATGGTGTTCAATCAGCCGAGACTGGTACATGTCATTCTTCTTTTCAGGTCACCACTCTGGCTTCATGTAGCAACACATATTATGTTCATATCCTTGATGGCTGCCTATAGAGTATTCAGTTGGTCAGCTCCTACATATATGGAGACACTCCTGAAGTCGTAGGTCCTTTGTGCCTGGTCTGACAGTGAACACCATCTGGTGATACCACCTCTGAGTGGCATTAAATCTCAATCCAGACTCTTTTCATTGGTAGCTGTTAGCTAGTGGAACAAGCTGTCCACCTCCATTCAAGCTGCTGATTTCTTCATTTTGTATTAGAAGTATTTGGAGACTCATTTTCTGTCTAATTGATAATGGCTTTGGTAGGTTCTTGTAATCAAAGACAGATTAACTATTCTTGTGTTGATCTATTTGGTTTGAAGTTCTTGTGATGATCGATTTTGTAAACTTGTCCTATAACACTTGTTTCTGAACAGTCCTCAGACTGATGGTTACTCCATTTTGTTGATCTCTTTTGTAAGTCGCTTTAGGGAAAAATGTCTGCTAAGTAAAAAAATGTAAATGTAAAACAAAACCAAATGTGAACAATCCTAATACATTAATCAAAGATGAAGACAAAACATACACAAGCATTCTAAACCCAAAAGTCATTTTAAGCTCACGCCTAACATGGTGAAAGTTTTGTTTTAGAAATCCAGGATCTACAGGACACAAGCTAAAGCATTGTGTCAAAAAGGGTTGTATTGTTAACATTTAGTGATGCACTTATATTAATAACTCTAACATCATAACAATGAGCTCTCAAAATGGCATTGTGGAAATTCAAAACATGACTAGAGAATAAAATAACATGTCCAAAAGTAGTGTGAAGGTAAAACTAAACTGTAATTTATAAACCCCTATAAAAATATCAATCCCACAAAAAATGTGCCAATTCCAGAAAGAAATTCATAAAGTGTTGACATTCATAACATGTAGTGCTGCAATTAGTGACAATATATTTTAATTCCAATGGTAGTGACAAGGCACTAATATCTTTTGAGTTTCACTCCCTAGGTCTCCAGTCATTAAGCACACAGATCCTTTTGACTCCTTGCACAAGATATTGATTTGTTCTCCAACTTTAACACCTAAGGACACAGATCTAGCCACCTCAGGATTGTGACAATTCACTCCTGTACCATACAGATACCGTATTCTACACAGGAATGGCTTCTTCCAGCCAGCTACTGTATGTGATATTCATATCATTTGATTACCATTACACACTTAATATCTTCAAGATTTCTGAATAAGACATCTCCAATAAGACATCTCACGGTAGTAAAGCAGTTTCAAGCAGTTGTAAATACTATTGAATAGTTAATGCTACTCAGTTGAAGTAACTTGTGGTAAAAAAACATTCATTTTAAAATTTTTGTTTGCGAATATGCACGAAACATGTCAGTACTGTTAGCCCCAGGATTTAAATGGATGTATGTTTCCTCATGTGCTTTTGTGACTACAATCAGATATCATTAAAGCTTTTAACAAATTAATCTGGAAAGGGTTGTGACCACTAAGCAATAGAATATCCCTTGAGAATGAAGTCAGAGAGAGACAGAACCTGTAACTCAGGAGATGGCACTAGATAAGAATGGCATAAACCTTTAAACTCAGTAGTGGGTTACAGTTAAGTAAAACAGTTAAATTCTACCAGATGATGCTTTAATGGAAAGTTTTCTTGTATATTAGACAGATTTATTTTTTGGAATTCTGCATATATGAACTGAAAATGATTAAGTTATAATTTTATTGTTCCTTATTTAATTTGTTGATCTGTATTTAAAAGGAAAGAAATGAAAGGTTAATTGTATGCTGGGAGCATTTGAAGTGTTACAGATCTACAAACTCCAGAAGCCTTGAATAATCACAGTTGTATCGACTCTGCTGAATGGCAGAAGAGTTTAAAAAAGAACCAAGAGAAGGGTCGTAGTTTTATAAAAAGGCATAAGTCGATACCTGGGAGACAATAATTTAGTAAACACGCCTAGGACATGAAACCAAAATTGTAATTTAAGGAATGTAAAGGAGGAGTCAAAAACCAAAATAATTTCATGTAACCAAAGCCAAAATGTAGGCTGAAAAACATAATCAGTTTAAAAAAAAATATGTTGCCAAAAATCAGATCAATAAACACTAATGAGAACTCTAAATCTTTTTCTTTGTTGTATCCACAAACTTGGACAACTAGAAAGTGCATAACGCCGATCTGTATACCTTCAGCCTGATTATATTACAGACTGCACTCTTCCTGTTGACCTTACCTAGTAACAACACAGCCAGGTGAACAGTAACATACCAAAATTTCAGGGCCCATAAAATAAACAACATGGAGCTACGACATTAATTAAAAATGAATTGAAACAAAAATTGTAGGATTCCTTGGCATTCAAAACCCTTGTCACACATGGGTGCTTGAGGATCACTTTCAGACCAAGCAGGCAATACCACTCTGGGACATGAGGGGGAGCTGTCGCTAACTGTTCTGTCTCGTCCTTTCTCAGTTCCCGAGAAGACACCTGGTAAAGGCATGTGAGTACACAAAGAAGGCCCCAGCCCCTTCTGCTCCCTGCCGTTTAAAAGGAAAGAGGCATAATTTCTTGGGCCCAAGCCCACAAGGACGGAGCTCCTAAATATTTGACCCGCTCTTAACAGGAGGTGTACTGTAAAAAATTGTCTTAAGAGGTGTAGAAATTAAACCAAAAATAATTTTTTGTTCACATTTTATACAGTTCCATCGCACACTTATTCAAGTTCGCAAATTAAATGGCATTAAACTATTCCCTGGGACATTGTCAAGCTACTTAGGTGATTATACCCTTTAAACAATGTTTAAAATATTTTAAACACCAAGGAATAGTTGCAAAAAAGGAAAACAAAAGATAGATCCTGACACTGGTAACTGTGACCCTTTTTGATGTAAAATGCTTAATGAGGACTGCCTACAGCTTCCCCCACCATCACTACCACAATTTCATATCTGCTGTGATGTAGCCATGTTAGGCGGTTAACCCCAAAATTATTTGTTTCATAAGTAGATCTGTAAGCAATTTACTGAAACATTCTTGGTCTTCATTAAATTAAAGGTCCTGCTGCTTGTTTTTTAATTTAATGTGACTGGAACTGTGTGTGAAATCAGTTGTTTATTTTTATCATTTTTTATCAGTGGGTACAACACTCTGTGCAAAACATCCATCCATCCATTGATTTAGTAAAACTGCTTCATCTTTACTTAAGGGCTAGAGGATCCAATCCTGGCAGCACTAGGCAAAGACATAAAGTCACTTTAGGTGAAGTGCCAATCCATTGCATTACATACTGATGCACTTCTTCAGCTTTACACACATGAGGCCAGTTTGAGGCTGCAGTCAACCTGACCAGCATATCTGGGGGATTTGAGAGGTAAAACCAGTGTACTTAAAGGAAAGACCCTTGGACATGGGGTAAACATGCTATCTCCACGCAAATTGGGTTCAAATCAAGGACTCTCTAATCACTGTATTACTCTATGTGTATCATATCTATCTGGTAATTTTCTTACTTGCTTAATTAATCATTGTGTGGAAAATACCAAGAAAAAGGAACTCACCTTGTGATGGCCTGTTGAAAACACTCACACCTGGGCAATTCCAGGGTGCCAGATGAGTTGATAGTATGTCTTTGACTTTAGGGAGAAAACCAAAGTCCAACAAAATACACCATTTTGGAAATAAGAGATAGCATTACAAACATTTGGAAGTTTCCCAGCCCAGAATTAAATTTGGAACTCAAGCACTGTCAGATGCCACTCGCCATGCCATTGAGTGTTACTCATAGCTTATACAGGCACCATTACAGTATATCCCTCCATTCATTATCTTAACCTGATTTGTACATTAACTTTGTACAGGAAACTGATCCGTATAACATTCATTGGAAGGTAGAAGGTAGTCCTTAATGGTATGCTGGTTCATCACAGGGCACACACACAATTGCCATGATCTATCTTATAGGCGGAAGTTAAGACATCATTCATATCTTTGGGATTATGCAGGAATTTGGAACTCTTAGAAACCAGTAAACCCCCGATTCTCTAAAGAATCGCAAATCCAAGAATGGCAATTACTTTCTGTTCTCTCCAATCTTTGTAGGGATGAAAAATCATGGAGAGTGGGAGCGTCCTGGGAAAGTCTTCATTTAATGAAATAAATATATTTGTACTAAAGCTGTTTCTTTTTGGAGCTGTGACTCTTTTGGTTCTGGTGTTTCAGAAGCGCGTTGTAGGCACCTTCGGTCATTGTTTTTATCTATGCAGTCTTGTTTTTGTTTTTCTATGGGTTTGTTGTTAGCTAGAAGTTGTTTGCTGTTAGGAATCATAATTGAACTTACTTTTAATACTGAATTACCTTAATGTGATTCAAATAAGCCACACTGACAGCTGTCACACTTAGTGGTGGCACAGTGGATTAGAGCACACTGACTGGTGGCACTGTGTAGTGGAGTAACTGCTGGTAGTGTGGAGTGCAGAACACTGACCGCTGGCACTGTGGAGTAGCTGACTGCTGGCACTGTCAGTAGTCACCACTACCTCAAGTTTAAATACATAGACATATATATATAGACGGCGCATTCACTGTGTTTCCCAGTAGACACGATACGTCAGCGCGTCAGCCTTATTCCGAGTGGCAAAAGTGCCATTTAAACTAATACAGGTAGACATGGAAACCGGGTTTTCTGATGAAAAAACAATAACGTTTAAAACAGTATCGTTTACATACAATAGATTTTGGCGAATCGTTTAAATGCAATTATTTATATCCATTTATACACTAATAATGGCAATTATTAAATAATAATAATTATTATTATTAATTATTCCTCCCTTATAAGTAACATTTCGGGGACTGCCTTCTTCTATCTTCGAAACATTTCCAGACTTTGTCCTGTTCTTACGCAACACAGTACTGAAGTATTGGTTAATGCTCGAGTCACCTTACGTATAGATTACTGTAATGCTATTCTATCTGGCATCCCACAAAAACGTATCCATTGCTTACAACTTCTTCAAAATTCTGCTGCCAGGACAATATCCTGCTGTTGTAAATCCACTGAACATATTACACCTATTCTCTCTCAACTTCACTGGCTCCCTGTTAATTACAGAATACAATACTAAATACGGTGGCACGGTGGAGCAGTGGGTAGCGCTGCTGCCTCGCAGTTGAGAGACCTGGTGACCTGGGTTTGCTCCTCCCTGCGTGGAGTTTGCATGTTCTCCCCGTGTCTGCGTGGGTTTCCTCCGGGCGCTCCGGTTTCCTCCCACAGTCCAAAGACATGCAGGTTAGGTGGATTGGTGATTCTAAATTGGCCCTAGTGTGTGCTTGGTGTGTGGGTGTGTTTGTGTGTGTCCTGCGGATGGTTGGCACCCTGCCCGGGATTGGTTCCTGCCTTGTGCCCTGTGTTGGCTGGGATTGGCTCCGGCAGACCCCCGTGACCCTGTGTTCAGATTCAGCGGGTTGGAAAATGGATGGATGGATGGAATACTAAATACTGCTCTTAACATTTAAAGCTCTCCACAACCTCACTGATCTCCTCCAGACTTACACTCCTCTTGCTCACTCAGATCCTGTAATTTGAGAGTATTCAGTCTGGCAATATGGTGCAGCCTTAGTTTGTGGAAGACAGACACAACTAAAGACATGAGCATAAAATGATGGTTGTCAATTTCAAACTGTGTTTCCTCAATGTGCTCCTTGAGAAAAAAACATCATCAAGTTTGAGAAATGTTAACAGCTAACAACAATCTACATAGTTAGTGACTAAATACGTTTAGCCAAAACGTTGTTTGGAGGCTCACTTGAGCACATAAATGCATAGCTTTGCTAGCTTAGCCTGGCTTAGCTAAAGTAAAGATTATAAAACGGGATTTTCTAATGGCCAAATATAACCAAAACAATTGTTGAGCCTTACCTATGAAATGTAATCCCCCAGGATCTGGTTAGGAGCGTACAGCGGTTTGTACAATCCCAAGCAGCACATTATTCATTACTTCACTCCACAGCAGTGCCACTCACAATATGGCGGCGATGTTGACGTACGATTCTGCTAGTCATGAGGCGTCTAGTTATTCTATGTCTATGTTTAAATATGTCACCATGGCAACTTGTTGGCGTGCATGCTTTACCTCAAGTTTAGTTTACAGGTTGTGTTGTGTTGTTTGGGCACCACTTACTGACTCTAGGAAGCCGCTGGGTTTGACTCTGGGGTGCTGTGCGAGTGCAAGTGCACGTGCGCTTTTGGCACGGGTTGCGTCTGGCATCCATGCATATACAACCTTCGTAAACATTACTAAACGAAGGTTTTATATCGGTGGTGTGCACGTTCGGGCGGCGGTTGTAAAGTGTCCTGAAGTTTAGTTTACAGGTTGTGTTGTGTTGTTTGGGCGCTACCTACTGAGTCTGGGAAGCCGCTGGGTTTGACTCTGGGGCGTTGAGTCGCAGTGCGCTTCAGTGCGTCTGGCGTCTGGCATCCGTGCATATATACAACCTTCGTTTAGTAATATAGATAGCTCATATGCAAACTTCACTACAGAAAGTGTTCAGGCTGGACCTGGAAGCTTTGGGGCAGCACTAATCATTGCACCAATGTGCCACTGTTCTAACCAAGGTAAGTAAAATAACAGAAAAAAACTGAGATATATTAAATATTGTAGGTGTAGATTTTTCAACATTTGCCTTTATTTTTAGCAAAGGGCTCCTTCTGTGCACACATCTTTTCCTCCTATGATATTTGCTCAAATAGATTTGAAGGGTGTTTGTTTCTCAGTTATACATAAATTTCAGAATAATGGAAACCTAAAAGATTAACATGGTGTTGCGGCAGATACTATTGCCACATGATATTTCTTGAATCCCAATATGATTCCCAAAGGGTTCCTTTGTGTGTGGAGTCTGCATGTTTCCTCTGTGTTTTTTTTTTTTGTCCTGTACTTCACACTAGGAAGCAAGAGAGATTGTACCAAAGATGAACTGCTAGTTTCATCCGTGTTCATTTGCTGCTGGGATAACTTCAGACTTCCTACAAGCTGAAGAAGGACAAAGGGGAATCAGAAAAAGAAGAATGAGTTAATTCTTGTGGTTCTGCAACTGTCAGAAAGCTTTATGACAGTTTATTAAAAAGATCCATTTTCCAAACCTGCTTTTTCTATAAAAGGGGTGGTGTAAGGCATGAAGTAGCTTCAGACAGGATGGCAGTACAGCAGTACATACTCAGTCACACAGGTTCAATGTCAACTCACTAACTTACAGAATATGAGATGTGGAATGAAATCACAGAACTTGGTGTAAACCCAGCCCTGCAAGCAGGTCCTCCAAGGGAAAACTTGGGGATTGGTGGTAGGACTGGCACTCCAGCCACTTTAAGAACCTCACACTGTTCCAGGGTGGTGCTGAGGTGTCACCCATTGCACTCGGGTCCCAATCCAGGTGGTGTGGTGGATGCGGCCATGTGCTGTCAGTGCATGCTCCCAATCTCTTTCTTCATGAACATATACAGTATATATACTCCACACTGATAGGGAAAGGAATTGAACCTGGGACCCTGTAGGTGTGGGGTACCAGTGATCATCTCTATTGCCATTTCCACTGGGATTTTAGTGACTGAAATGAGAGTTATGCCTTCTGATACAAACTGTCTTGTCCAGTATGGGTGTAGGATCAGGCTGTCCTTCTGTTGCAAGAGCTTGATAAAATAAACTCATGACCTGTCATTCAAATTCAGGCCTTTCAAATCAGTCTATGCTGCTATGTGTCAAGAGCAGCAGTGACTTTTTTTCTCACTATTTCTCTGCTTTGCTTTGATTTATACTGGATTTACATCACACAAGATGGCCAGGTGGACTCTAGCATGCCCAGTTTTATTATATTAGTCACCATTATGCAGTGTAGTGCCCTTATTTCTCCTCTCAAAGGTAGGCTAACATAGCCTCTTTTTTATCTATGTTTATTTATTTATTTTATATATATATGTGAGTGCCCAGGACTCATTGTACAGTTCTCAGTGCATAACTTCTGAACGCCTACACACAGTAGCAGTCATCAAGGCAAGATAGAAAACTAAATAAAAAAAATGCAGAATTTGATCTTTATTTTTTTTTTGTATCCTGACAACAGTCACTAAATCTCTCCTCTCTTCCTACTGCTCCAGGCTGCTGCCACCCCCTCTCTGCCCACACTTCTCTTCAAAAAACTGGACTTACATGCTCAAGCATTACATGTGTGTGAATGTTTCGAGTCACAGAATGACTTAAAGTCCCAATATAGGGCCTGGGTGAGGTAGTGTAACTGTGTGGGGTATTGAGGGCAGGGGCCGCTTTCATCTCCTGAGCATCCTGTCCTCAATCCCCTCACCTCCCCCTCCATCATTACTAGTTGGCTGGCAGGCTGACCAAGGTTAAAGGTTGGCACATTGTCCAATCCATTCCTCCTCTTACTTATCCACTTTGAGCACTGAGAAGCTGAACATTTAAGTTATGTACACAAAATACACACACAAAAAAGGTCCTGTAACATGTGCCAGCCCACCCACTAGCACGCACACCCACGCACGTACAGTACACATGCACCCCATGCGCTAGAGCAAGGAGCCAAGCACTGACTCAGAGAGTAGCAGCTCCGGGTGTGTGTCTCACTGCCTGCCTCTGCTGCCTTCCTGCCTGCCTGCTCTTTCTGCTCCACTCTGCTCTCTTTTTTTTCTTTCCTCCTCAATCCCCCTTCTCTCTCTCTCTCTCTCTCTCTCTCTGTCCGTCTGTTTCAGAACAACTTGCCCAAATCCATTTGCTTCAATGTAGAGATGACACATTATTTCCTTTTCTTTCTCCCTCTCATTCTCTGTCTCTCTTTAGTCTGTTCCTCCCACCCATTTCTCTTTCTCTCGCTCTCTCTCCCTCTCTAACTATCGTTCTTGCTTCTCCTGATTTGCATAGAGGATATGAGCACTTTTGTACTTAGAACTGCAACAGTTCCTCTTCAAACCAAAAAAGAGAGAGCAACAAGAGAAAAAAGAAAAAAAAGCAGCACTGAACAACTGGCTAGCAGCACTCGCTGCAATCATCTCAGGACACGTACAGGTGCAGACATCGCTTTACCTTACACCCTCCAGGCCTGCACACCCTGGGCTGGGATGTTGGGGTCTTAGCATTGAAGCACAGCGAATGCTGTACAGGATGATGGTAAGTGATGCTTTCTTCTACAAGAAGGGAAAACACCTGGGCACCCCTCATTCCAGCAGCTGAGGTTCAGGCCCATCTTTCTGACTTTTTTTAACAGGAGAGCTAGCAGAACTAGAACAACTGGATTGAATTCTGAACTTACTCCCTACTTAGAGCAGCAGTCTACATACTGAATCCTCCTGTGAGTATTTTACTTCATCTGAATTGTGGCTGTATCATTGAATCTCAGCATGGCTTGCTTGGCTTATCTAAAATATGTACAGAATCCTGGGTTTTAGACTCATCCTGATCATTGTCGGCAAGGAATTTGCTTTTTTTCCCCTTGACAAGGTATGCAAGTTTCTCTGCACATCAGATACTATGGTCACTCTAAATTGATCACTATTGGGAGTGTGTCTGTGTATGTGTATGTGTTTGTGTATGATTCGGTGTCCTGTGATGGACTGGCATACCATACAGGCAAAGCTGGTCAATCCATTAGGTGACACAGGCAGCAGCCTAGGGTGCTATCACCTGAGGTGTGGCATTTACGAAAGTTATGGGGCACATACTTTCCAGACACAGAGGGGGACCCCCCCTGAAGCCAACCCACCTCCGGATCGTCAAATTCTGATGGTACTGAGTGGGTGATGTTACTCGCACCATTCCATTTATGAAGTAAAAGTAAGCACGCTCCATATACCAAGGGGTGCACACCCCTTATACTCAGTAGTTTACACACAAAGGGGCACTGTTTTGTGCTGCTGAATTGGCTCATGCTCTAGAAAGCTATGGGGCCAAACCCCAAATGGCTCCAAATGGGGCTCGACTTGAATACAGTGCTGCCAGGACTGGCTCCAGCCCCTGTGACACTGAACTTCATTGCACAGACAGGAGAAAATGGAAAATACAAATGAAATTATCTAAAATGTTTGCTCTTAACTGGGCTGTATCTTGTGCTATCAGAAGTCCTTAGTGTCCCACAAGAAAGATGTGGCTAGTGTGAAATTAACTTGAGCTTGCATTACTTCTTCTAGTTAATTGGCCACGTTTTACTGCTCTTCCTTCATCTAGACCTTGGTGATTGTGGAGTACATTACAGGCACTATATTGTCCCTCTAATAAGTTTCAGATATGTAATATTCAATTTCCCACCCATCTATCCACCATTTGGAATGAACTTCATCTATTACAGGGCTGAATATTACTAGGAAGTGACCCAACAAGTCCTGGACAGGGTGCCAGTCCATCTGAGGGCATGCACACATTCGATCATACTGTACCAATTTAGAGTCAGCAGTCAGTCTCATAGGTGTGTCTTTGGGACTTGGACAAAAGCCCACAGATCCCTGGGGAGAACATACAAACTCCACATAGGCAGAGATTGAAACCCAGTTCCCAGGAGCTCCCCTCTTAAATGTTTATCAATTGAAAATGCAGTAGGAATGTTCTGGCTATGATTTTATTATTTCTTTTACTTTTTTTAACCAGATACATCAGAAATAAAATACACAGTTTATCCAGTTCAGGGTCACAGGGGATGGAGTTTATCCTGGTTACATTGGGTGCAAAGCAGGGAATCAACCCTAAGCAGTGCTCCAATCCATAGCAAAACCCACATCTAGATGAGGCCAGTTTAGAGCTGTCATCCAAACTCACATGCAGGTCTTTGGGAGCTAGGAGAAAAAACAGAGTGCAGAGGAAAAAAAACAATGCAGACATGAGAAGAGCATTTGAACCAAACACATACAGTGTCCTGGCTAGGATTTGAATCCAGGACTGTCCACTGCACCGCTGTGCCAAGGCTCAGTATAATGCAATTAAAATTAGAAGCACACATATTGCTTACTAATACCACCATGTTAGAAAGTGTGAAGTTCAGTACGTTCAAATCACAGACTGATAAGTTCAGTTATAAACGTTTTCTTATTTCAATGCAAAATAAAATAAAGTGCAGTGGACTTTCCAGGGGAAGTGTGCTTTATAAAAATAAATAGAACTGATGTGAATGAATGGAATTCATTAAAAGAGAAGGCTTAGGTGGAATCTGAAATTTGTTCCAGTTATTATTTGGAGTGAACTGAAAGGATGAAAAACCAGTATGAGATTTAGGGAAGTTAGATGTGAAAAAAAACTTTCCTGAACATAGGCTTAAAATGTCTGGACTGGACTGGAATGTACTGGAAATGATTAGGAGTTTTTACACAAGCCAAGGGGTGGTTATGTCCTGTTTTGTTTCAAGCCATCACAGACTCTGAAAAGGTTGCCTTCATTTCTATCAGCTAAACCAACACTTTCATTTTTGATAAGACAGCAAAGGGGAATGTTTGATGACATTGTTACTCATTAGCATATTGAGTGTCTCTGTTAGAACTATACAGAAAATGGCAACATCTTGTAAACCACAGAAGATTCTATCAGTTTGCTTTAACCTGCTTATCTAGTTCAAGGTCTTGGGGAAATTACAGCAATAAGGCAGAAATCCACCATGGGTGAGATAATGGCACACACTCACACCATTTGGATTTGAGATGACAGTCAAATTGTATTTGAACTGAGGGGCAAAACTGGAGAATATCTTTAAATTCAAAGGCAAAATGCAAGCACCTGTCCTCAGATGTTTTTGTGTTGTATGGTACTCCTTTTCTCGTATGGGACTCCTACATGCTCATCTTGTTTAGCAATCGTTTTACATGGTGTGAAACATAAAGGGTGTTTTATTACAGACCTTGTAAAAACAAGCGCAAAACCAGTTGTCTCTTCTCTTTCTCTTTCATCTCCTCTCCTCTCTCTACCACTCTGCTCTCCTTCAGTCAAGTGTTGCCTTCCTTCTTCCTTGGTCCAACTCACCTGGACAAGGCAACACGGTCCCTTTTATTGAGGACCCGGGAGTACTTCTGGTGCCAGGGCTTTTGCTCATTTGAAGTGCTTCCTGGTCATATGGAAGTTCCCAATGACAGGGAGTGTAAATCCCTGCAGCGTCCTCTTGAGGCACCCATGAACCCCAGCACTGGAATACATTTCCCAGCATGTCCTACTGGTTTCCAACCAGGCACAGATATCCTGGGCTGCTGACATCTAGCATCCTGGGGGAATAAACAGTCCTCAGTGACAGTCCTTCCCAATCCTTTTATCCCAGTCAGGGATAGTACTCCAAATATATCCAGCCGGGATACCTGTCCATCTACCTGAGGCTTCCTGTCCGGGTAAGGAATCTTCCTCTGCTCTTTCTGGTATATCCTCCCATCCACCTGGAGAGTCTCGTTTGGGTATGGCACCTTTCTCTATCTCGTCTGTGTGGCCTGTCTGTCCACTTGGGACATCTCCTCCGGGTAAGGAACCTTCCCCTCTCCTCATCCCATGTAGTACTTACAATAGAAAGTGGGCAAGGAGGGAACAAGATGGAAGAAGCAGGTGAGTCAACCTGATTTTTTTCATCTGCACCTTATATCATTTGCTCTACTTAACAAGGTCTTCATTATTTGTTGTAGCAGACAAGGCAACATTCTTTCATGTCTGCTCTCCAGAATCATGCTATCATTATTTTTATGCTCACACTGTCATGAATATTATGATGTCTGGATACAGGTGCACTTCCCTAATGGCAGTGTTCAGTCAGTGTTGTTAAAGCATCAGGATAGTGCTCTACTGGAATGAAAGAGTGTTTCTTTCATTCTGCACTTGTGGTTTGCATTGGTGGATAGAAAAATGTGAATGTGATTGTGAGATAACAGGTACACAGAAGATAGCCAAGCAAAGAATTGAACCACAGCCTAGAAGCTCTGAATGTGACTTTAATTTTAAACCAATCGGTGTCAAAGTTGGTAAACTGCTTCTACGGCAGGCCCATGCTGCTAAAAATATCACACTGTAAACCTCAGGCCATCCTGACACCATTCTCTGTCACCCCACATGGGAGAGCTGCTGAAATATGCACCAATTTAGCATTCACAACAACTATGGCTCCATTAATTTTTAGAGATTAAAAAAGGGAGCTTTCCATCCTTGCTGTTATCTATGCTGTTTATCTGCCCTTGAATTTTCCATTGTTATGTTCTTTGGTTAGAAGAGTGCAACGTGATGGTGCATCAAAGCACTAAGAGACTGGGTTCAAATCATGGTCTGCTGGAATTGGTAAATTTCTCCATCTATCTGTTTTTTTTTCCAGATGCTTTGACTTTTTTCCCCAGATTCCCAAAACATACATTGGTGATTTTTTATTTCCTGTCTTGAGCCTGATGTTGCCATGAGATACTTTCACCTACTCAAGATCCTGAATTGGAATAAGTGGGATTAGAACTGTATTTATAGATAGAAAATAATTCACGAACTCGTTGAGTGTGGTCTGTTTGTAATTAACATTTAATTATGATCTGTATAAATTCCCTATATTTTGTATTTATAGGTAATCAGTAACACAAACTCATTTTTGAGATGCTCTTCTTTAAGACTGAATTGGGCTTGTTTTGGTGGACAGTTGAGTAAGAGAAACAGCCATCAACTTAAGACAACATCATCTTTTACATTTTTCCGATCTTAAAACTGATTGGCTCTGGAACTGCCTGTTTGTCACAATCTTTTAGAAATCTTGTAATTCTGGAGTTCAAAGTGTTATATAGCTCCCACCACTATAACAAGGCAACATGAAACAACATAACATAACATAAACAAGACAAGACAAGGCAAGATGACATGAGACAAGACAAGACAAGATAAAAATAAAATAAATTGTATATGTTAATTACTGTGCCAGTTTAGACAACCCATATTGCATGAACAATAATGTAGGTAAGAATAATAAAGAGAGCAAAAATACAAACAAATATACTTTATGGCAGCTATATAATGGCAGCTGAAAATAACTAGAAACTGCATGATTTTGCATTGAAGTTGTTTTGATTTCTTCTAATCACTATTTTGTGCACCCATACAGTGTTGCAGGAAGTAGTACTTGGCTCTGCTGAAAGTGAGTTGTTGCTCGCTTTTCATTAGTTCACATGTGTTTTCCCTCAGGAGGATGTTTTAGTTATTTAATCCAAACACCTGCTATGAGGTCTGACCAAGGAAGGTTGCTTCTGAAGTAAGATCCTGTTGGACGTGATTAAGACCAGAATAAGATGAATTCCAAAATGCATTGATTATGCTTTATTCTTACTTCTTGTGTGGCACACTGGTTAGTGCTTCTGCCTCATGCATCTGTAGCCCTATGTCAAGTTTATATATTCTTCTGTGTCTGCATTGCTTTTTTTCAAGGCAGTTGGGTTTTCCTTCCATATACCCAAAATATTAATGACAGCCCAACTGCTAATTCTAAAGTGACCCAGGGTGAGTGATGGTGGGCATGTAAATGATCTGTGATAAACTGGCACCTTGTCTAGAGTTAGTTCTTGCCTTGTGTTTAATGCTTTTGAGTCCACACAACTCTGAATTGGACTAAATGGGTTAAAAAATGTTATGCTACTTTAAGATTGACTGACTTAGATATAGTTCTTTACAATAAAGTGCTACTTTCCATTTTATTTTTTTTAAATTCTAAACAAGTCACAAAAATACTATTTAATTTATTAACAACCCAGAAGTTAGTTGCATTACATGGCTTTGTATAATGTAACATATCAGATTCAAATATTTCAAATTAATTAAATATCCAAATTAATTTGGCTGAAAATTTTCAGAATTTTAAAATGACTATAACAATAGAAACTTACTCTGAATAATAAATCTAAAGTGGCAGCTTTTGTATATTGGCTGTACTAGGATAAAGTTTGTTTTTAATAATATGTCCTTTATTAGTCATGCTACAACAGGCCACATTAAAAGTGAGCAAATGTCTTCAGAAGAGGCATACTGGGATCTGATCTGATGGCAGGTCTGGTATTATGTGTGCCAGGAAGTGGTTTGTGGCCAGATGGCACGCGTAGTTGAAAGGCACTTAGGCAAAAGAAGTTTATGTGGAGCTTCTATTGGCCCATCAGAGAACAAGTATGTAGCAAAGATTTCACCAGATTAGATCTTGGCAACATAAATACTAAGAGTCATTTCAGTGACATGAAAAGAACTGGAGATCATGACAGATTAAAAAGCACCAGAAGGACATGTTGATGCTCACAAGCCCTTTACTGGTTCTGTGGATTTAGAGTTTGAACCATTTGACCAAATAGTTATCTCAATGCAACTTCAAGTGGTAGAGGGTATAAAAATAATTCTTATTTGTATGTATGTGGAAGTATTTACCCTTTACTGGAAATGTTACGTCTGGTCCTTAAATGGGACAAAGCTACTGACTCTGTGGTGCTATTGTCTTCATTGCTTATATTGTTGGACAACTGGAAGGGCCTGATTGTGAAGAGTGGCCTGCATGTCTGAACCAGACTGCAAATCTCCCATGAGAGATGTTGCCATGGGAATGCCTAATGGATATCTCTATTTGTGAGGAGTTCACTCTCACTTCCAGAGACAGAAACCTTCAATTTCAGATGAATTTAGGAACATGGTGTTTGAATATGACCTCATTTAAGATCTCAGTAAGTGGAGGTGGTTGCAAGGTGGGACGTCTGAAATGGGTTCCATCATAGCAATATCCTGTTAGTGGGTACAAAAAGCTATTAAGTTAAAGAAAAAGCTCCTCCATCCAAAGTTAGCAGAAGGGCTTCCATAGTTGACTTAAAGGTATTGGCAGGCCCAGAAAACTGTGTCTACAGTACTGGCTGAAATGATGGGCCATGTTTGGGACAAGCTTGTAGACACCACAAACCCATCTGACAACTTAGAATATGTAGAAAGAATGTCATGCACAGCAAGAGCTGGCAAAATTGTGAAATCAACAGGGAAGAAAGTCAGAAAGTGGAAGGAACACTTTAAAGGACTTTTATACCTGGTGACAAAAACCTCTTGTCTGGCTGTATGTAGCATTTAACTATCTACCAGTCATTATCCTCACCCCTCACTCACAGTCATGAAGTATAGGTAACCACTGAAAAATGACATCACAGGGATAAGAGCCTCAAAGTTTACTCCTTTGTAAAGTTGCAAGGCTCATTTCTCCAACAGACTGAGGATTTTGATAGTCTGGTAAAATTTGAGCCAGTTGAAATTGTATGGATTTAGGAACGGTTGAAGCTAGTTGATATGGTTGGCCATTTTGTAAGTCTGCATCTTGGGTGTGGCTCAATGGGTTACTAGGTTCAGCCTGGATATTTTGGAGAGGTTATATCTTTCAACTGTCCATAGAGCACTAGACAGCTCCCCAGGCAGAACAGCAAACTATGATTACGGAAACCTCTGTGACTTAACCAGTAGATAGAAAGTTAGGTAAGACTGGGGCAACACAAAATAGTCAACATTACAATGTTCAAAGTGTGACAGCCTCTTTAGCTGATCTCTGCAGTGTGCACACGTTTTGTTTTAAGCATTTGGTCACAATTAAGGTGTTGAATGAGCTCAAGAATTTTCCTGAAATGGAAGATTGTGTCTTTGAGCAGAGTGAAGAACACATGCTACGTATTCTTGGATTACAACTTGGCTGGTGACTGAGATGGGGTAATTGCATGTACTGATCTTTGGAGCATAGTTCATGAGATTTTCCTTCTCCAGGTTGATGCCATGGGCATCCATCTGATATAATGAATAGCAAGCAAACATTTTTTTCACTTCTGGTAAAAATACAGTATCTGTGTTTGTTGTCATAGGGTGATCATGCACCAGTTGCATATAAAGTGACTAGTTGATTTTTCATAACATGTTCACAGTCTTCCTGATGAAGGCTTAATATCTCTATAGTATAAAAAAAAATCCTGGAAAGCAAAAGCAAGGCTACGATACGTGATCTTCTCTGAAGTTCTTGGAAGACATTTAAAAGACCCACGAGACAAAAGAGACTTGCCACGGAGCTCTCACGGGGACCATAAACATGAGACTTGGTGCCAAGAGATTGTCCCAGGGCCGTCTCGCAGGGACGTGGAACATGAGATTCTTGCAAGACACGCCCTACTTACAAAGGATATCATATAAGAGCTCACCCATCAAAAAACACTCAGTCGTGTAGTACACACATATCATGTGAACTCAGCATATATAAAGCATATAAGGACAATACGAAGAATAGAGACCCAAAGGCGTTGGAGAGAAAAAAAGGCAGATAAGAGATTATGAAAGCAGTGGAATTCGATAGGCTCAAACAAACGATGGCGCGATACACATGCAGAGAAAGGTACAGAATATGAAAGCAGTAAAATTCGAAAGTATTGTAGCCAGGTTGAGGGCTTTTTGGTTTTAAGTGACTGTTAGGTCCGATTGAGGGAGGGCGGAGTACAGAACAGAAGACTGATAGCAGGGTATTGATTGATGCGGTAAAGGGGGGCGTTGGAGATGGTGCTAGAAAGTTGTGTTTGGGGTTAGGAAGTCTGCGATTGTTCAAGTAAAACTTTTGTGACACTTTACCATGTCATTCGCTACAGTATCAAAGAAAAGATAGAAAAGATCACATTACCACAAACAAAAGGTGATTAATCATCAGAACCAGGTGTTATTGAAAAAATAGCAGAACAAATCGAGGTCAGAAATAAAAGGCAAAGAGTAAACAACAAAGTCTTTTCGCATTCGCGTTATTCAATGCACAAAACGTGGATTTACACAATAATGGACCATACGCTATGAGAATCTGTGGTCCCGGAACAGTTAAAGCAACAACAAGTTAAATCTCAAAGAATGCACAATTTGGTCAGGTGTATATTGATGATCACGGAGAAGCGATGCAAATTTTAACAGGCAAAAAGAAAGGTAATATATATATTCCGCGAATAACATTACACACCAAAGGAGATCGTGATATGCCATTCATATTAAAATGTTTACAGTTTACCGTGAGAATAGCGTTTGCTATGACAATCAGTAAATCACAGAGACAAACATTAGAAAAAGTTGGATTATTTATTAGAGAAACAGAAACAATATTCACTCACGGGCAGTTATACGTTGCATTGTCACAATGTGTCTCCAAAAAATATTGTTTTTAATGAAGCTTTAAAGTAAAAGTGCAAATAATGAAGTTGAAACAATTTCAAAGAAAAAAAAATTTAAATTGTATTTCCGATTAACCAAACACAGGGGTTGGCGAGCGAAGCCCCCTAGTTTATAATAATAACAAACGCAAACATTCATTATTAAAAGTGCAATACTGTGTAACGTTCAATTCAGAGCTGAATAATACTGACGTACTGATAAAATCTTCACTTTGTATTGCAGCTAATGTTTATACAAAGATGATGCACTACATGCAAAGGGGAAGAGAGAAAAAGCCGATTAGATTTTCACATCTTATTGTCTGTACACACAGACAAAATAGCATCCTGGAGTAAATGCCTTCATAGGCTGACTTTAGATAAAAGTGTTTAATGCCTATGAAAAGCAAAAGTGAAGTTTTTTTCTCATTCTTTTGAATCCAAAGCATATCAAGAGAGATGAAACATACTGTATGTGTATTACTGACAACTCTGATTTGACCCATTGTGAGTAAATGTGCCCTGAGATTTGTCATTGCTCCGGGTATGCCAGATCAGCACCCTGCATCCAAGGATTAGATTAAGTAATTTTAAGAATGCTGCATTACAGTATATAATTATTTAACAGCTGCTGCAGTTAGTGACTTGTCGTGTCGGCCATTTGCACTTACTAATTCATAATGTGCCCCTCTTCCATTAACTTTAGTCAGGTGAGGGGACACTGTTTCTTGAATTTGATGTATCATGATGTCCTTATTGACCTGTCTCAGTGTTCTGCAACACAGTGGTCACAACGATTCTAGCTTTTTAGCTATTGTGTCACATTGACTTTTGCAGGAGAGATGAGACTAATGATATTTTGCCAACTTTGAAAATTCAGTTCAGTTTCTTCTTGAGATGTATGTACTTCCACTAATACCTCCAACACACTGTATAATACTGAAAATACAGAAGTATTAAACTAAATGTATATAAAAATACACACAAATATCAAACTTGAAAACACCATTCAATGTTGACACAGAAATATAAATATTGCACGAAATAACAAGACTACTGTGCAAGAAAATGAACGTCCCTGCCCATCTTCCTTCCTGTTTATAAAGTCTGTCATTCTCTGTTCTTGGGTCCTTTTGTGCTGAATGCTGATGAGCAGTGTGCTTGCACAGGAACTGATGAATGTGACATGTTGGCTGAAGAACCTGATAAAAAAATGAACAGACAAAAGAATACGAAAAATAATTTCTTGCAGAGTCCATTATTTAACCAAGATAACCCAAGGTGCCATCTCACGTGCACAAAAAACATCCTTTTTATTTTTTCAGTGTTCAGTGTTGACGGACAGTTTGACCTTATCTTGTGTTTAGTGCACTCATATCACGCTGACATTATTTAGAATCTTCCATCATACACATATCACATACAGCACAACTTTCAGATGTGAGTGTAAACCAGCAAACCCAATGAAAACCTACATGAATGTAGGGAGAACCTGGAAAGGCACTTTAACTTGGCGCCAGGAGCTGTGAGCCAGCGGCACTAACCACAATTAATGCCTCATTTATTAAATGGAACTTTGATTTAATAGAAAAGAAATGCCACACCTTTTCACAACAACATCAACCAGGTGCTTTCCTGTGTAGTAGTTCCTAACTAATCTGTTATTTATAATTTGAGAAACTTTTGTTAATTCGTTCTTAAAATGCTTCTTCAATTGCTTCATATTTCCCAGTTGTCATTCACGAAGAGCCATTTTTTTGGGTTGAGGTGTTGACTTTGAACCAAGATTTCTTCCATTTGTCACATTCTTCAGTAGATTTCTTACAATGTCTAGGATCATTGTGAATATCTGAAATGACACTGGATTCATATTTATTTCCATAATTGTGATTTATCCAGATCTGTGGGCAGAAAAGCAGCCATTTTCAGCACCGTACTTGAGAGTAAGCGCAAGAATATTAGTGGCAGTTAACCTTCTGAATAACAAGACTTTTTCGTATTGTGGCCTAAAAAGATCTATTTCAGACCTATATTTTCAGAGGGTGATATTCTAGAAATCTAAAGGATCCCCCAAACAAGCTCTAAGCAGAACTTTTCTTTTTAGAGATCAATCATGTTTTCCTAGTTACTCTCCCTTGTCACCAATTGTGACATTATGTCCTGGTTATCAGATGAGCCAGAATAAGTTTGGAGACTCTTTGATGCAGTTCTTATAAAGATTGAACAGGTGTTCTGCCCCTTGTCCTTTCTTCTACCTTGTGTGCCCTTGGCCACACCCATCTCTGTCTGTTGCTTAGCAACACATATTGTGCAGCAGTCACATGGTGAGTGGGATGGAGAAATAAGTAGAGGAGCTTTACACAGTGGCACTGCTCAAGCATTTTTATATTAGCCTTTGTAACAGCCATCATCTAGAACTTCCCCTTTGCTGGAGTGTATTTCAGAATTTTTTCTTTTTCTTTTTGCTGTTTGATTTTATTTTGTCTTTGGGATTCACAGATATAAACGGATTCTGATGTTCAGTGTTTTGTCCACTTGCAGGTTTTTGAGCCTGGTTAGTGGATTCACCATTTTGGATTTTTTTTCCACTGTATTCATCTGTGTTATCATTTTTGGATAACAGATTTACTGTATATAATGTAGCATTTATTTTTACCTTTGTTCACAGCTGTTTTCATGTTAGCCCATGCTACGCTTCACTCCAATTTGGGTTTGTATTGCTAGTTACTCTTTAAATGGAAACATACAGTATTACAGTCAGCAGTTAGTTTTTCTTGGAGGAAGTTGGTGTTGAGTGGCTGTACTGTGCACCCTTCAGATTCTGTTGGCATGTCTGGTTGGTGTGTGTCTGACTGTTACTCTGTGATATTCATATCTATATAGTCACCTGTCAGATGCCTTTAGCTTCTTCTGTCTTGTTCAGATTTCCCCTTACTCCTCCATTTTCTATTCTTTAGCTTAGTGTAAAACTTCCATGATGGAAGAGGCAGGGGAAATAAAAGAGGAAAACAGACTAGAACTCTTTGAACTAATATTGTGAGCTATAGTCTATATTATGTCTCAGGTGCCCACACTTCTAGTGTTTTTAGTTGTTAAAGTTTTGTCTGCCTTTTAATTTTGCATTTTCCTAGTGTTTTAATTCCTTTGCCTGGTTTTATTAACCTGGCACTATCTGGATTTCATACTTACACTATATGGCTAAACGTATGTGAGCACCCCTCCAAGTTATTAAATTCAAGTGTTTCATCTGTACCTATTGTTAATCAGTGCACAAAATCAAGCACATAGCCATGCAATCTCCTTTATCAAACATTGCCAATAGAATGTGTCATACTGAAGAGCAGTCACAAGTTAGTATGTGAAATTTCTCCTCGGCTAGATCTTTCGTGCTTGACTGAAAGTTCTGTTGTGAAGTGAAGCACAACAGCAGCTCAGCCACAAAGTGGCAGATCACGCAGACTAACAGAGTGCAGCTACCAAGTGCTAAACTTTGCATTGGGAACTTCAGGAAATAACAAGCTGCAAGCTTAAAATTACTATGCGAAACATTAAGCATCTGGAGCGGAGTAAAGTACACCACCATTGGACTCTGGAACAGTGCAAAAGTATTATCTGGAATGATGAATCACACCTTACTATCAGTCAGATGGATGAATATGGGTTTTGTGAATCCCAAGAGAAAGCTGTCTTCTTGTCTGTGTAATGTCTACTGTAAAGCTGGGTTGAGAAGAAACGATGGTCTAGGGCTTTTCTTCATGGTTTTGGGTAGGCCTGTTGTATCTAGAGAAAGGCACTATTATGGACACAGCAGACAAAGAAATTTTTCACAAATTTGTGCACTTCCAACTTTGTGGTAACAGTTTAGGGAAAGCCCTTGAATGATCCATTATGACTGTGCTGCTGTACGCAAAGCCAGCCTTTGTGCTGGATGTTTTGTCCTTTCAAGAAACAGGTTGTCGAATGAACACTGACTTCTAGTCTTCAAGTTGTTTATACCTTGGGGGCACTGGAAGGATCTATCTATCTATCTATCTATCTATCTATCTATCTATCTATCTATCTATCTATCTATCTATCTATCTATCTATCTATCTATCTATCTATCTATCTATCTATCTATCTATCTATCTATCTATCTATCTATCTATCTATCTATCTATCTATCTATCTATCTATCTATCTATCTATCTGTTTTCCTGAGTAATTTTCTAACTGCAGACTGCTGGTTTACTTAATTTGAACCTCGAAATGGAGTCACTTGACTGAGGTTTTAATTTTAATTGGTTTATTTTACATCCTTAGGTATAGCAATAGCTGTACATGGCATGGGGCCAGCAGAGGTTCAGCTAGGACAGAAATCCAAGAGCTCAATGTCCATGGGTACTTTTAAAGATAAGATGGACATTTTCTTAAGTAGGCTGTTGAAAGAGAGAGAGAGAAAAATCAACTTGGGTTTCCCTTTGTTGGTCACAAGAGCATAAAACTAAAGTTGTCACATAGAGCATAATTAATAATAATTCCTGTAGTGACAAAGTTGATTTGGATTTTGTTTATTCTTTGATATTAGTTCCTGACCCTGAAATGAATTTATAAGGTTTACTGATTGATCCCAATGTGAGAAAGGTGCTATATAGTGCCTGACCCGGCACTGACTGACGCAGACGCAAGTGTAAAATCCAGATAAGACTTTTATTTTCTTCAGCTGGAGGGCACGTCTTCCCCGTGAACCCCCCAGCCACAACACAGTCCCAAAAGCACTTAACCCACAACACACAATCCTCCACCTTGGCACCACCACTCCTCCCAGGCAACCTCGTCCTCTTCCTCCCAATTCTGGCTCTGAGTGGTGGTTGCCAGCCCTTTTATAGCCCACCTGGAAGTGCTCCAGGTGCTTGATCACCTGCTTCTGATTGCACTTCCTGGCAGGGCTGTAGAGTTGTCCAGGCCGGCTCAGGGACTCATGCAGCACTCCCTGGCGGCCACCCCAGATCCCAACAGGGCTGTGGAGAACTCCATCTCCCATGGAACCCTGCGGGAAACTGAGGCACCATCCTCAGCCAGGGAGGCTGCCACCAAGCATCCCGGGGGAGGTATTGAGCAGTCCATGATTGCTCCCCCGGAACATGTGTAGAAGGGGCGTCCCGGCCGGACATGGGACCCGGCCGCCCGCCACACCGAATAAAATGAACAATTAAAAGAATAATAGAGTACATGCAGGATGGATACAACAGCTATATCACAGTTCCAGGGCATCAAAACTAACCACCACACATCTGTACTGCCCCTAGACTATCACAAGTTTTTATTTGGGTTTAATCAGTAAATCTCACTCAGAGTACTGTCTCTGAGATTTTTGCACATTCTGGGTGTACATTCAGGTTTTCCTCCAACAACCCAATGACGAGAGTGTGAAGTTCATTGGGTCAGGTGTGAGTGAGTGTATGGGTGTGTGGATGTGGGTGGTCATCTAAAGTTGGCTCCTGGCCTCTTTCCAATGCAGCAAGATTTGATTTGGGCCCCTATGAGCCTGAATTGGATAAACCAGGTTTTATAATGAATGGCTTGATTGATGACAATTGCCTTAAAAAATAAGTTCATAGATCATTCATTAAATCAGAATCAGAATCACTTTTATTCCCAGTACTTAATGTACAGGAATTTAACTTGGTATCTTTGGAGATGCTTATAACATAGCATAACATCACATACAAATAACATAAGTTAAATAACATACATTATAAACAACTGCAAAATAGTGCAATTATAAAGGAAATGTGCAAAATGTAAAAACTTAAAACTTAGAAAAAAGTAGAAGACAGTCCAATGAAAAAGGTTGACCATAGTAAATAAAGGAGGAACTCTTTTTCAGGTTTATCTTGATTCCTTATGTAAGATTAGAAATTCTGCAGTGTCAGATAAATAACTGGCTTAAGAGTCACATTCTGTAAGTAAGTACCTGAAATCAATGAAATTCCCTTGTCACCAGTTCTGGCTTTCATTAATGCACTGAATGCAGACAAACGCTGCACTGTGACAGCTGCACATCACTTCCTTCTTGACACGGAGCCCGTGTGTCTAACCACAGAAAGAAACACCATCTTTACTACTCGATTGTCATGCAGTTTGGGTATGGTTTAAATTTTAGTATACATTTTATATAAAATTTCAAGCCTCCCAACAAGACCGTGAAGGCAATTGTCGAATGTACACAAATTTGTAATCTTTAAAGAATAAGCATTAATTAAAATGCATGGTTATATTCAAGGCACATTTTTTACAGGGCACAACAAATCACAATCAAAATATATCAGAAAAGCATTAATAAATGCTGTCATTTTTCCTTCAGGAGAAACCTGAAACTCAAAGAAGGGAAAACCCAATTGTGAATTTAGGAATGAATATTTTGTTTTATTTATTTTTACTTTTTAGGATTAGCCATTTTTTTACCACTTTGTATTGTTTTTTTATTTTTTTATTTTTAAGATAAGCACTTGATCAAGCAAAGACAAACATTTAGAACAGGCATCCTATTTGAACCTCCTCTGCCACAGCTGTACCTGCCTTCATGCATCAGCCTTTGCCCTCCCAGAGCATTGAAAATAAAAAGTTGACTCATGCAACGGCAAACAGCAAAGAGATGCATGCTAGAAATCTAGATTTTGGAAAGGATGTTTAGGAGAGCATTTGTCACCCAACATCAGAGGCAGCACAAAAGAAAAGAAAGGAGGAGGTAGAAACACAACATAACAGAAAATGGTGCAAAAAATGAGTCAGAAGAACTGTGGGAGAGTTAGATTCAGGCTAGATGAAACAATTCAAGGAGTTCTGAATCTTCAAAACCAACGCTATAAACCCCCATTAGCAATATAAGAGTTCAAAGGGATTTCATTTTCCTCCTGGGTCTGTAGGTTTAGCTCTTTCTTAAAATTAACTTTATCATGATGTACTGAACTTATCTTTAACTCAAATGCATAAAAACGTATCAGGTACATGTGTTTCACAATCTTCTGCTGCTTAGCAATGTTCTGCATGTTTTGGGATTCATTTCTGGTGTTTTTTTTCCCAGTTCACCACACTTCATTTCACTGCAGTGTTTAAAGCACTCTTCTAAATTGGTCGAAAAATTTCTTGCTCAGGAAACTGAACATTTTCATTTCTAAGGATGAAGTGATCATATTGATTTGGATCATAAACACAATTATCACCCACAATGTGGCAAATTGCTTAAAACATCCTCCCAACTCATCCTAAATGAATGATATGTTGGCATGATGCAAAGTATTATTTATGTAAATATGATAAAAGTATTGTGCATGTACGACACACAGTAGGTGCTCCTATAGGTGTAAAAGTCAAAAGAACTTCTCCCTTCCCATTTGGGTCTTACAACACAGTTTCCACAGAACAAAATATTTTGTTTTGTTAATCCTTGCTGAAATAAAAATAAAGGCCTTTACATTTACAAACTAAGAAATTTTTAATTCTAGAGTATCAAAGTCTGAAGAAGTGTTTTAAATCATATTGAAAAAATAATGGAAGGGAAGGGGACTTAAAACTAAACTCAGTTTCAGGACTGAATCATGAAACCCAAAGACACTGCAGAGGCATTTGTGAGACAGTATATCAGCTTCACTACAGGTACAAATTCTTTATTGATTTGGGGTGAAAATCAGGAAAGTATCACCTTCAAACTTATTTATTATTTAGAGACAGAAGAAGTAAACTTTTAAAATATAGAAATAATTTTCTTTACTCTTGTTTTCATTTACTATTCTTGGATCACTTTCTCATCTCAAACTATCACGTCTGTAGGTCTTAAAAAGTTACTCTGTTGTGACTAATACATTGTTTTCAAAGACATTATATTAAATGCTTTCATTTCCGGTAGTCATGGACAGAGCTCTGATATTTATTAGAGTTAAACTTGTTGTCACAAAAAAGTGACATATTTAGAGTGGGTACAGAAAATATTCAGACCCCCTTCACTTTCTACACAATTTATTGTTTTGTCAGTTTGGCCATCAATCCACTCTCAGTATTCCTTAATGACAAGGTGAAAACATGTTTTCTGGGGGGTTTGCAAATTTATGAAAAATCAAGCAATGAAATCTCATTCATATAAGTATTCCAACTCTCTGCAGTGGAAAGTGCTCAGGTGCATCCTGTTTGCTTTAATTCTTGTGCCCAGACCTTTATTGGAATCCACCTGTGGCAAACCGAGCTGAGTGGACATTGTTTATAAAGGCACACACCTGGGGATATGAGGTCCACAAATCACGCTGCATGTCAGGACAAAAAACCAAGCCATGAAATCCAAGGAACTCTTTGTAACCTTTGTGATAAAACTACAGTGAGGCATAGATCAGGGAAAGGGGATAATTCCATTTCCAAAGATCCTAGAAGCTCTTTGACCTCGATTATGGTGAAATGGAAGATGTTTGGAACCACTAGGACTCTTCCTAGTGTTCCCAGACAGACTGAGTAACTAGGAAATAAAAAACTTGGTCAAGGAAGTGACCAAGAACACAATGGTCATTCTAATAGAGATTCAGAAGTCCCCTGTTGAGATGGCAGCACTCTGTTATTTATGCCTTTAAAGTAAACGCCATCCTTGAGTAAAGGGCATACAGTATAAAGAACACTGAGAGCATGAGGAAAAAGATTCTCTGTTCTGATGAGACAAAATTTGAACACTTTGAGCAAAACTGAAAGAACTATGTTTGATGAAGGATGGGCACTGCTCATCACCTGCCTATTACCATCCCTACAGTGAAGTGTGGTGGTGGCAGCATCACATTGTGTGGGTGTTTCTCAATGGCAGGGACAAGGAGACTGGTCAGAACTGAGGGAAAGATGAATGCAGTCAAATACAGAGCGGTCCTTAAAGAAAACCTGCTCCAGAGTGCATGCGGCCACAGACTGAGGCAACTGTTCACCTTTCAGCATAACAATGACCCAAACTTTACAGCCAAAACAACACTGGAGTGGCTTAAGGACAAGTCTCTGACTGTCCTTGAGTGGCCCTGCCAAAGCCCAGACTTAAAGCCCATAGATCTGTGGAGAGACCTGAAGATGGCAGGTTACAGAGACATGTCATCCAATCTAATGGAGTTTAAGATGATCTGCTAGGAAGAATGGGATAAACTATCCATATCCAGGTGTGCAGAGCTTGTAGATGGTTACCCAATAAAGCTCAAAGCTGGAATTGATGCCAAAGGGGCTTCTACAAAGTACTGAATTAATGGTGTGAATACTTACATGAATGAGAGGTTTCAGTTTTTGATTTTTAACATTTTCAAACCTTTCTGAAAGCATGTTTTCACTCTGTCATTATGGGTTATTGAGTGTAAACTGATGGCAAAAATGATGAATGTATCCAATACAAATTAAATCTACAACACAATAAAGTGTGCAGAAAGTGAAGGGGTCAATACTTCCTGAATGGACTGTAAATTTGCAGACAAAGGAGACACTTGAGAGACCCAATTTGAAACATTTTATTAAAGTGTATCATTTTCAAAATTATGACCAGGCAGCCTCTTTGCATCCCACTTATAGAACACTGAAACAGATACATTTGCAATTGTGTTCTTCAGAACCCTTCATTTAAGAAATGCTGAGAAACAGTAACAGAAGGAAATTCAAAGCACACAAAATGACAAATACTTTTTTCTCTCTATGAGCCAACCTGAACAGGTGGCCAGTCTTATGACTGTAGGAGGGGGCAACTGGTCTGCCATTGATTTAGACTCCCACCATTGTCTCACCACTCATTTTTTATGTATCTCCTTGTCACTCTGCCAAAAAGCTATTCTCTCTGGTTGCTAACTTTAAAACAATTTGCTCCTGGCTTGAGGTAAAACTCTATAGCAGAACCTGGGTGCTACTCCCAATGTAACCCTCAATGAAGAGGCCACTTCACTGCCAGATCATTGTGATCCTCGAATAATGTGCATTGCTGATCTCTAGCAACCCCAATTGCTCCTAGGGTCTTTTTAGAATAAGAATAAAACTCAGGAAAACTACAGACTGTGGTCTCTTCAAAGGGTTCCTGAATAAGGATCTCTGTATAGTAAATTATGAAGATTTCCTCTTCCCTAAATGAAGGCCCTACACATTTATGGGCTCCCCATTATACCAGACCAACAATGAAATTTGATGTTATGACTTGGCTACACATTAGTTTCCTGTTGGGTTTAACACCAGTCAAAGAGATGGGAGGAGCCCCATGGTGTTTAGCAGGATTTAAAATCAGGGTGTGGACAACAGCGTGGTTTATTAAAATAAAGAACAATATATTGGGGTCCCTAGTAATCATGGGCCTGGGGACTTTAATCTCCATTTCCCCTCCTGCCAATCCTGCATGAAGGAGGTTGATTTTGATTTGACCTGTAAATTTAGCTGTTAAAGCTTATTTCCCAATTTATCACCATGATGATTTCAGCCACAGCAACGAGCACAGCTCAGGTTCTTCTGGAACTACATTTTATAAGAATTTGGTTTCACATGATAAATCAAGTCCAAGATCAAGCTTGTAATTGATTAATCAAATGATGGATGAAATTCTTTCATGGTGAAATACGTGGGAAAGCCTGGACTTGATACTATTGTAAGCTGGGGACAGATGGTGTCTTAATCCACCTCCTGTTTTTAGGAAGGAAGGACACCTTTATTGTCATTGTACCAGTACAATGAAATTGTAAAAGCTACTACTGTAAATGGTGCAAGTACATCAAACAATGATGAATAAATAATATAAAAAGCACACATCCTTTGACAAATAAATACAGTATATAAATAAATGGACAGGAAATTATTATTCACTAAATAATCATCATATGTACTGGAAAGGAAAAAAAAGTGACAGTTCTATGAGTTCTTGTCTTTTTGTGTTACTTTTAATGCTCTTGTAATGCCTGTCAGAGGGCAGTAGTGTGAACAGTGAGTGGCCAGGATAGGAAGGGACTTTAATAATTTTTCTGGCCCTGCCAAAGCATTGGGCACTGCATGTATCTTTCAGTTAAGGCAGGGAGCAGTCAATGATTTTCTCTGCCATGGATATTACCCTCTGCAGAGCTTTCCTGTCTGCTGCTGTTCAGCCAGCATACCATGTTTGAGCATTAGAAAGTCAACAGCAGCTTCTCCTTCATTTCCACTTTCCGGAGATGTCTCAGGAAAGCAGTCACTTCTGGGATGTTTTGACCACCACCAGAGTGTTTGCTGTCCAGGACAGGAACTCAAAAATGTAAGTTCCAAGGTGACCATCTCTACCAGATTCCTGTTGATGTATAGATGGTCTGGCTCTGCTCTGTGCCTCCTGAAGTCAATGACCATCTCTTTAGTTTTGTGGATATTGAGTAAGAGATTGTTCCTGGAGCACCACACACTGACAGCTACTGCACCTTGCTTCTGTATGCTGACTCATCATTACCAGTTATGAGATCTATCATGTTGGAGTTATCAGCGAACTTGATAATAGTGTTGCTGGAGTAATTAGATGAACAGTTATAAGTGTACAGGGCATAGAGAAGTGGGCTCAGTACACAGCCCTGAAGGGAGCCAGTATTAAGTGTGAGGGTGGAGGAGCTGTGGGGGTTAATTCTATCAGTTTATGGATAGCCAGTGAGGAAATCCTTTATCCAAGTACGGGGTGGGTTCAGGTTATACAACTTATCAATTAGTATGCTAGGGATGATTGTATTAAACGCTGAGCTATAATCGACAAATAGCATTTTTACATAGGTCCCTGAGTGTTCCAGATGGCTCATCACTTTATGGAGGGCTGTACTGATGGTGTCTTCCCTGCATCTATTTGACCTATAAGCAAACTGGTATGGATCGAAGGTGGAAGGGAGGCTGGCTTTACTGTGCTGAGCTATAAGTCTTTCAAAACATTTCATGACGGATGACATTAATGCAGTTAGTCTGTAGTCATTAAGGTTATTGATGACTGACTTTTTCAGGATAGGAATGATCATAGCCAACTTAAGATATGGGGGAGAATGGTGGCCTGCGTCAGTGACAGATTAAATAACTTAGTAAGGCTCCTGCCAACTGGTCCGCACAAGCCTTAAGTACCATGTCAAGTATGCTGTCTGGCCCAGCAGCTTTCCTCAGGTTCACTGTCTTGAGCACCTGTCTCACCTGAAGTTCCTGAAAAGTGAGAATGTTGCAGCTGGGAGTCAGTGGAGGCAGAGTATCAGTGTGAGACCGCTTTGTCTCAAAGTGGGCAAAGAAAAGATTTAGTTCCTCTGCCAAAGATGCATCAACACATATGTATTGCTTCTGTAGCTGGTGATTTGTTGTATTCCTTACCATACCTGCTGTGGTTTATTGTCTGTCAGGTGGGACTCTACCTTGCTCATAGACCATCTTGGCAGTTTTGATGCATCACCTCAGATTTGCTTCTGCTGTACTGTACTGGGCCCTACCCCATGACCTGAAGGCAATATCTCAGGTTCTCAACAGAGACTGAACCTCATTGGTCATCCACGGTTTTTGGTTAGGGTAGACCTATGGCAAGCCGAATTAAAATTTAGAGATATCTCAAAATGAATTTCAGATATCTTAAAATGTAATTTACTTTTTAAGATATCTGAAACTCGCTTTGAGATATCTTTAAATAATTTCCTTCACATTTTAAGATATCTGCAATACATTTTGAGATATCTCAAAAGCTTTTCAAGATATCTCAAATACATTTTCAAATATCTCAAAATAATTGTGTCTGCATTTCAAGATATCTCAAATGAATTTTCAGATATCTTAAATTGACCTTTCATGCATTTTAAAATATCTTAAATACATTATAAGATATCTCGAAATCATTTCCTATAAAACTGCCTATTATTTCAATGGAACTTCTTGTTTATTATAAGGTATCTTAAAATGTATTTGAGATGTCTTGAAATGAGCAGGAAGTGATGTTGAGATATCTGAAAATGTATTTGAGATATCTGAAAATGGACAGGAAGCTGTTTTGAGATATCTGGAAATGTATTTCAGATATCTTAAATTGTATTGTAGATATCTGAAAATGCTATTGAGATATCTTGAAATAATTGAGTGTCCTTTTAAAGATATCTTAAAATACATTTTAGATATCTTGAAATACAATTTGAAATATCTTGAAATACATTGTTAGATATCTGAAATGAAGCAGAGACCCATTTTAAGATATCATGAAATTAATTTTAGATATCTGAAAATGTATTTTAGATATCTCAAGCAACAGAGAATTTTAAGTTATCTTAAATGCTTTTTGAGATATCTTAATTATATTTCAAGATATCCTAAAATACCTTTGTGCACATTTTAAGATATCTCAAATAGATTTTCAGATATCTGAAAAAAACTTCCTGTGCATTTCAAGATATCTCAAATGCATTTTGAGATATCATACAATAGACAGGAAGTCCCATTGAAAGACTAGGAAATTTTACATGAAGTTGTTTTGAGATGTCTCAAAATGTACTTGAGATATCTTGAAATGCACAGGAAGTTATTTTAAGATATCTCAAAATGTATTTGAGATATCTCAAAATGCACAGGAACCTATTTCAAGATATCTCGAATTACATTTAAGATATCTTAAAATGCATTTCAGATATTTCAAAATGTACAGCACATTTCATTTCATTTCATTTCATTTCAAGATATCTTGAAATCTATTTTTTGATATCATAAAATGCTTTTTAGATATCTTAATATAGATGCATTTTTAGATATCCATTTCCAACCCGCTGAATCCGAACACAGGGTCATGGGGGTCTGCTGGAGCCAATCCCAGCCAACACAGGGCACAAGGCAGGAACCAATCCTGGGCAGGGTGCCAATCCACCGCAGATTTTTAGATATCTGTAATTCAATTTAAAATGCATTTCCAGATATCTTAAAATTAATTTTGAGATTCAGTTAGCGGTTGTTAAGCATCTGCATGTAACTTTATATCTTGAAAGAGGCATAATGTGGACAAATAATGTTTCATTTTAAAGACTGATTTTGATGTTTCTGATTTATTTTATTAGTCAGTCATGCCACCATAAGAATAGTTCAGTTTCTTGTCTTCAGTGCTTATTTCCCTTCTGATACTATTGTCTACTTTTGGTTACCCTTGCTAGACAGCTATTGGCTCATTCTGTGTTAAATCTGCCATTTACAAAGGTTTAGCACTACACATGTGCATGGTCAGTGAATGAAAAAATGCTCCATGGTGTGGAAAATACACATAGTTGTTACCAGAATTAGTTTGTTTTAGACAGATCCACAACATTCTCCACTTTGCTCTGTCTATGGTTTCTTTTGCTTGTCTCATATCTTGTTTAATCTGGTCCATCCATCTTGTTTTTGGTCATCCACATGACTGATGTCCTTCTAAGGATTTACACAGAACCATTTTTGCTGCTGAATGATCATCACCACGGAGCACATAAACATACCAATGAAGACGAGCTTCACATATCTGCCTGCAATTGGAGTGACTACCATAATTTTCTGAATGTATTTGTTTATTATGTGGATGAGACAAGTCAGGCCAAGTGACCACTATAGCATCCTCATCACCGTCAAGTCAAGCACTCTCTTGTGTTTACTAGATACTGGCCGACATTCCACACTATATAGGGTATGACCAGGCACACCACAGTTTTATAGACCTTTACTCTGATATGGATTGGCATCCTTCAGTTGCAAAGAGCTGTATTTTAGCCATGTGGCATTAGCACATGCTCAGGTCTTGAAGGGGTATGGCCATCTCCACAGACAAGTGAGACAAGGTATTTGAATTGTGTAGTTTTGATTAGGTTCTTGTTCATCAATACTTTTGGCACATTCCATTCATAGGCCTGCATTACACATGCTCTGTCTTCTAAATGTTGAGTCTCATCACGTTTTCTTCAAGCCAGGATTTCTACTCTGAGGTTCAAGATCTTGGCACATTTTTTTGTGGGAAAGACGTCATTGACATTAAGAAGAATACATGGATGTGGTGCTTAGATGTCAATGGTTACCTGGCCAAAATAGCAGAGTTTATATCCTTGATCAATCTCCCTCTTCTTTTGATATATCCACTTTGTTTCTTGCAAACAAGGGATATCAATAAATTCTCTTTAAAATGCCAAATAGTTTACAGCTACGTCCTATGGGCGTGCCAACATTGAAGATAGCTGTTGTCGTCATTATTGTTGTTATTGCTGTTAGATTAGTTTCTCAGCCTGCCCATTATATGTGTCGGTAGCCCTTGTATGCTATCCACATTGTTCAGGCAACAATGAACCTGTTGGGGTACACCCTAGCGTAGCAAACTGAATTTTGAATCGATGTTGTCATTTTTGATGCAACATAATAGGTACTCCAAACAACGTGTCACTCTGCCTGATGTTGTACACCCCCCCAATCCCTAACCCCCCCCCCCCCCCACCTCCCAAGGTTCCAGGGGTCCGTGTGTCCAGAAGACACCAAAAGGAGGTGGTGGTAGAATTTTTCCAGCTTGCTCACAGAAATAGCTAATATGCACAAAATACAATGCTATCAATAAGGGTATTGGTAACACTGATCTATTAGAATTCATTCAGTTAAACAGTGAATCACATATTCAAGCAAACTAGTGGGAATTAAGTGAAAGTGCATTCAAGATGTAAGCCAGGTTGCACTTCTTGTAGTTTAGAACTGGGAGCATCGCTGAACAAGTTTCTTGGCAACAGTAGCAAGGGATATGTCAGGTAAGCTGATTTGTGTTATTTGTTAAATAATATGATGTGTTTTAATACATTCAGATTACATTTGACTCTTGTCCTTTAAGATAGGTTGATTACATAAATTTACAGATATTTACTTATATACACACCATATATTTAAAAAAAAGAAGACTATGGCCATATTGCTCTCTACATGTTTTGTATGTACACATTTATAAATTAATATGGCAAATACTTATAATGCACTTGAGACCAAAAAGAAAGAAATCCTGAGAAGGCTGTATTAAGCTTTGCTAACAAAATGATGTCTCCTCTACAGGTAATTAGTGCCCTTGTGATCAACAACACAAGAAACTGGTTTCTATGGATACAGCCAAGCAGAAGCATTTAACAGCTCTTGGTTCTAAAGATCCCCGGGTGCAGGAGAGTCTGCCTGAGCACAGCAGTAACCTAATAGACCCGTCTGAACAGCCGGGTCTGTCCACAGTTTATGTAAATGCACTTGGAGTTCCCTTGTACCATCAGCAGCCTCCAATATGCAGAAAGATACCATCAGTACAGCTTTCTTTCCCTCACTTGGCCACTAGTGTAGGCCAGGGCAGTTTCCCTCCTCAGCTGCCAACCTTGGCATTAAGTATTGTCAATGGGCTGCCTGTTCTTCTCAATCAGAAGCTGGTCAACATGCCACCGGCAAGGGCCAAGAATTCGGGAAAGCATGTGTGTGTACATTGTGGCCGGGACTGCCTCAAACCTAGTGTACTAGAGAAACATCTTAGATGTCACACTGGAGAGAGACCATACCCTTGTGCTACTTGTGGAATTGCATTTAAAACACAGAGCAATCTCTACAAACATAAGCGCACCCAAGCTCATGCCCGTATGTCCTGTGATGCAAACTCTACTGGCAGCAGGGAAGAATCTCTCAGGACAAGTGAGTCAACCTCAGAAATCCATTCTACTGAAGAATTTAATGTAATGATCCCTGGAAAGAAGGAGGTAGCTCCCCTCAAAGTAGAAATGGGCTTGACCAAAGAGCTGACTGAGAGGTGCAGAGATAGGTTAAATACAGGGAGGGCTCTTCGACATGCTGCTTTAGTTGGACTCATATTGGCTCCCGGTACTAGAGAGGAGGATGACCCATCATCTGATCATCAACAAGGTGTCCCAACAAATGAGGTTTCAGATCTACAACTTCCCACAATAGGACCACCACCGAGAAAGGGAAGAATGAACCAGCTAACACATCTGCCAAGTCGGCACACTCCACTTCAAAGGCAGGAAGCAACATATTTTTCCAAGCAGTGGAACAGCAGGTCCACAAGTGGGAAATCCCTGAGCCATGACAGCATAGATTCTGGGTATCTCTCCCACTCTGAAAGTGGAGAACAACAGTCATGGGTGTGCAGCCCAAACGGTAGTCTTCTGGAGCAGAGTGTAGAATCCATTACAGATATTTCTTTGGCAGAACAACCTGAAGGAAAAGCTTTGGCAGTAATGAAAAGTTGTTCTGAGAAGGAGACTAGTGAAGCCATGAAGACAGCGCCACCATATGAGAAAAATCAGTTGGAAGCCCGTATCTTAAAGCTGATTTCTGATAATGATGCACTAGTTGAGGACAAGTGCCTGGAAAATGTACGTCCTAGAAAGACGCTGCTCTCCAAGCAAGGAAGTATTGATCTTCCCATGCCCTACACCTACAAGGATTCATTCCACTTTGACATGAAGGCCAGTAAAAAGACTTCTGTGAGATGGAGCTACAGCCCTGGCATGTCTAAGCAAGGACTATTCAACTCCGGTCAATGCTCGACACCTCAGGATCACTTCCCTCTTACAAGAAGTAGCTCCTTGCCATTTGTTGGGACCAATTCAGATTGGAATCAGATGCCTTCCGATAGTTCAAATTATCAAGATGGAGTTTTAAGACGGAGGGTTAACTCGGGCCTGAGTCACACTGGTGGTGCTATCAGACAGTCAGGAGATCTGCAGTCCTCCCACCCACGATCTCTAGTGAGACAAGGTGCTGTAGATTGCTGTCAGGTTGTCGAAAGCCTTCATAAGTCATTTGCTCCTGAAGATGGCAGCCAAGGAAGTCTGGGTTCAGATGGGCCTGAGCCATGTGATGTTTCCTGTGAATCAAGCTGTGGGAAATCTCGTCGAAAGAAAACACAAAAGTTTTCTTATAATAAGTGGTACATGTATGGGGATGGAATTTTCAAAAAGTTATATCAAACAAAGAAAGAAGACAATCATAATGTTAAAGTTGTTGATGGAGGTGACAAAATCATGAAATGTTCAGGTAAAAGTTCCTTTGATGCCACAGTCAGTAAATCTTTTATGTTACATGGGCATGATAAGTTAGGGTCAACCAGTGATAGGCCAGCTTCTGAAACACCTGGGCATTTACTCAATGGTCCAAGTCAAGAGGTCACCCTATCACCACAAATAAATAGATTAGAATCAAAAAATGTTACAGTCAGTCATAATGTGACAGACTTTAAAGTGTCCTTCACCAGCCCAGCGGAAACAATGGTTACTCACAAGGAAATCAGGTCTCTGGATCCAGCACTTGCTGCTATGGGCCATAAATTTTCAAGCAGTCTAACGAATAAATGTCATTCAAATAAATATTTTCAGAAATCTGAAGAAAACTGCCTTGAAATCTCACATATCCAAGATGAAGAACAGTGTAGCAGTTTCTTGCCTTCTGCCATAACCAATATCAGACATGCATGGTCTTCAGACACGTGTCTCCCTGAAGACTTGGCCCAGAACGACAAAGCTGCATCTTTGAGGCACCTTCCCTCAGAAAGTAAGAAGCAGAAAACAGACTTTACAGGTGTCACTAGTTCTAATTTAGCAGAATGGGACATCAGGGCTGACAGGATACCTGAAGAGTCTGCTTGGGCACACTTAAGAGAAACTACAATTACATCATCTTTAAATACACAAAGTGAGGGAAGAACAGAGTTAACAACAATTAAGGCAACAGTAGGTCAATATGCTGAGAACCCCATAAAAAGAAATAGTCTCAGTCTGGGTGTCACAGACCAAAGTGTCTTAAGGAAACCCCAAGAACCTATGCTTCCATATGCACCAGCTCAGGAAATATTGACTTCTTCATGTCATAAAGTCAAATTTCATAATGAGACCAAGATAAACTTCCTTCCAGTATATCAACTAGAGCTTCCACCTATTACTAAACAAGTAAGGAACTCAGATAGCTTGTCGTCAGCATTCCCAGAAGGCACCTCTTCTTTGAATTCCTCTGCTGCCTTGCTATCAAATCCATCTTTGGTTTCTTCTGCACAAGATGAAAGCGGTGAAAATCAAGCCTCGACCAATGATATCAGCCTTTCTGAAAAGATGGAAAGCCAGACTCAAGACATTCCCTGTGTGCAGGAACTCCTTAGGCACAGTCAGGTGACTCCTCAATGTGAAACTACCCAGCCTGTCAAAACTATGGAAGAGCATTCCACTCCGAACAAATCTTTTGAATCTTTCACAGAAGATCTTTCTTCTGTAAGAAATGACATGAGCAATAAATGTCTACAGCCACATGAACCTATTCAGACTGTATGTGAGTTGACCTTAAAGCAGAAAGAGAGCAGTGCATGGGGTCAAAGCAATTCAGCTGAACTCATTTCTGTGCAGCAATCTTGTAGTCAGCACACAGCATCTCAGCATCAGGGACTTCCAGCACAGAAGGGCAATGAACAACACATTTCAATGTTTAACCCCAATACCTGCTTGCCTGAGCAGTGGCGCACACAGCCATCATCTTCAGCACCGGAAAATAGTCATGCTGGACACAAACAAAAGGCTTCTATTTGTAACCAGACTGTCCCATTTTACACTGACTATACTGACTTTCACATTTTCAGAGGAAGCAACATTTTACAGCAAAACTGCAAACAAACATGCCAGGCAAACTTGTGTAGAAAAATGTCAGGCCAAATGTCATCTCTACAGCTTTCAGCCAGAAGCCAACACACATGTATGGAGGAGGCTGACTCACCAAGCAGTCCATCTGTCAATAAAACAGTTCTTCAAGTTCAAACATTTACATCTGCCACTGGTGTCTCTCAACAAACACTTAAGGAGTCAGAGAAAATGTCTTGTCAAAAGCTGGCCTCTTTAGAAGTGGAGTCACAATCACCATTACGTGAATTTTCGGACAAGTCACACAACCATCTCCCATCCCGGGGAGAACCAGAAAAACTCAGAGAATGTTGTTACAGGCAGCAGAGTCCATATAATATTCAGGGATGTGCTGATCCAATGAAATACAGTCTGATGAGGCAAACATCTAATAAGAATTCAGAAGTCCCCTCAAACTTTTCATTTGTCCACACTAACTGCAATGCCGGTGAAAGTAACTTGTCCAAAAATAAACAGATTTTAATAGGTCCTAATAATACACATCAAGTCCAAGAATATTCTCCACAGAAGGGTTGCGAACAAACCATCTCATGCCAATCCTTACCGTCTTGTATTTCATCATGCCCTTTTTTGCCTCAGAAGATCATAGATGCCCCAAATCAATATGCAGTCCCAATTCCTGAAATGTCAAGGAGTGGACAAGAGATTCTTTCATCCAAAACAGGCACAAGGGAACAGCTTTCTATAGTACTGGGGACATATACATCTCCAATAACCAACAGGAGTAGACATACAGAACAAAATTTTTTATTCCATGCAGCATCAGGATCAATCCCCCAAAACACATATGATCGTATAAATGAGAAGGATCCAGCAAAATCTTACATCTGCAAAGTATTGTCAAGAACTACACAACATTCCAAGGTTAGTCTGCAACAGAGTACCATAAGTGCAAATTCTGGAAAGCACCCACTGGCCACCATAAACAGCTCAGCATGCCTGAAACATTTAACTAATATTTCTGATGAAAGCAAAATCAGCTTGGAAGACTTGAACCAGCACTTCTCTGTTGTTCCTGGGTCTATTTTAATTCAGCCCAGGACTGATTCAGAAAGAGAGCAACTCAGGCACATTAATCCTGTTTCCAGTTTCAGTGAAATGCCTTCAGAAAGCAATGTACTTGACTCAAAAGGTTGCCACTGTCACTTGACTCCAAGCAGTCCAGCTCTGCAGTTCGAGAAAAATGAGTCCAAACAAAGAAGTCAGGTGACCATCCTAAAAGATGATGCTAGCCAACCTAAATCTCCTAGTCAAGAAGAAAATCAAGTGACCACAACTGAGCCCTTCTCCTCTGGAAGTTCTTTGATGGAAACTGAGATACCCAAAGAACAACATAAAGAATGCCAGCCTTTTATTTATTCTTTCAAGAAGCTAGAATGGAAAACCAGAACAGAAAGAGTATTTCCTCCACATATGTTACAGGAAACTAAGCAGGAATCCACACTCAGTGAAGAAGGCCTGGTAAGGCCTACCCAACAAGTTCAAGCTACAACACTAGGAATAGGCTCTGCTCAGGTAACGACTGAAAGACTAGAGCAGTTCCAGAATCTGAAGGAAGGTGAAGCTTGTGTTTCAAAAGTGAGTAGCAACCTCCTACATAAATCTGATCCATGCAGTCCACTGTGGGATGCTAGCATAACAACCATTAGACAGAAGGCTCTAAACATCGCAACTGTCACAAAGTATGCTACCCCACCAGCACTGCTACATGAATACACGGACATAACTGAATATCCTCCAATGGGCACCCATGAGGAGGAACACAGATACCTGCACAAAGGACCTTCAGGTAGGCATTCAGCAAGTTTCCAATATGACCGCAGAACTCTAAAGTCAGGGTACGGCTCACAGATGATCTGTGTAGTTGTACACTTATTTTCAGTAGTTTTATGTAAATTTTATGATTTATATATAAGTTATACACATTGACTGTTGTACGCTGATGGTGTCTTAGTTATATGACATGCAGTGTCATCTGCACATACACAACTTGAAAATGACTTCAGGGTAGTAATCTTATGGACCCCAAGTAATTCAATGTGATTTTCTGTTTCCTGGCTTTTGTTTCAAAATTCGGACCTTGCATTTTATTTATGTCTTTGGGTTTAATGATAGATAAGATTTATGCGTTACCTAGGACATTTGACCAAATTATTTTAAAAGAACTTGCTTTCCATCTCTGCACTGCAATATTAAGTATTTTGGAGATATGAAATTTACAGCTCTTTCAGGGCCATCGTTCCAGTTAATGATACTCGGAGGCAATGGACCATTTAGTTGATGATTCAAGTGATAATGGATATAAGAACACAGCTGCATTGGGACATTGTAGCTATTAGTTAGACAAATGAGCCTGATGGATTCCTCTCACTTGTCAAATTTCTTGTGTTCTTATGTACAGTAAAAAAAAAGAAATCTGGCGTACAGACAGGAGTCTTTTGACCATCAGTTTAGAGCACATTTCCTTAAAATGTGAAGGGTTGTTGTACTGTCTGATGCTTTTCATTGCTACTTATTGTCTGATAAGCTTCTTATTTCTGGGGAACAGGAATAAGATACAATATGTCATATTTGGCAAAGATAGCTTTTTTTTTGTTGGGCCATTTTGTCCACGCTTAACAGGTGTCACATTTCTATTGATTCTGGTTTATTTGATTGTTTATTTCAAATGGTCTGTGGTGTCTCTGCGTTAAGGGTGGATGGGATGCCATCATCCCGATCTCTCTGCAGATGGCAACTAAATTGCCATAAACATGTTTTTCTAATTTTCTATGACATGATCAATGCAAATTCACATCTACGAAAAGTATGTCTTTTTGGAGTGTGTCCAATTTTCTTTATACTTGTTTCTGGGTTACTTGGGCAGTTCCTTGGCCTCTGCTATGTTCTTAGTATATCTTTGCTCATGTGTGCGTATTTGCAGGATGAACTACTTAGTTCCACCCTGGGTTTTGAAAGCTACAGTTCACAGGCTGATTTATGACACAATTTAAAGGGTGCATGAACTTGTGCATGTCATCATTATTATCATGAATCCAATTACTTAAATGTAATTTATTACTTTTCCCACTGGGCAGGAATTGGAAATTGGTCTATATTCATTTCAGTTTCTGCTTTTGGTGTTGTATATCTGATGTGTTGATACTGAGATATCTTTTAATTCTGTCATTTCGTGGTGGTATTCAAGGACAACATCATATGTTGATAGATCTGTTTTGGGTGATTTGTATGGCATTATTTTATCACTGGTGCTGCTGTCTTCATCACTCCTTCAAGTAAAGTGTGCTAAGGAGTCTCCTTCCCTGGCCACCCTTCAATGTCACTGTCTTGATCTTTCTGGACTCCACATTCTCTTGGCTGTCTTGTCCACTGCCCACAAGTTCACACCACCAGCTCTTCCTCATGTCATAAACTTCAGAGTTCCTAAGTACAAAGTCCCAAAATACTGTAGTAAAAAGCCCCACAGGTGGAACTACCTGTCAACCTTTGGCTTGGAGCAAATAAAGGGGCAAATAAATAATCTTTAGAAATAAAAATGTTTATTTTCCAAAAATGCTCTGTAACAATCATATCTCTGAGAAGCATGAAAAGGCTCAGAAGGAGTTCCCTGAAATAAGCAATCCAGTAGCAAACAATTCCCAAAAAATTAAATTCAAAGAGAAATTATAATCCAGTAAATCCATAATAAACAATCAATAATCTCACCAGCACAAGTGCATACTATGTACTGTAAGGGACTGTATATTTCTTCAGCCTATATAGGATTGAGGATGGTCTCTTGACGGAGATGAACAAGTGGCCCCACCTTTCAGAGAACCACACACAAAATACAAGGTACATAACAGAACAAGCAGAGACACAAAGAAATTAAATTATACACAAAACCAATAAAAAACAGAGAATAATGCAAATAAATTACAAAAGTAACAATATTAACATAGACAAAAGAATTAAAAATTAATATAAGTGACATAAAACAGGAATCTGAGCCCCAGCTAGGAGAGGAACACTGGTTGAAATATAACAACTCCCTCCACTCACCTGGGGTCAGAGGCAACACCATCTTTTACGCATTCCCCAACTCCATCAGCTGATCCAAGCCAAGATCTTACCTGAGACTTGCTAGCAGCCACATACCCATGTCAATGGATCTACATAGTGGAAGGAGTCTTGTAAGTGCTACTCGATAGGCACTTGATCATCTGTCCCTCTATTTTCCTCACAGACAGGTCGGCTCTGTCCCTTCTGACGACATTTCTCCCCTGACAAAATTTTCATTCCAAATACGCCGCTGCTAATGGTTTTTAAATGTGATCATTATATTCTTGATGTCATCATGACACAATTTCATTTATATTTGGTTTTCTACTCTTTGTCACCATTTTAATGGTTGCAGCCATATTGTTTACTGTTAATATGCCTGTTGCCAGTTACACGTGACATATGTTGGCCAAAGCCAGCTTACATAAGATGGATGAAACTCACAAAGGCAAGAATTTTTGTTTAGTTAGGGAAATGAAATATCTTTGAATTGTTACTTTACATTGCTCCTGGTTTATAATTTTGGGGATGAGTTTTATTTTTGACATCTTGCCATTCTCACCATATCTTGTTCAGAAATGACTCTTTCTGCTCCCATATACAGTATTTCATTTCAACTCCTGTTGTTCCTTATTCAAAGTTTTTCAGTCCTTGTCTCTCTTTTTCATTACTGTAAGATTTTAAAAGTCAGTTAGTCAGTCAGTCATTTTCCAACCCGTTATATCAGGGGAGGTGATCTCCAGGCCTGGAGTGCCTCAGTGGCTACAGGTTTTCATTCTAACCCTTTCCCTAATCAGTGACCAGTTTTCACTGCTAATTAACTTTTTCCCCATCACTTTAATAGCCCTGTTAGAAGAGTTCAGCCCTCTGAATTGATTCCTTTCTTCATTAAATGACAGTCAAGCAGAAATGAGATGTGAAACGCGCTAACAGATGACCAGCTAAGCTGGGCCTTCAAACTCCAACCAATTTCACTCCAATCACTTTCTTAATGAGAAGCCAATTCTTCCTGTTAACTGAATTCCATGTTATGTTATTTAATTCCATGGCTTGTTGCTGCTCTCATTCTGCCACAGCACACATTTTGAAAACTGTTGTTTATCTGTTCTTTCTATGAGCACCGTCAAAATGTTTTGGTGACCTGAGAGATCAACCTTACCAAGACCATCACCTCTCTTTAATCTCAGATATTGTGTAATGAGTGCAGGGGAGCTGGTCATGTGGTGGCTTGTTTTGTGTCTCATTATTGTTTGGCTGCTAATTAAAGAAAAAGAAACAACTATGGGGTCTGAGTCAAGTTAATTAAAAGAAGTAATAAGCAGCAAAAACTGGTCATTAATTAAGAAGATGGTAAGAATGAAAACCTGCAGCCACTGTGGCACTCGAGGCCTGGAGTTCGCCACCCCTGCACTATATCCTAACACATGGTCATGGGGGTCTGCTGGAGCCAATCCCAGCCAGCACAGGGCGCAAGGCTGGAACAAATCCCTGGCAGGGCGCCAGTCCACCACAGGACACACACACAGGACAATTTAGGATCGTCAATGCACCTAACCTGCATGTCTTTGGACTGTGGGAGGAAACCGGAGCACCCGGAGGAAACCCACGCAAACACGGGGAGAACATGCAAACTCCACGCAGGGAGGACTCGGGAAGCGAACCCAGGTGTCCTTACTGTGAGGCAGCAGCGCTACCACTGTGCCACTGTGCTGCCCGATTTTAAAAGTTTTGTTGTTATTTTTTTAAATGCTTTTAAAGGTTTTGCAAACTGTACTAAACATGCTTACTTGCGAATACCAAAGTGCAGAACACGGTGTTATTCAAGTCTATCTGCCAGATTACATTTTAAAAGCTGCTGTTGTAACCAGCAGTTGTTATGACCTGAAAATGATTTACAAAAAACACACGTTGGGGTCTCTTTTGGGGTCCAAAAGCCGTTCTGTCCCACTGGGCCTGTTTTCACAGTTTTTCGTTCAGTTTGAGGGGTATGTCCCTTTTTTTTATTTATTCTTTTTTTTTTGGTTTTCATTATTCTGACCAGTATCCTATTCCTCGTTTCAACTTTTGATTCAATTTACCACTCGCAAGGAGTTTTAAACTGCACTCTGGATTAATTTTCCTGGAAATCTCCATAGCAGTTTTCAGGGTCAGGACAATCCTATAAATTGCCCCAGTGGCTAGTCTGTAGATGGATTCAGTGGCACCTGGACAAACTACATCTCTGAGCCCATCTTTGTTTAAACGAACAGGTGAGCATATTGGCTTTTGGACTGCCTGCCCTCTGGTGTTAACAGAAAGTTTGCTTGTTGTCCTTTAGCAACCTGGGAGAATCTTGTTCAGTTGCCACCTTCTGCTATGCGATTAACACATGTAAGAATTTCACTGTACTATCTGCATATGATAGTAATGACCTTATGAACCTTGTAAACCATGTAAGTTTTGTTATGCATGGATGTAAGCTTTTGGGCAACCTCAACAAAGCACCATCTGATGGCACAAGATGTATCTGTACCCATTCTAGTCTTCACTCACAGTAGTGTAATGGTTGCACTGCTGCCTCACAACATGGAGACCAGGCTTCACCTCCAGAATGCTCCCTGTGAGGAGTTTGCATATTGCTGGTTTCCTATGGGTGCTCTGGTTTCCTCCCACAGTCCAAAACCATGCAAGTTAGGTGGATTGGCATTGCTAAATTGGCCCTAATGATGCTGGATGATATTTAAGGTGCTATCTGATTCACTGTTCTTTTTCCTTCTCCTTTTTGGTCTTATCAGTTAGGGGTCCCCTTTTACTGCACGTAGAAAGAAAAAGATTTTTAACAATAAAACCACTTAGGTTTACTAAATGTCTCTGACAAGAAACATGCATACTAAATTCATTTTATATAAACCTTAGAAGTGCAGAAACAGGCAAAACAGATGAATAATTTCACAAGGTTTTCAATTAAAAGTGGTAAATCACAGAAAGAGAATCTATGGGTGATATTTTAGCCTTGTCTTTTAAAACCAGTTGTGATTTTTTCACATCTTGCATTTCTTGATCTCAGTAGACATTTGATCATAAAAATGTGGTAAATGATTAGTTGTCCTGGACTGCATACTCCAGATACAGACATGTCAGTTGTTCCATCACAAGTCAGTAAAAGAAGCTGGCATGCTGGATCTGACTACACATATCCACTAGAGGGCAGTGTGGGATCGCAGCTTGGTCCTTCTAGACAGGGCCATGAAAACAACACACAAAGACCTGTGAATCTGGACTACAGTACAGGGAAAATTAACTTTGATGAGTTTACCTGCATGAACAATAAACATGCATAGGCTTGCTAGTATATTATAAACTATTTATTATTGTTAAATAGTATTTAGTACAAATTACAAGAAAGGCTGAGGTTTTTGTTGAGTAACTAACTGCATATGTAGCTATCTCTTCAGTGTGTGTTAGCTTCACATTATTGGGCCTGCAGTTGCCCATACAACAGGCACATAATCAGGAATGTAATCAGGCATAACTAATGTTCTTTCATTATAAAGGAGGAGCACATGAGCTGGAGAACAGGAAATGATCAGGAAGAAGGAGAAACTGAAGGAACAGTACTGTGTGGTTTTTAATTTAGTCTCCTAAAAATCACAAGGGGAAAGGGTTTCTAAAGAGGATTAAAGTAAAGTGTGCAGAGTAGACAGACTGATGCTATAATGGCTAAAGCACTGGATGTCACAATACAAGGTTGCTGGCTTATTTCCTGCCTTTGTCGACCTTGGAAATTTCTTAAGACAGTGGTGATACACCTGTCCTTGGACTTTAAATTTGTGTGAACTTGCCTTATATTCTTCTTATCTGCACCAAATGATGTCCATTGAAACACACTGTTACATTTTCTTATAGTACTGAGAAAATGTTCTGAGTTCATGATAAATCCACATGCTAAAGTTTTAATAGGCTCTGGTAAGTCGTCAAAAGTGAGAATTTGATTTTTCCACTTTTGCAGCATAATCCAAGTGGTTCATCAGTCCATTTCAATACACAACAATGTGGACAATTAAAATTCATTGACACTATAAGAACGTTTTTTATTAAATTAATAATCAATGTGCAAATTATAATTGAACTCGTCATTGCAATTTTTGTACCAAGGCAAATATCTTTGTTGATTTGCATGTTGAACAGATATTTCTCTATCACATAAATATGTCATGAGGTACATTTAGTAACAACAGCTCTGTGAATTTTTGGGTGCTTATGCCTGAGCTTAGAAACGTCAACTCTGTTCACTTTAGGATTTTTTTGTGTAAGCTTAGCTGCCTAGTGTTAGCTGTATTTTTTCTATAACATCACCATTTTTTTGAGATCTTGGGATATTTAATTTTTGTGTTCTAAATATTGATGTAACAAAATGTTCTTTCTTAGTGAATACTTACTGCCCTAGATGTAATTCCTACCAAGTGTTAGCGTTTTGTTGAGAGTAAGTGAGTCAGTCAGCCAACTTTGTATTTTATATATATATATATATATATATATATATATATATATATATATATATATATATATATATATATATACTGTATATATATATATTCACGGCATTCGTAGTCTGAATCACAATCTGATTGTATGGGTGGTTACCTACCAGGTAACGCTTGTGGTTGGTCAGCAAGTCGGCTAACATCCGCCACGTGCCCTCTTTCAGTTGCGAGAAGCAGATCATAGAATGGTTGAAATAGTTTACTGTCAAATAATGCAAAGAGTACGCGACACGTGTGGAAGATTTTGCTGTGAACAGACAACATGCGGTCAAAGGAGCTCTCCATGCAGGTGAAAGAAGCCATCCTTAAGCTGCGAAAACAGAAAAAACCCATCCGAGAAATTGCTACAATATTACGAGTGGCAAAATTTACATCCTGGGAAAGAAAGCAAGCACTGGTGAACTCAGCAACGCAAAAAGACCTGGACGTCCACGGAAAACAACAGTGGTGGATGATCGCAGAATCATTTCCATGGTGAAGAGAAACCCCTTCATAACAGCCAACCAAGTGAACAACACTCTCCAGGGGGTAGGCGTATCGATATCCAAGTCTACCATAAAGAGAAGACTGCATGAAAGTAAATACAGAGGGTGCACTGCAAGGTGCAAGCCACTCATAAGCCTCAAGAATAGAAAGGCTAGATTGGACTTTACTAAAGAACATCTAAAAAAGCCAGCACAGTTCTGGAAAAACATTCTTTGGACAGATGAAACCAAGATCAACCTGTACCAGAATGATGGCAAGAAAAAAAGTATGGAGGAGGCGTGGAACAGCTCATTATCCAAAGCATACCACTTCATCTGTAAAACACGGTGGAGGCAGTGTGATGGCTTGGGCGTGCATGGCTGCCAGTGGCACTGGGACACTAGTGTTTATTGATGATGTGACACAGGACAGAAGCAGCCGAATGAATTCTGAGGTGTTCAGAGACATACTGTCTGCTCAAATCCAGCTAAATGCAGTCAAATTGATTCATGATACAGATGGACAATGACCCAAAACATACAGCCAACTTTTGAGCCCCTGAAATGAAGGGATTGTGTTAAAAAAATGCCTTAGTTGCCTCACATTTTTATGCAATCGTTTTGTTCACCTCACTGAATTAAAGCTGAAAGTCTGCACTTCAACTGCATCTGAGTTGTTTCATTTAAAATTCATTGTGGTAATGTACAGAGCCAAAATTAGAAAAAAGTTGTCGCTGTCCAAATATTTATGGACCTAACTGTATATGATCTGGCAGCCTAATCACAATACTTCTGCTACTTTCTTTTCAAGGCTTTTCTCTATCAACTACTGTATATTAAAGACAAGTATTATATGGGCATGGCATGTGCACTAGATAGTCCTGGCCATGTCTCAATCTCTTCTTTGTCAGTAGGTTATAAATATGCCACTGGCTGAAGACATAGTGTCATTGAAAATTCAGAAACAATAATGTCATTTTGATCTTTTAGAAAATAAATTCCATACGCCTCACAGTCCTTACAGAAAATAACTATTCAGCCCTCAAGTAAGCTAATGATCCAATCCATCCCTGGGCATTCTAAAAAATTGTCTTGTAAAAGACAAATGTAATGAAAAGATAAAGATTTGAGGCACCAGTCAGTGAACCCCAAAAGAAAAAAAGCAAGCAAATAGTGACAAGCAAAAATAAGATGTATTTCCTGACTCAAGACCATTAGCAAGACTGTTTAACCATTGTGAAGTTAGCTTTTAAATATGGTGAGATCAGAAGTGATGAAACCTTTCCCAGATGTGGACATTATATTATGGATCTTTCTCTCTTGGATCCTCTGGTCTGTGGACAAAAAATGAGAAGATGTGAATAACAGCACCCCATCTCTGTTTGGTTTGGAATTACAAAAGTTATTCAAGCTCTGAGAATGCTATTCATTCATGCATGTGTGACACAGTACACACAGCAAACACCCAAGGCAGTCTGCACTGACATTAATTCTCATACATTCTCAATTCTCACATTACTTAGACAAAGGCTGAAGTTGCCCTCAAGAGACCAAGAACACAACAAAACCAAGAAATGTGTAAGCAAGTTTCACTGCAGGCTGTGTAGTCAATGACGTTAGTATTATACTGTCAGGGAAATACTCCGTAAGTAAAGAATAGTCGAGATCACCATTACTAACGTCTCCAAAGAAGCCTGACAGAGCCTGCCATGCGCATCAGTCAGTTCAGCTTAACAAGACCCTAGAATATAACAAAGCAACAATCTTAAGGTGGGAGCTTTTGCATAACAAAGTCAAGAAAGAAATCATTTTACACTAGCCATCATAAACATCCATCCATCCATTTTCCAACCCGCTGAATCCGAACACAGGGTCACGGGGGTCTGCTGGAGCCAATCCCAGCCAACACAGGGCACAAGGCAGGAAACAATCCTGGGCAGGGTGCCAACCCACCGCAGGACACACACAAACACACCCACACACCAAGCACACACTAGGGCCAATTTAGAAACACCAATCCACCTAACCTGCATGTCTTTGGACTGTGGGAGGAAACCGGAGCGCCCGGAGGAAACCCACGCAGGCACGGGGAGAACATGCAAACTCCACGCAGGGAGGACCCGGGAATCGAACCCAGGTCCCCAGATCTCCCAACTGCGAGGCAGCAGCGCTACCCACTGCGCCACCGTGCCGCCGCCATCATAAACATCAATGGAATAATCTTTAGTATACCTCATTCTTTCATATATTTAAAAGTCCCAAAATAATTAAATACATTAAATGTCTTCGGCAAATATCTATAGCCAAATAGAACTTAAAAGTTACAATGTCATATGGTCGCATCTCCGTTAGTAGTGTGCTGGGTACATATGGACCAAATGTCTTAGTTAAACCGGCAGGCACAGAGGCACATTACAAATTCATATGGAAAGCCTTTTCTTCAAATATTGTAGTAGCCAGCATTGTCACCCTAGGGACGGGTGGGGGCCGTACAGGTGAATGATGGCAGGGTGTTAACAGGTGTGCTGAGCTCTGCATTCCAGTAACCCCTGGAACTTTCTCATCACACCTTTCAAATCAAAGAAGTCTCGAGAATGCAGATGGAGAATCCCGGGGCATTATAAACAGCTTTGCAGATGATAATGGGGAGAAAGGAAAAGGGACACAGCATGAGATACTGGACAGTGATTGTGAATGCTGCGAGAGTGGAATAGCCTGCTTAAAGAAGTGACTGTTATTTTTATGGGATGTCTTACATGGCTTTAATAGCACAATTTGATGCTGCTAGCAGACTGTTGTAAATTATTTGTTGTGGAATAAACATGCCCGTTATTGGGCTTAACTCCTATTCACTGCGTGTCTCGGTCTTTCCATCTTGGTGCTTGTTACAATATATTTAATTGGAACACTTCCAAAAAGGAATTATACTTTTTATACTCAATATTATCTCATCCCAGATGTTCCTATTGTCTAGTAAAAGCAAGCAGACAAATGAAACTGAAAAATTTGCTGTTTACTGCTTCTGTGGTGATGTTAAATGTTTTTATGCTGCAATGTTTTCAGATATAGACAATCAAGAGGGTCCATATTTGTAAAGTGTGTAATTATATAGTGGTTTAAAATTTACTTCACATGCTATTGTATGTTACACACAGGTAAAAGTAGCCTAAGAGCAAATCACATAGAAATTTAATCACCAGCATTATACAACATTAACCTAAGATCACCACACTGATGAACAGGTTTTTTAAGTAAGGCGATATGTATAGATTCAGCTCTTTTCATTTTTAATTAATTAATTTAGTTTTGTTTTAAATTTAACAGAAAATTCCTGCAAAGTCTTAAATATCTTGTAGTTCTTAATATCTTTGGCAGAATACTGGTATTGTGAATTATTTATGGCATTTAAGGCAGGGCCATCTTAACAACAACATAGGCCACCTGGCAATGAAGTGCGCTGGGGACCCTGTTTTGATAGCAAAGCAGAGACATACTTAGCCTTCAAGACCATTATGGGCCTTTATGCTCCTGGTGCCCCTGGCTAGTGCTTATTGTGCCCACATGTTAAGACAGCCCTAATTTAAGGAGTTAAATGTCTTAACATTCACACAATTAAACAATTTTTGACAATTTCAAGTTAGACATAAAATATAACTTCATATAAAATATTGGTACATTTGGAGAGGTTTCTCAGAGGAAATTGATGTATCCAGGATGGATGACTGAAACTGATTGCCAGTGAGAGGAATGACAATGGTAAGAGTCTTAGAGCAACCTTAACTTTATTGAAGGTTACCACCATTATAGCCTCACCTGCTAAGAAATACCATAGGGAGGTGATGTTTGTGTTTTTGCAGCACTTTTTTTGTTTTTGAGATGACCTTTCTGTTGGTAATAATATTTTAAGCAAGATGTCTAGTTAATTTGTTCATTGTCTACCAGTGTTTCTGCTTTGATAGCATATTGGTGTAATAGCTGATTGTACCTCCATTAATTTAATGTTACTGTGACTATAATTAAGCTGTCTTTGTGCTAGAACATATCTAAGATTGTGGGTTCATCCAATCTTGCGCTTGTTTCTTGTTGTTTATTGAAGGTCTGGTTAGGGATCTTCTACTTTGTTTCCTTTCTGAGAATTTTGGCTTAGCATTTTGTTTTTCTGTCTCCCTGTTTACAAATCTTCAACTTATTTTTGACTAAGTGTCATCTACTGGTCTCTTACAATAAATTCGCTGTCACCTTCACAGGTGTTGTGATATGGAGACATGAACAAAGAGGTGCAAAACCTCCAAAAAGAGCCACAAAGCATCCATCCACCAACCTGTCCAGAGATGACATCAACCAGTCCCCAAGTGCAACCAGCAGGCTGTGACCTACACAGGCCTAAAATGGGGAGTTGGCTTTAAAAAATCAAAAGAAATTATTTTACAATAGCTGACGAAGGACAAAAATGGAGAACACAGAAACTAAAAAGCAAAAATAAGACAAACTGGCAGTCTGGTGTAGTGATTAGCAAACCCTGAGGCTGCAGGTTCAAATGACACTGTGTGAACATAAGTAAGCCACTTGACCTGCCTGTGCCCCAATTAGAAAACCAAAAGAAATGTAACCAGAGGATCATATATGTTGCAAGTCACCTTGGATAAAGGTGTCAGCCAAATAAGTAAATGAAAATGCAAAATTCAGAAGCAGAATCATAAGCAAATAAATCACAAAACAGAGAAGATCACAAGGCTCCTTGCAAACTCTCTGTGACTCATTACAGAGCTAGAGGAATGTCCCAGCAGCAGTGATGTCAGGGCGGCCCTGCCTCTTAGGATTCCGCTCACAGAACTCAGAGAATGGACACAAATGTAAGGACTCAGTACATAAATATTAAATCATAAACAAACAGCAGAAATTGCATAAAAAATAAGAAAAATAACAATTCAAAATAAAACAGTGAATAAATACAAGTCAGGAAAAAAATTCTGGTTGTAACCCAACAGGTGGCAGAACACACAATAAACTTCACATCACATCAACTGTGCCATTTCTTAAAATAGTAATGTCTAGTTACATGTTACAACAGTATACATTGAAGCATTCCCATTTTAATTTATTTATAATTATCTAAAATGTTTGAGAATGACATGTGGGTGCAATTAAATAGTATTTCATTGCATGTTTTCAGCATTGCATTATAAGGTTAATTCCCAAACAGGAATCCTAAAAACAAAAAAACTCAAAACTCAAAAAGGCACCAATACTTTTAATTAATTAATTTTTTGTAAACGTAATCAAAAATGAATTAATCATAAACAAACCAAAGACCGTTTAAATGACAAACTAACCAATAAACTAATTAATATTTCAGGGTTTTAATTTGTAGAGAGTTTAAGCATGTTATTACATTATGCTTTTCATTCACTTTGCCAAAAATTGGTCTTATTTTTTATTAGTATTTCAAAGATGCCTCCATTTTGCGTGTTTTTTTCATGGCCATGTCCACATTGTTTATGGCTGCTTGGGCTGTTGCTAAAATGCTCAAGGAGGGTGTCCTCATTGTAATGTCGGGGTCATTACCTATTTAAGATGGTGGCATACTATTGATAGCATGCAGGTTGCTAGATTCCTAAAACCAAACTTTTGTGTGGTAGCTACTGTTAAAAATCTTTAATGTAATTGAGATTTTTTGCATGTTTTTTTGTCTTTGCCTTCTGTTTTGCACATTTGGCTTTGTGTACTTGGCATTTATTCATCCTTTAGTTTTGGCATTGGCTCATTTGATTATGGTTTATTATCTCTTTTTATCTGGTCCTTGAGACATTATTTTATTTCCCTTTTATCATCTTAATGGTGTCAGAACATTTTAACTGAAAAAGAAAAAAAGCAATAAAAGAACCAAAGAAAAGACAATGGATTTAAAAAAGGTAAAGGCAAAAAAATAAAAGAATTAAATAACCATAAACAAGAATAATGAACAAACTAAGAGTAGAACAAAATTGAACGAACAGTGTAGAGCGGAGAATAAAGAAAAAAATAATTAAAAAAATGAAAACCTGAAATAGCAAATAAAGGTCAAAGAAACTGAAAAACATCTTACCAATTTGTCTCAGAGATGGTTGCCAAGACAAAAATATTAACTAAAGAGACAAGGAAACAGAACTCAAAAAATGGACTAAGGGCACAACCTGGGGAAATGAAAAACACAAAACCAAAGAAAAATAAATTAAAAGTAAAAGATTGAGGAAAACAAACAAAAATAAGTAAATAAATAAATAAATAAGTGTACCCTAACACACAACATTCATGATGCTGTATGCATTTAGCAATGAATTCACTAACATGGTGCTAAGTGATGATTCGTACTGATAGGCACAATTTACAAACGCATTATTTTGTAGCAAATATGTTGTGTTTGCTGGTGACCTTGTTCACCAAATATTTTCCAGGAAATTCACCACACTGCACACTTTTTTTTTCAAGCAACCTATGATGCTTTTTGACACCAGTGTGACTTCACAGAGCTGTTTATCAGCCGTGTATAGAAGTTTCACGCATGCTTATTGTAAGACTGCTTCCCACATGCATTTTAAAAAAACAAAACAGTATTTTCATGTGAGGGTTACATTAGCTGAACATAATGAGAACATTATGAGTGCTGCCACCGGATATACAGATATAACACTGCTCCTTGTCCGCTGGCAGCGAACACCACATGAATAATTTGCATACATTATTAGCCATGGTCTGCCCTTATGAATTAAAACAAGTCTTAATGTAGTTCTCCTTCTCCTCCTTCCCCTCGAATCAGAATGAGACACTGTAAAATAATAATAACAATGAAAGGTGTATTACTGTTTACCAGGCATTTCTCTCTTCTTGATGGAAAAATGTGCAAAGTGTCTGTAGAGATAGATCTGAAACAAAAAAGATGTTAAGCTATCCCTGCAGCCACAACTTCAAACAATGGAATGAGCCAAACCAATGCCACTGCTTCTTGGCATGGCCAGTGTGTTCTCAAAGAATGGAACTCTGCAAATGTAATAATATATATGTGTTTTTATTTCTGGCTAGTTTGTGGCTATTTATTGAACTTTGTGGTTATCATTCTTTGTGTGTATTTTGTGGTTTGAGGTATTGTGGTACAGTGGTTAGCACTGCTGCCTCACAGCTCAGATCATATTTTTGGACACAGTTAGTTTAGTTGGCAGATGCTTCCCTAGTCCTCAGGGACAATTAAAACACCATTGCTCCATTATAATCCACCCAAAACTAGTTTGGTTCTTACTTCCCCTTTATCTTTAATGCATTTTGTGGAGTTTGGTAAACTTCCCAAACTTTTCTATCATTTTGTCGAACTCACGTCGCAGCAAACTCCACAGGGTTCACTCATCAATAGTGATAATAAAGTGAGTTTGTAATTAAAATTAAAGTCTAATAATTCACTGTATATTTCGGGAAACTGTTCAACTTTATTACCTGCTATTACCTATTACAGTGGTACAGTGGCTGCTATCTCACTGATCCAGTGTTCTGAGTTTAAATTCTATGTCCGGTCATCATCCAAATGAAATTTGTTCTTCTTATGTCTGTATGGATGTTCCTTCCAAATTTTCAAAAATGTTTCTTAGGTTACTTGGTAATTGCAAACTGACCCCATCCTGGAGTGTTTGTGTGGATCAACCCTGTGATCAACTGGTGTCCTATCCAGAGATGATTCCTGCCTTGAGCCTAAGGTTGCTGGAATAGGTCCTTGCTGTCCATGATCCTAAACTGGTTTCATATTATATATTATTATATAATAATTTCACTGACTTCCATTTTCTTCTACAATCTTTTTTGTATTAACAGTTTTGCTAGAAATAAAGTGTTTAAATACCTCCTGAGATCTTTAAAATCTAGAATAATGCAAATAAACTAAAACATACTGTATATCCAGAAAGAAAGATAATCACAGGAAGGACACAAGCAACAAAACATTAAACCTCATGCTCCATTAGAACATCCCACAGGCTTTATACCCTGTCTGTCATATGTTTTAACTTCCTCACTTTCCAAACTACCAAGCACCTCTCTGTCTTTATAGACCATGTTTTCTCTTTTTCTCAACAGTGAGCCTTTGCCCCAGACTCTCCCTCTGGCATTAAACTTAGTAAGCCACTAGCAAGGGAGGCCATTAAACCCTACCACTTAAGCACTTCTGGACCAAGGCCTACTTATTTTTATTTGGTCAGGAACAACCCTTTGTAGCTAGAGGGTCGCCAAGTTAAATCTGCCTCAAGTAGATGCTTGTGTTTTTGCTTTATTGAGTAGCCCATAAAGACCACATTTTCCAAAGTACTTCAAAGACTGTCTTCCTGGAACAGCTGGGTCCCACTTATTTCGTGTGGGATATCTGTCCTGCCAGCTGCCAGCCTTTTAAGAACTGAGCTAGTTCAACGATTTTCTCTGTCTCTCTGTCTTGCTTGTTGGGAGTCAGGCTCTCTTTTTCCTTTGAATTTATTTTCATATGTCACTCTTTTTTGACCACTGCAAATCATCAATGCTTTTCCTATACTATGTTCATGATAACTGCTGAAAACAGTCCAAAGAGTTTTCCCTGTAGCCCATTATAGAGCATTGGTATCACCACCTTGGATTTGCAGGCCAATGTTCTAGAAATACTGTAGGTATTATATTTACCACCTTGCATGGCTTAGATCTCATGTTTGGGGGATCCTTTATTTTTGTGGTGCCTATTAAACCCATAGCCCCTTTTCCCCCTCTATGCTGATATTGCATTATGCCACAGCACTAAAGACTATGAATCGTCTGCATACCTTTCAGAAATCACCTCTAATTTATTTCAGAAATTGTAGGGCTACCCAGTGATTTAATACTGTGCTTTAAATCATTATGGAAAATGCTGTCACTCCACCACTATTACAGTACAAGTAGAGTTTTGAGGAACTTCTGTGACCCACAGAGCTTCAGGGGTGTGTAGCACAGCTGAAGAATGAAATCTAAACCAGCACAGGAATATCCATGGCACTTCACACACTACTATGGATGCTTTACAACTGTTTTGTAGGACTGGTTAAATGGAGCTAGAAGGGTAAAAACCAAAGTGGAGATAAAAGAGTTGGTTGTGTGTAACAAGGCCTCATGGAGATTAATAGTTAAAGAGGTATTGGTCAGCTCTACTCTAAGTCACTTTCTAGGGCTTCATAAGTTGTTAGCCTCATCTATGAGCCACTCTGCTCAGTTTAATATTCTACATCCTGTAGCATTTCCTCAAAAAGAATAACATTTTCTTCTTTTGTGTGTTTTTCTTTCCTCCACTTTGTGTTCATCATTAGATTTTGTGCCATTTCATCAGTGGTCCCTAGGTCTAGACTGCAAAAGCTTTGAAACAGAAAACCTCAGGGAATTTGAAGATGCATTTAATAGATAAAATTGATATTTTTAAAGGATTAAGGGGATTTAGGTAGAATTAGATGTTGCTGCTGTTGAGGCAACATGCACAAGCATTAGAGGGCACTTCATGAGTGACATGTTGTATGGTTTAACTAACCTAAATATGAGTAAAGGTCGGAAGGATGTGAGATATCTCTTGTGTGGAGTTAGTGTGCTTACCTGTATCCATTGTAGTTTTCTGTCAATTTCTGTCTACCCTGCAAATACCCAAGAAGTGGTGTCAAGGTCTAGCATTAGTATGGGTTGATAAATATGTTGACAGCTAAATGTAAAGCTGAATAAAGAGAGCAGTTAAGAAAAATACATAGCTGGAAGGCCAACAAATGTCCAGTGTGTGTATCTTACCTTACAGCTCTACATCACACAGTGCATAACCCAGTTGGAAACACGGAAGTATGCTGTTTCACTTTTGGTCTTTGATTTTTCAAGTAAGTAGCTTTACATCTAAACTGCACTGTACAGTAAGTTGTACACATCATCATGAAGAACCTGTACATTTTAGGATATTCAGAATACAGTGCTTATAAAAAGTATTCACATGTGGAAGTTTCCACATTTTATTATTGTGCAATCATAGTGGATTTAGTATTTTTTTGACAATTGACTAACAGAAAAAGACTCTTTAATGTCAAAGCGAAAACAGATCTCTGCAAAGTGGTCCAAATCAATTACAAATATAAAACAAAACATAATCCATTACATAACAATTCAGCCCCTTCAAGTCGGTATTTAGTAGATGCACCTTTGGCAGCCATGACAGTCTTGATTCTGTAGGTCTTTATCAGGTTTGCACATCTTCATTCTTCTCTGCAAAAATGCTGAAGCTCTGTCAAGTTGCATGGGGATAACAAGTGATCAGCCATTTTCAAGGCCAGACAGAAATTTTTCATTGGACTGAGATCTGGACCCTGACTCTGCCTTTGGCTTTATGTTTGTTGTCTTCCTAGACAATTATCTTCGCCCAAAGTGCAGATTTCTTGCACACTGCATCAGGTATTCTTCCAAAGTTTACTGTATTTAACTGTATTGCCTCACAAGCTTTTCAGGGCTTGCTGGAGAGAAATAGTATGATACTGCCACTACCATGCTTCACTGTGAGGATGGTGTGTTTTCGATCATATTTAGCATTCAAACAAGTCTGAAGGCCAAAAAAGTACATTTTGGTCTCATAACACTATAGAATTCTCTTCCAGCTGACTTCAGAGTCTTCATTGCATCTTCTGGCAAATTCTAGCTGAGATGTTATGTGCATTTTGCTTTTTTATAGATGCTTTCTTTTTTGCCATTCTCCCCATAAAGCTGTGAACTCCTTCACAGTTCTCAGAGGTCTTTTGGTGGTCTCCGTCTCTAGTCTACTTCTTGCTTTTAATTGAATGGCCTGATATGGGCAGATTGATAATTGTGGAATACTTGTTCCATTTCTTAATGATTGATTTAACTGGAATCCAAGGAATATTCCATGACTTTATCCCCATCCCCTGACTTGTGGGTTTCATGGAGTTGCTTAGAGTGTTGTTTTGCCTTCTTTGTGTAGGTTAGGCCAACATACTGACTCACCACAAGCTGGACCTTCAGATAAGGTGCATTTATACTACAATCAGTTGAAACCCATGTCTACAGAGTGGCAGTCTCCGTTTAACTAATTATGTGACTTCTAAAGTGAATCGGAAGCACCAGTGATAATTTCAGTGTGTAATATAAAATGGGGTTAATTCTTATGCAATCTTTTGTGTTTTATATTTCTAATTAATTTAGACTACATTTAGACCACATCTTTCTTTTGATCAATCTCAATAGAGTCAAATTAAATCAGGTATGATTCAATACTGTAGCAGAGTAAAATGTGAAAATTTACAAGCAGTGAATCGGGTTTATAGGCAAGTGCTCACAAAGTGAAACAATAATAGCATGCTGTGTCACATTATTTGTATCTAAATTAGTTGTGGTGATGATTAACTATATATAGATGATGCTATGGTGGTGTAATAGTTGTTTTTTTGTGTGCCATTTGCAAACTTTTGCAGTTCCATTTTCAGCCCAACAACAAGATCTCTGCAAGAAGCAGGCCACCTAAAATGCTAAGAGGTGGTACATCCACAAAGAAACTGCAGCAGGTTGCACTCCTACCTGGGGTTCGCTAAGAAATGTTCCAGTGTTCATGAATCACCCCTATCTAATACTGACTGCCAGCCCAATCAGCTTCAGCATCAACCAAGGCAGACTGTACATGATTTTAGTTAATTTTTCTTTCCACATTTTTAAGGACAAAAATGAGTAAAAAAGCACTGCCAAGGAGCTTGAAAGACATTTGAGATCAGATGATACATAGCCATTTTAAATCAACAAAGCCTGCAATGTAATCAGCCTTCCAAGTGGAACCTAAATAATGGGGTTTTGGAAAAAGCTGGGATTGACCTGAGGAGGCCAGGCATCTGAATGAGCATTACCTTCAGTTGATGACAGTCGATAGAGGTGAATCAGGCCATAGGTCAGGGTTCACTGACATCAGGCACCATGACAAATCACGCAAAGGTCAAAGGTGCCCCTGTAGTAGAAGAGGTGAGGGGAGATTAGCTCAGATCACATATTCCCAAAGGCACCATTGCTTCCTGAATGTTGGGATGACAGTATTTTCATAAGGATAGCACCTCAGCAAGGAGCTGGCAAATCTTACTGCTAACTTAAAAACCAAAGGGAAATCTGTACAAAAACAGGAAATCACCCAGGACTAAAAAGCTCAAAGATGAGTGGGAATGGCAGTTGGTGTTAGTTGAGACTGAGAGTTGAGTTACACCTCTCAGTTTTTATAGCCTAACCTCAAAGCCATGGGGGAAAGAAGACCTTGCAACTGTTATTTCTATCTGTTCTCCAAGATCACTTTGTTCAAACTGATAAAAACCACAGATTATCATCTGAACAGCAGGTGGACTTTTTCAGAAAGTGTGAACTCTTTAATCCTAGGATACCTATTTGAGATTTTGAAATGTAAGGGACTACAAATCAGTTAAGCGTGTTTGAAAGCCTAGAAAATAACTGAGTTAGCCACGTGCCACTTTTATTAAAAGAAGAAATGTGACACAGTGAACCCTCTGTATATTCAAATGAACTTGAAGAAAATATTATTGAAGGAAGTTCTCCTACGCACAGGACACCTGAAATCATATTGACAGACTGGAGTTTGAGAGAAAGGAATACCAAGGGAAAAAGCAGTTCTGTCTTTGTTAGCATGACCCTTACAGTTGATTGCCATTAATATGTGTTTATTCTTCATTACTCCCACATGACACACCTTTGTATATTCATCTCAACAGTTAGCTTTTGTTGTCGATATCCTCATATTGTGATTTTTTTATTCAACAAGGAGAAGACACTGCATGCTGGTGCTGCACTAAAATGGAAGTTAGTGAAGTGAGTAACCCAGTCTTGTTACTCCTATAACCATACAACCAATTAAACCCAAACTGACACACTGTTCAGGATGAAGTGAGATCAATGGAGATGTGTGCTCATCTACATGGGCTTCTTCTAACACCCCAAAGAAGTTAATTTTAGGTTAACCAGAACTTGTGTGGATGTTTGAATGTGTGTTCTGTGTTACAGTGGCAGCCTTTCAAGGTTGGTTCTTGACTTCACACACACGCGCGCACACACCCACACACATGCATACACACACACACAGACTTTAGCATTTTATTATATAAATTCTTAGTCAGTCCAAACCAGTGTGTCTGCGGTTTGCCCCAAGTCTTGTTTCAGTATCTGGTAAAAACAATGTACAAGGCCTTCTGGGGGTTACATGGTTAAAATATTGATACATCTGATGAAGACTGTACAGCTGGAATGTTGTTTAACCAACTTTCCTTTTTAGCATGGAAATACCCTTATACTTTTTTTTGCCTATATAAAGATCTGTTTAGTATTGAGCAGAGCAGACTGTTTGGAGACCTAATCCAGGTATTTAAAATCCACAAAGGCACTGATAAGCAGATGCAGCCAAATTCTTTCAACTTAATGATGAATCACGTATTTGACACCAGTGGCTATAAAAGTGAAGTGCACTTAGGACTGAAGCAAGGAAGTACTTGATTACTTCACCTTTACTTCTATCTATCTATCTATCTATCTATCTATCTATCTATCTATCTATCTATCTATCTATCTATCTATCTATCTATCTATCTATCTATCTATCTATCTATCTATCTATCTATCTATCTATCTATCTATCTATCTATCTATCTATCTATCTATCTATCTATCTATCTATCTATCTATCTATCTGGTGGTTTACTTAATTTGAACATCAGAATGGAATGGCTTGACTGGGGTTTTAATTTTAATTGGTTTATTTTACATCCTTAGGTATAGCAATAGCTGTACATGGCATGGGGCCAGCAGAGGTTCAGCTAGGACAGAAATCCAAGAGCTCAATGTCCATGGGTACTTTTAAAGATAAGATGGACATTTTCTTAAGTAGGCTGTTGAAAGAGAGAGAGAGAGAGAAATCAACTTAGGTTTCCCTTTGTTGGTCACAAGAGTATAAAACTGAAGTTGTTACATGGAGCATAATTAATAATAATTCCTGTAGTGACAAAGTTGATTTGGATTTTGTTTATCCTTTGATATTATTTCCTGATCCTGAAATGAATTAATAAGGTTTACTGCTTCAGTAGATTTTATTCTCCACTTAGTGTACTTTTTGTTTACATCTCATTAAAAAAAAACCCATTTTTGTCATCTGCCATAAAATGTATGTTCATTACTGCTACATGATAAGATGGTCAATAAATATAAAAGTTTGAGATGAAAAATCTGATATCCAGGGTGTCACAATTTGGTCAACAAAGGATGCACAGCATTGAGCCAGTACTTGAAGATGTTGTGAGGGTGAAGCGATGAGTGCTTGAAGTACCTTTACATGGCATCATACTTTTACGATCCCATGGGGAAATTTTGAAGATTTAAATAATTTTGAAGGTATACTTTGCTTTTTTAAAATACAAGATCTGAGAAGATACAATGAAGTGGAGTAAGGATGGATACTGGCAAGTTAGATACAGAATCCTCAAAAGCAGGTGAAGTTTTTCTAGTTTATCTTTGATGGTGTGAGTGCTCCACTCCAGTTTGCCCCATTCTCTGTATGATTGTGAACCACCCTCTGTGCATCCTTTTGCAGTTTTTCTACTAATTGGCATTTTTTTTTTCTACTAATTGGCATACTTTTTACAGTACCAGGATCCCCACCACAGTAGACTGCACCTGTTTATAATTATTTCGATGGGCTATGCTGCTTGGTATTTTCATATTGAAAGAAAACGCATTTCGGCACTTTATTAAAGACATACAAATCTTACAGAAATTTGGTGTCAAAAAGAAAAATCAAACAACTGATTGCACCAGGAGGGAATACTTAGGGAATTAGTTGTTTTCTGTTTGTTTTTTTAAATTAAACTAGAAAATCTAGTTAAATTTATTTTTTGTCTTTTTCAGTTGCAAAAATACAATTAAATACTTTTGTGTAATATTTTCTGTTGTGTTACGAAAACTGAATTTGAAAAGGTCTTTAGTTTTTTTGTAACAGGGACTTGTGGATATTCAAACTGTTATAAGTCCATTCTAAATGTTTTAGGAGATTTTGAAAATGTTTTTAGTTTGTAAGAACCATACAATTCAGGAGGTGCACTCTTTCGTTCTTTATTATTATTTGGTTTTGTTATAAACTGTACACTTGGGCTCAAGCCCTAGTCAATATTAGAGAATAAACTAACACAACTCTTGTTTTTCAGGCATCAAAGAAACATCACACATGCTAAACTGCAATTGTGAGTATTGTACTGGATCATCAAAGGAAGGAATGACCCACGTGGAAATCTTGGAGACAAAGTCAAGGACACCCCACTCCCCTACAGCTGTGGACCTTGTCTCTATTTCTGAGGTGAGCAGAATTTCATTGGAAGGCCAAGTGCTGGCTGATGTAACTATTGTGCTATGGTTCCTTTTCATTTCTTTTCTTGAGAAGTCCTGCCTTTTCTTAATGAATGAGGGTCCTGTGTATTTGTTTTTAGTATGATGAACTCAAAACTGTAATTTAATTTCTTAAAAAGAATACCCATATTTTTTATATGCATGTTACCCCATGTAAATGTAATCTTACGTTTTCATGCCAAATGAAGATTACAAAGTTTCTGATATACTGTGAAAGGGGTATATGGTGACCAATGCTGGATGACAGTAAACAAAATCAAAAAGTCCATGAACAAATCTGACATCACTCACATCTAATAATCCACATGTCACATCATCCAATTACATGCTCACAATGTTCCAAACACATGTGTTTTTACTAAAGTATTAAATTGTTTAGTCCTTCTGTGGTAGACCACCTAAACCCACAGCATGTTGCCTGTTGGACAAAGATTGGAGTGGAGGATGAAATTGTTTGCCTGATCCACAAGGCTTATTTTCATCTGGACTAAGCAGGCAGCACTGTGAGGATTATGTTTTTTTGATTTCTCCAGTGCCTTTATAGTGCCATCCAGCCATCCCTGTTAAGGGGTAAATTCAGAGATATGCAGGTGGATGAGCCTATGGTGTCCTGGATAATGGACTATCTGTCGACCAGACTGCAGTTTGTGAGACTCAAGGACTCTGTGTCTGATATGGATGTGAGCAACACTGGAGCACCACAAGGAACAGTCCTGTCTCCTTTTCTCTTCACTCTGTGCACCTCAGACAGTAAATACTATAACACAGAAAATCTCAAAAGTTTCTGCACTTACTTCTTATATTGATAAAGGGGATGAGATTGAATATAGAACTCAGGTGGAGAAGTTTGTTTCTTGTGTGCAAAGAGAGTTGTCTGCATCTTAACATCAGCAAAATTAAAGAACTGGTTATTGACTTTCACAGCACCAAAGAGACTCTATGTCTGGTCACTATTCAAGGAGTAGATGTAGAGGTGGTGCACTCTTACAAGTACTTGGAGGGTCACATTAATGACACCTTGGACTCATCTCGTAACAAAGAGGAGTTATATAAGAAAGGGCAGAGCCGATAATTTTTCCTCAGGAGGCTGCATTCCATTAATGTGGGTAGTGGCATCTTTCACGTTTTCTATAACTCTGTGATGGCCAGTGCAGTCTCCTATGCAGTGGTGTGCTGGGCTGGTAACATCACTTCAAGAGAGGCCCACCGAATCAAAAATGTAATTAAAAGGGCTGTTTCAGTTATAGGATGTACACTGGACCCCCTAGTGGTCAAAGTGGAGGAAAGAGTGAAAACAAAACTGAGTGCCCTTATGAACAATACTGCACATCCTCTCTCTGACAAACTAACGCTGAGGACTTTCAAGCAATGAATTATTCAGCAGAGGTGTCAAGAAATGCTACTCTGGTTCCTTTATACCAAAAGCAATAAATCTGCATATTGATATGACTCAGGCGTCGCCGATTTTATTTTTCTACCTTTTTTTTTATTGATCACTCCTATCACTTTCTTTTATGTGGATTGTGAATTTCCCCTATCTATCTATCTATCTATCTATCTATCTATCTATCTATCTATCTATCTATCTATCTATCTATCTATCTATCTATCTATCTATCTATCTATCTATCTATCTATCTATCTATCTATCTATCTATCTATCTATCTATCTATCTATCTGTTGTGGCGGACTGCCAGGGCCCTTACCTGGCCAGGACACCTCGATACCAGAAGGACCAGGGGAGAGAGCTTATTTTGGACACTATCTCCCCTGGAGTATTAGAGGGCAGCCTGGCTTGCAGTAGGGTCATGGGTTTGAAGCATAGAAGCTCAACCCTGCTGGGGCCCGTGGCAGAGGTACCACTAGGCATTCATCACGTTCAAGGTAATATCAGTGACCAGGGACTATTATGATTTTCAGGCTTAAAGCAATCACTGTGTGCATTACTTCTATCTGGCATGGGATGTAGAATTCAATCAGTTCTGGGTGTACTGTTTAAGTGATCCTCTTTGTCTTGGGAAAGAACATTCCGGTCAAGTCAGCAGGAGTGGAGTACAGAGGACCTCTGAACAAACTACCAACTATATCAGTTCCAAGGTGTGGATTGACCCTCCAGGGTGCTGGAAAACCTCATTACCTGTGTATATATTGCAATCTAACTAACAAAGTCTCTGGTGCTAAAGAGTGAGAGAAAATAGTCTTGAAGGTCTGATATTCCTGGAGGTGTTTCCATTCCTACCAGTTCATAGAAGCTGGTCTAAATCTTTCAGCTTTATACTGAGGAACATTATATCTGTCCACAACACTAGTCATGTGCTAGAGTTATTGTAGCAATAAGTTAGTAATTCTGGGCTACCAGGCAAGTTCAATGTTTACATGGATTCTCTTCCTCCTCCTTGTGTGCAATATCTCACTGTTGAAATATCTGAGAAACAGATCATCAACTACTTCTGCAAGTAGCTAGGTCTTCCAATAAGTCTGAGGATCTTCACTTTGTACAGTTAAAGTTCCCATTTGATGCCCGATTAAAGAGTTTATGGCCATCTTTCCAAGGGTAGCGCTACTATATGGGCAGTCCAAAAACCTGAAGATTTAACTGAGCAAAGTGAGGAGGAGCAAACCATAGACCAGTCATGCTGCTTGGACAGTGGTAGGATCTAATCAGTCCTGTCTGGGCTGCTTGTGTGATGATGTCTGATGTTGAAAGACCTAATGACCCCAATGCCTCCAACTGTCTTAAAGATGTATATTATAATCAACTAATAACAGCAGCCAGAAATGCATATGAGCAAGCAAATGCTGAAAGACTGAAGGCCTGATGTGTGAACCCCCATTCACAAATTACACAGAAGTGCAGCACAATCCAGTCTTAAATAAATGACAAATGTTTCAGCAGCAGAAATGAAAAACAGACCGCGGACCCACTATTTCACAAGGCCTCAACACAGGCCAAAATGCTTGCTCTGCTCATTCTCGTGAAAAAGAATACTTGGCAATTCGGAGAAATCAGGAAAAACAAACGGAATACTAAACAATTATAAAGTCCCGTTTCTTCCTGTAGCTCTCAGCAAAAGCTTACAATGTGGCGCCGACGATTTTATATAATGAAGAATAAAGCCTAGTCATTTTTTCCATGGGCTGAACTCACATGATGGAGGGTTAGTGTATCTAACCTATACTGAACCACCCCATGGCTGTTACTGGTGCTCTGCTCTCTTGGCTTGAATGACACTAACAGATGCAGACTCTCTCTAAGGCATAACTATTTCAATCCATAAAAAAGTAACTTTTTATATACTGAAAAAATAAACAGCTAAATAACGTGGACTGTGTCTTTGATAGTTTGGTTTAAGGTTTATATGGTAAACACCAAAAGTCATTATTAACACATTCACTTATTTTCCAAACCCAATTTCCTTTTATAGAGCAATGGAGGACCAGGACCAATGCCAACAGCACTGGATAAAAGACAGGAGCAGACCCTAGATGTAATGTTAGATTACTGTGGATTGCACAAGCATACACACAGTTTTGCTTACTATGCTTTTTTTTTTTTTACTGCAGGAGATCAACTCAAAAGAACTGCAACTTGCCAGCTGGAAAAAGAAGGATCTTTCCTCATCTCTTGACTCTAAGAACCCTACAATTGACTCATCAGTTACTGGAAGTCCAACCTGTGAACACTCTGTGCCAGCTAGAGTGTCCTGTGAGCATTTGCCTGGAACATCATTGGAGGGAAGTGCCATCTCAAGCTCAAAATGTGCTAATGTATATAAAGTGACTAGATGGGCTGACCAGGTTTCCACCAAAATACACAGAGACTCTCATGATGCCCCTGACTCTTTAAGAAGCAAGCATTCAGAAAAAGTGGTGCAGGGTAGCATGACATTGCCATTGGGCAGTAGTAATGAGACTATATCAGCAGATGGTCCCAGTGGCACAGTCCTTCAGAGTGAGGAAGTCAATTCTTTAAGGAGTGATCTTCAACCATCTACCAGGAATACCACAACCACCATGATGGACTTAGATACAAGTAGCAGTGATGATGAGGGCAAGTTAATTATCGAACTATAGAAGCAGCTGTGTTGGCACAGCAGCACTGACACTGAAATAATCCAATATTTTGGGTGGATTGGTTTCTGCGATTAGTAAGCAGCCAAGGGACTCATAAATACTCCTTTGGCCTTCTGTACAAAACTGACATCAGTGCATACCATAATATGGGATTTTCAGTTTCCTTTATTGCCTGCTTTCTGGATAAGCTTTTGCTTTCACAGATTATGTACTTTACTTATGTCACTGCCTAAATAAAATATTTCAAATAAATCAAACATGGCAAACAACTTGGTGGCACCAATGTGTGTGTGTTCTTACTTTCTGCATATTTCATATATGGTAGAATGGTTGCTTTCATGGAAAATAACTGACTTCTAGTTTTCAATGGAGAAATATGCTTTGATTACCCTAAAACCTGCTTAGAGCATTTTTAGAAAGATATGTGTCCATGTGTTTGTGTGTCTGTGGTAAAATATTTGTGGACATTGTTACTCAAGAATGAATAGATTGATTGTTATGAAATTTTGTGGAAAACCATCACTCGATAGATTTAAGAACTCTATGCTTTGAGTGAATTCCCACTTTTCAGCTTTGCGCTTTTCAAACTGAAAACAGCCAAAGCACTGCTAAGAAAATTTACAAATGTGGCATATGCCTTTAGGACTTTGAAAGAAAGGTTTGTATGAATTTTAATTTGAAGCTCGAGCTTTGACCTTTTAAAGTTCAAAATTTCAAACACTGCAGTTGACTTCTTGCATATATTTTGATAAATACACCATATATGTATTCATGTTCACAGTGGAGAAAGCCACATTAGATTTCTTTCCTTGAAAATTCTGCTGATACGTTTACAAAATAAAAGTAACAGCTCTTACTTTTGGAACTTCTATTTGGTACAAAATCAGAGTGGAAGTACAACAGTACAAGTACAACCTTTAGGGTGCCCAGACAGAGACTGTAGGAGAGGATACAGTCCAGTAATGAGTCTGTGGCCAGAGAAAAACATTTGCTTAAAGATGACCTTAGTTCTTAGCTCTGACAATCAGTGTGGGCTCTCCATAACTAAAGACCAAGTAAGGAGACAACTGAGGAAGTTACACACAGGAAAAACTGTGTGATCAGATAGAGTCACTCCTCGAGTTGTAAAGGCCTGTCCTGAACAACTTTTTTGTATCCTCTGTTACCTGATCAGTCTGTCCCTATGTCCTGCATTGAAAATGTCTGGCATTGTTCCTGCTCCAAAGAAGGCGGCACCTCTTCACCTAATGACTACAGATCAGTGGCACTTACGTCTCGCATATGAAGACCTTTGAGAGACTACTGCTGGATTATATGAGTCCTCTTGTGGTAGACCACCTGGATGCAATGTAGTATGCCTATCGGACAAAGACTGGAGTAGAGAGTGCAATCAACTGTCTGCTCCACAAGACTTATCATAACCTGGACAAAGCTGGCAGCACTGTGAGGATTATGTTTTTTGAATTCTCCACCACCTTCAGTACCATTCAGCCATCTTGATAAGGGGTAAACTCAGAGATATGCAGGTGAATAAGCCTCTAGTGTCCTGGATTTTGGGCTATCTGTTGGGCATACCACAGTTTGTGAGATTCAAGGACTGTGTCACTGATACTCCATTCACCTCAGACTGCAAATATAACACCAGGTCATGTCACTTGCAGAAATTGTCAGATGATTCTGCACTTATGAGGTGTATTGATAAAGTGGATGAAACAGAGTATGGGAGTTAGGTTCAGAACTTTTTTTCTTGGTGCAAAGAGAATTGTCTGCATCTTAACATCAGCAAAACCAAGGAACTGGTTATTGACTTTCACAGCACTGAAGAGCCTCTATGTCCAATCTCTAGAGTGCGGCTAAGAGGTGATAGCATCAAACAGTGTAGCCAAAACTGCAGAACAGAGAAACTAAGAGTTAGAGAATTGCAATGTAGTTCCTGTGTTGGTTGGTGTACATTGGTGGAGCAGGAGGTGGGTGGGGAGGGTGTTTCATACAGTATATAGGTGTGAAGCCACTTACATTTACATTTACATCATTTAGCAGACGCTCTTATCCAGAGCGACTTACAACAGTGTTTGTTAGTTTTTTCGCATACCCCTTGGGGTCAGAGCGCAGGGTCAGCCATTGTACAGCGCCCCTGGAGCAATTACAGGTTAAGGGCCTTGCTCAAGGGCCCAGCAGAGTAGTGGCAGTGATGGGGATTCGAACCGGCAACCTTCGGGATACCAGCGCAGATCCTTAGCTTCAGAGCCACCATTCCGCCCACTTGGTGTTTGTGGTGTGAAGTGTTTCTCTATCTCACAAAAGCATTGCTTTTAATCACTGTCCATTTATTATAACAGAAGACATGGATGGACTCAGAGATCCATCATCATAACGGATGAATAACAAAGATGGATGGGTGTCCTAAGCAGGGAGCCTGCTGCTCAGTGTTCTGGCAGGAGGACACTGTGTTGGGCCAACATGGATAGATGGGAATCCCATGATAGTTGGGTGCTGTTCCTAACCTCCCAGGAATGGAAAGAGGGAGAATGCCTCCCAAGACCTGGTGTTCTCCCAGTATGCTAGGTGGTGGTATTCCTTTGGTAGGGCTCTGGTTTGGATGGGAGTCATAGTTCTGGAGGGTAGCCCTGTTGTTGCCACTAGAGTGTGCTGCTGAGACAGGACTCCACTGTTTTATAGAGATTCTGCCTGACCCAGAAGGGATTCCTGAATGCAATGCTTTGGCACTGGATGTACATCCATGTCTGGTATAAAAGTAGCCAATTTACCTCACCCAGATGTGTCTGAGTTAGCAGATGAGGAAGACATAGCTTGCCTGATGGAGGGGAAGAGAAAGAATTGTTTTTGTGCTGGAAGAAAAGAAACCTGTTTGTGTGGTATTTCTTTAAAATAAAAGGTGTCTGGACCAGGGAGTTGTCCAGAGTGTAGTTATGCCTGGGGTTCAGGGTGCAAGATGCCTCCTACATGTCACAAAATTCAAATCAATATAGAATTTGGGAGACAAGTTCCTCTGTGCTCATTTAAATCAAGCAAATGATGGTCTTTGAAAGAGGTGAATTTCAAATGAATCTGTTAATTGCCTTCTCGACTTTGGCCATGTCTACTTCCCTCAGAAACTCTTAGAGTCCTATCCTTCCAAATATTTCATTTGGACATGTATTTACCTGTGTTATATGGTAGTCCACTGTTAAGTCATGGATCCAAAATCCTAGGTTTAAATATTGCACTTAGTCTGCACCTTCTCCTTGTGGGTGTTCCTCTCACTTTTCAGTCTCCCAGCATATTAAGCAAATTGGTGATTTTAAATTGGCCCAGTATGAATGTGGGCATGAGTGGATCTTGTTATGGACTGTGCTCTCACTAGAGTTGCTTATACTGGAGATCCAGTCCTGCTAAGACGGGCTCCGGCCCTCTGTGGATTTAATGAATTTTATGGTACTTGTTGTCTTATTCTAGTACTTCTAAATGTAATACTGTGTATATCTGTAGTTCCATTAATTAATCCCTTTCCTAAAACCTGGTTCATTATGAGTGGCTCACCCACAATCAACTTGTCCACCATACTACAAGGAGCAATTCAAAATGTTTAAGGTGAAATTGAGTATTCTAGGGTTCTGTAAGTGGAAACAGTGTCTGGTTTCACAACTAAGTCAACACGAATGCCAAAAACCATTGAAAACCATTGAACTTTTAACAGTTAAAATCAATTCAATTTGAAGATTCATTCAGTCTCTTGGTCTTGCAGATTCATTCGACACAACATCCACAAGATCAGACTGTATCTGAGAGAAGTATGCAGCACAAGTCCTGGTCCAGGCTTTGGTCCTGTCATGTCTGAACTATTGCAACTCTCTACAGGCAGGAGTACTGCCATGTGTCACCAAGTCAAAGCAGATGATTCAAAATGCAGCAGCACATCTGGTGTTCAACTAGCTGAGGTGGGCACAAGTCACTCCTCTCTTCAGATCATTGTCTTTATAAAGTTCAAATCCTTGATGTTCGCCTACAGAGTAGTCAGTGGGTCAGCACCTTAATATATAAAGACACTTGTGAGGTCCCGTACTCTTTCTTGCCCACTCAGGTCTCCTGATGAATGGCATCTAGTGATGCCACTTCTGCGTGGCAATCAAATCTCAGTCCAGACTCTTCATGTGTAGTTCCTAACTGATAGAACAACCTACCCACCTCCATTTGAAATCCTGGCTTCCTCAATGTGTTTCAAGAAGTGTTTGAAGACTTTCTTGTTTTGTGAATTTCTGTCTAATTGTCAAGGGCTTTGATGGGTTCTTGTAACTAAGGAAATATAACTGGTTTGCATTGTGTTCTGAACTCTTCAGTTGTGATGATCAATTTTGTAACCTCATCCTGTAAGGCTTGCTCTAAAACAGCCACCCAGACTAATGCTTACTCAGTTATGATGACCTGTTTTGTAAGTCACTTTGGATTAAAGCACCTGCTACACAAATGCAGGTAAATGTAGTCATCATGTACCAGGGCCAGTTCCCATCATTTGACACAATCAGTCAATGCACAGTACTTGATTCTAGCTGACTTAGTCCTGAAACATGAAACATCCAATATATAGAGATGAAGTGTGTTTGTCTGGCATGCAAATCCACATTTTTGAAGATTTCTCCATCAAATTTTGCACAGATTCATGATTTCTACAGAGGGACATCACTGGCAATGTTTCATTCTGAAATTTAGTTGGTTCTCAAGCACTGTCATATTGAATTTCAAATTAATTTAAATATTACCTCAAATTCTGTGTCCATTTTTTTCCATTCGAAAGCAATGTGTATGCATATTGCATTGTGAGCTCTTCTTATTCACTTTTATTCCTTTTACTAGAGTATACAGTATGTGTAAAAGCATTTGGCATTTTGTAGTTATTTGTGTATGATACTACTTCACATCATCTTATCAAACCTGTTATGTTTCAGCCTGGGATCCCCTACTGGCTGGGGTTCTACTGTTTCCTTTGTCTTTCTTGTTCATTTGCTATGTGCTGTGCTTCTTTTGGGTAGTTCGCCAAGAGGTGGGGCCACCTGCCCCTCACCACACTGCCCTCAACCTTATAAAGACTGAGGAAAACCCACAGTCCTTTGTAGTTCATTGAATGTTGAAGTGGTGGTGTTGAGTTCTCCTGTGTATATTGCTCTTTAGATTATTTTTGTGTTTCCTGGATTTTTAACCTTGTGTGCTCTGTTTTTTTACCATTCCTTGTGTATTTGTTTGCCTCTAGTTTGCCTATTTTAAAGGTGTTGTCTTTTGTGAATTGTGCTCCTTGGAGCTTATTATTGTTTCAAAGAACATTTTTGTTAAAATAAATATTTTTAATCATTGTTGATTCTTTGTTGTCCTCTTTTTTATTTAGCCAGGATTTGACAGTTTTTACCCCTTTGTAGTATGACTTTGCGCTTGGCACCTCCCTAGTTTATAACACAAGCCCACCTAATTCAATTTAGGGTTGCAGTGGGCCAGGGCCTAAACCAGAAGCACTGGGCACAAGGTAGGACAAAATTAAACATTTACTACAAATCCAGTGCTTATCATATACATTTTTGGTGCTTCCTACTTTTGATTTATGCAATCACATTCCACAGCCACATGTCAGATACAGTTAGTAATATATTAACATTCACAATCTTGAAAATATTTACTTATGAATTATAAAAGCAAATTACTCACAGCCTCTCAGGAATCCTTTATAAAATGAAGTGATAAATTATTTTATGCACAATTTACATCATCTCCTTGAGTATAATATTTCACCAGCAATTTAAAGTCCTTGAAACCTTCATTTGCCTTGAGGTTGTTATTAATAGCACTGTAAACCATGCTGGGTTTGTCAAGATTGTCTAACGATACAGATAACAGTAAAGTTACCCAGCACCAATCAGTAAACTCATGAGTGTTAAATTAATATATTGTTATTTTTATATTGTGGGCACTTTAAATTAACTGATGAGTTTAATTTGGGAAGTAAATTAAGGTTTATTGTGATATAGAATTAACATAAAATTGTCAGACATATTTATAATTACTAATGAATTATTATTATTTATCCATCCATCCACTTTTCCAACCCACTTTGCAGATCAGGGTCACAAATAAGCTGAAGACATTCCCATATGTATTATAAATTATTTATATTACTTGTGTATACTTTACTTTTTATTATTATTAACAATATGATAATTATTAGGAATTACTTAAATTTAATTGAATATTATGGAACACTATAATTAAGACAGAAATTGCACTGTAAGTTCAGTGTGATTTAAAACTTTATCAGTTCAATGTTTTTGGTTCATTTGCTTCATATTTTCCTTTTCCTCTGTTTTACTGACAGCATTACTTGCTTGAAAGCGTACAGAGTAAATGAAGCAAGAGAATTAACTTCTTTTTTTTTGTATAGTACTCAGGTGGCCCATTCACAGAGGCTTGGTATCAGATCTTGACCTGGGCACTGGTGATGTGGAGTGTTCACATTCTCTGTATGTCTGCATTGGTTCTCCTCTGAAAGCCAAGCACATTACTAAAATTGGAAGGTTAGAAAGTTGAGGTAAGGATAGTTTGATACACAGCACATTCAATACCCAGTACAACTAAAGATTTTTCATAAAGGAATTAGTCAAAAAAAAAAAAAAAAACAACCATGAGACCTAAAGCACATGTGCTCATAAAAAGACAAACAAAACAACATAAAAGTGTGCAAGAATAACAGCCCATCTTAAATTTCATTAAGGAGATTTTAACAATGGTGCTTCCCAGATTAAGTATGATTCAACCAAGAAGCAGTTTCCTGCAATAGTATTTTGTAGAAACTTATTTCAGTTAGTCTTACATTTTTAAACAATAAGAGATGAAGCTTTACCGAGTTTAGTTTTTCAGATACGCCCGATTCTTGCCTTTAACTTGAGGCTAAACTTTACTTTTAGCCCTTTGATAAACATAGATAGATAGATAGATAGATAGATAGATAGATAGATAGATAGATAGATAGATAGATAGATAGATAGATAGATAGATAGATAGATAGATAGATAGATAGATAGATAGATAGATACTTTATTAATCCCAAGGGGAAATTCACATACTCCAGCAGCACCTTACTGATACAAAAAACAATATTAAATTAAAGACTGATAATAATGCAGGTAAAAAACAGACAATATCTTTGTATAATGTCATTATTGTTTCTAAATTGTAAAAGTGTTGTGTGTTTGAATGCTGTGACAGGTGGATGCAAGTAGTCATGTTTAGTGCTGTAAGATGCCATGACAGAAAGTGCATGTAATTCATGTATGTGATGCAGAATCAACATTAATAGTGGTGCTATACCTCTTAATTATAGAAGGTGGTCGTGAGTCAGTCAGTCTTGAAACAATTATTTAGTGGACATACAGGGTTTGGGGCAGGAGTCTTCCAGACATGCAAGTGTCTGACATGAATAAAGAGAACAAAACAAAGCCCTACAGCAACTGTGGGCACTCTAAAAAACAAGAGTCACTCTCTGTCTGTCAGGTAAAGTGGCTTCCAGAAGTCTTCCAGACATGCAAGTGTCAGTAGAGAGATGGAACACTAGAAGAATCTAAGGGATCGAGAGTCTAATCCTGACCTGACAAATTATATGCGAGTGCCCTTCAAATAAAACTTAAAGGCACCATCTTTGTAGCTCCATAGAGCTGACGGGTGGAGGTGAGGCCAGAAGAAGGAGAAGTGTGGAGTAGCAAGCAGGAGGACACCAGAAATAAGACATACTTGGTGGGTATGGTGGTTTAGCACTCAAGCCACTCTACCTGACAGACAGAGAATGACTCTTGTTTTTTAGAGTGCCCACAGTTGCTGTAGGGCTTTGTTTTGTTCTCTTTATTCATGTCATTTGTTAACTAACACCCTCCATTATAATCATCTTTATAAGTAAACCTTCCTTTCTTTTAGATTGTGGCAGATGACCAGGGACCTTGCCCCACCGGGATGCCTGGAGCAGGGAAAGACCGGGAGAGGAGCAATTTCTCCCTTGGGCGAAAGAGGACAGCCCCCCGGTTTCCATCAGGGGCCATGGATACGGAGCTGGGAAGCTCAACCCTGTGGGGGTCCGTGGCCACCACCAGGGGGCACCTGGATGGTTCCTGAGCCATGGAGGACAGCATTTCCACCACACCAGGAAGTGCTGCCACTCCAGGAACTGTGTACGCCCGGAGTGCTTCTGGGTACAAGGGCAGTACTTCCGCCACACCAGGAAGTGCTGCCGGAAGACCATCTCAGTGCACCTGGAGCACATCTGGGGCGTTATAAAATGGGCCGCCTCACTCCATTCGAGGTGCCGGAGTCGGGAGGAGGAAGACGAAGCTTGCGAGACAGGAGTGGAGGTGACCGAAGAGAGAAAAGGACTGAGTAGTCGTGTGGATTAGTGGGGACTGGATTGTGCACAAAACACTGTAAATATTGTAAATAAACCATGTGTTGTGGACATTGTTGTCATGTCTGTCTGTGGCCAGGCTATCTTTTACAAGATACTGTACCTTCTTGGTGGCATTTTAGGGCCGAGGCCTTCTCAAGTATGCCCTGTAGCGTTTACAGTTTATATTTGAAGCTTTTGCTCTGTCATCTACAGTATGCAATTAATTAATGTTGATGTTTCACTAAATTACTGATGGAGCAACACAAACTCTTTCATTAGTTTATGGCACTTAGGGGGGCTATGGAACTAAAAACAACTGGATTATCTTTTTAGTTATCTTTAACACATTTTGTTGAGTTGGGGGACAAGCTATAATGATAATTTTCCAAAGGTGCTAAAATCTCCTGATCAGAGATGCCTGGATCTGTCATAACCAGGAGAAAAATAAAAACACTAAATTAACAAGCTTAAAAAAACCTCCTCTAAGCCAGGGGTAGGCAACGTCGGTCCTGGAGTGCCACAGTATGTGCAGGTTTTTGTTCCAACCCAGTTCCTTAACGAGAACTCAATTATTGCTGATGAAGCACATATTGCTTAAGTGACATTTTAATGCTTCATTTTAGTGGTCTCGCTTGTTAAGGTTCTCCAACCTTAATTGCTTATCTCAATCTTAAACTGCTGCATTCAGTGTGAAAACATTAAAGTGTAGGCTTTTGCGCCAAGCTGAACATAATTTTTGCCACTTCGTAATAACATCATAAATAATACCACAACAGACACCAAGATGGAAAGACTGAGACACACAAACCAAATGAGAGTTAAGCTCAATAACATGCACAATTGTTTAACAATTAAGGACCCACAGCCGAACCTTCAGATGAATCACCATATCGATATTATGTCCATGACAAGTGCCTCGTAAAGTAAGTTTCTGAAACTAGACATGGTTATAAGTAGCCTTCACTCTTCCAGTGTACTGGTGTGCCATGACCCTCTTCATGATCACCCCCTTATCTTTTGCATGGATCTATTTATCTAAGGTCCCAGGAGTCTGCACCTGCCTGTTTGAGCCTTCCCAGGCCTGTAAAGTTTAACACAAATGTCCCTGAGGTTCGTGGAGTGCACAGCTCAGTGTACCTCTGCAATATTTTGCTGTCAATCACTCATCCCATCCTGCTTATCTTCAGAGTATTGTGCTGGCTACTACAATACATTCGTGACCACCTGTGTGTTGATACTGGGACCGGCAAAAGGCTGGTCATTTCCTTCCAGCCTGTTAGGTGTCAGCACATAACCCGTGACTGAAGGAGAGCGAATGCTTCATCCTTTAAAGAAAGACCTTTGGGACTAGATGCTGCTTGCGAGCTCTGGTGTACACTGACAACAGGAATGGCTAGGTGGGGGAGTCTACTGTAGCTTAGAGTTTCTGTAGCCTCAGACAAAAAGAGAAAAAATGCAGGAGGTGAGAGGAGACTACTTGTTAGTACTGGGCGAGTAGATGAGCACAACCGCTTGGTAAACATGGGTTTAAATTATTATAAACCAATGCCCAGAGGGCCTCCAGAATTTGGTTAACATTTTGTCCTGATGGTACTTTGTGCTCTATTTTGCGTTCCTCCCTTTATTTTAGTAAATCTTTCTTTTTGATGTCTAAAGTTGCCGTGGTTTTATTCTGGTTGTAGAGAGATGCCATATGTTATAATGCTTCAGCTTTCATATCGTATCAGTAAAATACAGACAATGCATCATGTAAAGGGCCACTGGATGTTATGGTCGGTAGTATGCCATGGCTATTACATGCATGTCACTCTTGAGTCATGCATACTGTGTAAACTTCTTAAAGTTTGAAATAATGTACTGTTAATTAAATTGTTTACACTGTATAGATTTTGTTTTAAAAGTGTATTTTTGTCTTCTGCATTAATATGTCAGTAGAAAAGAGCAAATTTCAGACTTCCAAACATTCATTTTCTAAAAAAGTTAAGATGTTAAAAACATTTTGTGCATCATTGAAGAAAATAATATATTGAGTAACAGACCAGTTTTCAAATAAAAATGTGGCTTTGTAGTTCTATAGACCTGTACATGACAAAACAAAGACAAAAAATATGTGCTAATGAGGAATGACATCAGGAGATGACTAAATCAAACTAATTAACTAAACCAGAAATTAGTGTAGAAGGAATTAATCTGGGTGAAGGACAAAAAACAAAAAGTAAATGGAGTGGAACAGGGGACAAGTTTAACCTTAAAATCAACAAATCAAAAGGGAGCAAATCAACAAGATGACTTCAACAAAGTCTCTGCCAAGCTGACGGGACTTTCAAAGTGTGCTCTCTAAGCTCTGCTGAAGAAGTAAAAAGAAGTGGATAAGGTTCTGGACCAGAAACACAGTGGTGAGCCATGAAAAGAGTGCAGCAGATGTGAGCTACATCAAACCTGTGTTCCTTAGAAATCAACAGAATTTCAGTCATTTTATCAGCTCTAACCTCACAGAAGCCACTGGAACCCAAGTACACCCATCTATAGTTCAGAGAAGTCTTGTCAGAATGGTCTTCCTGGAAGTATTACTGCCAACAAGATATTCCTCCAAAGTGCAAACAAAGCCAACGGACTCGCCTACATATAAAAACCACAATGATTGGTTTGCTGAGCAGTAGAAGCAAGTGTTCTGGGCTGAGGAGCCACAAGGCTCAAAGAGAAGGAAGTTTGTCTTTAGAAGATCAGGAGAAAGGTACAAAGATGAACATCTGACGCCAAACGTGAAGTATAGAAGTGGGGCCTGTAAGGTTTGGGGCTGTATTTCTGCAAATTGAGATAGAGTTCTGGTCATTTAAACAGATTCTCATCCATCATGAACTACAATTAGAAAAGTATCTGATTGGCCCCAATTTCATTTTACATGGCCAAGATCATAAAGAACTATCTGCAGCAAAAAAAAACAAAACAAAAAAAAAAACAAGGAGTTCTGCAACAGAGGTTAAAGTCTCCACAGAGCTCTGATCTCATCATCACCAAGGCTGTCTGGAATTGCTTGGATAGGTAGAAGCAAGTGAAAAGCCAAAGTCCACAGAAGAACCAGGTAAAGACAGTGGGGCTAAAATAATTGAAGCATTTTTAAAGGCAAAGGGCAGTCACACCAAATATTTATTTTATTACGGTATACTGCTTGTTATAATACATTGTTTAAAATTTGGAAATGTTACATTTCATTATTGTTTTTAACACTTCACAGAAATGTTTTTAACATGTGCATAAGAGTTTTGCATAGCACTGAACCATGGTTAGTAAATAATGTCCTGTGGTTTTAACAAGGTTAAAGTTTGGAAGGTCTTGGACATTCTTGATATACGTACTGCAGTAAACTGCTCATTATTATTCTGACAGTTTTATTCTCAAAAACAAAGGATTTGTAATCATTTCAAAAGGCCAGACACATTTCTGTTAGAAACCTCTGTGTTTGTTTTCAATCATGGATTATGTCTCTGGGGTATTAGACATTTTCCAAATATGAAACAGCTCTTTAATCTCAGTAAAGCCTAACATTTAAATTTCATCAAATGCTACAAAAAGGATAAGAATGCAGTATATATATATATATATATATATATATATATATATATATATATATATATATATATATATATATATATTAGGTTGTTGTATGACACTGTGCCAGCACTGGCGTGTTTACTCCTTTCATTTTGCTGCTCTAAACTGTCTCCATCTTAGTCTCTTAGTACCATAAACCATCCCCTCTCTTGATACACTACTGTGGGGCTAATCATTAATTCTTAGAGAGGGCCACTTATACTACCCAAGTGACCTCTTTTCAAACAACTATTCTGTGCAGCTCTCTTGTACTAGCTAACAATCAGATATCTGATCTCCGTTAATCTCCTTGTGTCATCCCAACACAGCACTTGATAATTTGCAAATCAAGACAATGACTCAGTTAACCAAACAAAAAAGAAAACTAAATAAACTCTTACACTATGCTAGAAATCTAATGCCGGAGCTGTCAGAGGTTGACACCTTTCTTGAAGTATAAAGTGAGAGCACACTTCCTGGGTCAGGAGACCTGTAAGAGACCAGGGCACTTGACAGAGCTCAAGGAAGTCAGTGGGAGTAATAGGTGATCAGAAGGCCATGAGCCTGTGACCTCCATCCCTTCCAGATGTAACAGTCTCATGTAGCTCACTACTCATTTTGTCAAAATGAGATATGTTCAGTTTATCTCAAAGGATTTTAATTTTGGCATTTCTAAGCTTTTTATTTTTTGAAATGATAAGTATTTCCTAATTTCTTATGATTAGGGCAGCATGTTGACACAATGGACCATTGTCCTTGAGGAGTTTGCATGTTCTCCCCCAAACAGCCTCTGGGGTTTCCTCTGGCTACGCCATTTTTACTCCCAAATCCTAAAAGACATTCTGGTTCAACTGATTTGCACTCCCAAACTGGCATGTAAGGGTGACTGCGTGCATGTGTGAGCCCTATGGTGGACTGACACCCTATCCCAGGCTATGTCTTACCTTGTGCTCAGTATTGCTGGCCCCTTCAACCCTGAATTGGATCAAGCAGGTCTGAGAATTATTATTATCATTACTATTATTAATTTTAAGATTGGAGGTGAAATATTGTGATAGGCCACATCACTGGACTTGATTTTGTCAAACTTTATAACTATTTATAGCTCCACTTTGCGTTTCTAAATTAGTTATTCAGCACTTACCTTGGGAATGTGAAATGGAGATGAGAAGGTTCCAAGAAGAAATGATTGGAGAGTTTCACAAAGTCATACTCTGAATGGAGGTGCAGTTGGCAGACCATGTAGGTTTAGGGAGGCCCACTGAACTGTGTGCTCCCCCGGCGAGTGCAGAATAGAGAGATAGATAGATAGATCGATACTTTATTAATCTCCAAGAATTACCGGTATCCTGGCATTACTCAGTGGCTAAAGGGGAAAGACATCTATTTAGTCTGCATAGTTTCCAGCACAGCGAGAACACGTGTCCTGGTTGGGCAGAGAGCCATAAATAAGTTAAGTGCTCAAGTGAAGTTCAGGAAAATGTTACCTGAAAGGGGTCATGTGCAAGTATGCATGCCGGTGAGTATATGCTCATAAAAGAGGACTTGAAGATATAGAAGACATTCACCTGGTGAGAAAGAATGTTGCAACGTATTTTATAGATGTTCAAGGGGACTGGCCAGGTAGTCCATGCTTTTTATATAACCAGTAGAGCTTGTCTTTTGACTATCTGCCAAGATGAGGTTTTAGATGTAGAGTGAGTTTAGGTAGAGTGATGACTGACTATTCCTTGTATATAGAACTACTAGTTTCTGAGTAATTGTGAAGAATTCCTGATCTTGTGTGTTATTTTTTTTGTGGGTTCATAAGAATTATTTATGAACACTTTTACATCACTTCAAGATTTTTTATTTGGCACCTTCTGACTCACTGGTACAAGAAAAAAATCCCACATATGATATATGATGTCTAGTTACTGAAAATGTCAAGCTTTTTGGGGTTCCCCCTATTCTTGTCCCTCTAGACCAGAAAAAAGCCTAATTTTTAGGCCATTTTTGGACCACATTTTATCTTCTTCTTCTTTCAGCTGCTCCCCTTAGGGGTTGCCACAGCAGATCATCTTCTTCCATATCTTCATGTCCTTTACATCTTGATCAGTCACACCCATCACCTGCATGTCCTCTCTCACCACATCCATAAACCTTCGCTTAGGCCTTCCTCTTTTCCTCTTCCCTGGCAGCTCTATCCTTAGCATCCTTCTCTCAAAATACTCAGCATCTCTCCTCTGCACATGTCAAAACCAATGACGTTCAGAAGATCTTGAAGCTGTGCACGACACATGAACAGGTAGAGGTAGAATTCCAGAAGGTTCACCTCATAATGGGATACAAAGGGTCAAAATTACTTTTTTTCAAACAGCTTTAAAAAGGGGGATCTGTAATATAGGTATGTGGAGTGTCATTTTATGCTATTTCAAGGTTGCTGATAATGAATGTGGTACTATTTTTGATATTTGGTTCTTTACCAGTGGTTCCAGCCCTCTAAGAGCTTCTCCCAGAAGATGAAAAACTGAAAATTTCAAAAATAAGCATGTGAAGTATCATCTTAGAATATTTCAAGGTCAGTGATTATGAATATGAAGTTATTTTTCATTTTTGATCCTTTTCTAAGGATATAGCCCTCTGTGGCCCTTGTCAGAGGATGAAAAAAGACAATTTTTTATTACAATATTTAGACTTTGAATATTTAAACTGAAGCACACATTTTAATATTTCCAGTATCTGACACAACTATTCTTGTTTATTATGTGTTTTTACCTCATGAAGTAAATCATGTCTTTTCTTATGAACACCCTGAATTAGGGCAGCTTACACTAATTCAGACTCTTTCACTATTTGGTCTTTGATTACATTTTGTTCTGTCCTTCTAGAAGCATGTAAATAGAAGGAGAAATAATATTTTTGTTTAATTTTCATTTATCTTTACTATTTATTTTCAAGCCACTGGAAATATTGTACAGTATTAATTTCACTTGTTTGTCTGTGTCTTGTAATGAGTGCATGACTCTGAAGTATTTCTCTGTCACTTGATGAAATAAAAGGGAAATGCCATTTTTACATTTTTGATCTGTGTCTCAATTTTTTCTATTACTGATCCATTCCGGTATGACTACAAATGCCTGGAACCTAACTGTGAGCAAGGATCACAAGAAACGAAGCAGCATAAAGACAGGAACCATTTCTTATCACAGGTGAACACCCGCATTCACACATGACAGAGCAATTTAGAATCTCATACACACATATTTGCGGTTGACTTAACAAATGCCACTTTGCTATCCATCAGTTTTTTTATTAATTGATCCATGTATTTATTTGTTTGCGGGACACAAAATCCTATCTGTGCAGTATCAAGAGGACCTACCATAAATGGGGCCTTAGCTCATTTAAGTGCACACTCAGGCACAACACAACTACACTTTTTTGCACAGTCATTCATTAACCTGGCACACGACCACCCTGGACTGGAGTGCCACCAATGTATACCCACACTCAGCCACACATACTTACAGTTAATAATTAGTCCAACGCACATATCTTAGAGATGTGCACAACTAGGCTGCCAGTCTTTTTTTGTAACATAATATTTACATTCATTTAATTTTTTTTTGCAATTACTGTTTAAGATTTCGTTTGAAGTCAATGGGGGAAAACTGACAAATAACAATAATAATAATAAAATAAATAAATAAATAAATAAATAATAAGTAACTAATAATAATAATAAATGTCAGTGAACTGTGGGTTCAGACAGAGTAGGGTTAATCTTTTAGTCATGGTTGCAGAAAGTGATATTATCCCTTTGAGTAATAAGCATAGCAATAGGTAACAGCTGGAAGACACTGAAAGATGTGTAAATCTGCCGATGACAAGAGTCAAGCACCTTCTGTCAACACCTACATTAAGTGAAAGAAGAGTGAAGCTGAAATGTGTTGTAGAGAACTGTATGCACATGCAACTGTATATCTCTAAGTTAATGTGAGGTTATGAGACAATCCATGCATCTTCTGTTAGCAGAAGCTTTTCTAAAATACTAACAGATGAATCTATTACCATCAGGGTTACCATCATCCAGGCTCAGAGAAGAAAAAAAATATGAGATGTTGTGTTTGAAGATTACCTTTCATTGAGCTTGACTTTTTAGGACCCATCTTCCTGGACAAATTCACCTTAAAGTTTCGACTGAGAGTAGACATCCATTAACTCAAGCCGAGGACATGCAGACACAGGGAACACACTCCAGCCAGATGTTGAAGAAGAGGAATCCACATACTGTGGTATCACTTTTTAGTTACAGATGAACTCTTATAATATTATTGTATATAAAAAATAACACTCTTAAACCCACATATTCAAGTTTAAGGTCAAATTGGTCAGAGACTAGCCCTGCAGCACTTGGGCACAAGGCCGGACACGACCTTGGTCAGGGCACTAATCTGGAATCTCCAATTAACCTAATGCGGGTCTTTTTATATTTAAAAGTAAACTCTTGAAAGCAGGTGAAGAACATGCCCAGGATGCTGGATTCATGGAACAACAGGACAAAGGACTGTGCTATCAATCCATTCATAGGGAGATATTGAATTAAACATATTCTACATCATGCTTCATGCTTCAGATTTACTGTATATCCATCCATCCAACCATTGTCTAACCCGCTAAATCCGAACACAGGGTCACGGGGGTCTGCTGGAGCCAATCCCAGCCAACACAGGGCACAAGGCAGGAAACAATCCCGGGCAGGGTGCCAACCCACCGCAGGACACACACAAACACACCCACACACCCAGCACACACTAGGGCCAATTTTGAATCGCCAATCCACCTAACCTGCATGTCTTTGGACTGTGGGAGGAAACCGGAGCGCCCGGAGGAAACCCACGCAGACATGGGGAGAACATGCAAACTCCACGGAGGGTGGACCCGGGAAGCGAACCCGGGTCTCCTAACTGCGAGGCAGCAGTGCTACCACTGCGCCACCGTGCCGCCCTTACTGTATATCATTACAAATATCTTTTAATCTTCATTATCCAATTTTTCCCAAATACAGCTGTGGGAAGCCAGTGTCTCAGCAGTACAAGCACAAAGCAATCTTATTAGAAAGCAATTTACCTTATATGCATGCATACATTTATAGTGAGAACTGCTGATGCCCCAGGGACAGTGCCAGGGCAGGGACTCATACTTTGGTCTTCTGGAAGCACAGCAACAGTGGCACAAATGGCTGAGACAGAAAGCTTGGAGAGTGGGGATACAGGCCTCAATAATGGGGTCCTTATAGGTTTAAATGCAAGGAGCAGAGGATGTTATAGAAGAGAAAGGGGGCCAAATGGATCTCCATTTATTTTTGTCAGGTCCACATTCTCTCAACAAGCAGCTGGCAGAGCAGAAGAAGGCAGCACATCATCAAGCAAGGGACTCTGGTATAATCTTGATGGCTTAGTTTGCCAAAAAGTCTAAAAGTTGGAATGGCAGAATGAATGTTCAGCCATTGTGATAGACAGATAGCTAGAGACTTAGCAGGATGGAATGTTAGTTGATCTTGTTATCATCTTTTTCAAATATTATTTACATCAATTAGTCCAATGTATGATACGTCCCCTTTTCCTGTTTTCTACTGTTTCCAAAGTATTCTAGCAATATCTCAGTTGTTTTTGTGCTTAATCTTATAGTATGTTTCTAGATGCATATATTTCAGATGATCTTTGTCTTGTATAACTTATTTAGTGTCTAACATTCCTAACAAAAAACTAAAGTAATAGTACAAATACAGTATATACCAGACACAGACACATGCACTCAGAAAAAACATGAGGAGAAATGATAAATTGAAACCAGATATTTTGGACGGTGCAAGCTGATGGTTATCGCTGCCAAAACTAATAGTTCAGTCTTAAGGCATTAGACTAGGGGCCTTACTTATCATTTGTGCCCAATATGAAGTTATGGTCAACTTGTATGTAGGAATGTTTTGATACAAATATTAGAGTTTATCATTCTTTATGAAAAATTCCTAAAGACTGCAAAATTTTTTTTCTCTTATGTCAAGAAATTAAAGAGGAGTGCAGACATTTCCATTGCACTGCTGTCCCAAGTCACACCATATTGTTAATTAATATTTCTTTAGTGGAATCTTTTACTTACCACGCTGGCTCTGCGGTAGATTAGTTAGCACTGCTGCCTCACCGCCCCAGAGACCCTGTTTCTGCATCTGCTTCCCAGATTTCCTCTCCAAGAAGCACATTTCAGGTTTATTTACGGATTTAAATTGTCCCTGTGTGTGAATGCTGCCCTCTTTGGTGTTGTTTCCTTTCCTTGTCTTCCAGGGGTCTTCTATACTGCTGGGATAAACATTGGCTCCCTGTTACTCTGTAATGAATAATGAATGAATTATTATTTACAAAGGAATGGCTACAGTATCACTTCTTCATTTGATTAATTTATTATTCATAAAACTAAAGTAAAGGATGCTATATAAAACTAAAACAGAGCTTGATTGACTCCAGTTTGACTGTGCTTGTTGAATGCGTCTAATTTGTCTGAACGTGTTATACATGTATAAATCACCAACAACAAAGGCTAATCTTGTAGTGTTTGAGGATATCGCACAAGTGGCTTTCAAGGGAGAACAAACATTTCAAGATCACACCAGCTGCTTTGCAGAAAGTGCTGTGATGCTAATGAGCCATTTTCAGTTGCCAAGGATTCCTAATTTTACTCTCTGGAAAAAAGAAAAGCCTGAAAAGAACCACAAACAGATCTGATGGCATTTCAATCATTAAGTGCTGACCACCTTGGATTTCTTTAATATTTTTCTAAATAAGGAATGCATATAAGATGAACATTTCCCAGCCCTACATGAGACATATTCTCCTCAATGATGGTACTTGAACATTAGCAGATTTCATACACAGTCACTTTCAAGCCTGTACTTTCACAGAACTGGACTTCAAGAGATAACATGGCACAGGATGATAAGGGAAGGACTTAATTGGGATATTATATAAAAAATAAAACCAACCAGGCCACAGGGGATGCACAAACCAGTTTGTTTCTTCATGCCGCTCCCAAGCCCGGATAAATGGGGAGGGTTACGTCAGGAAGGGCATCCAGTGTAAAATTTTGCCAGATCAACATGCTGACAACAATACAAACTTCCATATCGGATTGAAGCCTGGGTTAATAATGGAGAGTGTGTTGAGCAGTTGGAAAGAGTACTTTAAGAGGCTGATGAATGAAGAGAATGAGAGAGAGAAGGTTGGTTAATGTGGTGATAGTGAATCAGGAAGTGCAACGGATTAGCAAGGAGGAAGTAAGGAGAACTATGAAGAGGATGAAGAATAGAAAAGCAGTTGTGAGCCTCATATTCTTCATCCCACTTGTTATTCAGGGGACCATAACGAATGTAAGGATCCTTAAATCATTGTCATGTCTTACGTTCGAAACTCAACCCAGAACTTGATTATCCTGATTATCATACACGTTTCATTTTTTATTATGTTGCTGTTGGATTTAAACCACTTCAATGGGTATCGTTTATATATGACACCAGCAATTCATTTTGTTTCTCTTTGAAATGGTTTAAATAAGAGTTTAGAAAAATGTTTGATAGTCCAGTTCATTTTAAAGTAGCGGCTATTAGGTTATTAAGCTACCATTGGTGGGCAAAATCAATTGATAGATTTATTATTGAATTCACAATGTTGGTTACAGAAGCCGATTGAGATGACATTGCACTATTTCCTTTATTTAAAAGGGGCTTAAGCAATGAAATTCATGATGATTTAGCTAGACACAATTTAGGTAATACTTTTGATGAGGTTATAGAAGTAGCCCAAATGATGATAACAAGACTGTTGAAAACATGACTTCAACGTAGGTAGGAAAGGGGTCCTATTTATCATCCCGCTTGAATTTATAACCACTCCAGAGCCTATGGGAACAGGCAAAACTAAGATCAGCAGTAAAGAGCAGCAGGAGCACCTCTGTTTCTATTATGGCGAAGCAGGGCACTTAGTGTCCAAATGTTCTAAACTGCTGGGAAACACAAGTCTCCACCTTATGTTAGGGTTGACAGGGTAAGAATTTGTAGTCAAACCCTGTTATTTCTTGCTCTATTAACAAAAAAGAAACTAATGGTTTGATAGATTCTGGGGCTGTGGAAAACTTTATTATTGCAGCCATGGTAGAAAAACAGATTATTACACCCATACCGCTTAAGTGTAAGCCCCATATGCTATCTCTGGATGGTCAGCCCATTGGTTCAGGACATTTGGAATATACTACCCCTTTGCTTCATGTAAAAATAGGAGTTTTTCACGTGGAAAAGATTGCATTTTATGTTATTCAGTATCCCCTGTGACAAATCATTTTAGGATGCCTCTGGCTTAATAAACACAACCATACTAGCAGCTGGCAGGATAAAGAAATCTTTAATTGGAGACTGTATTGCTTTCACAACTATATCAAGTCATTACTGAAGCAGATCGTTTGTAACACCATCTCTATCCTTTCCCTCCCCGATTAATCTAAATTTATTGATATATTTAGTCAAAAATAAGTCAGAGTACTACCTCCTCATTGTGAATATGAGTGTGCTATAGACTTACTGTCTGGGGCTCCGTTACATAAAGGAAATGTTTACACTTACTTCCTGAACAAGAGACCATCAAAATGGTTTTAAAACCACTTCTAATAGTCTGATTGGAGCAGGCTTCTTTTTTGTTGAAAACAAGGACTTATGGATTCTGTTTATGGATTAGCAAATGCACCAGTCATATTCCAGTCCTACATAAATGATATCTTTAGAGACTTGTTTGGAATTTGTGTATTAGTGTAATGTATGTTAATGACATTTTGATATTTTCACAGGGTCTCTTGGCCCATATTAGTCAAGTTAAGGAAGTACTTAAAAGACATTGTTAGAATAATGTATTTATCAAAGTGGAAAAGTGTGACTTTCGTCATGAAAAAATCTCATTTTTGGGATGATACTAAAATTAAGGCTATTTGGGATTGGCAACCTAAAGACAGTAATAAACAGATTCAGAGGTTTGTGGGATTTGCAAACTATTACAGAAGATTTACTAAGAATTTCAGTTGTTACAGTATACAGAATCTCCTGTTACCTTGTTAACTGAGACAAATCATACAAAATGTGTATGGACTACAGAAGCTACTAATACATTTGATTGCATAAAGGATTTATTTTCTTTTGTCCCCAAATTTTGACATCTTAAATCAGAATTACAATTCAGTGTGGAAGCAGACGTGTCCAGTGTCAGTGTTAGGGCTGTTTGATCGCAACAATATCCTAAATCAGGGTTGCTACATTCATGTGCCTTTTATTTAAAAAGTTAAATCAAATTGAGATGAACTATGACATGAGTGAATGTGAATTGTTGGTGATGACATTTGCTTTGGAGGAGTGGCGTCACTATTTAGAAGGAGCTAAGTTTGACTTGCACCCTTCCTGAGCTGATTTCTGGTGTGTAGTGCTTTGGACAACCAAGACTCTTAACTGGATTAAACATTATAGAAGATAATCCATCTGTAAAGATGGATAGAATAATGTCTCTTTGGTTTAGATTAATTAACCATATATTTAGAAGAAGTTGGTCTTTTTTTAAAGATCCTTTATTTTGTCCTTTTAAAAAGGAACCTTGGTGTGAATATTCACATTTCTTAGTTATGTGGTTTCCCTTGGGACATCGCTTCAGGCACAATTGTTCAAGGTTTTTCTTGAACTGGCTTTTCAATTAAACCTACTTGAAGTTATGTGCCCAAGGCAAATATTCAAGCAAAACATGTCAATCAATATATAGTTGAATTTCATAGATGTCGTGTTTTCAATTTTCAAGGTGACCCATATGAGATGAATTTTGTCACTGCCACTGAATATGGTCAGTGTTACAAGTTTGTTTTAATGTATTGCCTGCTTCTATAGATCATTGTGGTTTAAGAACAGTTTATGCTCAATTTTGTTTAAAGTCTCAAAGTCTGTAGCTATTTTCAAGGATGTTTGATAATAGATGACAAAAAACTCCTTTAGTATCATATTGAATTATTAAAAGATATCCACTATAAATTGAAGGTACAGAAGAGTGGCATTGAGTCCTATTCTTCATTTGTTTAATCACTTCAGTCACTTAACATTCAGCTTTACTTGGATTTTAGTAAACTGCTTTATATTTTTAAGCTACAACCTGTGGTTGCACACTCACTGTCTTTACATTCTACACTTCTACCTATTTATGTACTGTATCCTTATTTTTTATGTGTTCCTTGTGTTCTCTGAGTCCATAATGATATCACATCAGTGGTGCCAAACTGCACCTTGATATTCTGGAGATCAGACGACTTCCTCCAGGTTGTCTGTGAAAGTTGTAGGGGTAGATTATTGTAAGTATTGTTTTCATTTAATCTTTCTGGCTTTGTGGCTTTCTCTTTAGGTAAAACCTTTTTGCACTTTTTTGATTTGTTTTTTCCCCTTTGTGCTTCATTTTGCTTTCTTGAAATAAACTTCTAATTTATAAAGAATCTTGTTTTGATTTCTCTGTTCAAGCCAGAGGTTGACAGTAATCCTCTCTCCTGAAGGACATTTTGTAAATTTTTTTCCTATTAGAAATTGTTTTAACTTTTATAGCCAGCTTCTCATTTTGGGCCTACTAGACCAGGGTTCTACTGGTGGTAGTTGGGGCTGCTTTGGGTAAGGCCTTATTTGGCTAGGTCAGTGAAGGTCCTGGCCAGCTTTGTTGGACTTTTGTTGTCCTTAAACCCACTTTTCCCATTTTTTTACTCCCAATTTACCATAGCCAGGACTCTTGACCAATGAATGAGAGGGAAAGGCGGGTCATCAATTCAAAAATAAGATCCTGTGTAAAGGGGCATCCTACTTGTGGATGATTTTAATTTTCCAGAGGTTCAGTATTTAGTTAATATTTAGCAATATTTTAGCAAAAAAAGAATGCATTGTGCACATTGTTAGCCTGTGGACATGAATTATGTGACTCAAACAATGTGAATTTTTTTTTTCATGGGTGTTTATGATATTGCTTGCTGTTTCCCATTGTTGTTCACCATAGTACTGTTCACCATGTTCTGTTAGACTCCACAAAAATATGAGATTAAACATTGTTCTCAGCCTTCACTACAAACCACATGGGGTAAGAAACACATACATAAAAAAATATCATTCTTGAATGGAGTATTCCTTTAAAGAAAGATGATTTAATATGAATTAATTACTTATAATAAGATACCCAAAACACCACAATTTTGGAAATATTGAAGTGGGTGCACACAAAGAAAAGGAGTTTGATTCAAATAGACACTGGACTTCAGAATTATTCCTTTGTGTTTATACTGGATCTTTCTCGTTGTCAGGATCACATGCCCCTTCAGTAGCACTAAATTTGCCTGTTAGCACATATATCTTGAATTTTAAGGAGCACATACCCCTAGGTGTACAGAGCATGCACACTTTTACTTTCATAAATGGCACCTAGCAGGTTATGCCACCCACTCAGTATCATCAGAGTTCAACGATCTCTCAGTTTCTGAAATCAGCACCCTTTTACTTTCAGAAATGGGGCCCCCTGGCTCTGGCCCAGTGATTTTTATTCATATAAACTGACATGGTCTGGCGACAAGATCAGCAACTGCAGGTGGCAAGTGTGACATACCCCACAACTTGAAGTTGCAAAATGTAACATTGACTTTACCTTTGGCTGAAGTGATCATCCATTCTTCTGCATGCAAGGTTGCATCTTCTGTACAGTAGGCTTGTTATATATGAGCCCTGCTACACTGTCCTCTTGTTAACTGTCACATTCACTCAAGCCAATTTGAATTGCTACATCTGGTTGTAAATGTTGATTGCACTTTATAATTTTAGATTTCATAAATGAGGAACCTTTTCTTACACAAGTAATATATCTCACATAACAGATGATTTTTTTCATGCTCAAAATTAAAATACAATAATTATTACACCATGCAAATTCTGTAATAAGAAACACATTTCTACTTTCTAGTCTCAGAACTGCACAAATATTTAGCATGTGATGGGTCCTTTCTCAGAGTTATGACTGTTTATTACATTTTTTATTGGATTAGAGCACTATTCTCTTAGCGATGCTGTTTGACTTTAGAAAAACTAAGGTTTAAGCACAGTATTAAGTGTGTTTTTGCACATTCTACTGTCATTGGCTAGATATTCCTTTGAACAAATGTTAAAGAAGGGGGATTCAATTATCTCAAGAAATTAACTTTATGTTTTTGAACTCTATGTAACTCTCATGGGACAAAATGTTAGCAATATTTGCGCTAAAAATTATAACAAAGCTAAGTCCTGGTGTAATTTAGCCAATTAAATCAAAACTTATAATAATAGAAACTGGGCTGCAGCAATAAAGAAGTACTACTGTGGATGCCTGACATGTTTGGATAAAAGAGTACAACAAAAACAATAACTGAATATGTGTGTATTGTAGCATGCAGTTTGGCTGAGAAGAAGGGGCATCAGACTGGCACAGGATAAGAGATGGGTACCACACTTAAAAGGTGAACTCAGAATTGGAACTGATTCCCTCCAACTGCTAGTACTGGTAAATGGGGATCATTTGTTTAAATGATGCCCCTGAAATAATTACTCTATGAGCACAAATAGGGAAGGAGATCCAGAAAACCAGGAATACTGATAGGGGGCAGCTAAGAGTTCCCTCTGAGTTAAAAAGGACAGATGGAGGATCAAGGGCCACATTAGAAAGATCTGCTAGGATGGCCACCTTTCTTAGCCCAGAAGTAAATCCTAAGTGGGGTATAAAGGTAACCCTTTGAGACAGAGTTAGATAGTGAGCTGGGGCAAAGAGATGCAATGAAGACAGACTACTAGATACAAATACAAAAAGAGGACAAGAAGTATGAGAAGACGACCCTGGCACTTCAGGCATAATGTTTAAGATGGGCTGGAAGATATAAAGGCACAAAGAATTCTACATTAAACAGACATTTGTGGCAGTCAGAACATACTTTGTTTTATGTCTGTACTGTTTATATTTAGTTTAACCTAAAAATTAATTACTTTTGATATACCGTTTTAGCAACAATGATCGAAAAATAAAATGCAATCAATTCTTCGTTGAAGCCCCTTTTGCCTTGATTACTCCTGGAGGACTCTTTGGAGACGTCACAATCCACTAGAATACACAGATCCTGCAGTTGCATCCCATTCTTTTTTGCAGCTGAGTTCAAGCTCAGTCAAGCAGCAAGGGGAATATCTCATCAGCACTGCCTTCATTAGACTTTCGATGGGACTGAGGTGTGGGCTTTGACTGGGCAATTTCAGGACATTGATCTTGCCTTTTTAAAACCACTTCTTGAATGAATGGGCTTTGTACTTCATCCAAAGAGTTACTGTGAGCGTTTATATGCACTTCATAAGTCTTCATAGAAACTTGATTTGTAAAATGCAGTGTAAACTTTTATCCTGATTAAAGAAATTGGAGTATTGGTCTCTGAAAAAGCAGATGTAGATTTCTTCATGAATAATCCAATTCTGTGGCCATGTAAACAATTAACTGGGTTACTGTTAAGGATTTTGTAGTCTGCGCGTGTCCCTTGCACTCTGTCAGTCTGCGTGTGTATTTGCTTCTCACATGCTTTCAACAGCTGCAGGCAGAAGCTTCAACAAAATAAATTTCCAGAGACAAATGTTCAGGTGATCACGTTATTCCTTCTTCTGGCTGAAATAACCTGTCTCAGTATTTCAGAAATTGATAAATTTGTCTTGATGACCTGAACATACAGTGCTAAACTGCTCTGTAGAGCAGCAGGGTAACATGTTAAAAGTAACAAACTTTTTACATAGTCTGACTACTTTTTAAAGTAAGGAGTAACCTAACATAATTCTTATCTTGTTGAATTAAAAATACCTGCATTATTATTATTATTCCAGTAGCACTAGATATAAGGCAAGAAGCATGTGTATGAGGCTCAATCATACAGCCAGGCAGAAAATAATGTGCTACGTGCAATCCTGTAATAAAAAAACCCTTTCATAAAGTGACAATTTGATTAAACATATTTATAAAGTACAAGAAAATTATCACAGGTGTCATGCCTATTTTACGATTCACGGTTGCCAATGATGATGTTTAACAGTTTAATGACATTAGAGTTTTTTGACAAAGGAAAACCAGGAGATTGCTTGGAATGATGGCCAAAATCTTTTATGGGTGTCATCATGTCTTTATAAATTTTTACACAAGATTTTGGTAAGTTTTCATTCTCTTGTTTTGAGAGAAATGGTTTACATTTTCTCTGCCTACCCTAAAGCTCAATATTGTGTAAAAAACTGGAAATGGTTATAATATGTAGGGATTGGCTAGTCACTTCTATAAATTCATCATCTTTGTACTGTCCTGAGTGTGTCATATTTTCTCCATGTCTTAATGATGGTCTTCACAATGTTTTACGACTGAATGGATATGTCTGAAATTCTTTCTGTGGTACTTATGTATTAAACAGACAGCATGGACAGCAGTTCCTACCCATTCTAGTGTTGGGCTCCGTGAGGGAGGTGCCCCAGTTGCTTAATTTTTGGAGTTTAAATTATTAGACTGATCTACCCCAATCACAAATACTTACCTTAAAGTTAGTGGGGGTGGAGCATAGTTGCCTACAGGTCCATAATGTTAATGTCCCCTTTGGGTGCCTAATGTTAAAAACGAATATCTGATTTGTGTCAGGATAATAGAAAAAGGTTACTAGCCATTTGTGCCATCCATTTAGTACATAAGTACCCTTTCTGTTCTTCTCCTGATTCATATCTGTCAGCATTAAGAACTTTTGTTAGCTCATTATGGGCCATTGTCATCTCTAAACTATTCCATTAAAGAATGCTCACAAAAATCAACAGGAACAGCTGATTTGTTTAGGGCTAATCAGAATCACTTCAGAAACACTTTGACCTCTTGGTGATGCATGCTCTTCTTTAAGAACACAAGCACCCCAGGTCCCTCTTTTGTGCCCTAACATTGTGTCTGACATGTTTGTAATAAAAATGATCAGTCAGCCTGTGCAATGTGCTTCACTTTCAGCAGATGTCACTGAGGTTCTTTTCCTGTCAGTAATACCATGTGCCTGTGTCACAGTTTTCATCCTGCCAGACACAGTATGTAGCCATGCTCTCACTTTCTGTAAGAAGCTCAATTCTGTGAGTGAAGTAACCAGAACCTCTAGTTTCTAGGTTTTGTTATGTTTATTACATCATAAGCTCTTAATTAAGTTCAAGATCGAGATTCAAGGCCCTGTGGTTTACAAGTTTTTTGCATGACAGATGGATAACCCTTATCATTTTATAAATATAGATTATACATGCTGTAACAGAAAAGAAAGCAAGAGGAATCATCAAAACAAGTTGGGAAAACTCTCTGACCAGCTAAACATGGCAGATGCACACATTATATTATACAAGTTGGGATATCTCAACTTGCCTGTACAACTGTCAATGTATATACATAGAGCATATATATGTGTACACTTATATGTGTATGTGCATGGACTCTTTTCATTTATTTGGTATTTTGTACCTGTGAATGATGGAAATTAAAATGTAATCTTGCTTAAAATATTAAACAAATGTGCGGTCTTTAACTTTATGCCTTTTGGTGATCAGTTCATCTTCTGCTACTTTAATATATATTTACAATCAGATAAGCTTAATTTGTTATTACACCTTTCATACTATTCACCAGTGCATCCAGTAACTAGAAACCAAGCTTAGCCAACACATACCATTCAAACACTGAAATGTCCTCTTCCCTCACTTTGTGGCCTCGCCTGTGCCTCATCTGTCTCTGAAGACCAGCACTTGACATGCTGCCAGTCCATCCCAGGGTACAAATGCGCCAAGCCTTACATTACTGGATGCATTTAGCGGTGTCTCTCAATGTGACCAATATATTTTTGGAATGTTAAAGCTAGAACAGAGTATGCGGAAGAAAATAAATAGAGACACAGGGAGGGAATGTTCAGGTAGGATTTGAACCCAGGACTAAGAAGGCATAACGTATCCTTCTTAATCAGTTTGATGCAGACAGCAATTAAATGAAAATGTGATACTTGTCAAGACATTATGACTGGATTAAAGGCCTCCATTCATCCTGCATTCCACTTTGATTTTAAGCCCCAGAGATTTAAGCATTTAAATGATAATAAGATGATCCTTATCACTTGTTGCTTTGAAAGGCACTGTCTCAGTGCTGTCATTTTTCTATGAGGTTTGATGTGTGATGTATTATCTCTGTTATGTAATTAAAGTAATTTTCTGCTGCTTCAGTTCACACACCATATATATGAGCTGCCCAGTGTATGACAAGGCGACACAGTTCAGTCAGTGAATGGTCACTTTATAGATGACATCTCACTTTTCCCCGCACATTTTGTTCAGGTATTTCTTGGCTAGGAGACAACGGACATAAGGTACAGATTCATTTCAGTTTTATTAAGCGGAAATTGGTCTCTGATTAAGGATTTGGTATGAGAAAAGGTCAGCAGCCACATAGCTGAGTCTAGACAATACTGCAGTGAGATCATATTATAAATACAGTAAATGATACTTGGCCACAGGCAATACATTTTATTAAATCAATAGGCATTATATTTGATACTACTGTAGTCCAAATTCTGATTGGGGTTTTTGGTAAACCTGAATGCTGCTTTCTTTAGGAATGCAGATGATCTTTTTGAAATGTAAATATTTTACGTAGCAGCAAGCCACTTGAAATCTTGGAGTGGTTTAGTAGTTGGCAGATATCCACAAAACAAAAAGTAGAAAACATATATTTGCAGTTGCCTTTACTTGTATCTACCATAAGATCCATGCTGTTACATTTCATCAGAACTGGCCTTTAGATGTCATGAATCTGGTGCTGCCAAATTAGGCGAAGAATTCCTAAATGACACTAGATTTTAGCACATACACAGGAAATGTTTCCAAAGTTTTCCCTTTTTAGGAGTCTAGTGGACCCTTTAGACTTCTTGGCATTTGGCAAGAAGTGACCTTTAAGATGAGCTAAACACATTTTATACAGTGCATGTTTTAACGCTCAGAATGCATAGCCTTCCTTCAAGAAGTTTTGTTCCACAAGTTCTTGGAACTTGGGTTTCACTTTGCATTCCCAAACCCTTCAGTTAGTACCTGCATTAAGGAAGGTTATGCTCAAGTTAATGAACACGAGTGCAGCCTCAGCTGGAGTACTCTGCGCACTTTTAGTCACCGTATTACAAGACATTGCAGCATTGTAGTGTTTTGTACTCTGACATTTTCAGCCTGTTTAGGCATTTCGTTTTCAAACTCGTACATAATCTATTTGCTTTGTTACGAATCAGGGGACAATTCATTGCTTTGTTTCAATTTCCAGTTAGCTTGGTGGTCTTTCAAGTTAACCAGAAGTAACAAAAATATATTAATCTATATATATAAAATTCTTTTTGTGTTTGAAACGGAAATTACGTATGACCACGCGATATGGAAATTACGGTGCTGAGCCATCCGCTGCCAGGCGCTTTCTGACAGAAAAGTTTTATTTATTCGTCCATGTGACTGTTGTGGAAACGGCAACATTGTAACTTTTTTTTAGTTGGCAGTACTTAATAGTAGAAGAGATGAGGAAAACAGCTTTGTGTCTTTCTACTTTTTAACTGCGCCGAGCTATAAAATACATTTTAGCTGCTGTTAGTACTTGTGGTATAGCGAGTCCACACCTCTCAGCAAAGGCCAGTTTTTAGATGAATAAATAATCGCGCTCGCGGCTTAGCGAGGGGGCGTGGTTGTTGTGGCTGAAGCGGGTCTCAGGGCGATCTGTGGTGTGTGCGTTTCTCACCTAAGTGCACAGGTGAGAGACTGCCTACATCCGTGATTGTTCCTGGGGCTGCTAATTTGTCACAGCTACTATGCCCTCTCAACATATATAGAAGCGTGAGTCGGCTAGAAAGGGAGAAAAAAAATGAAAAAAGAGAAGAACAAGAAAGGAAAGAGATGGAGGTTGCTGGAGAGCACGGAGCAGGAGAGAGAGAGAGAGAGCCGGTGCGGGTGAGCGAGCGAGTGAATGCTCGCAGGCAGCTGTACAGAAGCCTGGGTGTTAGGCCGACACCAAGGAGTTGTAGTAGTGGTCGCTCCTGCTGAGTGATCGAGTAGCGGGAGTGACCAATGAACAGCGACTGGCAACGTAAGGCCAGGAAGGCAGCGTGAGTCGGGAGGCTTGGTGTGAAGTCCTTGATGTGAGCTTCCTGGTCATCAAGGAATCCGAGTCTCGAGTCTGGGATGAGTGTGTGACCGAAGCCAGGATCGCCAGTTTGAAAAGAAGTGAAAGACAGCTGCAGAGAGAGCGTCTCGCCTGCTGCGGGGCCCAGATGGGTGAAGCAGGAGAGACGCTAGGGTAAAGAAGCACCGGGCTCTTAATTGTATTTTAAAGGACTGCTTCCAGCGTTGTTTTAACCTCGGCTTTTAAAGGATTTTTTTTTCTATTAATTTTTAAACCGCCACGGTTCTTTTATGGATTATTTATTTAATGAAGACTTTTGGGGAAGCACTGTACTTATTTATTTATGGACACTTTGTTTTTGTTTTGATTGTTTGTAAATAAAAGCACTTTGCACTTTTTCATCATCCCCTTGCTGTGTTGTTGCCTCACTGTCTAGCTCATCGGTAACATTACCGACGGTGACGGGTTCAAGGGCTCCTGAATAGCAGGTGGGAGCATGGAGCCGAACCTGCATCATCACAGTACTACTTACCTGTTGTGTTATAGCGCCTTTAAAATGTAGTTTACCCGAAACAACTCCAGTAGTGCTCAATGTATCTTTACTTCTTAAATGTTAATGTTTTACTGTTTAATAACTTACAGACTACATTTTATTTTTTTCCCTTGCACTCTGTGAGCGAAGCCACTGGGTAATCAGCTAGTAAGCAATAAAAATATTGTGGAGGACTGACACTAGCTGTGTTTGCAAACATTTTATATAATTATTTGGTTTATTTTATGAAACACTGCTCTATGAGCAAAACACTTATTATCAAATAACTGGAAGACTACTTGAAAGTTATGCGTTACTACGCATGGTACATAAAGGACATGTTTCAAATAGCTGAGCGTACAAAAGAAGGCGGACACTGATGGGCTTCAGTTTTATTGGATGTCATTAAATGTATTTGGTGAGTTTTTATGTCATTCTATGACACTGCATATTTACTCTCCAGGGTCCTCATGTATAAACGGTGCATACACATAGAAATGTTGCGTACAAATGTTTCCACGCTCAAATGGTGATGTATAAAACCTAAACTTGGTGTAAAGCCACGCACATTTCCATGGTACCTCATACCCTGGCGTACGCAATTTCTCCGCTCGGTTTTGCAGACTGGCGGCACCTAGTTCCTGTGTGGTCACCCTTTCTTTCTTAGACCCACATTCCTGATGCGGCTTTATAAATACACTGAAATTAACTGCATATTGTTTATTAGTGTAATGCATCTGATTGTAATTAACCTGTAGCAATATAATGGTCCAGGGAATAGCCATAGTATTACAAATACCATAACTGCTTTAGCGTTGTTACGCTCACTGCATCTTCTTCTTCTTCTTGCAGCTGCTCCCGTTAAGGGTTGCTACAGCGGATCATCTTTTTCCATATTACTCTCACTGCACCACTCGGAGTATTTATATCACTGTATCTGAGTGGGGAATCACAGCAGCAGCTGATCGGAAAGAGAATTATCGGTATACAGTTTCAAGCACACACTACCTCAACCACGGCAAAACGCGTCAAAGCCATTCCTGCACGGACCTTGCGTTTCAGAAACAGTTTCATCCCAAGAACTATAAACGCACTCAATCAGTCCATCAAGTGCTCCTTGTAGAACTGTTTGTACTTATAAGTACAATTACCCCACTGTAAACTTGCACTACAGTTATAATATTGCACAACCTGCGCCACTTTATAAAGTGCGTATGATGACGATATCATTTTTAAGATGAAATGCAGCAAAATATGTTGCTTATAGTATACAGATAAAACTTTAACTTTATTTAAATAATCTGTATTGTTAATAATTAAACATGTGAGGACACGGTGCCACAGCGCTAGCTAGTTCACGGATAGCTCCTGCCTTGTGCTGTATTTTTGCTGGTGCTGATGCAACACTGGAAGGATAGATGGATAGAATAATTAAACATGTACTACGAAGATATTTCAATGTTCCTTAAACGTTTTGAAGAATCAGCGTTCTAAGCTTACAGATTGTTTAATGTCTATTACAAAGCTGATTGTGTGGCGATTGGGTATTTGGAGAAAGAAAAGTAAGGACAGGAATTGGAGGTTAGTACGTTTGAAAGAGACAGTACTTCTGTAATAAATTATTTCATCGAAGGTCGCACATGGCGCATCAAGCCTCTTTGCGTGAGCTATGAACAATCACTGCGCCACCATGTTCCCATATTTAATAACATGCTTTCATTCCTATCATCATGAAAAAGATATCACGTATACATCTCAGTATTTTAATTATTCAGAGAGCTGTAATATCATGAATGTAATGGATTCTGTGTCCTGTCAGAGAAAGAGAAAGAACGGAACCACGTAGTGATTCACACACACAGAGCACATAGAAGATCAAATACAGAACAAAGCATTTAACGTGCTACTTGAGAAACTAGTAAAATAAACGATTTTAAGATGAAGTCTATGATGTTCTACTTTAATGACAAAATAAACTATGTGATTAAAGTGGAAATTTCAAGATTAAAGTTGACATTTCGTGCTTTTTTCCCACTGTGTGCTTATTTTTTTTTGTCTGTACCCTAATAAGCTTTCATATGACACTCAGACGGTCCGCTACGAGTTGCCTTTTCACGCCGACTTTGATATGTGATTTTTTTTTTATTTCGGGCACTGTGCGACTTTGTGAACTTGAGCTTTCGAGTTTCTCAGACACCATGTCATTTGATCAACTTCCTTTTGTTGAATATACCACTGTTTAAACCAACAAATAGTACATTATTCCTTTGCCTCCACTTGGTATTCGCTGAAATTCTTATATTTTCCCCCGTGCTTTTCCCATTGTCTTTTCACAGATGGCTATTTATATTGATTTGCATATTCAAAGAGGCGTAATTCTGGGAGGAGTAGGGGCGGGACAGAAGGCGCGTGCACGTGTGTTACTTTTCACGCTGATCAGGATTTATGTAGTGGAAGAACGTGAAAGTTTGCGTGCGCACAGATTCCTGCATCTGGATTTTTCTGTGCATATGCACATTCCCGCTTTTGTGCTTACGCCATGTTATAGTGTGAGTTCTACGCACGGCGTTATACATGAGGCACCAGGAGACAAAGCAGATGTCTACTGTCTTAACACTTGCAAATATTTGTTAATATGTTTATTATGGAATGTCTGATGAACATTTACTACATATGCCAGTCAGTGTGTGTATGGAGAGGACCCTAACCCACCTGTGCAGATCTTTTGCGTGGTGTAAGATTAGCTGTTTTGATTGTCGGTCTCACAGGGCACTGCTGTTCAATTCTTGCCACCTTTCGTATTTTAATCAGTCAGAACAAAGGTGAATGCACTTGTGTTTTTTTTTCCCAACTGCTGTCTGATCACTCATGCACGAGAGGCTATGAGCCTTAATCAGGTAGGTTGGTTCTGATTGTGCATGATGTTTTATGTAAATTGCGTCACTTTTTTACCTATGTGCATATTCATTTTTATCTTTATATTGTTTTAATGCTTGTTGTTAACTCATGATTCATTATGCTGCAAATGAGATTCCTTCATTATCAACATCAAATGCTAAGCATAACTACCACAGCACACACAATTTCATCCATAATGCCTGGTATTTCATGTAGGTAGATCAGTGTCATGTTGGATTGTATTCACGCCACACATGAACTGCTCCAGTCAGTAATGTGCCACAACTACCCTTTCCAAAGGCTATCGCCGCAGTTGTTTTGGTCCACATCCGAGTGTGATTGGCATGTTCACATCTATCTAAAGGAAATCACGCCAGAGTTTGAAAAATATGCACCAAACGGATTACAGTAGGTGTGAAAACTTCTATGTTCTCCTTTTCTGTTGTATCTTCAGGATTTAAGAAAGCCACCATAAAGCCATCACTCAGGTAAACCAATGTAGGGTTCTGCAGTGAATACTAACCAAATTGTGTCCATTTCTGAGGGCACAAAATGCTTTGAAAGCCTAGCAATGGCTCACACTGAGGTAAAAATGGTGATGCAGCATCAGGAAGGTGGATTAGAGCTCTGGCTGTTACTGTGTATTTTGATTTTGCATGTTCTCTGCTGTGTGGATTTTCTCCATCATCCCAAGGATGGTCTTCATGTGAGTCAGTGATGTCCCATTCAGCTTTGGGGCCTACCTTGAGGAAAAAGCTGCAGATATATGTCCCCTGAACCAAACATAAGGAAAATGTGTTAAAAAATAGATGTTCTGTGGAAAAATTGTTATAAAATGCTCAGTAAAGATAGAGACTGAGGCCATTGAGGGGAATGGGAGGATGTGGGTATTGTGGTCTGAGAGTGAATGGAAAAGACTTTCTTATTTATTTATGCAATAATCTTTGTGTAAAATAGGCAAGCCGCTAAATCTGGTAGACAAGTGCAACAAAACCACAGCAGAGAGTCAGGGTGTTATTTTATATTCAGCCTGTGCTTATGAATTATTCCTCCTGTTTATCTCTCTCCTCATAAAATCTTGTGTCAAAACAAATACAAAAAAAAAAAGCTTAAGCCTTAAATGTTATAAGCATGCAGTGAGCCTCACAATGAGCAGATAAATCTTTTGCGCTGAAATGTGGTGTTGCAAGTTTATTTTATAGATTGACTGTCGACTGGCATTTTATTTATGGCTGGCTCCTGCTGTGAACCTGCTGCTGTTTTTATGCCGCTGCCAGTGTTTATGGCTTCTTTGTTTATTAAAAATTATTTTTCATGTTTAATTGAGTATTTGGTTCTTATAGTTTTGTTTATTTATTATGTAATGTACATGAATTGTGCTATGTTCTCCTATGTATGTGTGTGTTCTGTGGGTGGCTCTCCAAGAGGCGGGGTCACCCTGATGTCACTGCTGAAGGACCACCCTCAGACTTTATATTCTGCAGCTGAGAAGCGGGTCCTTTAGTGCTTCATTGTTTCTAGCTGGAACACTGTGTATGGCTGTGAGTTGCCTTTTAGGCAAATCTTTTTTTTTTTCCTTTTTGTCATTTATTAGTTCTTTTGCTGTTATTTCCAACAGATTTTACACTTATAAAGATTACTTGTTGATCTTTCAAGCCAAAGATTTTTCAATGTTTTCCTTTCCTCTTAAGAGTATTTTAACACATTTTGGTGTGATGAAGAGGGTCAAGGGGATAATTGGAGTTGGAGGATTTTCTATAAATAAAAGTCTTTATAATCAGTTAAATAGGGAGATGCAGAGTGAAAAACGGCTCCGCAGTGGCACTCAGATGCACTTCAGCTGAGGTTCATCCAGAACACGTGAAAGACTTTGTTTTTCACTATGGGCAAAGGAAGCAGAGCAGCTGAGTGGTTGCCAGAAATGAAAAGGGCCTGAGTTAGTTTAAGAAGTCACCACACAGAGGAGGAGAAAACTGCATGATCATTGCCTGCGAGCATCACAGCATCAGATATACAGTAATTGGAGTGTTTCATGAGATTGCTATTTTGAATTGGTTGGGTGTTCCCTACAGATATATAAAACTGTAAACTTTCTTTTCTTTTCACCTACAGAATAGTAAGAAAAGCAGCGCTGTGTGAACAATCTCCAAATTAATGTAGCAAGAGGTGATTAGCTGCCTGATTGTCAGTTTATTTCAGTGTTACCTTCCCGGACCAGAAGAATACTGCTTATATTTGTTTTTATTTTTTACTTTTACTGCACAGCTTTTGGTGCAATTGTATATATGTTAAATAGTTTGTATTTTTGTTTTACAATTTTTTATAATTGTTGACAGTCTGAATAATTGCATGACACTGAACTGTATTTTTTATAATGATACTTGCTGCAATAAAGAACAGCTGTTTGCACTTTTTTTCTTGTCTGTGTCCTTACTCCCTCATTGTTTAGCTCTGTCATGAACTACAAGATGCCCTGGGCATAGTCTGTGCAGGAGTTACGATGCACGGGGCATTGCATTTGGAACATTTGAACTTTAACAGCCTGTTCCCCATTTTGGAGGCCTGGAAGGATCCATATTCTGCCTGCTGAGAGTTGGAATCTCAGGTCTACCTTTAGTGTGGCCTTTTCTGGGGAGGCAAGGGAGGGTCCTGTTTTGTTTAAGGGTATTTTTCAAAACCTCACTGCATTTTTCCATTTTTCCATTTTGCATGGAGTGAATCACAATAGTTGCTAAGTTTGCCTCAGGATATCTTAAACTGCTCAGGCATCTGCTTATTTTAATGAAATATATGTTTGACCAGGAACAGGACCGCACAGAGCTTTGAGGAAGTTACCAAGTACCTCTGCTTATTAATATGCTCAGTACAACACCCCAGCTGCTCATTCTCCCTGAGTCAGCAGAAACATTACTTGATATATAGTAAAATTCAACCCCCACCGAAGAGAAAAAAAAGGAGAGCCAACCATATGTTATTGTTTAGATCTAGCCATTTTTATAGCAAAAGATTTGAACAGATCCTCTAAGTGAGAATTCGAAAATTAAACAGGAAATTTTCAAATTAAAACAGGAAATGATTGACCTCCCTAATCCCATCCTATCCACCAGATTGGTCAGGGTTTGTGTCAAGAGTAGTTTGATGGGTGTTGATCCCGCCCAGACCCCACCTTAATCCCACCCCATCCACCTGATTGGTTCAGGGTTTGTGTCAAGAGCAGTTTGATGGATGCTGCTTCTGCATTGCCCCCAGTCTGTCAAGACCTGTTTGTTGGCTGGCACCCCCCTCCCTGCCCCTTCTCATGATGGCATTTATATCAAAAGAAAGACCTTGCCAAGAACCCAAGGCCTGATAGACATGTCCAGACAGGTGCCTGCTCATACCCAGTCAGCCAGGTCTCCCTTATAGCCGCTCCTTCATATCCTCTCAACAGTGCTGGAGCATGTCCCTACATCTATCAATTGTTTTAATATTATCACGAGATTAAAATATCTATCTATCTATCTATCTATCTATCTATCTATCTATCTATCTATCTATCTATCTATCTATCTATCTATCTATCTATCTATCTATCTATCTATCTATCTATCTATCTATCTATCTATCTATCTATCTATCTATCTGTCTGTCTATCTATCTATCTATCTAACCTTTGCTTTATAATTTGTAAAAAAAAAGGAAACCCCTGTTCTATTTCTCTCTGTATGCCGCAGTTCGAGTGAAACAGCCTTCCCCATCTCAAAGAAAGCCATCTCGCACAAAGGCACGCTGACAGGCCCTGCAGTGAAACAGCTCCCCCATCTCACAGAAAGGCGTGCAGACAGTTGCTGCACGTTCATGTCTCAGTGTGGAGAGAGAGAGAGCAACAACGTTCCTGCTGCCTGAAACTGGAAGGCCCTGCGTGTGCACCCAGCTGTGTGCTATTGAGCACCGGCTGCCCCCCTCCTTCGCTGAGAAAACAGACGCTCGTTTTGTGGTTTTTAACTTTTGAAGGTAAAGGATTTTAGGTATTGCATGTAAAGCACAAGACGACTAGTTCGATATAAGCCTTTTAAAAATCACACAGAGGTAAACAGTATACAGCAAGTCCCTTATTAAATCACGTTTGATACGTATAAAAAAAATCTATATATCTATCTAAAGCAAACCCTTTTCTATCAAATACACCACATTTTAAATAATACCACTCTTTATACCTAACATTTATGCAGAATTAGCCTTATATTGCTTTTTTATTAAGAGACAAGAAGTCTTAAGATACTTTTCGTGTTGCGCTGGAAAGATATTATGTTAAACAATCTTAAAACGAAGTGCACACCTGCTCAAACATTATGTGAAATACTCTATGCAAGATTAGCTTTTCTTTTGCTGATACGCGTAATTGGATATGACACAAGAACAGGTTCACACATACTGGTCTTTAACATAAGTTCATATCTTCTTGTTGTAAATGTAACGCAGTCTTAAAATGGGTCAAAGGGCACACAACTGCTAAAAGAAATCACTCTCCTTATTATAAATTCTGCTTTAAAAAACGTATTGCTGAATCCATATATTTTATCATTAGGTCAATATTTCCAAGTTGATTCTCCGACCTATTACTCGGAAACCGGTAAATCCCTTTTTAAAAAATTATATCTGTTTAAAACGAGAGGGGCTGGGGATTTAAAATCCAAAATGACGTTGATCATAGGTAACTGTTAATTACTATGCTTAGTACCATCTCTCAGTGTGTAGGCACGTGAGCATGCTTGTGTGTGTGTATAATATAAGTTGTAGTATTTTATATTTCTATCTATCTATCTATCTATCTATCTATCTATCTATCTATCTATCTATCTATCTATCTATCTATCTATCTATCTATCTATCATAAAAAGAGAATTTTTATATTTACGTGCTTCTATCTATCCATCTGAACTGGTCATGAAATAGGGTAACGAGAATTAAAATGTGCAGGGGAATAATTAAGTGCATGAACGGAGTGTGTGGTTATTTGTGTATATGGACGGTTGTATAATGGAAAAATTTGTTGTGACACATTAATAAAGGTTGTTTTAAAAACGAAAATCTATATATCTATCTATCATATAAACACATGTTGCAAGCCATTTATTTGCGTACTGTATGTACCGTTGCAGCGACATCCACCCAGAGCTGCTATAAGACTCACGGTGGTGAGAGGGTTACCCTTGAAACTAATATCAGATCATTTTGTTTGAGCTTCTGGGTGCACTGGAAGGGGAAATGTTGTTTTAAAGAGCACATGCATTTTGTTTTCTAGACGACAACCCTTTAAAATCTGAAACAGCTTCTCAAAGGGCTTCCCCTGATCTGTCCAATGGCAGTAAGTGTCATTTTAGGTTTCAGTTTATCGAAGAAACATAGGTTGTATACATAATGCCAGATTTTGTGAAAAGAACTGAGAAGGCCAAACTTTATTTCCAGATCCCAGTCCACAGGGTGTTTTAATGCAAGTGCTGAACGGTTCAGAAAATCTATCAATCTACCAAAACTGGCAGAACCTACAGACCGCGCAATTACCGCGCAATTCATTCAAGTCTCCTGCATTCTCCTCTGCTGTCACCGACGCCCTCTGATTGCAGCCTCCGTTCATCCCTCCTGCAATCCCCTTTGCCATCAACGCCTCACTCCGACTACAGGCCTCGGCGAAGAATTCGTCATTCACCCTGATATTCCCTTTGTCAGTACAACGAACGGAGCTGCCAAGAAAGACTGGAGCAGGCACAGGTGGCTGCGGACCTTCACCGGTTACTGGTTCAAATTGTAGAATCAAAGTCTCCTATGTACATTTCCAGACCCGAATTGAGGTTATATATGATACATGTGTATGCTTTTTACATGGTTCTGACCCAAGATTAAAGGATAGGTTTTATATTCCTTTATCATTAAAATAACATTGACTGCAAATTGTTATATTCTGTGTTCATAACTGCAACCTTTGATTAAATTTAGGTCATGCCTGAAAACAGGTATAGCGGCAGCAGCAGCAGCAGCAGCGGCACTGACAGTGAAAGCGACTGTGAACAGGCTGGAGGAGCTAAAGATAGGAAAAGACTGTCCAGTGAAAACCTGAGACTATTAAAAGAGATGTCTGATAACCTTGAAAACTCTATAATGGCCCCTAAAATCCCCAAACCGTTGCAAACTCCACAAATTTTTCAAGCACCATCCCCAGTTACACAACCGGTCTACAATTCTGACATCATTAATAATTTGCTCCAGATTCTAAATTTTGATGAAATAGCCGTCTTGAACGCTCTGCTGGAGCTATTGAGGAAAGCCTATTCTGAAGCCAGAATGTCTTCAGATCCAGATCCTTCACAACAGCCTAACACCCTAGACACGATTGTAAAATCCCCATAACCTTCTATCTCAGGTACAAGTAGATCCCCACTTCAACACTTACCTGCCGACGACTTGACTATGTTAAACGGCCCAGTAATACAACCTTCTACCTCAGATACAAGTAAGACCCATCTTCAACACTCACCTGTTGTTGACTTAACAGCGTCGGATAATTCAGTCTTACATCATCAGACCGGAGCCGGAGTGACTAGTCCATCCAGGGCAAACTTGAATGTTGATGCTAACTCTCCATAGCCATCTACCTTCGTCTCCAGAGCCGTGAGTAAGCTCCCTGCAACCCTCTACCTCTAGATTAAATAATTTGTCTATAACTGACCATCCAAAATTTAACAATATCAAGATTAGACACCATTTCAATTTTTCAGGGGCCTACAAACTTGATTCATTTGCCGAAGTTTTTAATCATATACATGAGACCCTTCAGCAAATATTATACAGTTTTGCGAGCACTTTGAATCCTAAGGTTCTAGTTCAAGTAGAATTACATGCCGATTCTCTCAATCCCAGCGTATTTTCCCTAATTACCGCTGGTACACTTTCTGTTGATGACTTTTTTAACCAAATTGAATTACTTCTCCAGAGTCACGCTACTATTTTAGCCGATTTGAGACTGATGCTAATCGTTCAGGTTGTGAGGGCCCCATCTGGTAGTGGGGGGCCTAGGCGTAAAGCATGTGCCATTTTTAATTATATAATTGTACAAAAGAAACGGAAGCACCTATGGATCTCCATCAACCCAGATGATCAGTGCTGTTTTGCCAAGGGCTTGCTGGCTGTATTAAACGATAGGTACAGAAACAATCAGAAATTGTGTGAACAAGAGGCCCGTCAATTGCACGTCAGGGCTGGATTATCTCCGGATCAGAAAGCAGCATTTTCAGATGTTGAAAAATTTGAGAGGCTAATGGGCATTAAAATTATCATCTGGTACCGAACACTAGCGCTCTATTAAAATTTGAAGCTTCCCATACTAGAAAACCAAAGACGGCGTTCCTGTTTTTGCACAATGAGCATTATTACAGTATTTTGAATCTGAAAGAATTTCTGGGATTTGACTATATCTGCAATTTCTGCTACTCGGGATATTCTACCCAATCACGACACTGCTGCGAACATCACTGTGACGTCAGTTTATCTACAGACTGCCGATGGGTTGACGGTGAGGTTTTCTGATGCCCCGATTGCAATCGTTTTTGCCGATCAATGTTTTGGTTCGAACTCCACAAAACACATAAATTTAATGAAAAGACACATCAGTCTGAAAGCATCTGCGACGTCCTTAAAGACTGCGCTCTCTGTTACCAGAGATACAGCGTGAAAGCCGAGTCAAAATCTCACAAGTGTCGTCCCAGACACTGTCGCATTTGTAGAGTTGAAATGAAAGAGTCGGATGAAAATCATCAGTGTTTCATTCACAGCTTACCTCAAACACTGGTCCACGAAAAGTACATGTTCTATGATTTTGAGTGCCGTCAAGATGTCAGGACCCACATCCCAAATTACATCCACTGCATGCATTGGAACGGTAAATCGTGGAGTTGGGATGGTGAGGTCTGAGAAGCAAAGTTCTTCGACAGATTTCGGCGCCAAAAATACCAAGATTACACGTTCATACATCACAATTCTAAGGGGTATGACGGCTATTTCTTAATGAAATATCTCATTGAGAGCGGTCAACCCCCATTTGTTACAACTCAGGGATATAAACTAATGTGTTTTATAGAAGAAGATTATGACTTGAGATTCATTGACTCGTTGTTTTTCTTACCTATGAAATTGAGCAGTATGCCCAAAGCCATGGGGTTCCAGACTTTAAAAGGGTACTTTCCCCATTTCTTTAACACCGCTCAAAATCAAAATTACATCGGTCCGTACCCAGATCCTAAATATTACGGCATTCAACACATGACGAGCAAGGAAAGAGAGGAATTTTTGTCTTGGTACGAATCGATTAAACGCGAAACCTTCCACTTTAGACAAGAAATGGCCTACTATTGCAGAAAGAATGTTGTTATTTTGAGAACAGCTTACATGAAATTTAGAGAGGAAGTGCTCAGGATCGGTAATATTGATCCTTTTCAATGTATGGCCCTAGCTTCTCTCTGTCTGTCCATGAACAGAAAAAATTGCATGCCTAATAAATCAATTGGAATAATTCAGAGTGATAATTACAAAAGCATCCACAAAGCTTATTCTAATGCTTCTATTCAGTGGTTAATGTTTCTTTCCGAGAAGGAAAAAATAAACATTCGGCATGCCCTGAATCACGGTGAAGTAAAGATGGGATCATTTTACCTAGATGGTTATGCCAAAATTCAGGGTGTGCCAAAGGCATTTGAGTTTGCTGGCTGCTTTTATCACGGTTGTCCAGTGTGCTACGATGCGCAAGCCAAACATCCTGTCATGGGTACGTCTTATGCCGAATCGTTTAAAATGTTTGACGACAAACTGAAGAATTTGCGAGAAAATTTTAATCCTGATATTAGTTTGATTTGGGAGCATGAGTGGGAGCACATGAAAAAAGACGACTCGGAGCATCAGGATTTCTTAAAGCGATTTGAGTTTCCTGAACTTATCAACACCTGTGATGCCCTGTTTGGAGGGCGCACCAAAGCTATCAAATTATATCATAAAGTTCAAGGCAACGAACAAATTCATTATTATGATTATACAATTCTGTACCCTTACATCAACAAAACAAAGACCTACCCAATCGGACATACGACCTTTGTTTTTGATGTGTTTGGCAATCTTAAACATTACTTCAGTCTCATTAAAATCACCATGCATGTGTTGCCCACAGACTGTGGATAACCAGCTTTGAAGCTGTCGGGTATGGTGAATAATTTCTTTACAGTTTCTGTTTAAAAAGCTGCATATTTCCTAAGGAAAATAGATAAAGTCTGGTGGGCCACCATAGGAATCGAAAAATTTTCCAGTTCCATCTTCTCTGAGATGTATCTCCCACCAGTGTTCTCCAGGTTGATTTTGATGGTGAGTATTGACAATGATCATGTTCGTTGCACGCCAACACTCCATAAAACAGATTTTCTGTGTATGGGTTACAGGACATGAGTTCGGTGATCTGCAGGGTGTTTCTTCTCTGGTTTATTTCAATAATGTTGTCAAAGATGGTGTAGACTATTAGATTTACAGTGTGGGGTATGGGTACCCAAAAGCGGACTTCAAATCTCATGTTCCTGGTTTTCACCAATAAGAAATGATCTCTGCATTTTTGATCAGGTGTCATATCAAAGGCAAACAGGGTGTAGCCCCGGGAGAAGTCAGTATGGCTGATGGCTAGAAGCAGATCTTTCAAATGCTTTCTGGAGGACAACACGAGGTTGTAATATTCTCAAGTTGTGTTGTCATTAACAAAATTGGGCTGAAATGGCTTGGCAGGAATCTGCTCTCCATCCAAATACAAGGCCAGGAACTCCACATTGTTATGCTTGAAATTGAAGGGGTTTCTGGCGTAATCCCCTGAAAAAGCATCATTATCCACCATGCCTATGAGCACGTACTCGGGCAACTGACCCAAGAACAGGTTCTCCTGATTGAACACTCGTATCCCTGCTGGTATATTGAGAACTTTCTTATTTACTCTTTCCACGGGGTACTTGGCATTGGCGGATGTTAGAGTATGGGCATGCCCTAATTTTACTGCCACTGAAACTTTAACTTTCTTGACAAAAAGAGCGGTGGACAAAATGTTTACTTTGTAATGTACAGCATATCCAGACATCAGACAGAATTTATTTTTGATCCGCACCATTTTAATTCTGACACCCGCACCGTTTAGAATTAATTTTTTTGAAAAAATAGGTCGGAATGAATATGTCCGAGGAGTTCTACTGTTTTACCCTGGAATGTATAACCATTTCTTTTTTTAAATCCCTCATTCGGACCATCCAAGGCTGTTTTTTCATGTTCGTTGGCCGTGTCTTTGTAAAAAAGACCTGCCGCAAATTGAGAATTGAGAGTTTCATTGCTTTAATTTAGCAGCCCCTCGAAAATGGCCCTGTACGGGTAAAGGCTGGATATTAAGCGATCTCCCAGGGTCACATCCACTTGTGAAAATAAACCAGCTATCATATAAATAACAAAGGCTACCTTGGCAGCGGCTGCAGGATTAGCTCCATCGGCCTTGACGATTTTGCATCTGACATATAGAAGCATGTTATTCAGGTCTAAGTAGTCTTCACTGTTCCCAATAATCAGAAACTCTAGTGTCGCAACTTCAGGTAGAGCTGAGAGAGGAGGTACCTTGACGTAGATGCTTTTTTCTATGCTAGTCTGAGTATAGGGCACCATAAACAAGTCTAGTTCGGATTTCACACACTCCTGAGACAATCGATGAACGAAAGAGATCTTGAGTTAAAAAATGTTTTTCAATTTCTTTTTTCTGCGGGCACTGGACTTGTCCTTGTGGTGGAGAGAAGAAAATGATGTAAAAGCTGAAAGGCGTGTCTTTTTGATGATCGGTACTGCGCATGACCCGGGAGGTCTCTTTCCCTTGCCCGGACGCGGGTCACCGGGGCCCCACTCTGGAGCCAGGCCTGGAGGTGGGGCTCGATGGCGAGCACCTGGTGGCCGGGCCTGCACCCATGGGGCTCGGCTGGGCACAGCCCGAAGAGGCAACGTGGGTCCCCCTTCCCATGGGCTCACCACCTGTGGGAGGGGCCAAGGAGGTCGGGTGCAGTGTGAGTTGGGTGGTGGCCGAAGGCGGGGACCTTGGCGGTCCAATCCTCGGCTACAGAAGCTGGCTCTTGGGACGTGGAATGTCACCTCTCTGAAGGGGAAGGAGCCTGAGCTTGTGCGCGAAGTTGAGAGGTTCCGGCTAGATATAGTTGGACTCACCTCGACGCACAGCTTGGACTCTGGAACCAATCTCCTTGAGAGGGGCTGGACTCTCTACCACTCTGGAGTTGCCCCCGGTGAGAGGCGCCGAGCGGGTGTGGGTATACTTATTGCCCCCCGACTTGGAGCCTGTACATTGGGGTTTACCCCGGTGGACGAGAGGGTAGCCTCCCTTCGCCTTCGGGTGGGGGGACGGGTCCTAACTGTTGTTTGTGCGTATGCACCGAACAGCAGTTCAGAGTACCCACCCTTTTTGGAGTCCCTGGATGGGGTGCTAGAGGGCATACCTTCTGGTGACTCCCTCGTTCTGCTGGGAGACTTCAATGCTCACGTGGGCAATGACAGTGAGACCTGGAAGGGCGTGATTGGGAGGAATGGCCCCCCCGATCTGAACCCGAGCGGTGTTTTGTTATTGGACTACTGTGCTCGTCACGGATTGTCCATAACGAACACCATGTTCAAGCATAGGGGTGTTCATATGTGCACTTGGCACCAGGACACCCTAGGCCTCAGTTTGATGATCGACTTTGTGGTCGTGTCATCGGACTTGCGGCCACATGTCTTGGACACTCGGGTGAAGAGAGGGGCAGAGCTGTCAACTGATCACCACCTGGTGGTGAGGTGGCTTCGATGGGGGGGGGAGGATGCCGGTCAGGCGTGGTAGGCCCAAACGTGTTGTGAGGGTCTGCTGGGAACGTCTGGCAGAGCCCCCTGTCAGAAGTAGCTTCAACTCCCACCTCCGGCAGAACTTCGACCACACCCCGAGGGAGGTGGGGAACATTGAGTCCGAATGAGCCATGTTCCGTGCCTCTATTGTTGAGGCAGCTGACCGGAGCTGTGGCCGTAAGGTGGTCGGTGCCTGTCGTGGCGGCAATCCCCGAACCCGTTGGTGGACACCGGCAGTGAAGGATGCCGTCAAGCTGAAGAAGGAGTCCTACAGGACCCTTTTGTCCTGTGGGACCCTGGAGGCAGCTGATAGGTACCGGCAGGCCAAGCGGAATGCGGCTTTGGTGGTTGCTGAGGCAAAAACTCGGGTGTGGGAGGAGTTTGGGGAGGCCATGGAGAACGACTTTCGGACGGCTTCGAGGAGATTCTGGTCCACCATCCAGCGTCTCAGGAAGGGGAAGCAGTGCAGTGTCAACACTGTATATGGTGGGGATGGTGCGCTGCTGACCTCGACTCGGGATGTTGTGGGTCGGTGGGGGGGAGTACTTCGGAGACCTCCTCAATCCCATTAACATGCCTTCCAATGAGGAAGCAGAGCCTGGGGACTCGGAGGTGGGCTCCCTCATCTCTGGGACTGAGGTCACCGAGGTGGTCAAAAAACTCCTTGGTGGCAGGGCCCGGGGGTGGATGAGATATGCCCGGAGTTCCTCAAGGCTCTGGATGTTGTAGGACTGTCTTGGTTGACACGCCTCTGCAACATCGCATGGACATCAGGGACAGTGCCTCTGGAGTGGCAGACCGGGGTGGTAGTCCCCCTCTTTAAGAAGGGGGATCGGAGGGTGTGTTCCAACTACAGAGGGATCACACTCCTCAGCCTCCCTGGAAAAGTCTATTCAGGGGTCCTGGAGAGGAGGGTCCGTCGGATAGTCGAGCCTTGGATTCAGGAGGAACAGTGTGGTTTTCGTCCTGGTCGCGGAACAGTGGACCAGCTCTATACCCTTAGCAGGGTCCTGGAGGGTGCATGGGAGTTTGCCCAACCAGTCTACATGTGTTTTGTGGACTTGGAAAAGGCATTCAACTGTGTCCCTCGGGGAATCCTGTGGGGGGTACTCCGAGAGTATGGGGTACCGGCCCCCCTGATAAGGGCTGTTCGGTCCCTGTACGATTGGTGCCAGAGCTTGGTCCGCATTGCCGGCAGTAAGTCGAACCCGTTTCCAGTGAGAGTTGGACTCCGCCAGGGCTGCCCTTTGTCACCGATTCTGTTCATAACTTTTATGGACAGAATTTCTAGGCGCAGCCAGGGCATTGAGGGGGTCCGGTTTGGTGGGCTCAGGATTGGGTCACTGCTTTTTGCAGATGATGTTGTCCTGTTTGCTTCATCAGGCCGTGATCTTCAGCTCTCTCTGGATCGGTTCGCAGCCGAGTGTGAAGCGGCTGGGATGAGAATCAGCACCTCCAAATCCGAGACCATGGTCCTCAGCCGGAAAAGGGTGGAGTGCCCTCTCAGGGTTGGTAGTGAGATCCTGCCCCAAGTGGAGGAGTTCAAGTATCTCGGGGTCTTGTTCACGAGTGAGGGAAGAATGGAGCGTGAGATCGACAGGCGGATCGGTGCAGCATCCGCAGTAATGCGGGCTCTGCATCGGTCTGTCGTGGTGAAAAAGGAGCTGAGCCGCAAGGCGAAGCTCTCAATTTACCAGTCGATCTATGTTCCTACCCTCACCTACGGTCATGAACTATGGGAAATGATCAAAAGAACGAGATCGCGAATACAAGCGGCTGAAATGAGTTTCCTCCGCAGGGTGTCTGGGCTTTCCCTTAAAGATAGGGTGAGAAGCTCAGTCATCCGGGAGGGGCTTAGAGTAGAGCCGCTGCTCCTCCGCATCGAGAGGAGTCAGATGAGGTGGCTCGGGCATCTGATCAGGATGCCTCCTGGACGCCTCCCTGGTGAGGTGTTCCGGGCACGTCTAACCGGGAGGAGGCCCCGGGGAAGACCCAGGACACTTTGGAGGGACTATGTCTCTCAACTGGCCTGGGAACGCCTTGGGATATTCCCGGAAGAGCTAGAAGAAGTGGCCGGGGAGAGGGAAGTCTGGGCATCTCTGCTCAAGTTGCTGCCCCCGCGACCCGACCTCGGATAAGCGGGAGACAATGGATGGATGGATGAATTATTAAAAGAAGTGCAATTGCGAGCCTCTGAACATTAAATCCCTCTTTTATGATGAAAGGGGCTAATTTTAATTTTGATAGGTGAATAACACTTGTTGATGACACTCCAAGAACAACAAAGACTTCAAAATAGGAGGTTGACCATGAGGGACCTCCTACAGAATTCGAAATTTTACTTAGACTTGTGTACATTCACAGATATTTAACAAAGAATAGTCAAATAACTCTGCGGTCACTTTCAAGGAAAAATGATGTTATCTGGGGCCTCATGTATAAACAGTGTGTACGCACAAAAATGTTGCATACTCCCGTTTCCACGCTCAAATCGCGATGTATAAAACCTAAACTTGGCGTAAAGCCACGCACATTTTTGTGCTAGCTAAAACCCTGGTGTACGCAAGTTCTCCGTTCAGTTTTGCAAGCTGGTGGCACCCAGCGTCAAACCAGTGCTTTTGTTCCAGTGTGGTTTCCCTTTCTTTTATAGATCCACATCCATGACGCGGCTTTATAAATACACTGAAATTAACCACATATTGTTTATTAGTTTAAGGCATCTGATTGTAATTAACCTGTAACAATATAATGGTCCATGGAATGGCCAAACTATTCCAAATAGCATAACTGCTTTAGCGTTGTTACTCTGACTGCACATTCTTCTTCTTTTAGCTGCTCCCGTTAGGGGTTGCCACAGCAGACCATTTTTTTCCATATTACTCTCACTGCACCACTCGGAGTATTTATATCACTGTATCTGAGTGGGGAATCACAGCTATAGTGCAGCTGATCAGAAAGTGAATTATCGGTATACAGCATCAAACACACGTTGCTTCAGCCATGCTGCCTATTTGAACTGCTCGCATATGGCAAACACTTCAGAGCCTTTCCTGTACGGACCTCGCGGTTCAGAAACAGTTTCATGGCAAGAACTATAAACACACTCAATCAGTCCATCAAGTGCTCCTTGTATAACTGTTTGTACATATAAGTACAATTACCTCACAGTAGACTTGCGATACAGTTATAATATTGCACAACCTGAGCAACTTTATAAAGTGCGTATTTACATATGATGACGATATCATGTTTAAGATGAAATGCAGCAAAATATTTTTATTATATTATACAGATACAAATTTAACTTCATTTAAATAATTATATTGTTAATAATTACACATGTGAGGACACGGTGCTGCAGCGTTAGTGAGCCGCTGGCACTCCATTCACGGATTGTTCCTGCCTCGCGCTGTATTCTTGCTGGGGCTGGCGTGACACTGGAAGGATAGATGGATAGAATAATTAAACATGTACTACAAAGATATTTCAATGTTCCTTAAAAGTTTTGAAGAATCGGCGTTCTAAGCTTACAGATGGCTTAACGTCTATTACAGAGCTGATTGTGTGGCGATTGTGTATTTGGAGAAAGAAAAGGAAGGACAGGAATTGGTTAGTATGTTTGAAAGAGACAGTACTGCTGCAATAAATTATTTCATTGAAGGTCGCGCATGGCGCAGCAAGCATCTTGCGTGAGGTATGACCAATCACTGTGCCACCGTGTTCCCATGTTTAATAACATGCTTTAATTTTATTTATATTGATTTGCTTATTCAAAGTGGTGTAATTCTAGGAGAAGACGGTGTGGGACAGCAGGCGCGTGCATGTGCGTTACTTTTCACGCTGACAGGGATTTATGGAGCAGAAGAACATGGAAGTTGGCGAACTTACAGATTTATGCATCTGGATTTTTTTGTGCGTACGAACATTTCTGCTTTTGTCCTTACGCCACGTTTTAATGTGAATTCTACGCACCGCGTTATGCATGAGGCCCCTGGAGACTTTGTAATTAACAGATGGGAAAAATATTTAGGGCACCTGTCACTGAAGTTATCCTTCTAATTGAGCTTCTTTTACAGCTGTAATTTTTGGAGTGGCAAAGGCCTAACATCACCGTGATTTTCCAGTTTCCTTCTGTTTCTTCAGGTAGCTAGGGAGAAACTTAAGAGACATTTCTTCTCAGTCCTTCTCTGTAATTTGCCACTATCTTCCCTTCTGATTCTGAAAAATAAAGAAGCTGGCCAGCCTATTCCATGCATTTTGTACATGGAAAGTGTTTTAACAACTCTACCCCCTGTTGAGAATAGCTAATTTACCTAGCTATGAGGTACTTCCACTGCATTTCAACAATTTCAGGCTGACTGGTGGACACCCATGAAAGGTTAACAAATTTGATTAAGCACAGCATTTTGAAGTACAACATAGACACACAGACCTTTCTATCATCAAGGAAAACAACATATTGAAAGCAGAATATTAATGCCAGTTTGGATGACCGCTCTAGCTCTGGTAAAGCCAAAAGTATACAGTCATAAGTATTAATTTGATCATAATGTGCCAAAATAAACACGGATTCATTAAAATAGATTGTAACCTTAACCCTGAACTATGTTCTTGGGAGAGCCAAAATTCACATAGATCCAAATTCAGCTTTCCAACTTGCACCCAACTTACAGTAAAAAAAATATTTCGGGCTTGCCAGTTAATGTGCAAGTCAGTAAACAGATGGAAAAAGGGGAAAATATCAATACAAGAGTGCAAAAATTTATCAAACTCTCATATTCCCATTTCCACTCAAAACACAGTTCCATCAACTTTTACCACCTCCCCCTCGTAAATATCTCTCTATTTTAATGAAAAAATCTTGGGAGTAGAGACAAGACCTGACTTTCTCAGAGAGACACTTTCTTGTGTCGCGAGATGAGACTTTGTACCAAGAGATTTAACCACAACTGGGGCCGGAAATAAAAGACAAAGAGTAGATGACGAAGCAGAACGTCGTAAAGAATTCAAAAATGTTGGCGCGATACACATGCAGATCAGGTTAGAGATAATGGAAGTATGAAAATCGAAAGTCTCAAAAAAATGATAGTAAAGATTACATTAGCGTAAACAAACAGAAATTATTACTCAGTGAAATAATGGAATAGAGAAAAGAGATCGAATATATTGTTCGGATATAAACTTTAAGTCGGAGACTTGTAGATCATGTAATTTGTGTTGCCATCAGGGAAAAGTAGTGTTTCTTCCCAATGAAGAGGCATATCCGCGAGAATTGAAAGATTTGTTATTTGGTGAAAGTGAAATTCACATACGTTGTCACGCTTGGGTCATAGAGTTGCACAGGAGATTTTAGAGACAGAAATATTATTCAAACACTTCAAACAAACGTAAGTCTCTTTCAGGAGTGAATCGAGCTCCATGTGTAGTTGGAGGGGACAGTTCCGTCTCTCAATTAAAAGAATAGAATATCTCCCTCTTCATAGGGGCGCACCTCAGGAGCGGGACCCCCAAAAGGAGCAGAGGATGTCTGGGGGTGAAGAGAGACAAGACAATGAGACAAAAGGACAGCTGCCGTACAGGCTTTTAAATGTTCTAAGCGCCATGCGAGATGCAGATTACGTGGCATGGCAGCAGCAGCAAACCAGCAACTAATCAAGCAAAGAAGAGGTAAAAAAAAATCTGTATTTGTTTCTCATTGTATCACCATTTAAGAGGGTTTTTCGGAGGAGTGACCACATCTCCTTGGGGTGCATTCAGCCCCCCTCTTCACAACGTGAGGGGTAGAGATGCGAAGCAGCTGGTGCATAGTGCAGGCTGGGGTGAATTGTTTGCGAATCGCCCCATTACTAGTTCACATTTATCTTGAAACTTTTATAATTAATCTTATTCGTAATTTTCTTACCACATTGGCCAACTTACCACTGTTTTCTGGACTCACCAACCTTCATAGATTCATACTCACTATTTTATTTTTCTTTTGTATATATATATATATATATATATATTTGTAGCTGGAGATCCACAAAGGGAGAAAAATGAATCATGTATCATAAAGTAGTTTTATTCCTGAGCTTTCAGCCCCTGCCAGGGGTCTTCATCAGAGGATAATGCTTAGACTTACAAGAATCAAAGGCAATATATAGCAAAACATTACATTGGGGCTGGGGGGTGGCTAAGTCAGTGTGATCAGGAGGGGGGTGTATTGGGTGTAAAGTCTTGTTTATTATGAATATGTTCTTCTTAAGTTTGCATATGCTGGATTTATGTCCAGGTGTCTGTTGATGGCGTTCTCATTTGATAACCAAGATTCGGCCAGCTCTCTGGCACGTTTAGTAATAGCCTTGAATTTTACTTGTACATTGTCCCAGTTAAATGTATGTCCTAATGATTTAGTATGCGTATAGTGATTCCTTTCTTCTGACGGCGTTGCGATGTTCCTGTATACGTGTTGCGATTCTTTTTGAAGTTTGTCCTATGTATACTGCTGAGCAAGAACTACATGGAATGCTATAAACTGCGTTTCGTGTTTCTGCTGTCGATGTCTTGTTTTTAGCATTAAAGAGGACCATGCGCAGATTGTTCGTGGGTTTGTTTGCTATTCTGACGCCTGACTTGGCCAGGATGCGTGCTGCACCTTCAGACACCCTGTGATGATAAGGAAGTGAGTACCAGGTGGGGTGAGGGTTCTGATTCAAGTTGATTGTTTGCTGAGTTTTTTTGGCATCTTCTGTGTAAGCTCTGATTAATGAATGTTTTTGAGTATCTATTTGAAGTGAAAAGATGGAAGTGATAGCGTCTCTCATTCATTTTTGTTTCCTTCATATTACAATGGGGGTGGACTCTTGTGAATAGAGTTTTCACACAGCTCTGTTTATGAGATACCGGGTGGTTGCTGGTGAAGTGTAATATCTTGTCTCCGTAGCATTCTTTACGGTAAACATTTGTGGTCAGGGTGGCGTCATTATTTCTTTCAATGTAGATGTCCAGGAAGCTGATGTGTTGGTTCATTTCTTCTTCCATTGTGAATTGGATTGCATGGAATATTGTGTTGATGTGGTTTTAGAATTCATTCAGCTGGTCATTTTTTAGTATGATGAATGTGTCGTCTACATAGCGTATCCAAATTTTGGATGTAAACTGGGATAGAGCCACGTTTTCAAATCGCTGCATTACCAGTTCCGCTGGAAGTCCTGAATAACGGCGATCTCATTGGCATGCCTTCTTTTTGAGTGTAGTATTTGAAAGTGAGTTTTTTGGCAAAGTGATATTAGGTGAATTATGTCTTTAATGGATAGCTTGGTTCTTGTCTATAGAGATATAACTCTATAACATATTATTTTTTTAATAGTGAGTTTTAACTGTGTTGTAAAGCTTTGGGTACTGAAACAAGATAATCCCATTTAAATCATCTTGTTAAAAACATAATTAATTAATTTTACAAGTATGTAGATAGTCATATGTACCAAGTTGAAGCCATTGGTATTTATGGCCAAGGTCCATAGGAACTGTACACTGTTCTGTCAGATGACACAGCAGAGATGTTAAGTGCTGTACTAGCATGCAATGAAGCAGCAATGTTAAACGCTGCACTTCTGTGTGTGGATCTGTTGATCACATGTGAGCAGGCAAACTTCCTTGTATGGAGCTGCAGATGTACCAGTCTCTTAGCTGTCTTCCTTCACTGAACTGATGACACAAGTGGTGTTCCAGGTCCAGTTCTCAGCTTTGAGACTGCACTCCTGCTCTGTAGTATCTCTGCAATCTGCTTCATTCTTTCGCTGCTCCACCATACCATTGGCCCTGCTTCACACTGCTAACTTGGGGTCAGTGGCAATTTGATCTGCCATACTTTCCCCCAACTCCACGAGCCAGTGACCGCACACTTTGGCCAATGCGACTTAGCAGAAGGAGAAGTGAGCAGAACTGCAAAGGTAGCAGTCTCTCAGGATTTTTATATGTTTTCTAACTGTTGGGGAACCCCTCAAGGCTTATTTGGATTGTCACTGTGCCATGTGGCTAAATCTTATGCATTTGACCAGGATTGCCTTCCCTCGCATAAACCTGGGGGTTTGCAGATTGCTTTATGCTACTCCTTAGAATTCCAAGAGCAAAACTTAAAAGAAGTGGTGAGGTGGCCTTCTGCTGTTATGCACCTAAAATCTGGAATAGCCTGCCAGTAGGAATTCGCCAGGCTAATACAGTGGAGCACTTTAAAAAACTGCTGAAAACACATTATTTTAACATGGCCTTCTCATAACTTCACTGTAATTTAATCCTGATACTCTGTATATCCAATTCATTATAATAACTATTCATTCAAAATCTGTACTAACCCCTACTCTCTCTTCTGTTTCCTTTTCCGGTGTCCTGTTGGTGGTGGCTTGCGCCACCACCATCTACCCAAAGCACCATGATGTTCTAACAATGATGGATGGATTAAAAGCCAGAAGTCTGTATGACCATCAGCATCAAGTGACTCCGTGAGAACCCTAACTACAAAGAGGACTATTTCATTTATGTTAGGTAGAATGCCCAGAGGGGAGTGGGCGGTCTCGTGGCCTGGAACCCCTACAGATTTTATTTTTTTCTCCAGCCTTCTGGAGTTTTTTTTTTTTTTTTTTCTGTCCACCCTGGCCATCGGACCTTACTCCTTTTCTATGTTAACTAATGTTGTCTTATTTTAATTTTGTATTTTGTCTGTTATTTTTCTTTTCTTCATTATGTAAAGCACTTTGAGCTACTTTTTGTATGAAAATGTGCTATATAAATAAATGTTGTTGTTGTTTGTACCGGCAGTTAATACATGTGTACTGGTGGCCCACACTAGACCCACAGAGCTTCCGTTGCAATAACCTGTACGCTTTGTGACTTACATACGGGCAATCTGATATTTAAACTAATGGTCAGTCCCAAACCGTAAATAAGCCAACGACTGACTGCATTCAAAATAATGTATGAATTATTAAATTATATATTTGTGATGTGATCAGAGGAGTTTATAGTTTGAATGAATCCTATTAATGATTCAAAATAATTAAAAGACTACAAAAGAATAAAATCAGTAAGTGAATCAAAATGCTCTTCACTGAAGTGAATGGTGTGTTTTCACCAGAGGAACGGACAGAAATAATGCGAAACAGATATTGGTGGCATGCCTCTCTTCTGATATTAAATCACTGTCATGTTGGACAAATGATAAACACTGCAACTCCTCACCATTGGAAAATTACCCCTCACATGCACGTCCCTCAAAACAGTATGCGACTCTCCTCCCTGTCGGCTTCAAATTGCACCTTTTAAAATATCCACCTGGAATTCCAGATTTACACTGAGCCATGAAAATTACTCTGGGAGTAAGTTGTAAAGGGGCAGAAAACCCATTTAAAGGACACTGTGCATTACACACATTCATATTAGTTTTAATATTGTTTAAAAATTCACAGCATTTTGATTCACTTAATAAGAGCAATCATCCAAAAAATATAAATATTACAAAACTGTTCCAAGATAATATAATTTTATTTAATAGAAAACACAAACTGTCTCACACTTGGTTCCATTTGTTCACTAATTTTGATCTGTCTTTAATAAATTCTTCAAATTAATAGATGGGTTCATGGCAGTCTTTATGTTGCAATGAACAATCATTTCCGGAGAAAAGTAATGTAATTATTTTGTGCATGTGACGATAGATAGATAGATAGATAGATAGATAGATAGATAGATAGATAGATAGATAGATAGATAGATAGATAGATAGATAGATAGATAGATAGATATTACAACTATTACTACTACTACTACTAATGAATGTGAAAATTGTCAGGTCTGTCTATCGTGTTTTAATTATTGGAGGAGGAAATACATACAATAGTTTGCTTTAAAGAAATATCTAAGAAGAACCTCTGCGCCTGGCTTGGCTAGACTCAATGAGTGAGTGCATTTGATTGATATTCCAGCGTGGCTTCACTCTATACAAATGAAGTAGGCAGCAATGTATACATCTTAATAAGAGTAAAGGTCATGTCTAGGCAGCACTTTTTTATGGAGAAGAGGTTCAGGTTTTGTGAACATGAGTTGAGTATGCTGCCACTGGCTTACACAAGCTCATCATTCTCCAAAATGTATGCACTTCTGCAAGACCTCACATCATACAGCAACCACATCACTTCCATAAAATGCTCAGAAATGTCAAGTCATTGATAAAACAAATGGAAGGAGGAAAAAGTGCAAACACTACTGTTAAAGATAACAATTTCCAGGTAGCATTGATCTTTTCAGTTCTGATGCTTAAACAGTCACATATGCATGTAATGCCATTGACACAAAGTCCTGAGATCAGAGAGTGGACTTAGGAGTTCCATACGTTGTCCCCCTGCCTTTTTGTATCCATATCCCTATGTGAATGTGACCTCCTCAAACCCCTCAAGGCAAGACTTTTTAAGAGGATGCTTTGGAATAAGCTATTCCACACCTGTAAGAATAACTATCACTGCATTTTAAGCATCTGACATCAGTAGAGCTCAATTAAAAGTGATCTACAATTTTATGGGAACCTTAATCCTACTCTGAATCTTAAAATTCTTTTAATCCAAAGCCTAAAGCTCCAAAACATCATAGCATTCCTGCAAGAATTCCCGTGAGAAACATTGCGGTCTCCTAATCAGAAGCCAATTCAAACATTCCCTGGAGGCACTGGGATTGGAAACTTAGAACAGAGAAGGATTTGTCCTAAGGTGATGGAAAGATGAATGGAGGAGAGAAAAAAAAACAGAATAGGAAAATAAAGTAGGAGAGAGAATGTTTAGGAAAGGGGCAGTAAACGTCATTCAGATTAATTTTGGAAGTCAATGATGGTGATCACTAAAACTCTACAATACAGCCTGCTGAGGTATTTATTGAGTCAGCAGTGGCCAGATGGAAGATGACTCTTCCTGCTTAGCTTATGGAGGTGGTCCATCTGAAGGCAGATAGAGCTTGTATGCCCTGGCAGGCAATCCATATAGGGAAATGAAACTCATTTCAAGCCTAGGGAGATGGAGCTTGCAAACACTCTGATCTGAAACCCATGATGGACTAAAGGCCCCAAGACCGGCACCCGACACTGGTGGGATATTCAGACTCCAACGACATAGTAAATGGAAAAAGGTAAATGTTTATCCTTAAGCAGCTGCAAATGCAGAATAGACTACACTAGACATGGATACCTAGCAGGTTAAAATAGAGCTGAAAGCCCAATAAGCCAGCTGTTCATGGGGAGAACGCAACCCTGAGTAACAATCTCAACCGCCGAAGTCGTAAGACAGCAGCCAGTTTGGTGCAAGCAGAAAATAAACGGTCAACACGTCTGCAATAAAATAGCCATGCAATCGTCTTTAAGAATTTTGGTTTGTAAGCCTACTAGTCAAGTTCTGTGCTTTTCACACAATAAGCATCCAAAAGATGATGGAGGAGGAAACAGAAAAAGTGATAAAGCTTATTATTATGTTATTAACCATAGAATATCTAGTTAATGTTTAGACATACTGTATCAGTTGTGATTTGGTCTATACTTGTTTTTTGATTTTTTCTTGAAGTTTAGACACTTTTGCCTGTTGCCTTCTGTGCCTAAAAGATAATAAAAGCTTTACTTCATTCCACCTTAATTCTTGAGCCCCACTTACATGATTTCTTCCTCAGCATTTTGAATCAAAGCATTGTCTTCAGTGTTCTTAGCATTGCCACTGCAGTGCCTCTCTGTAGAGAGAAGTTGACTGACTCAATTCTGTTTTTTATGTCTTGATGAGGGAGTCAGTCGGCACAAGTCTGACAGCTGGGCAGTGTTTGCTCTAAAATAGATATTGTGGGTTTATCTGCCATTGCTTCTTTGGCTTTACAGAATAAGATCATGTTTGGTTGGATGGTGTGCTGACTACACAAGATAGCAGCAGCTTTTAAGTGAATATGGAATCAGAAGATGTCAAAAAAAATCATAGCAAGCAAGCGGGCACAGAAAGATGACTGATCAGGTAAATTAGTTCAGAATGCGAAACAACAATCATAGTCAAGAAATACAAAAAGAGATCGAAAACCAAAAAATTGAAAAAACAACACATCACTGGAGCCAAACTATTCAATATTAAAAGTAGTAGAAGGACTTCGAAAACAGGGATTGAGAAACAAAAATAAGTACAAACAAAGGACTTTAGGAGAAACATTTTGTGAACAAATGAGAAGTGATTGACTTTTACAGCTATTACATTTTACACACTTCTGCTTGTCCTTTCGTAAAAATGACATAGCAATCAATCAACAAAAATGCTCAGAATGGCAGTAATTGTACATCTGTAGAAGTTGCTGAGGATAGCACTTGGCATGCCAAACTTTCTAAGCCTTCTCAGAATATACAAACGCTGCCATGGTTTCCCCACTAAGTCTGTGACGTAGTAGGTCCAAGTGAGATTCTCAGAGATTTAAATAAAAAAATTTAAATGTGGCCACTCTCTCCACCTCAGTCTCTCCAATGCACAGTGGTGGGTGCTGACCTCTCTTCCTCCGTGTGTCAATAATCATCTCTTTCATTTTGCTGGTGTTAAGAAAGAGGTTACTGTCCTGACACCTCTTCACAAGGCCAGCCAACTCCATTCTGTAGATAGATAGATAGATAGATAGATAGATAGATAGATAGATAGATAGATAGATAGATAGATAGATAGATAGATAGATAGATAGATAGATAGATAGATAGATAGATAGATAGATAGATAGATAGATAGATAGATACTTTATTAATCCCAAAGGGGAAATTCACATACTCCAGCAGCAGTATACTGATACAAAAACAATATTAAATTAAAGAGTAATAATAATGCAGGTATAACAGACAATAACTTTGAATAATGTTAACGTTTACCCTTCCGGGTGGAATTAAAGAGTCGCATAGTTTGGGGGAGGAACGATCTCCTCAGTCTGTCAGTGGAGCAGGACAGTGACAGCAGTCTGTCGCTGAAGCTGCTCCTCTGTCTGGAGATGATACTGTTTAGTGGATGCAGTGGATTCTCTGTAATTGATAGGAGCCTTTTGAGCGCCCGTCGCTCTGCCACGGATGTCAAACTGTCCAGCTCCGTGCCTACAATAGAGCCTGCTTTCCTCACCAGTTTGTCCAGGCGTGAGGCGTCCTTCTTCTTAATGCTGCCTCCCCAGCACACCACGGCGTAGAAGACGGCACTCGCCACAACCGTCTGATAGAACATCTGCAGCATCTTATTGCAGATGTTGAATGATGCCAGTCTTCTAAGGAAGTATAGCCGGCTCTGTCCTCTCTTGCACAGAGAATCAGTATTGGCAGTCCAGTCCAATTTATCATCCAGCTGCACTCCCAGGTATTTATAGGTCTGTACCCTCTGTACACAGTCACCTCTGATGATCACGGGGTCAAGGAGGAGTCTAGGCCTCCTAAAATCCACCACCAGCTCCTTGGTTTTGCTGGTGTTCAAGTGTAGGTGGTTTGAGTCGCACCATTTAACAAAGTCCTTGATTAGGTTCCTATACTCCTCCTCCTGCCCACTCCTGATGCAGCCCACGATAGCAGTGTCGTCAGCGAACTTTGGCACATGGCAGGACTCCGAGTTGTATTGGAAGTCCGATGTATATAGGCTGAACAGGACCGGAGAAAGTACAGTCCCCTGCGGCGCTCCTGTGTTGCTGACCACAATGTCAGACCTGCAGTTCCCGAGATGCACATACTGAGGTCTGTTTGTAAGATAGTCCACGATCCATGCCACCAGGTATGAATCTACTCCCATCTCTGTCAGCGTGTCCCTTAGGATCAGAGGTTGGATGGTGTTGAAGGTGCTAGAGAAGTCCAGAAACATAATTCTTACTGCACCACTGCCTCTGTCCAAGTGGGAGAGTGATCGGTGTAGCATGTAGATGATGGCATCCTCTGCTCCCACCTTCTCGTGGTATGCGAACTGCAGAGGGTCGAGGGCATGGCGTACCTGTGGCCTCAGGTGGTGAAGCAGCAGCCACTCCATGGTCTTCATCACATGTGACGTCAGAGCGAAAGGCCGGAAGTCGTTCAGCTCACTAGGACTTGATACCTTGGGACTGGGGTGATACAAGATGTTTTCCAAAGCCTCAGGACTCTCCTCTGTTCCAGGCTCAGGTTGAAGATGCGCTGTAGAGGGCTCCCCAGCTCCAGCGCACAGGCCTTCAGCAGTCGTGGCGATACTCCATCTGGACCCGCTGCTTTGCTGGCACGAAGTTTCCTCAGCTCTCTGCTCACCTGTGCTGCTGTAATTGTGGGTGGGGATGTCTCTCCTATACTGGTATCAGCAGAAGGATGGGTGGAGGGTGCAGTACTCCGAGGTGAGAGTGGGTTAGGGTAGTCAAACCTGTTAAATAAGTTGTTCATTTGGTTTGCTCTCTTCACGTCTCTCTCGATGGTGGCACCCCACTTCGAGCTGTAGCCAATGATGATCTTCATCCCATCCCACACTTCCTTCATGCTGTTATTATGCAACTTCTGCTCCAGCTTTCTCCTGTACTGCTCCTTCGCTGCCCAGATCTGGACTCGGAGTTCCTTCTGCACGCGCTTGAGCTCATGTTGATCATCGCTTTTAAAGGCCCTTTTTTTCTGGATTAAAAGGCCCTTGATGTCACTTGTAATCCATGGCTTGTTGTTAGCATAGCAGCATACAGTTCTTACTGGAACTACAATGTCCATACAGAAGTTGATGTAGTCAGTAGTGTAGTCAACAACCTACTCCATGTTCTCACTATAAGATCCCTGCAGGATATCCCAGTCCATAGTTTCAAAGCAATCTCTCAGAGCCTGTCTCTGCCTGAGGGGCTACTTCCTGAATGAGTGTGTGGTTGTAGGTAGGACCCTCACTCTTGGTTTGTAGTGAGGCTGAAGCAGAACCAGGTTATTATCTGCTTCCCAAGCGTAGGCAGCGGGGTGGTGCTGTATGCGTCTTTAACGTTTGCATACAGTAAATCAATAGTCTTATTTCCCCGGGTGTTACAGTCCACATACTGGGAGAAGGCAGGTAATGTTTTGTCCAGCATCACATGGTTAAAATGTCCAGTGATTAGCACAAGTGCCTCAGGGTGCTGCGTTTGTAACTTAGCAACAGCAGAATGGATGATGTCACTCGCTAGAATGGATGATGTCACTCGCTATCTCCACGTCCGCCCAAGGAGGGATGTAAACAATAACAACAATGATGTGTCCAAACTCTCTGGGCAAGTAATAGGGACACAGACCTATGGCCAACAGTTCGATGTCCCTGCAGCAAGTACAGATTTTGATGTTAACATGTCCAGAGTTACACCACCTTGTATTGACATAGAGAGCTACACCTCCTCCTTTGTGCTTCCCACAGGTACTTGCGTCTCTGTCCGCTCTAACTGTGCTAAGCTCGGGTAGCTCCACGTTAGCATCTGGGATGGTGGTAGTTAGCCATGTTTCGCAAAAGCACAACAAACTGCATTCTCTGTAGGTCCTGACATTTTTCACCAGCGCAGCCAGTTCGTCTATCTTATTTGATATTGAGTTCACATTTCCCAGGATCACAGAAGGCACCGAAAGCTTAAAACGCCACTTTCTCACAAGCCGCTTTATTTTTAGCTTAGTACACTGACTTGTCACCTCCAAAAATCAGTCCAATGACAGTGGCATCATCTGCTAATTTAATAAAGCTGGTGTTATGCTGGGAAGCGACATAGTCAGAAGTAAAATGCGTGTAGAGCATGGAACTCAAAACACATCCTAGCAGTGTTCCTGTAATTATGGTTATTGCTTTGAAAATGTTGTTCCCCATCCTGACTGACTGGGGTCTGCCTGTTAAAAAGTTCAGGACCTGGTTGCAGAGGGTAGGTGGCTAACCTAGAGTGTAGAACTTGTTGGTGAGCTTAGCTGGTATCATAGTATTAAAAGCATGAGCTATAATCAATAAACAACAATCTGGCATAGAGGTCCATGTTCTCTAGGTGTATAAGAATTATATGCAATGTTGTGCTAACTGAATCCTCTATTGACCTGTTTGGTCATTATGCAAACTGTAGGGTGTCCATTGTGTCAGGTATGAATGTCTAAATGTGGCTCATAATGATTCTCTCAAAACCTCTCATCATTATAGGAGTCAATGCAACGGGCCGGTAGTCATTCAGACAGTTAGCTTTGTCCTTTTTTGCCAGTGAAATAATGTTGGTTGTTTTGTAGCAGGTGGAGATTGCAGCTTTTATGAGGGAGAAGTTAGATATGTCAACCAGAACATCAGTAAGGGTTGATGCACAAGCTTTGAGTGCACGTCCAGTGATGTTATCTGGGCCAGCTACCTTTTTGGGGTATATCCTCCTCAGAAACATTTCAACATCTTCAGATGATATTGTGAACAGGGGCATTGAACCCTCACTAGCTTTCTTTCTGCCCATTGACTCAGTGATGTGGACCTCAAAGTGGGCATAGAATTGATTGAAGTTATTCAGGAAGAAATGGCTGTCAGTGATCAACTTTGTATTTCTGGCTCTGTAGTTTGTGATGTTTCCCAATCCCTGCCACATACTCAGAGTGTCAGCAGTAGAGTAGTGACCTTCCAGTTTAAGTTTGTATCTCTTCTTGGCTTCTCTAATAGCTCTGCATAGATCCCATCTGAATTTTATGTACTCGCTGGCATCACCTAAGACATATGCCTTAGAGCAAGCATGAAGCACAGAGCGAACCTCTGAATTAATCCATGGTTTATTGTTTGGATATGACCAGATGTGTTTGAAGGACCCAATAATATTAAGTGCTTATGCAGCTGTAAACTACTAAACTGTATTCCTCCAAGTTAACAATGCCATCCTCATTCATGGCCGATGTCTTAAAAACATCCCTCTGAGTGAAAGCACTCCTGAAGCTCCAGCTCAGATTCTTCTGTCTACACTTTAACAGGTTTCCTTACAGTGGGAACTTGTTTGAGGAGATGCCTGTATGCCAGATATGCCAGAGGAATACAGAGATATGATCGGACTGTCCAAAGTGACAGTGCAATACAGCCTTATATGCCCCTTCACATTTATTATACATGTGAGTTTCACCTTGCACACACCACTTTAGTCATTTTAATTTGATAAAAGAACTGGAAGTCATAACTTTCATTTCTAAAATGAAGCCAAACTACTTGTTCCATAAACTCAGTTCCAACAAAACTGGCAAGAATTTCAACAGATAATCTAGCAGCACCCATTCTCAGCTTTATCAACAGATAATTACTTACTGGCACAGTTCCTGATACACTAAAAGTGTCAGACCTAGAAACACATACACTAAATAGTTACAGACCTGTTTCATATTTACCCTTTCTCTATAAAATACTACATTCACACCTTACACATCATAATTTATTTGACAAATTCCAGTCTGGCTTCTGCACTGATCATAGTACAGAAACAGCACTAACACGTCTCTAATGAAGGAAATTCCACTATAACTATATTGCTATATTTAAGGGCAATGTTCAACACCATTGACTATTCTATTTTACTGCACAGCCTGGAAAATTACATTGAGCTCACAGGTATTGTGCTTGCCTGGTTTAGTTCTTATCTATGAAATCGATTTCAATATGTATAGAAATATCCTGACAGTACTCCATCATTATGCTCAGAAGTTAAATATGGTGTCCCGTAGGTCTCAGTACTCAGACATTTACTGTTTAACTTTATATGCTTCCATTGGGAACTATCAATAGAAAACATAACATTAATTTTCTCTTGTATGCAGATGACACACCCAGTTATAATATTTAGACAAAATGATAATGTTTCAGTGTTGTCCTTAATTAGTTTTGTCAGTGAATTAAAGGAGTGGATGGATGAGAACTTCTTGTCTCTAATTAAACAACAACAACAACATTTATTTATATAGCACATTTCCATACAAACAATGTAGCTCAAAGTGCTTTACATGAGAAAGAAAGAGAAAAAAGACAAAATAAATAAGAATTAAAATTAGGGAACACGAATTAATATAGAAAAAAAGTAAAGTCTGATGGTCAGGGAGGACAGAAGAAACAAAAAAAAAAAAAAAACTCCAGATGGCTGGAGAAAAAAAGAAAATCTGCAGGGGTTCTGAGGCCACGAGACCACCCAGCCCCCTCTAGGCATTCTACCTAACATAAATTATCTCAATCAGTCCTCATTGTATTCAGGGTATTCATGGAAGAACTTGATGATGATGGTCATGTGGACTTCTGGCCTTTAATCCATCAATGTAGGGACATCATGGTGCTTTGATTAGGTGGTGGTGGCGCAGATCGCCACCACAGAAAACAGGAAAAAGAAAAGAAGAGAAAGTAGGGGTTAGTATGGATTTTGGACCCACCATGAATAATAATGATAATTAATTGAATATACTGTACAGAGCATCAGGATTAAACTAAGATGAAGCTATGAGAAAGACATGTTAAAGTAATGTGTCTTCAGCAGTGTTTTAAAGTGCTCCACTATATTAGCCTGGCGAATTACTATTGGCAAGCTATTCCAGATTTTAGGTGCATAACAGCAGAAGGCCGCCTCACCACTTCTTTTAAGTTTAGCTCTTGGAATTATAAGTAGATACTCATTTGAAGATCTAAGGTTACGATTTGGAGTGTAAGGTGAAAGACATTCTGAAATAAAGGATGGAGTGAGATTATTTAAGGCTTTGTAAACCATAAGCAGTATCTTAAAGTCAATTCTGAATGACACAGGTAACCAGTGTAGTGACATCAAAACTGGAGAAATGTGCTCGGATTTTCTTTTCTTAGTTAAGATTCTAGCAGCTGCATTCTGCACTCATTGCAATCGACTGATGTCTTTTTTGAGTGGTCCTGAGAGGAGTGTATTACAGTAATCTAGTCAACTGAAAACAAAAGCGTGAACTAATTTCTCAGCATCTTTCAATGATATAAAAGGTCTAACTTTTGCTATATTTCTTAAATGAAAGAATGCTGTCCTAGTAATCTGATTAATATGCGATTTAAAATTCAGGTCAGAGTCAATAGTTACCCCTAAATTCTTTACCTCCGTCTTGACTTTTAATCCTAATGCATCAAGTTTATTTCTAATAACCTCATTATATCTATTATTGCCAATCACAAAAATTTCTGTTTTCTCTTTATTTAGTTTGAGAAAAGTACTACTCATCCATTTAGATACACAAGTAAGACATTGTATCAGTGAATCAAGAGAGTCGGGGTCATTGGGTGATATTGATAAATACAGTTGTGTGTCATCAGCATAGCTGTGGTAGCTCATGTTATGCCCCAAGATAATCTGACCTAACGGAAGCATGTAAATCGAAAAGAGCAGCGGATCCACCATATAGAATATAATGTGTCTTTGAAGTATAATTACCACAACTAACAAAGAATTTTCTACCTGACAGGTAGGATTCTTAAAGGATAATTAAAGAAAAAAAGCAATGCTATTTATTGGAGGGATTAATGCTGACCTCAAAGACATTCTGTCATATTTTGAATTTGGAATCACAATTAATTTTACTGAGTCAGCATACAATTTAGGTGTCATGTTTGACACTGGCATGTTGTTTAAAACACACATTAAAAAACTATACAAAATGTGATTTTACCATCTTAAAAATGTTAGAAAATTATGACGCTTTCTAAATATGCAGGATACTGAAACATTAATTGATGCATTAATTTCTAGTAGGATTGACTACCTCAATGTGGTATTCACTTGCTGTTAAAATCATTCTTTACACAGCAATCAGTTGATTCAAAATGCTTCTGAAACACTCACTACAGCAACTAGAAGGTACAAACACATAAATCTAGCTCTCAAGCCCTTAGATTGGCTCCCAGTTGTACGTAAGGCTGATTTCAATATCCTCCATTTAACCTATAAAGCCTTACACGGCCAAGGCCCTGCTTACTTATCTGAACTTATCATTAATTACAAACCAAAGCACACACTGAAAACTCAATATGCTGACCTGCTTATGATTTCAAGGACTGACAAAATAGCAGTGGGAAGTCAAGCTTTTAACTGTAGTTTTAGGGTACCAAAGCTGTGGCATGATCAGATTGCTAATTTAAGAGATGCCTCTCCAGTCTCAGCTTTTAAACCCAGGCTGAAGACTCACTCACTACTTAAGTCTAGCATACGCTGAGTAGAGCTGCTGATTACCTGCATACACTGCATCTCTGTTTTTAGTCATTTGTACAAAAGTATACTGTAAATAATACAACAATTATGAACCATTAATAACCCTCTGCTATTCTGTTTCTCTTCTCAGTATCAATGTGGCACTTGGTGCCATTGCTGTACTGCCAAACTACTCTCCTGCATATGGAAAAGTAATCTCAGATAAAGGAGCATTGGAATCATCAGACAGAAGGGTTTTTAAATCTACTAGGGTGGCCCAGCACCATCTCTGCTATAGAATGGCCAGGTAGGGGTGGTCGGCTGGTTGGCCAAGGTCTCCAGGACTGTGATAATGTCTGTCTGTGTCTTGGACTTTCTCTCTTACCATTTTAATTTCCTACATTGTCAATGGAACATAGTTCATCAATTAATTAATGGACAGATATTGCTGGTTTCCATTTATGTTAATCAGTTTCTATTTATTTTTTTCTGGGTTTTAACAAATCTGTATCTTTATATATACTCATTTTGTAATTAGGAATTAGTATAATCTACAGTAAGGTCCATAAGTATTTCAAAGTACAGATGGGCAATGACCTAAAACATAACGTGACAGCAAACCAAGTGCTTTTCAAGGCAACGAAGTGTAATATTCTTCAATGACCAAGTCAATCAACTGACCTCAACCCAATTGGACATGCATTTCACTTGCTGAAGACAAAACTGATGTCAGAAAGTCCAATGAACAAGCAGCACCTGAAGATGGCTGCAGTAAAGGACTGTCAAAGCATCAGTAGAATGGAAATCCAGCACTTGGAGAAGGCCATGGGTTCCAGACTTCACACAGTCATTGAGTGTACAGTAAAGGATTTTCAACCAAGTATTGAAAATGATCCTTATATTTATGATTGTGTTAGTTTGTCCAAACACTTTTGAGCCCCTGAAAATAGGGAAACCATGTATAAAAATGTTTGTCTTTTCTTAACAGCTCGTACAATATTTGTGTTAAACCCCTTGAATTAAAGTTGAAAGTCTGTACTTTAATCACATCTTGATTACTTTGTTCCAGTTCCATTGAGGTGGTGCACAGTGCCAAAATCATGAAAATCTTATCACTGTCCAAATACTTATGGACCTAACTGTATACTTGCATTTTGCCTGAGAATTTGATTACAGCATTCAGCACCTGCACTCAGTAAAGAGCACTATACAAAATAGAAAAAAATAAGTGTTTTGTTTATCCAAATATGATTTTAAGCAGAATAAATCTCAATTAAATCCTTCTTAGATAATTAAGAGTTTCATCAGAACAGATAAACTCAGCATAGAATAATTTAGAAAGTTTGTCAATTGATAGACCAATGACATACTGAAATAATATTTTAAATATTGTAAAATAAATAAAGAAAATTTATAAAAAAGAGTTTTGACAGAAGAATTTTGTTTTTGGTGGAAACTAGAAACATTGTTTCCTAAAGCCTTGTTCTCATTTTCATAATTAACTGTGTTCTTCTCTGCAGCTGCATAACAAATGTAATCCACACCACACCAGTAAAATCAGCTCTGTTTAAGCCAGAGTAACGCAGTATGTTTTTTAAAAATGTGACATGCTTTCCACACAAACGCTGACTAACATGTGCCATTAAATATATTGCTGTATTTTCTTCGCAGAAAACTCACTACACAGAAAGTGGTCATGGCCCAGCTCCACCAAACACTGCCAAAAATGGCATTACCATGATTAGTGGAGGCATGAATTTTACTAGAAGCAAAACACAACTTATTTTGCAAAGTGAAACAGTGAATTTTGTATGAATCATTGTGACACAAGTTGTGGAGGTAATTTTTTTTAAATTGGCTGATATTGACATAGAGCATTTAGAGATGAAGTTCTTCATGTATTGGGCATGCAGAATCTACAGTATATAGAAGTATTGCAGTTTGAAATGATATCCACTTGTTGTGACATAACAGTGGTGCCTGTCACATACCTGCTCCCCCGGAAACTTAAAACATAAAATGCTTGAAAGGATAGCATGATTTAGAGAGGCTCAGACTGTTGTGACTTTTTATTCCTCCTTTACGGGACTGATCTTGCTACAAGTACCATACATTTCTACTAAAGGCCCAATCCCTTGGTCATCAGAGCTCATCAAGGCTGAGACTGCATAGCCCAATACTGCCATTTCTGAATAAAATGTGGATTTCATTTGGAGTGTCTGACCTCTTCAACTACGATCCACAAAAACTTCACTTAAATGTTCTCCCAGGAGATGCATTCTTTTTCATTTCATAAAAAGGCTGTGGCTTGGTAAGTAGTTAGCTTTTTAAAAATCCTAATCCCACAGGACATCCCTCTGAATGCCATTCATCGGATATGTGGGGTTTGGCAGGCTTCTTTTTGGCAGAATTCCTGATACTTTATTGCCTGAGGAACAAACAAAAAAGATGAATTTAGAGATTGGATACAGCAGTGATGGGGGTGCCTTCAGTCTTTACAGGAGAACACTTTTTTTTTTCAGGAAGGCAGAAATGTATTAATTTAGAATGTATACCGATAGGCCACAACATTAAAAAGCCACTGAGAGGAGAAGTGTGTACTGTAATGTTGATTATCTCGTTACAGTGGCACCTGTCAAGGGGTGGGAAATATTAGGCAGCATGTCAGTTCTTGAAGGTGAAGTGTTGGAAGCAGGAAAAATGGGCATGTGTAAGGATATGAGTGAGTTTGACAAGAGCCAAATTGTGATGGATAGATGACAGGGTCAAAGTAACTCTAAAAAAGCAGGTCTTGTGGTGTGTTACTGGTATTCAGTCTTTAATACATACTAAAAGTTGTCCCAGGAAGGACAACCAATCAACTGGAGACAGAGTAATGGGTACCTAGAGCTCACTGATACATGCGGGGAATGAAGGCTAGCCTGTCTAGTCTGATCCCAAAGAAGAGATCATGTGGCACAAATTGCTGAAAAACCTAATGCTGGCCAGGAGAGGAAGGTGTCAGAACACAAAGTGCATCACCGCTTGCTGCATATGAGACTGTGGAGCCAAAGAATCTCCAGAGTGCCAATGCTGACCCCCGTCCACTGCTGAAAAGCCTACAATGAGCATGTCAGCATCAGAACTGGACCATGGGCCAATGGAAGAAGGTGGCCTGGTCTGATTAATTACATTTTCTTTTATTATGGCTATAAGAACAGTGATCACAGTGTCCACCTGAAAGACAGGAAGAACTAAATCTTCTCTATTGTCTCACCCCTAGATGTGCTCCCTCACTGTGGATGCATGAAGTCATCTAATATTAATGGTAAATCCAACTCATCTTTATTCATGTGTCTTAGAGTCATTCGTGACACACACTGAGATCTTTGCACATCTTTTCATTACATATGAAATAAGATTTTATTCCTCCTCCTATAGTTCAATTATTCTCCAGCATCCTTCATTAGCTCTCAAAAGAATTTATTGCAGTTCAAAATATTCAGGCAATGAGGTTGCATGGGAAAAGAAAAGAATGATAGAACAGAAGGCTGTTTTTTCAGTCTCTGCCACAGGATTACTATGTCACCAAAACCATTAAGTGGTTACAACACATTCAAAAGCTGCTGACAGAATGTGATCTCACTTGCAACAAACAGATCTATTCTAAATATTAAATTATCCTGCAGACTCTGACTTTTTTTACCGTAAATACTATAAATTCCTTGCTTGCCTACCATAATCGTTAAGCTTCCAGATGCATGGTACCTACTGAAAGTGGTGTTCAAGGTCTCATGACTTTGTGGAACCTTCACTCTGTAACTTCAGGGTGATGAACCATCAAGATGCAAATCACAATTGTATCGAACATTTTCTTTTTAGCCCATGCATTTTTAAAAGACTGCAGCTGCATATTTTAATATGTAACTAACAAATAAATTCATCTGTTTCTCTGATATTAACTCTGTTATAATGTTTATTACTGATGAGCAGAATGACTTGTTCGAGACTGAATTTGCAGAGTCACAAATGTCACATACTGTATATCCAGCATGTCACATTTTTAAAAAAAATGCACTGCACCCCTCTGCTGTGGTGTAAACAAGAGACCTAAATAGAATTCATTTTTCTGGTGTAGTACAAATTATATGCTTTATATATAGAACAACACAGGCAAATAGGGAGCAGAATTAGTTGTTTTTCACCCTAAAGACAGCCTTTAAAACTCCAAGTTTTGGTCATGTGAAACTGTATGTGAGTCGAGTCTTAGCTGTTTCAATTATCATTAGCTTCTGTTTTACACCTATAGCTTTGAACTGGACTAAAGGGATTAGACGATGGATGAATAGTGTGATAAACCAAGGATCTCTGGATCAAACTCTGTTACCAAAAAGACACCATACTAGCCCAGATAGATATTGGATAGAAATGGTATTGTATTAAACAACTCAAAATATACAAAGGAGGGAGAAGAGAAGAAGTACACACAATAGAAAAGGTGAACCAAGTAAACAAAACTTTGGACCTCTGGGCTTTCCTACACTTCTCCAGACAATGTACTGTATTTGTATATTTAACCAAAACACTCCTTCCTATTTCCTAGCCTTCCTCTTCTTTTTCACACTGGCCTCTTTTATCTCCTTGCCAGGTGAGGCCAGAGGTAGATCAACCACTAGGACATTCTGGGTGCACACCCAGGGGTCCACGACGACCAAATCCCTCCCTCCTTCCCTCACTCTATGAAACAACTGAGTGTCCGTACAACAAAATCAAAGGGAATGTCTCTCCCCTCCTGCTCAATGATATGACTGAGTATCTTCACGGCAAAAGCAAAAGTGGGAATTAACACATTGCATTAAATGAATGGGTGCCCATGTTCTGCATTGTTAAAAGTATGATCAACTCTCAGTTTAGGTGCTCTATTCATTAAGTCACTCAGAGGCCTGTTGGGGTCTTAATCCGGGCTTGGGTAAGGTCTTGCCTTTAGTCCTTTCCTAACCATTAGGGTCGTCTTCTTGAGGAAGTAAAGGCCCAAATAAGCAGTGATGGACCGTGCATTTCACACCTAGGCCTTCAGTAGTGCTCCGTCTGAATCAACCCGCCCCTCAAAAACTAATTTATGGTTATAAAAACCATCTTAATATGCAGAAATACAGTATAAAGAGCTGTTGCATCGCAGATAGATAACTCCTACAGCCACAATAAATGCCTTTATTTAATAGACAAACCAGGGGTGAACAAGTTACTTTCTACTGCAGCTACAGCCCGCGACACACATAAAAAACATCAATAATAACTCATAAATTTGCAATATTATTTAGGAAAATCGCAACATTTTACTCACCAAAAATTCGGATTATTTGTAAACAAAATCCATCCTCCTCTCTTTCCCCAAAAACAGTTCAATTACTCTGTCGTACAGATTATCAATTCCATCACAAACTCCCTTTCTATCGCCATCGAAGCTAATGCTGAAAGTCAAACCTGCCCTGTCGTATTTCTGGCATAAGTTTTAACCCTTTGCGGTCGTTAGGCCAGAAAACTGGCCTTAGTAAAAAGTGCGCTATAGGTCGTCAGGCCACCGCTGGTGGCCCTGCAAGTTTCTGACCGATTTGCACAGTCGCCTGGTCGAGAAAAGTGGCCTGTGTTATTCCTACGTGCTTGAAAAAATAACTGCTGTAATTATTGGCGTTTTTTCAATAATTAATTACGACTAATGTAGCGTGACGTTGAAAATTAAATACGACTGCAAAGGGTTAATTCGCTTTAGGGCTGAAAATGTCCGCTCGACAGAAGCAGTGGACACGGGAATGCTCACCGCCAAACATACCAATGTGTACAGCTGCCCCATGATGCTCTCATTCAGATTTTTATATTACACCATCCTATCCAATCAGCGGGTCTGAATACGGTGACGTTGCCGTACGCCTCACAGGTGGCGCAATGGTAGTGCTGCTGCTTTGCAGTAAGGAGACTATGGAAGATTGTGGGTTCGGTTCCTCTCTGTGTGGATAGCGCTTTGAGTACTGAGAAAAGCGCTATATAAATGTAATGAATTATTATTATTAGAGGGCCCTAGTGAAACCAACTCAAAATATGATTGGTTGAAGCAACAGTTTAATCGACATTTAATTTGTGTTAGAAGGCCTGCAGAACGGATTGTGAAGGCCTCCTGGCAGACTTCTTTGACTTTGACCCTGCCTGGCAACAAATGATGGCTGAAAAGTGATTGGTTAAATGCTTTAATATGAAAATACATGTCTGGAAGCAGCACAGCCATCGGAAAAGTTATGAAAGGAAGCGGACAGACTATTTGGAATTATTTAATAAGTATTCATGGACAAAATATAATTAATATCAGTTTGTGATTCAGATATTTTTTTAGGTCAGCAGAGAAGGCCTTGAAGGCCCTGACCGCCCGCCACTGCAAATAAGGCTAGTCTATGTCCAGCTTGCTGGGAAAATATTCTGGGATACCTCTGTTGCAGACTTCAGGCAGATTATGCCTTGTGGTAGAGTTACACTTCTGACAACTAACAGTCAGGAGAATTATTGCTCCCACAGGGTGTTAAAATCTGTTTGTGTGACAATCATACAAGGTGAAGGTCCTGCCTTGTAGTTCCAATTGAATCACTACTCTTATAATGGATTTTTTGAGTAGACAGGGACTTATAGCGCAACCACGATCTTTTAGGTTTTGCTTCTGTGGCGCTTCACTGCACTGCTGTAAGTCTGCTGTTGCCCTGCCTCGGCAACAGACAAACAAACTTCCACAGACGTGGCAATCGCGCTTCGGGATGCACTTCAGCGTGTCGTTCCCGTTGGGGGGGATCCCAAAAGAGTTCAGAAACCTCACAATATGAAGAAGAAGTAAATGATGATTCTGCTTGTGACTGATAACTGTGCTGCCCACAACATGCTTCCACATTTAGATGATGTTTTCATTGAATTCCTCCAGCAGTGCTTCAGCCATTGGATTTGGGCATCATTCGCACCCTGAAAGTGTATTATCGCAAGGAAATGCTGAGAAAAATTCTCATCAGCATAACTTGTAGATAGGAGGAGATGAAAATTAATGCAAAAGAAGCTATTAGATAGATAGATAGATAGATAGATAGATAGATAGATAGATAGATAGATAGATAGATAGATAGATAGATAGATAGATAGATAGATAGATAGATACTTTATTAATCCCAAGGGGAAATTCACATACTCCAGCAGCAGCATATTGATAAAAAAAATATTAAATTAAAGAGTGATAAAAAGGCAGGTATAACAGACAATAACTTTGTATAATGTTAATGTTCCCCCCCCCCCCCCCCCCCCCCCCGAGTGGAATTTAAAAGTCACATAGTGTGGGGGAGGAATGATCTCCTCAGTCTGTAAGTGGAGCAGGACATTGACAGCAGTCTTTCGCTGAAGCTGCTCCACTGTCTGGAGATGATACTATTTAGTGGATGCAGTGGAGTCTGCCACGGATGTCAAACTGTCCAGCTCCATGCCAACAATAGAGCCTGCCTTCCGCACCATGTTTGTCCAGTCTAGGTATGCAAGAATAAAAGAAAGCTTATGAACATTTCTTCTGGTGTGAGACTCTGACTCCTTCCATTTTACGGGTCAACAATTCTTTCTTCCACACCAGGCATGAGGCGTCCCTCTTCTTTATGCTGCCTCCCCAGCACACCACCGCGTAGAAGAGGGCGCTCGCCACAACCGTCTGATAGAACATCTGCAGCCTTCTAAGAAAGAGTAGTCGGCTCTGTCCTCTCTTGCACAGAGCATCAGTATTGGCGGTCCAATCCAATTTATCATCCAGCTGCACTCCCAGGTATTTATAGGTCTGCACCCTTTGCACACAGTCACCTCTGATGATCATGGGGTCCATGAGGGGCCTGGTCCTCCTAAAATCCACCACTAGCTCCTTGGTTTTGCTGGTGTTCAGTTGTAGGTGGTTTGAGTTGCACCATTTAACAAAGTCCTTGATTAGGATCCTATACTCCTCCTCCTGCCCATTCCTGATGCAGTCCACAATAACAGTGTCGTCAGTGAACTTTTGCACGTGGCAGGACTCCGAGTTGTATTGGAAGTCCGATGTACATAGGCTGAACAGGACCAGAAAAAGTACAGTCCCCTGCGGCGCTCCTGTGCTGCTGACCACAATGTCAGACCTGCAGTTCCCGAGACGCACATTCTGAGGTCTGATTGAAATGATTGCAAACGCCTGGATGCAAGTTAAAGATAGCACTATAGCAACAAATACAGAATTTCATTACTATGAAATTTTCATTACAACGAAATGTTTTTTAGGTCCCTGGCAGTTTGTTGTAATGGAATTTTACCTGTATTTATTTACAATGCACACGTAAGACACTTAGGAATTCCATCACAACACAGCAGACTTTTTGCAAATTGTGATATTTTCTAAATTTTGGGGAGCAGTCAACAGGTAGGATAGCAGTGAAGGTAAATGGCAGTGAGATTACTGATCACAGAGGAAGAGTGGCAGACCTTTGCATTAAAAGGAACAATTAAAAAAAGATTTTACAGACAGCTGATAATTTAAGGTAAAATCAAAGCATGAAACAGCAGAAAGTACTAATTACCCTGAAACATCTGTAAAGGATAATCCTTTAAGTTCCCTTTTCACGCCCTCGTAACATAACACCTGCTTAAAGGTGACCAATTGTGGGATGCTTTAATTCTTCTAAATAAATACTAAAGACTTGGTGGAACTCAAATGACTGAACCCTTTTTCCCTCCCCTTAGTCTCTCTCTGGCACAGGCGCACACCAAGATAATCGCACACTCGTCTGCACTCACAGACACTGCTGTTTATTTTCAAAGAGGCTGAATCTCCATTCCAGCTAATTGGATTTGTTTGTTTGTTTGTTTGTTTCTTGGTTTTAATTGCTGGGAATCTCTACTTCCTGATAAAAGTCAGCTGCTGGCACTTAAGCAATTACACCAAACCAAAACAAAACAAGATGTGGGCCTGAGTTTGTGCGTTAAGAGTGTTAGCGCTGAAAAGAAAGGCATCATCTGGACAGAATCCTCCTGTTTTCTTCCCTTTATTTTATATAGTGTCCATTAGGATCGGTTGGCTGGTAAGACTAACCCAATACCACCATTTGTGCAAACCATAGGCATGTATGGAAGTGTGACAAAGGCATGTTGTTAAATAGAAATCTATTAAAAGCTGTAATATATAAAATTGATAGTTTTCTTAACCTTCTTAGTATAATATAAGTTTACTGTGAGCTGGGATACTGTCCTTCCAATATCAAGTGCAAGGAAGATACCAGTCATGAAAGGTGCCTCATTCTTACTTCCAACTGACCCGTTAACCCAATGCATAAGTCTTAGAGAGCTGAGTGAAAACTGGAGTAGCTGCTGAAATCCCATGTGAACATGCAGTGCCTATTCATACAAAGAATGACTTGGCTGGGAAACTAACACAGGTGCTATGAGACAGAAGTACTGACCACTGCACCAGCACGCCATCTGTGTTTAAGTGGTATCCATCCATTCAATTCCAAACCAGACTTATTCAGTTTTAGAGATTAGGGAAGTTACAACTTCAGGGACAATCCAGGAAGAAACCCAGGACTGAGCAGCAGCCTATCATTGAGTCCCCTACAGACACACACACACACATTCACACAAGTTTAGAGTTTGATTAACCAAATGTTCATATCTTTGATAGTTTAATAAAAATACTTCATCTAATTCTGCAACTACCCTGTGCCCCTGCTCTGGTTTAAGCAGGCTCAGAAAATGGTAGGCGATGGCATATTCTAACTAGCTGTGGCTATCATTTAGACAACACCAAAGATGACAGATTTTCAAGGCTCATCTGGGGCTTGGAGGGCACCCAGTTTAGAAACCAAAGGGTTGCATCTCTGCTACTTGTGGCTGATGCTGTTCTTTTAAATCCCACAACCAGGACCGGCTCATCACATTATACATAAACGCAACCACTAGGGGCACTGTTTAGCACAGGCGGTGATGAAAAAGCGGGAATAATTTATTTTTAATATATTTTTTTCTCATAGTTTTGCAACAATATTATTTTCTAAGACATTATAATGTTAAATTAAAGTAAATTAAATTAATATGCTCAAATATGATATAAATATGGATTTTTTGACATACCCACCGCCCCTCCTCCCCCAAACCCCTCCACCATTTCCACGTTACATTCAACCAGAGAGTGGAATTGACCCACAAACTTGATAGTAACTGATTAGCAAAATTTAAAAAATAAACTATGAATAGAAAAAGACTCAAACCCTCTGGTGTACAGGGAAGAAAAAAAGAAAAGCACAGGAGGATAAACAGGAAAAGGACAAAGGTAAATGTATACTTTATTTATTTAAAAGTGTCTAACCCTTTAAGCACAGTATTGGCTTGCTTTGGATGAACATATTATATAATACAGCTACAATACCAGTCATCCATCCATCCATCCATTTTCCAACCCACTGAATCAAACACAGGGTCACGGGGGTCTGCTAGAGCCAATCCCAGCCAACACAGGGCACAAGGCAGGAACCAATCCCGGGCAGGGTGCCAACCCACCGCAGCAGTACCAGTCACTCTAACTTAAATTTGTTAGGGAAAGATGGAAAAATTATTTGGCTGTTTAGGAGAAAATAATATACTAGTTCTTACAATGTAATTTTCAAAATATAGTTAGGCCTATTCCTTTTAATTTAGCTGCACAAAAGTATACATAACGTGCTTCAAGAAAAATGTGTTCAAGTTTATTTACACTGCTTTTATCTATTTTGAGAGAGAAAGAGATTGAAAAGAGGGAGACCAATATTTTAAAACATTATTGTGCCACCAGATTATTTTACCTTTATCAGGTATTTTGAAAGAAAGAAAAAAGATAAATGAATAAATGCAGAATAAATACAAAAACACATTGGTTTTTCACCAGTTGGCAAACTTTCTTTGCCTACCTACATGTAATTTAGTGGAGACATTGACAGCTCTGGAATTTTTCAAGGTTTGTATCTCTTCATTGTTAAATGACCTTTTTAAAGCAAAAGTGATTGGTCAGCAACAATATGCTGGTCTTGTATGTTGACCTTGTCAGTCTCTCAATCATTGCCATTTTATTATCAAAAAGGATTTCTCCTGTGCGAAGTGGCAGGTGAATTATTGTGCCGCAGACACTTGTGAAATAAACTGAAACGTTACTCACTCGTAATTTTTCTGTCCATACAGTAAAGGTTTTGTTGACCAGCGCATTCCAACTTCAGGCATTGAATTACATCTTGATATACAAGAAGCGCAAAGAAAGGCGGCAGCTCATCATAAGAAACATCAGACTCATATGCAGCCTGGAATTTAGCTGTGTGCTGCTGTAGTTTCTGTGTACATACTACATCTTGGGCTCAGTCAGAATTACACCTAACATGCCGTCACTTATGAACAGACTGAAATCCTGTAAGGGATTATCTGTATCTAATACTTCTCTCTTGAGCCCCGGAGGTGCAGTGGATGGCAGCCTTGAAATATACTGAGCACATTGAGAGCAAAATCATCACCTTGGTATGCTTCACTAACACTTGAACCAGAGTCTATCATGCTGTCTCTATCAGCTCCTGAAGAACTATCATTATTATCACACAGAAAAACGCTTTCTTCTTTAAGCACCCGTATTCAGCTTGGTCAGTAACCGCAAATGCTGCATCTACATCACTGCATCAGTTATATGCTGGCGGCTCGTGGTGGATGATTTTTAGTTTGACTAACTACAGGAATATTTATTCAAAAAATAAATATTAAATTCTTATTAATATATTTTCATTCATTTCGGGACCCCTGCAGCCCAGGCTAGCCCTAGCGTAAGTCCGGTTGGAATGAAAACTAAAAATATTTTTAGTAAATTATAATTTTATTAGTCTTCTTAACTATTTTAATAGTTTTGTTAAGTTTTATTTTTTCCATTTCGGTTTTGTGAAATATTTTGTTTCAGTTTACAAAAATATTTTCTTGTTAATAGTTTCAGTTTTGAGTTTAAGTTTTCGTTAACTATAGTAACCTTGGTCCGAATAGCAAGATATGTCTGATCATTGCAGCAGAGTACACCCCAAGTTCATTCCCTCATGTTTACAAGCATGATGATGCCCCATGTTACAAAGCATACATCACCTCAGAATTTTTCCAGGAACATAACAGCCAGTTTTCATTGCTTCAGTGGTCCGCACTGTTCCTGGCTCTCAAGGCTATCAGATATCTTTAGGATGAGATGGAATTGGCTGTTCACAACAAGCCAGTGTTACAATCCAATTTGCAATCAATACAGAAAATACACACATTCACCATCTTATGGAATCCATATCTATATAAATTCATGCTGTCCTGCAGGCCAAAGGACGTGCAAAATGATTGTAAATAGATGTATCTACAGTCATAGGTTTATAGAGTCACTTTTGTCACACATACTGACATTTACTAACTAACGAGGAACATGTCGCCATTCTCTGGTACCATGCATAATGAGCCTAAATAATTTACCTCAAAACCTCTGTCTTACTAGAATAAACTCTAACCAAGTTAAAACCACTGACTCATGAGCATAGCTATAGAAACCAAGCTATAGAACCAATACTAACTGGGAGTTTAAAATGATCATTTCTCTATTTCTATATGCACTATACGACATACATTATAAGCAGAATTTTTGAGTACCTCTTCCAATAACATTATGAGACTCTTCTTCCAATTCAGATCCTGTCAATTTTTTTTTTACTCACATGAGAAATTATCATACGTCTCATGTAAACCAGTATGTAAACTTTGTTTAATTATTCAGAAACTTCCTGAACTCACCATCTTGCTGATTCAATGGATAAAGTCATCAAGTAAAAGAGCACTCCACTAAGCATAGAGTGGAAATACTCATTGTCACAGCAGCATGATCAGATATAGTAACAGGGTCGGTATCTGTATTTTATTACTAGATAAGTAATATTGCCAGATAGGAGGACATGGTTAATGCAAGAGCCTGTATGATGTAATGAGGAGTGAAATGTGATAAGCCCTGATGGCTGCGGTTGAATAGACTCATGACATCCATTTCAAAACATAAATTGTCTTCTACCATGCAGAATTTAGACACTGGTGTTTCAGCACATTAAATTTTATCCATACAATGGCAGAATGTAAAATTAGTTTCCAGCAAGGATAATAAACTGACAGCTCAACTCATATCACTAGCCTCATCAACTAATTAAAATAAATGATCTTGTGCAAGACACACTTTCAGTTTTAACAAGCTACCATTTCGTTAGGAACACCTAGGACAATCTGTGTGACATGGTTACACTGAGTATAAGATCTTTATTTCAAATCTGTGAGCAAACACTCAACATACTTATAGCTGCTCCTGAAAGTTTTCTCCTGTTACAGATGAGACCATGCTCCGACTGATGTCTGAAGAGCATTTATTTGCTCTCTCTATCTCTTTTACAGCTCTCAAACGCTGTGAAAATCTCAAATAAAATAAAGCTAGTCAATTAAACAATAAATGAGTTACACAGGTGTAGGGATAACAAAATGAAAATACACCGTGTGCACCTTCTGACCAGAAATTCAGGAGTCTTTATTACAATCTCTTTGATACCGCACTCATGTCTGTCTTATTAAAAGAAAACACCTTTCTTCAGTTTAGTGTCCATTAAGTGTCTCAATATGCACATTTCCGCTCCATCGATGAACCTCATTACATGAACACAGCATCCTTCCGTACAGACTTTGTATACTTGAGCACAAAGGGAGCACAAAGACATTGATATCAAAAATAACTAAAATAAAGTTGCACTTTATTATCTACAGTATGACTGCATCACAACAACTAAAATATACAATATAATTTACAAAATATATTCCACAAACACAAGTATCAGATTTACATATGCATACATGCATATTTTGTGACAGCTACTTTTAGAACTCCTGGGTAAAAACTTGTGACGAGTGAAACAGAGAAGTTTTGGTTTGCATACAGTTTTGTCAGACTGACACAAACATTTGCTTTCTGAGTGCTTTTACAATTGTGGACAGCAAAATGCTACCTAAAGACTCATTCACACTCATGTGTTTATCTGTGTTTTATTTTCTGTAGCTGCATAATGCAAATGATCACCTGTATACCCATTAAATCAAATCTATTAATGTGTTTTGTCCCCATCATCATGGGGGTACAGTGAAAATGGGACACATTCAGAAACCATCCAGCTCATAGTGACTAGACTCACAAAATGGCACCATTAAAGAAAATAATGATAAAAAAACTATTGTTATTCTCAAAATATTAAACAAACAAAACATTTTAACAAATTCTTAAAATGCTGTGCTTATTCAATTGATTTTGAAGTAGCATTAAATAAAAAGTGAGCTTAATGTACCTCACAGGTGAAGTAGCAGAAGCATTATTAAGGAGAAGATCGAGCAGCACATGTCTAGAACAGAAGTGTTAGTAAATAATCAACATAAGATCAGACAAGGAGGGTCATATTTCATTAATTTCCTGGAATTCTATGAGAAAGCAACAAATGCATAACATAGCAGAGGTGCATATGATATTATTTATCTTGATTTTCAGTTTTATAATGTACTAGTGAGGCCTCTCCTGGAAAATTTTGTATAGTTTTGGTTTCCATAATAGAAAAAAGACATAGCGGAGCTAGAGAAAGTCCAGAGAAGAGCAACTAGGGTACTTTTGGGAAGAGTTGAAATAACTAAGAGTTGAAATTGAAGTAGTTGACTATTTTCACCTTAAACAAACAAAGATTAAGAAGGAACATAATTGGAGTATTTTAAATTATGAAAGGAATTAGTACAGTGGATCCCAGTTGTTACTTTAAAAAACATTCTACAGCAAGAACGCGGGGATATAGCTAGAACGCTATCAAGCACAGATTTCACACAAATGTTACAAAGTTTTTCTCCCCACAGAAAGCCATAGACACATGGAATAAATTACCAAGTAATGTTTTGGAGAGCAAAACTTTGGAAACTTTCAAATCTCAACTTAATATTATTTTAAACAATCTATGTGAACAGGATGGATGTGCTTGTTGCAGTGTATTACCTGTTCTCCTCACAATTTTTCTAATGTAATGTTTTTAAAAAATCAATATTTCCAAAATATACATTTTAGATAGGAAGTAATCACTGGTTTTCAGATGTTATATTAAAACCAGACTCTCATATTCTTATGTCTTAAAATCTATTACAGGTCACTTATTATTGAAAGGTGGCAATACTGGACCTGATGGAAATAGCCGGTATACAGTAATCCCTCCTCCATCGCGGGGGTTGCGTTCCAGACCCCCCCGCGAAGGGTGAAAATCCGCAAAGCAGAAACCATATGTTTATACTGTATAGTTATTTTTATATTGTCATGCTTGGGTCACAGATTTGCACAGAAACACAGGATGTTGTAGAGAGACAGGAACGTTATTCAAACACTGCAAACAAACATTTGTCTCTTTTTCAAAAGTTTAAACTGTGCTCCATGACAAGACAGAGATGACAGTTCCGTCTCACAATTAAAAGAATGCAAACATATCTTCCTCTTCAAAGGAGTGCGCGTCAGAGAGAGAGAGAGAGAGAAAAAAGCAAACAGTCAAAAATCAATAGGGCTGTTTCGCTTTTAAGTATGCGAAGCACCGCCGGACAAAGTAGCTGCGAGGAAGGGAGCAAGCATTTTTCAGCATTTTTTAGAGGAGCGTCCGTATCCTCTAGGCCAGTGTGCGAACAGCCCCTCTGCTCACACCCCCTCCGGCAGAGAGAGAGAGAGAGAGAGGAAAGCAAACAATCAAAAATCAATACGTGCTGCTTGATCTTTTAAGTATGCGAAGCACCATGTGGGAAGCATATCGCTTGCAAAGCAGCCACATGTAAGCCCAGCAAAGAAGGGAGCATTGTGAAGGTAATCTTTCAGCGTTTTTTGAGGAGCGGCCGTGTCCTCTAGGGGTGCGAACAGCCCCCGTGCTCACAATATATTTGAGGAGTTTTATTTAATACATAATACACGCTGTTGTTGGGTAGCTTCTCAGCCATCTGCCAATAGCGTCCCTTGTATGAAATCAAACGGACAAACCAACTCAGGAGGCGTGTACCAGAAATTAAAAGACCCATTGTCCGCAGAAATCCACGAACCAGCAAAAAATCTGCGATACTATATTTAAATATGCTTACATATAAAATCCACGATAGAGTGAAGCCGCGAAAGTCGAAACGCGATATAGCGAGGGATTACTGTAAAATGATTTTCTGTAGACTATACAACATAATTCATGAGTTTAGTGGAGAAAAGAAGCATTCATAAATATTAACAGAGTAAATAAATGATGAGAAGTTTTTATTCAAAAAATATGGAAGCTGTTAAAGAGCTGGTTTTGAAAAGAAAGCAAACAAAATACTGTTTATGTAAAAAAATTGTTACATGGAATCAATTAAAGAGAGATTTCATGCAATGTATCACTCTGGAGAAGTTTAAGCCTTGGCTTCATTTTGCCTTGAATCTCTGGAGAAACAGGAAACCATTAAACTGTTCTGAATGTATAGCTCTTGTCAAACATTTTTTCCTTGTTGTCTTATTTTGATATTGGCAACTTTGATGACTTGACTCAAGATACACGTATGGGCGTCAGAACTTTTGGACAGGAGCATTATGGGCATTGATTAGCTAAATTACTGCTATATAACAAAACTTTCATCATGGCTCTGTGTTACATAGTACTAAGTGACCAATCAATGTACTTTAGCACTTACTTAAAACTTTGTCTGAAAAGATTGCTATTTATTCATGTATCGTAGTTATACAGTGGAGGTCAAAAATTTGACAACACCCAGAAATATTCATGACTTTGATAGAAATTGATATTCTTTATCAAGATTAAATTGAATAGATTTAAACATACAGCCATTAATAATGCTGCAGCTATTACTGCTTGAAATGACTGATTTATAATTTATTAGTCACAAATGACTGCAAAGCCTCAGGAGCCATTACTCCAATGTCCTAATGGATAAGTTCCTTAGCTGAGTCTTAATTAATCATGTTTAAATATTTATTGGTTGCTAGAGAAACCTTTGTAATTGTGTAAAAGCATTTATTAAGATCCCATTGCATGACGGTAACGGACCAACTGGGGCACCAAAGTAGCCTCTATTCCAAAGTGCGATCTAACCTACAAGAATTTCCTACTGAACTGAAAATCTAACTTGAAACAAGACTGCACTCATGACTTCTTGTCAATGAGGACTCAAAATACACAAGAACAGAGGCTGATGTGCTCATTTTTCTTACTGTAGGATATTTACTTTAGCACAAGGGCTCTGGTCTCATGGTAGTTGGTTTAATTTCAGAATTCTACCAAGTCAGATCTACACAGGTTCACCAATGTCAGCTTTTCTCAGATACTTCTTATTTTTACTTATAAAAAAACTACATAACTAAGCCAACAAGTGACCATTTGCCTTCAAGCATTTAACCTGCCCAATAATAAAGTTCTACAGACCCATGGTCCAGAAGACTTATTCTACATTCAAAGTACATCTAAAATTTAATCAGATGGTTCCAAGGGCTGAGTCTAACTATCTGTAGAGAGCTATGCTGTCAGCAACATCAAGATGGATTTTGCCTACTATGATGGTGCTTGTCTAGCAGTAGCATCAAAGGATCAGAGGCACCACCAGGATGGAAAAAGATGGAAAAACTGGTAGTAATGCTCCTAAGGAGAGAGACACTCTGGCATTAAGAGAAGAGACCTTGATGCATATGTAGGAGAGGAGCTGCTACTAATTGGTAGACTTTGTCATCTGTGATGCCATAGATATTAAACTTCCAGAGCAGAATCACCAAACAGATCAGATGAAGCCCTGAGGAGACATTTGCAGAATGACTACAGGATACTAGGTGACTCAACAGATGCCACCAATGTCTAGCTCTCTTGTCAAGAGAAAAGCCATCCAGGACTTGAATGGTACTGTGCCAGGTAGAAAATGTTCTTTTTTAATAAAAACTTTAAAAAGGAAAAGGAGATAAAAGAGGTCTCTAGTCAAAAGCCATGCAAGGAAAAAACCTGAGAAAACAAACAAAGCCGAACTGCCAAATCTAAAACTTGAACCAGAAACCATCTTCAAAAAAATTGGAATTATTTCAATCTAGAGATTGCTCACTAACAACCAGAAACACTGATTTTTTTAGGATTATGAATAAAAACTAGAATACAGAGAGACTCACACTGCCACATTATTTAGATAACTAATCATGAGGTCATGTCACATCATGTTGTGACAAACAGCAACAAGTGACAGCAACAGCACAAATTGCCACAACAAGGCTTCTGTGGCCACAATGAAAATAAACAAGATGGCGCTGAACTGCATGAGAAAACAAAGGTGAAAATGGTGTTGCAATCATAATAAAAATCGTAATATTTTAACATCAAACTAAAACAAAATGGGATGAAAATCAAAACCCATGTCAAATAAGTTACCTGTGTGTAATTTATGACAGGCAGTAAGCTCAGAATTGAGAAGTACGGGCTGTAACAAATCTCTGAAGGAGCTGAAGTTCAAGCAAATGGAGATTCAAAAGTAACACAAAGAAAGTATTCAAAATTTTCAATTCAGTTAATTTAAAATAACTGCTTCAGCATGAAACTTGTTAAGTATTTTTTTTGTCATATGCACATAGAACAATGAAATTCTTACTGTCATGTCTCATAAGGACAGTAGACAATAATATAATATCAACAAAAAGAGACACATATACCTAAAGTACATAACCTGAAATATAAATATACAATTGTATACAATATACTGTATATTTGAATCAATTTGTTTATATATATACATATACTGCATACAATGTTTGCTGTGTTAAAATATTTGTTGTTATGTGTGGTTGTTGAGCAACCTTGAGACTTGTGGGTAGAAACTGTCCCTGAATCTGCTGGTGCATGTGACAATGGCTCTTGAATGTTTGTGAGAGTGAGAAAAGCAACAGTGCAGGATGGCTGAGATCTTATATAATAGTGTTTGCCTTTCTAAAACAGTGAATGTTGTATATATCTTAAGCAGGAGGCAGTTTTGGGCAAATGAAATTCTGTTACGCCCTCACCATTCCCTGCAGTGTTTTATGATCTTGAGCCAAGCAGATGCTGAACCAGGATGTGGTGCAGCCAGTGAGGATACACTTCATTGTGAACGTGTAATACTTTGTGAGACTAAGTGGAGAGAGAAGACTGAGCTTTTCATGGACATCTGAGGAAGCAGAGGTGCTGGTGAGCCATCCAGACAAGAGATGGAATGTGTGGTGCTCACTTTACTTCATCAGTCATGGTAACTCCATGTAATTTAAAGCTGCTCCCCCTCTCAATAGCATCCTTTCCAATATACATTAAAGCTGGTCTGCCTTCTGTTTCCTGAAATCTTTGACCATCTCTTTTATTTTTGCTGACATTAAGAGTGAGATTGATGTCCTGCTACCACTGAGTCAGAAAATAAACCAATTTTCTGTATAGGTGCAGTGGTGGCTCTGAGGCTAGGAATCTGCACTGGCAATTGGAAGGTTGCCGATTTGAATCCTGTAAATGCCAATAGGGACTCTGCTCTGTTGGGCTCTTGAGGAAGGCCCTTAACCTAAAATTGCTGAGTGCTTTGAGTAGTGTGGACGAAAATGGCACACTGAAAACAGGCAGATAATATTTTCTCAATTCTCTTTATTTATTCATTCGGAGTCACAGTAAGTAGAGATTCAAAAGAGCATAACTTGTTGCCGCAAAGCTCAATTGAACCCTGATCAAAAGCCAGGAGGGGTTTTTTATACTTCAGCATCTCATGATTAATAAGACAGAAAGAACATCCTTATCAAAACAGTAAAGTTAAACAATATGTCTGTTGAGCTAAGCATTATCTGTGTTTTGGAAGCTAAGCACAGGAGAGACGCCTTTGCATAAACTACATGTACTTTCTGCAGCCTTGTGACCTTGTCCCTGAAACATTCACTCTGAGAAAGGGAAAACAAGAAACAGCTTCGATTTTATTCATGTGGACACTATTTCTCCTGAACCCTGGAATAACATATTTTTGTTAGTTCATAAGCCAAAGCGTCTCTCACTGGCAAGTTACAAAATAGTTATTATAAAACTTCTAATTTACTAAACACACAAAATACATGGTGCTGAGGAGAACATTCTTCTTCTACATTCCCCCCTTTTTGAACCAACAAAAATATGGGTGACATAGGAGTAACGCGGAAAAGAGTAGGAGAAGGGAAAGGAGTGGAAGGAAAGGAGGAAGAAATTGGAAGCATGCATTCTTCGTGTAACATATAAGCCTTGGCCACGGAGGCAGTGAAATACTGGGACACAAGATATCTAATTTGGGGGACTATACAGCAGGCCACAAGCAACAGAATGATAAAAGCAACGGCCAGTGAAATAAAAAAAAACAAAAAAAAAACTGACCTGAGCCATCAGCCCCAGGGGCTAGAAATGCTAGAAGTGGTAGCTAATTCATTTGAAAGGGCAGTTAAACCTGGCAAAGCACGGGTGATTGATACATCGGGAGCCATATTATTAAGGATGCAAGTGCAGTACGCATCACCAAACATAGTACATACACCCCCCTTTTCGGCAAGAAGCATGAAGGGGGAACTATAATTACTAGAGAAGCAGGTATAATTGCCTTCATGAGACTGGAACATCGGGGGAGTCATATGAGGAGTGGGGGGGGAGAGGAGAGAAAGTGTAATGCAGTTAGAGTCTTTTGGTGTGGATGGAGAGGTAAAAAGGGCAAGGAGACAAGGAAGACCAGCGGGGTCAGAAATATTAGAAAGAGGGAAAGGGACAGTAGCCAAATGTGGCCTGGCCGTAGCACAGGCGTAGCAATCAGATTGATTTACTTGCTTACCCGAATATAATACCCACTGCAACCAACGGTTCTGATCGCCATAGCCAGTTTCAATTGAAAAAGTGGATGAGAGGGTGGAAATATTCATAATCTTAACAGAAGAAAATTCTGAACCAGAAGTTGGGGAGACAGGTGTGTGTGCAGGAGAATGAGAGGTGTTAGTAACAGGATTGTCAATCTTAATTAGAAATCTCCCTAAAGGGTCTGTTCCAGATACATATGCCCCTAATATATAGGTTCCCGAGTCATGTAAAGAGGGGTTCTTCAAAGTGAAAATCAAGGGGTTACAATGGTTGTCAACACATTCATGAGAAGCATGTCCTTTTATGATAGAAAATCGATTTTTCAAACCGTATTTTTGGTCCTCAAAAGGTCGAGAACCCCAGTCCTCAGTTCCAGTGTTAGCAAAAACCCATTGCCAGGTGTCGCAGTTACTTCCCCAATAATACTTCGAAACAGTCATACACACGTATTTGTCAGACCAGGTCCACTGGGCTTGTCGACCAGTCCCACAGTTGATAATAGAGCAGAAATCAACCTGCACTGATGTGGTGATTCCTAACGGGAAAGTCAAGGTGACCAGGGCAGTAGACAAGGGAAAAGAAAGCATAGTAGCACAGTAATCAAGGGTGCCATCTCTGGCAATGTGAGGCGTGAATCCAGGTAGGCAATCCTTCCATTTTCACTGCATGTGGTGTGGACAGAAGAACTTGGAACGGTCCTCTCCACCTCGGCTGATGCCAATGTTTCCTCCGAGTGTCACGGACGAGGATCCAAGTGCCTAAGGGAATCGGCGTGTCTTTAGATGGAAGACTAGTCCTCCAGGCCTGGTTAACCTGCTCGTGGACTTCTTTCAGAGAAGCTCGGAGACCTGTAAGACAAGAGAGAAGATCATTGTCCACAGTATGCAGGTTAACATTTCCCATAACCATGCCCACAGGCATGGGTCGTCCGGTCAGAATTTCAAATGGCGACAGTCCTAATTGCCGGTGTGTTCTTGCCCTCAATCTCATTAAGGCCAGAGGCAAAGTGTCCGGCCAGGATAAATTTGTCTGCTCACAGATTTTTTTTTTGCTAATTTAGATTTTAGGGTGCCATTATCAGTTTGCAATTTCTGTGGTATGCCCCACCTAGGAATAATTTCTTTGATTAAAGCTTTGGCTACAGTTTTAGCATCAGCGTGTTTAGAAGGAAAAAAATTCTACCCATCAGGAGAACACATCAACAATTACTAGACAATAACGGTAACCTTTAGACGGAGTTAGTTCAATGAAATCCATTTGGAGGTGTTCAAACGGACCCATTGGATTAGGTGTAACGGCGGGACTTACCTGGACTTACCTGGGTGCCCTTTTCCTACATTAGACTTTTGACATAATGCACAGCGTCTGCAGAACTGCTCTGCATACATAGAGAAGCCTTTGGGAGGAAAGGTTTGTTAGTTTGCCTATGGGTCCAGACTCCATAAGAGAGGGACCATTCTTTGGACCATTTTCTTTTTTCTCTGTCCGTGGCTGCACTCTGTAAAGAAACAAGTTGATTATCAAGGTCCTGGTTATTTCTCTGTTGGAATAAAGAGATTGGTGTGTTATTATATGCAGCCTGTTTAGCAAAGTGATCAGCTAATTCGTTTCCTTTGCTGACAGGATCTTGTTTTGCTATGTGAGCTTGACATTTAACGATCGCTAACTTTGATGGTTTAGTTATAGCTTCTAAGACGGTTTGAATCAGCTTTTGATTTTGGATCGGTTTGCCAGCGCTGGTCTTAACCTGTACTAAAATAGAATGAATGGCGTGAGGTACCTTTACTGTTAGGGGGCTCATGAGCACTTTGTTTGTCTGTATGTGGTTGCATTAAAACTGCATTCATTAATCCCCCCTTTTTTGTCCACGAACAGAGTGAATGGACGAGAATATAGTCAGTGAGAGTAATGCATTTTTTTTTTTTTTTTTTTTTTAAATCACATAGAGCCTTGTCAGCCTGCTATACCACTGCATGCAGCCAGATGGCAGTGGTAGCTAGATTTTGTAAAGGCTGTGCTCCTCCTGAAAAACTTACAATCAAACAACTTCTCAGGCCGCAAGCTGGTACTACTTTTAAATTAGGAATTCATCTCACCATGGTGCCATACATGCTAGCCTCCAGATCATGGAAAAGTCCGAGGCGGAACCGGGTCAGCGACAACAAGGAAACACTAATTTCCGTGGCGACCCAAGTGCCAGCTGCAAACAAAGATAATCCATTTCGGGAAACACACAGCACAACTCCACAACAAGAAAACATTCCCATCAAAAGCTATGCAGCCACAGAGAAATATGCTGACTTAACCTGTTGTTTTGTGACCGGTCTTGGAAGATTTTGAATGATGGTTAAACGGCCGCTAGAGAGAGCTCTTGTATCGCAAGAAATGTCATGACCTAAATATTTAACGATAGCTTGAAGTAACTGCAGTTTTTTTTTTTTTTCGACACTTTTTTATGGTCATTTTCACCTAAAAAGAATAGCAATTTTCTAAGTGTCATGTGCACTTATTGTTTAATTATTTTTCTTTTCGTTTTTCTTATCTACATACTGTATCAATTTATTATTTTTTTCCGGCCAAAACCATAAACACAAGGGGCTTCAGTATATCCCTGAGGCATGACAGTCCAGGTCCATCGGCGGTTTTGAAAGGTAAAAGCATACCAGGATTGAGAATCAGGGTGCATGGGAATGGAAAAGAAAGCGTTAGCAAGGTCAATAACAGAGAAGTACCGGGCGGACGGGGGCATCGTGGAAAGAATAGTGGAAGGACTAGGAACAATAGGTGTTCTAGGAAAAAAACCGCAGAGTTAACTTGTCATAGGTCTGGAACAAAACGCCAGGACCCGTCAGCCTTTTTACAGGTAAAATGGGGGAGTTGACTGGAGAGTATGTAATTGGAATAATCGCTCCTCGCCTCACGAGATCAGAATGTACGGCGGCGATGCCAGCCTCTGCCTCTGGAGACAGAGGATCCTGGACATGGTACGGGTGGAAGGAAGATTTTGAGAAAATCACCAGTGGCTCAGTGTGCTATCCTTCCATAATCATTTTTCCCTTGGGACCACAGTGCTAAGGAAACATGGGGAACCGAATCTCCTAAATAGAAAATGCTTTGTGAATATGTGAGGTGCACTGAAGCAACAGCTTTAGTAGACAACAAAAATACATGGAATGTGTAAAGTTTCAGGGCATGTGCTGGAGGAAAGTTCAGATGTTCAGGGTCCAGGCTATAAAAGAGGGCTTGGGGTGTGAAGTGTGGCATAGGAGCTTAGGAATGGAGCAGCAAAAATCCTTGTTCAGTTAAAGAAAATTGAGACTGACAATTTAAGTCATAAGATCCCATCCCAGCAGTTTCACAGGACACAAATGATTTAACAGAAAACAACGAGTCAATAATGAAACTGTTAATGCTGAGCTGTAACTGCACAGGAACCTCCTTTAGCGCATGGCTCCTGTGTCCATTTCAAAGGCAGTTTCTTTGCCATTAAAGTCAATAAAAGATCAGTTTCAGCATGACGATTAAGCAAAGGAAACTGGAAAAAGTGGCTGGGGTCCCTGATAATTCTTAGGACCAAGGAATGTCATTAGGCTCAGGGAGAGGGGGTGACGGAGGCGCTTGTGTGGGCAGTTGCGTCTGAAATGTTCAAGTTCACTGCAGCAGCAGCAGGCATATGACGCTGGCGTCTGCTCCGAAGGGTTAGGCATCTGAGCAAAAGGATTATTAGGGTTTGATAAATGGAACCCATGTCCTCTTCCGTGCCCTCGCCCTCGACCACCAAAGAATTTTCCGCAGTCCTCTTCCCCTAGCCAGGTCAGTTCTTCCAGTATAGTAATTTATTTGTGCAGCCAAAAGTTTGGTCTGTGCCTCTGACTCTTTTAATTTAGTCTGACTGTCAGCATGCTCTGCATGATGCTTGACTTCCTCGAACGTTGCGGTCTTCCAGCCTTTTTGCAGGACTTGCAGACTTTGCTTTGAATGGCACTTCTCAGTCTCAAGATGAAAGGAGGCACGGCAGAACGAGTTCTATCGTTTGTATTGTCTAGCCCAGAGTGATTAGCCATCAGATCTTGCAATCGGTGAGTCGGCTGAAATTAGTGACCAGTTTGTGCCCTTTTTATATTTTTTCTGCCAGGGCTCCTTTCAAAGGCTCTCACTGGGCGAGGAAAGGACCTTCATTCCAACGCCAAGGGACACCGTTATGAACACCGTGATTTACAGTTGCCCATGTGGTGCTCAGCTGTCGACGGAGCACCTGTGTCCACTCTGCAGCATTTGTTTTATACATGTTATCCAGCTTCTGTAACGGCTCCACAAATTGCAGTCCACCGACTGCTCGTGCGCTGGGAGACAGATGACTCTTTTAATTTCTGCCATTGCAACCCAGTAGCACCTTGTGAATGATCTGAATTATCTTCCTCAGGGTCAATATGTGAGGACAGGTCATAATGATATTGTTCATCGTAAAAACCTGCTCCAGACGGTTTGTCTGTTAACAGGGGTGTTGTTGGAGAAGAGGGTGCAGTGCAGGAGGTGGAAGCGGGGGGGTTTTGGTAAGGAGGGGGTGGACAGATTATGGGGTATAGGGGGTCTTTCTTTTCGGTCTGCTTTCTTTTACTTTCAGGCTTGGGCGCTGTCTCTATCTTCACTTTCTGCAACGCTAGCAATAATTCTTCCTTGTCTTTTTTGTGTTTTGACTTCAGCAGCCAGCAGGTTGTTACGCCTCTGCTTATTCCACTTCTTACATGCCTTTTAAAATCCAACCCAGTCTGCTTCTCTATTAACTGTTTAGGGGACCCGTCTTTCAATCCCGACGGTGTACTAGGAGCCTGGTGATTCTCTGAAAATAATCCTTCTAACATTAGGTTTTGAGGACCCTGGGGGACCTGTTTGACTGGCTTGCTATTTATTTCCCATAGTAAGCGGCAGGCCTTCAACAGAGAGAAACTCAATCCCCGATTATTTCTCGTCCCACTTGTCGTCCCCGGAAATCAACCAGTCGACAAGTGTAAAACACAACCTCCCCTCTTCCAAATTTCACACGTACTCTAACTGCCCCTTTCACCCCTATTCCTCTTATATTTAGGAACGTGCCACTCGGTCCTTTCTACTCGAAATCCTAAGGGGTGACTTACTAGCATTCACACTGTGCCGTCACTCTCTATGAATCCCTAAAACCCTTCTATGTCGGTACGGTATGATTCTCTATTCTTTCAGCATGCTTTTTTTTTTTCTTTTTCTTTTCCCCGTATACGTCTATTTCTCCCAGCACACCAGTCAAACCAACGGGAAACCCCCGAATCTACTCACCGCGACTCCTTCTGCCTGCCTGGAAAAATCCCATCCAGTTGCTTTTCGTTTCGGTCAGGAGCAGGTCAGCGACTCCCCACGCAGGAAAACGGCCAAGGTAGGCCAGTCCTAACTTTTACCGGAGCTGGTCCTCGATCCGCGGAAATCGGTCCACTTGGACGAACCCACTCAGGGAGTCGTCTGCCCGTCTCCTGCCCCATGTTCGGGCGCCAAAAACTGTGGACGAAAAAGGCACACTGAAAAGCAGACAGATAATATTTTCTCAATTCTCTTTATTTATTCATTTGGAGTCACAGTAAGTAGAGATTCAAAAGAGCATAACTTGTTGCCGCAAAGCTCAATTGAACCCTGATCAAAAGTCAGGAGGGGTTTTTTATACTTCAGCATCTCATGATTAATAAGACAGAAAGAACATCCTTATCAAAACAGTAAAGTTAAACAATATGTCTGTTGAGCTAAGCATTATCTGTGTTTTGGAAGCTAAGCACAGGAGAGACGCCTTTGCATAAACTACATGTACTTTCTGCAGCCTTGTGACCTTGTCCCTGAAACATTCACTCTGAGAAAGGGAAAACAAGAAACAGCTTAGATTTTATTCATGTGGACACTATTTCTCCTGAACCCTGGAATAACATATTTTTGTTAGTTCATAAGCCAAAGCGTCTCTCACTGGCAAGTTACAAAATAGTTATTATAAAACTTCTAATTTACTAAACACACAAAATACATGATGCTGAGGAGAACATTCTTCTTCTACAGTAGTGAGAAAAATGCTATATAAATGCAAAGAATTATTATTATTATTTGTATGCACCTCATCATTCTTAGCAATCAGGCCTATGATGGTTGTGTTATCAGCAGATTTAAAGATAAAGTTGGTGATATGTTATTTCACACAGTCCTGGGTTAATAAGGAGTACAGAAGGTAGCTTAGCACACTACCTTGTGGAGTGCCTATGTTGATAGTGTGGAGGATGTGATGTTGCCAGTCCTCAAATGTTGGGGTCTGTTGGTTAGGAATTCACATATTCAGTTGGGTGGTGCAAAGTCCTAAATTAAACTTGGTGGTAAGCTTTAATGAGACACCAGTGTTAAAAGCTGAGCTGTAATCTATAAACAGTAGTCTGGCAGAACAGTTTTAATTGTAATGTTGTGCCAGGATGGTGTGGAGTGCAAGGGATATGGCATCCTTTGTGGACTGATTGTGATGCTATGCAAACAGGAGGTGATCTTGATGATCTGGAATATTCTGCGTAATGTGTGCCAGCATTAGCGTCTCATAGCACTTCATCACTAACACAAGTTTTCTTCATACATAATACCATAGAAACAGAGAATACATTTACAAGTTGTGTGGTAGACGGTCAAATGTTAGGGCCCTTCAAAACTCAACTTGATATTAATTTGGAAAAAAACTAGAACATAGGAATAATGAGGTTTATTAAGCTGAATGGCTGAAGCCATGTTTGTGTAAGGGTAAAAGCCTTTCAACAGCTCTAGCCCTGCATTCTCAACTGGCCACCTTCTCTAATCTACCTTATTTCAAGCTTAATAAACTATTCTGACATACATTTAGACTTTGCTTGACTCTGAAAACCTCAGAAATGACTTCACAATTAAACACATACATGCAAGATACATTTGGGAGGGAAACTGTAGATGTTAAACAATGGTATAGATTTTTATTAAAAAAAAAAAAAACCTGACATGCCGTGATTCATTCAGAATTCTTCTGGCCCTGCCTAAATGTATCTAGGAGCCCAATCCGCCAGATGGGGCTCACTGAACAGATTATTCTCTGTAGTTCCATACAGAAAGCACTCCCATGCACACCACACAACTTTTTCTTTCTCCTTCCAGGATTCTCATCTTCTTATGTCATAATTGTTTGTCCCATTTTCCTTCCAGCTCTTCACTCAATGCACCTTGGATCAGATGATGGCTTTAACCCTGTTCTGAAAATGATATGAGCCAAACTCCATAATCACATTCAGGGTCTGCAGTGTACTAAGTTTTCTTGATGGGCCAGAGGCTAAAAGTCTCTCTAGCAGGTCCTGGTGTCAATATATTCCTCTTTACCATTTGCTGCCCTTAAAGTGATGGGTCTCCAAGGCCCCTCTGATCATTCGTAGTGAAGGCTGGTTCCATTCCCTCCTGAGACTATTTCCCATCTACTGGGAAGGTGTTGTTGCCTCCTTTGGGTTTTCTTTACTGGCTGTACTAACACAATCTGCAGAAAGGAAAGACATCCTTGTTAACCTCTGGATCACTGACTCCTGGTTGTCCCAGGGGAGCATTATATGTTTCCATCTAGGCCACCTCTCCATCATGTTCATGCTGGATTGTCTGCCCCCTCTATATCCGGGGCACATAACATACATACAGGGTGTGCCTCTCACTATCACCATCCATCTTTAGGTTCTCTCTCTTTAGTTGTCTTTCCTGTTGTGGGATTTCTGACCTCCCGGTGGTGTCCTGGCCCCTGGTCTGCCAGGCTCTTATTCCTGTTCAATGTGTCTAATCACCTGTACAAGGTCAAATTCACAAGAGATGTTATTACTGTAGTGAAAATCAAAAAGATTGAATTCACAGCAAAGCTTAGAGTTTTGCATTGCAAAAAAATTCACAAGATAAACTATGTTTTGCCATAAGAGAAATTGGCACCATTATCAAATGTGTTTTTATTCTATCTGCAAACTTTTTCTTCAGGAACAACAAAATGACACAACTTACGCCTGTGTTGAACATGGAAAGTAGAGGACATGACCAGAAAGTGCATACCTGCAAGCACTTCTCCACTGCTAAAATCCGTTGGCCTGGGTATTGACTAGGCTTACGGAATTGGGGTTAGTGAACGCCACTGGTGTTATCTCTGACCCAGATATGCAGTGTGAGGCACAGCCAGCAGTCTAAATATACAAGTAGCCAGTGTGCTAGCTAGATGAGAGCATTTGGAGCTGCATGGCAGGAGTCATGGAACATTCTGTCCATGTTAGAGGGCCCCCAAGGAAAAAGACATCAGTTTCAGTCTGTGCAGTAACCTATAGGGAGCAAAATTCCTTGCTTTCTAATCCAAAGACTTCATTTTTGTGTATAACAATTGTGAAATCAGCTGCAAAATTAATTTAAAGGGCAATTTCATGAAACTGTATGCAAAATTAAGCAGATTTGACTCATCAATAGATGTTACTTTATATTCAAGGGCCCAGTTGTTCAAAAGTAATCCAATGGGATTTGGGATAACAGATTGGATTGAATCTTGAAAATGAGTTGTTCAAAGGGAAAAGAGGGATTCTGGAATCAGATCAGATCACCTAATCCAATCTCAGTTTTAATCAGGATCAAACATTCTTTTGTGTTGTTCAAAAGTTTGTGTATGAATTGGGACACATTTGATCCCAAAAATCAGGATAATCCTGATCCCAACACAAAGGTGGATTCAGTGTGGATTTCTGGCACACAATAAAATAAAACTTGAAAATTGATCAAAAAAGCTATGTTTGCAGGTGATGTATACATCTATTTATATTTTGTATAATTGTTGAACTAGGACAGTGACAATGTAAATAAAGTAGGGAATAAGACATGAAGCCTTTTGGTATAGTCAAAGGAAAAAAAATCCCTGTGAAATATCAGTACTCAAACAAAATCTCAAAGCTCAAAAAGCTCTACTGTCCATTGTATTTTAATGAAAATGACAATTACTATTACTCAAGTCATCAGTCAGAAGTAATGTCTTACAATTGCATCCCTGATCACACATCCAGTCTGGCCCTTATTTGGAGCGAACATTGGAGGTTGCTCTGGTTGCACTTCATCAGGCTGTGGGTTCCATTTAAAGCACTAGTAAACCGGATTTGGTAATCCTGAATATTCTGTATCTGGATAACAGTGATCCAATCTAGTGTTGCTTTGAAAAACCAGCATGAAAGTAAAATGAATTACCAGATCCTGGATAGCAAAACAAGGGATTTCAAAATCCAGATCATTTTTATCCCAATTAAATAGTTTGAACAACTGGGCCAAGGAGATTATAACGGATTATATTTCTTGGTTTACATTGTAAAATGGCTCATCTCTGTGTATGAACTGCAATGAACAATACTTTTAGTTTTCATTGCCCAATTGGAATTAATGCCTTACCTCGAATCATAAGCCAGGGAAAAGTAAGATTTTGATATTAGAAGCATTCAGCCTATTTAGTTTTATGGACTGTAAATAAGCTAAATAATGCAGTTCATAGGATGAGAGGATCTTGCTTCCAGATATTAATTTAAATGATAAAAATGGATAAAGGTTTATATGCTCATCTGTTAAAGGCTAAGTTCAGTATTTTCTAATTCAAAGTTATTTCTTCACAAACATGGCATATATGCATTTCAGTCAGTCAGTCATTTTCTGATCCACTTAATCCTGAACAGGGTCATGGGGGTCTGCTGGAGCTCATCCCAGCTAGCATTGGGCACAAGGCAGGAACAAACCCTGGGCAGGGCGCCAGTCCATCTCAGGGCACACACACCCACACCCACACACACCCCAACCACACAGTAGGGCTAATTTAGAATCACCATTTTACCTAACTTTCATGTCTTTGGACTGTGGGAGGAAACTGGAGCACCCAGAAGAAACCCATGCAGACATGGGAAGAACATGCAAACAGGGAGGACCCGTGATGCAAATCCTGGACTCCTTACAGCGAGGCTGGAGCGCTACCACTGCACCACCATGCCACCCTATATATGCATTTGCCATGCAAAATTGTGCTCCAAAGTCCAGTGTTTTCTGTAAATTTCAAAAAAATATCTTACTCTCACTGACACTTTACAAAGAAGGCAATAAGGCATGATGCACCACCGAAAATAAAAGCCTAAAACATGCCAAATAAGTCCTCTTGAGTTTTGATAAAAGAAAACATGCCTTCAGAGTTTCCAGTGCATGTTTGTGACAACAAAAAGGATCTGGAAATAATCATTTTATGGCATATTCCTGGTACTATTTTTCTGGTGGTAATGATACGTTTTCTCTTCACTTGTGTGAGTTCTCACATAAATATGGAAGTAAATGAACTCAAAACCAACCACTTGGCATGAAAGATTTAATGTGATATTATATTTTGAGGGCAAATCAAGTTCCAGGGGGGTGAAAGATTATTGCTGAAGACTGCAAGTGCTGAGGCAGTGCTCACAGCTGGTTTTCTTTTAAAATGGCTTAATCTCATGATATTGGTGTTTTTTCATTCAAAAATGACTTGTATAAGCTATTTTTACAATGTGTGTGTATTCGCAAGACGCAGATCAAGACTCAACAACTGCCCTGCCTTGAAAAATAGACATTTTCAGTAGGTTTAAGGTTTAGTTCTATGGCATTACCCGTGACCTGTTAATTCCAATGTAAAACACCAGTGCAATCAAGATATTTTAAAATGTATAGAAAATGCTGTACTTTGGAACACAGTTTCACGTGGCAAAGGCATATACTGTAAGCCATTTTTGTGAAGAAGTACCTTTGACTTGAGAAATGCTAAACTTTAAGCATACTCCTTTAAGCATACTAAACATTAGCAAGTTAATAAAAGTGATTCATTTAAAATTTTAGAAACATTTTAATTTCTCTTTTTATCAACCAGCTTTAAAAATTAAGAAGAAAGATTAACTTTCAGTGAAAAACTGCAATCAAGAATATTTCTGTTCATGATATGCACCATTTTATAATCCATGTTTTAAGGATAGAGATGTTATGAAACCTGTGTATAGACATATAATACTGTATATTAACAATAACACAAAAATGAAATATAGCTCAGTTAGAGCACTGACATGGAATTTTTCAACACATAAAAGCCAGAAAACGGTAGAAAACAGAAGCATATCGAAGGCATAGCACTCCTCAGAGTTTTTGCCAATAATGGTAGTATCTCAGAGGGTGGCTTGAGCTCAGACTTTCATGTTATTTTCTGAACCCATTATTCTGTCATTCATGAATTATATTTTTAATTTGCCCTACTCTCTCCGCCAGGGATTAATACTAACTTCAACAGTTTTCATGCCAAAAACATTAACAGATTCCAGTTGCGAAGATTCTAAACCATTGCAGACACCGTGGCGACATAACCTCTTAGCTGACCCCAATGGAACCTGTAGAAAATGGGTAATGCATGTGTATAAAAGGAAAAAAATATGTAAAACTTGTGTGGGGAACAAAGCCCCCTCATTTATCGTGTGTATGCCATGCTGTAAAATTGAATATTTCTGACCGGCTAACTCTACTATTCTAACTTTCTGTCTGTATTAGTAAAACATTAAAAATAAATGGCTTGTATAGCTATTTGCCGCTGCATTTGCTGTGCTTTTAAAACTGGTTCATTTTAATCAGATTTAACCCTTAGTTGGTTTAAATTTTATATTTATAGAAACCTATAGGCATATTTCATTTTGCTTTCCTTTTTGACTATGTTAGTGTTCTACCAGATGGAAATGATCAGACCAAAAAAGAACAATAGGCAGAAGATGAGGAAATGATGCCAGAAGCTCATAGTATGTAACATGCAGAGGTCAAAAACCATAAAACAATGAAGCCAAAAACACCCAAAACTCAGATTTTCACATCAAGTAAAGAAATTAAGTGAAAAAACTCCTGTATATTGTGCCTCAACCTTAATTTATATGTACTTTATGATTTGTTTTTGTGTTTGATTGATTATTATTTCTTATTTTGTTTATTATTGGTTGGTTAACTGTGCACTTTCAATTTAAGTTTGCATATGCTCCATGTTCTTTGTGGGTGGTTCCCTAAGAGGCGGGGCCACCCTGACAGCACCACTCCTGAGTTCTCCTTCAGACTATTTAAGCCAGAGAAACAGGAGCTCAATCACCAGTTTTCTTTTCAATGGCTGAAGTAATGAAGATATTGTTTCTGGATTTGGATTTTGCTGGTATTTTTATCTGTTTGCTCAGTTCATTTGTTTCTATTTGTAGATTGTGACTTGGCATTTTTCTTCTTTAGGATTGCCTTTTTCTGCAGTTTCATCTTCCTTTTATGAGCCTTATTTATTATTTCTTTTTTATAATTAAATATTTTTTTCATTTAAAAAGAAAGTATTGTTGCCTTTTTGCAAAAGGTTGGAGTGTGGTGGTTCTCTCATTTGTGCAAGGTATTTTGTAACATTTAAGCTTATTTTAGAACTATAATCCAGTTCTCCCATTTTCAGGCCTAGTCAAGCCTTGTCTTCTAACATCACCCTAACTCACTTAAGTAAATATTTATCACTCAAAGCTTAACACAATTTACATAAACTTGGACATCAGATAAGTGCACTACCATCTTCCATAGCAGATGTCTGGCATTATTATTTCTATGGCTTCTGTTGTGTCTTTGAAATGAGGCACTTTTGCTAATAACACTCTGGCTCCAGGCATCTGAAAATATGCAAAATGGTGGCAGCCACAATTTAAAAGAACATATAAAATGGTGGCACAGAAACATCATAAAAAGGAACGAAAAAAAATCAGCCTTCAAATGAAATTATAGCTCCAAAACATGCCAAGTAATAGTTTCCCAAAAAAAAACTACAATAATAACAGCTAGGGTTTTATACTAATTTGGTTTAATATTTCAGCATAGAGACTTCCACTGAAGGTAATGCTCTTCTAGTTTTAGAATTATCCTACTGTTTGCCAAGTGCTTTATTCTGGAGCTGACTTTAATTACCACAGTAGGACCCCTCTGATTTGTTTACACTAATGCTAAACATTTTTATAGGCACTTGATAAAAGAATTAAGCAGGTGTTCTGGAGCACAAAAGTATTGTTTATTATAGCCTATGGAGAATTAATCAATGCTGTAGAATTGCTTGTCCTGCTTAATTTAAGTAATGGCATATTTTCTTTCTAAAAACATTTCAAGCATTCATTTTTAGGTTGTGTGCTTAGTTTTTTGTCTCAATGCTTTTTACTAAAATAGCTTTACAATTTAAATATAATCATCTGTTAATGAGCAGTGCAACTCTTCCTAATATCAGAATGTATTTGTATGTTTCTTTATGGTACCCTTGCTGTTCTTTTAGGGTTTTTGTTTCATTTTTTTGAAGAAGGGAGGTATTATGGCCATAGATGTTAAATGGCAAGTATGTCGAACTTAATATTATTTCAGATGAGAGAAAAGATGTTTTTCAAAGGAAAAAACAGAAGAGTAATCATTAAACAGGGAGAAAGAGAATATAATAAAGCAAATATAACCCAGTGTTAAGGTTAAAAATAACCAAAATCATAGTCAAAAAGGCATGCAAATGGTCCTGACACGAAACTAATATCTTTTCCCTTCCTAGCTTAAAGTTTTTTGGTATTTAACTGGTAAAGATCCAAAGCTAGGATGACAGACAATGCATGCTGCCATCTTCTTGCAGTATGTCATATGCCACTCCAATGGGACATCATGCCCTAACAACAATATGCTGGAAGCCATGAACATAACGGAATGTAAGTGTATGTGTTATGTTATGTTTAAATTTTGTTCATTTTTTTATTTGCTAATTATGATCTTTTTTAATTTGTCTAAACATTTATTTACCTGTTAATTTTAGTATCTATTATTTGGTTTCTTTCTGTGTAATAATGTTCTATCATGGACTTTGTGTTTAATTAATAAAATAATAATAATTCTTTATATTTACATAGTGCTGTTCTCACTGCTCAAAGCACTTTACATAGTGAGGGGGAAGCCACTTGAACTACCACTAATGTGCAGCATCCACCTGGATGATGTGTAAGCAGCCATTTTATGCCAGTATGCTCACCACACATTAGCTGTTAGGTGCTGATGGGGTGAGAGATAGTTAGCCAATGAGACACAGGGGCCAGAGTGACCAGGCTATGGTGGGCAATTTATCCTTCACATCGGGATACAGCCTTAACCTTTATGAAGAATGCCCAGGGATCTTTAATGGCCACAGAGAGTCAGGAACTTGTTTTATAAGTCTAATTTTTACAGCACAGTGCCCCTTTCTCTGCACTGGGGCATTGGGATCCACATTCAGACCAAAGGGTAAGTGCCCCCTGCTGGCTTCACCAACACTTCTTCCAGCAGCAACCCAAGCTTTTCCTGGTTGGTCTCCCATCCAAGTATTGGCCAGGCCCAAATATGTTTAACTTCAGGTAGATGAACTGCTCTGCAGTGCATGTGGTATGGTTGCCGGGGAATCACATGACGCATGCTGTTGTAGGTCACATAGTTCTGTGGTTTGCATCCTTTACACCTTTTTCTCACCACTGATTGCTCTTGCTATCTAAACTTTTTCAAATTACATATAAGATTCAGTTTATCTTGATTCATCTGATCATGACTACTTCACAAAGAAGATCCTGTTAATTCCTTAGCAGTCCAGATGAAAAATACGCCGACCTGAAGGCAGCTCAGAGGAGGATGCCATCTCTTCCTCAAGGGCTTCTTTTCTTGAGGAGGTGAAAAATATTGTTAGGGACCAGGCAAACTCTTTACAGGGTAACGTCCAACTTAATCATACCTCTCTCCAGGCTAATATCAACTTCCTAAGTGGTGACTTCAAAATGCTGCAGAAGGGCGATGCCTCCATCAAAGTAGTGATTGACTTTCATACTGCAGAATTCGCTGGCATCAATGGGGAGGTTAAGTCGTTGTCAGCAAAGTTCAACGGAATTGAAGGTCGCCACTGCTGTAATAATGTTTGACTAAACAGCATAAGGATTGTTAGAGGAGGAAAAAATATGCTAACTTTGCTTCATTAGCACTGGCCAAACATTCTTCCTGCTCTTTCTTCATTTGAGTCTGTTGTAGAGAGGACACACAAGGGGTGTATAGTGCACAGGATAATATATCTGCACTCCCACTATTATAAGGTGGTTTATCAATTACCAAGACTGCCTGACAGTTATTTGAGAGTCAAGAAAATTTCAGAACCTCTACGAGAGAGACATAACATTTTTTTTAACTTCAGTGCTGAAAAGGCCAGGCATTGAAATCGTCAAATAGAAGGTTGAAGGAGTTAAAAGTCACCTCCTTTTTTGTTTTTTCTTGCACATCTCAACCTCTCTTTTGGAGGCCAGCATAGATTCTACAACACTCCAGCCAAGGCGAGTCGAGTTTTAGATGACTTTGAATCACTAGGCACGTTTCCTTTGAATGCCTACACCCTTTAGTTCAGGCACCGTTGTGAAGGTCGCTTAGCTAAGGTTTCTGCTGTTGATTACTACTATTTTGTCAAAGAAGTTCTGAAATGTTCTAAGTCTGAATCAATTTTCCACATTAGAAATAATGGAAGATGAATTAATCCATTTCCAGACCCTAAACAATATCCATCCATCCATTTTCCAACCCGCTGAATCCGAACACAGGGTCACAGGGGTCTGCTGGAGCCAATCCCAGCCAACACAGGGCACAAGGCAGGAACCAATCCCAGGCAGGGTGCCAACCCACCACAGGACACACACCCACCAAGCACACAGTAGAGCCAATTTAGAATTGCCAATCCACCTAACCTGCATGTCTTTGGACTGTGGGAGGAAACCCACGCAGACAGGGGGAGAACATGCAAACTCCACGCAGGGAGGACACAGGAAGCGAACCCAGGTCTCCTAACTGTGAGGCAGCAGCACTACCACTGCACCACCGTGCCACCCCCTAAACAATATACATTTCGATAAACTTAAATAGCAAATGCACATAGTTTAAAGTAAAAATAACACAAATGCCCTAAATAATAAATTTAAACATGAAAACAATAACTAAAATATGTAAATACTGTATAACAAAATCAAAATTGCATTTACTTTACCTTAGTGAGGAGTGCTGATATCCCATGTGGCTGGTGTGGAAGAAAATTTTAAACAGACACCCCCACAGGAATGCCCAGATTTAAGCAATAAAACACATGCAGGAGAAAGTGTCAATCTGTATTCTTTATCTAAATCTTGGAAGAGGCAACAAATTTTCATATTAGTAAGTGTTGCAAAGAAAAAAGTGTCCTCTGTGCTATATTTATACAATTCATTGATTAGGTCACTTACTCAGAAAAGGAATTCTTACATAATCAGAACATTTTTAACATGATTGGTTACACCAAGTGCTAATGGGACATGAAAAATGTTGCTATCTTAAATGACCACAATTATTTAACCCCATCCACTAAGTTGATTGATAGTCCTGTTAGCTTAAGGTGTACAGTACATGACTTTTTAAATGTATTATTTTTATTCTTTTTTAAGAGACGTGTGAGTTTCTACATGTTCATCCTGTTTTCTCATGGTTTGTAGAACAATGGTCTAATTTTATAATCCAGCTGGGTACATCAACAGGAAGCTTAGTACTAAGCAAAATATAGAAAAATGATTATACCATAAAGGGTTTTATAAAATAACAAAAAAAGGCATTTATCATAGTGAATAATAAAATAACAGCATCAGCTTTTAAGGACAAGCTCAGAAAGATATGAGACTCAGACACATGCTAGGTGCACATTGGACCAGGATTCAAATCGAACTGTTACACTGGTAGAGAGGAAGAGAAAGGTTATACTGTTTGGAAGGAGAGTCACCTTCCATAAACATGCTTCACAATTAGTTCCCTTTTCAACTCAATTATCGATACTACAACCTTCCTCTTATGCTTTGTTGCTTCCACTCTCTTCTTGGATGCCATGGTTAATAGATCAGGGTTATATATATAACCAAACACACCAAAAATACTGAGTACTGAAAACACTTCACTGTAACGCAAGAGATGCTTTCAGAGTAAGAGCGAGAAACTACGGTGGCCCGGAAAGGGCAAAGCGTGAAAAAAACACACACAATAAACATTAACAAAAAACACATAAAACAAATTAATAAAAAACACATAGAACAAATTAACATGAAACACATAGAACAAATTACCAAAAAACACATAAAACAAATTAACATGAAACACATAGAACAAGTTAACATTAAACACATAGAACAAATTAACACGAAACACATAGAACAAATTAACAAAAAACACATAAAACAAATTAACATGAAACACATAGAACAAATTAGAAAGAAAACGGAAGTGGACTCTCAAAACGGAAATGACATAGTTTTTAATTTACCAGAAAGGAGAAAAAGAAGAAGACCTGCACTGGTGGTATTTTTGAAGATACAGAAACATTATCATTTTTGTCACATCAGTCTCGTTTTTTAGTATAGTTTCAGCGATTGGTTATAAAGCAAGCCTTGCGTTGGTATTTCATAGTTTTAAGGTGTTTTCAGTTCGTTCCAACATTGTTTAAAATAACAATGTTTTGTCCTTTTTGTGGCACAAATCTTCGGTTAAGAACAGCATATTGCCATAACTGCAGCCGCTCTCTAAGTGTATTGACAAGCGTTTTAGAAAATGATTCAGGTATGTTATGTTTTTAATGGCATACTATATATTAGACTTAAACTGACTGCAAGTAAATGGTAGTGATATATGCATAAGTTAATAACCATTGGGCATATTGTCTAAAGTTGCAAAAATAACATTATATATCGCGCTTATTCAAATTCAGTGACGTAGGGAGCCTCAGTATGTCCCGACAGCACTAGGCTAAAGTCCAAAAGTTTTGGACGAGATGCCAGTCCATTTTAGGGCCCATTCAATCACTTTTAGAAGTAATTCTAACGTTGAAGAGGTAAGCGAGTTATCAGAAATAAATGAAAAACGGGAAACTTTGTAAATTTGTAACTTTGAAACTTTAAAATGAGCAATAATATATGATTATTATATAATGTCGTTTAATTTTTTATGGGTTACTGTGCACTAAATATCCAGCCACACTAAATAATATACTGTTTTTTAATAGGTGTTGTGAATACCACAGACGTGTCTGATTTAATATATGAATATTTTCGAAAAGGTCACAAGTACGATGTGATTTTAGATTTCCTCAAGACGCATCATGGATTCAGCATAAGTCTCCGGACTCTGAAAACAAAATTAAGACTGCTTGGTCTTTCGAAGCGAGGCAATTTCACTTCTTTACAGGTAGTCCGTTCCACGATTCAAAGGGAACTACGTGGACCTGGACAGCTGTTTGGTTATCGGACAATGTTTCAGATTTTAAAACAAAAGTATCAGTTGCGAGCTAGAAGAAGTGATGTAATGAAGCTTATGTCAGAAATGAATCCCTGTGGAACTCGAGCAAGGAGGATCCGAAGGTTTTTCCGAAGAAGTTATCATTCTTTGGGGCCTAATTATGTTTGGCACGTAGATGGCAATGATAAGTTAAAACCATACGGTTTTGCTATTAGCGGGTGCATTGATGGATTCTCGAGAAAAATATTATGGTTGACATGTGGCCCAACTAATAATAATCCAGCAGTAGTGGCATCTAACTATATGAAGCTCATTTATGACCTTCGAGTTGTTCCGATGCGATTGAGAACAGATTGTGGAACAGAAAATGGAATAATGGCAGCAATGCAATGCGCTCTGAGGTCGCATCACAGTGACCGTTTTTCAGGAGAAGCAAGTCATATTTATGGGACATCTACATCCAATCAAAGAATTGAATCCTGGTGGGCACAGTACAGAAAACAATGGTAAGCGCATTATCTTTATTTTAATTAATGCGCCGCACTTGATATAATTTAAACATTTACGAGTATTTTATTATCATTTTGTTTCGTATGTTTATAACATATGCTTTCTGTTAGTTCACAGTTCTGGATGGACCTTTTCGAAGATCTGAAAGACTTGGGCCATTTCAACGGCAGTCATGAACACAAATGTTTGCTACGCTTCTGTTTCACTGATATCCTGCAGAAAGACCTAGAGGAATGCAAGCAACTATGGAACCAGCATAGAATCAGACCTTCCAGAATGTCTACGTGCCCCCCAGGAATTCCCAACGAATTGTTCAGTTTGCCTCACAGGTCTAGTCCCTTTTGAATTATCTTTTATGTAAAGTTGTGTAGGTGGCGTAGTGATGATCATCGTTTCCGCGTTACAGTTTAAGGAGATTTTGCTCCAAATCCATCCTATATGTGCGCGCGAGTGTTGCGTTTGATTGGCTGGCAACAGGTACAGTTGTTATTTGTGCCTTTCCCAGCCTTGACGATCATATTTATTCACAGCAGTCGTCGCTTTCAAAAGTTGTGCTTTTTAAAGTACAATATTAGTAAAGCCATAACCCAAGCTGTTGCCCATCATAGCTAAAATCAAAAACACACTTATATCATTATAAGAGTCTTAACCAATACGAGATGGTTTTGCCTTAAAAGGAGGCAAGACAAAATCGACTGTTTTGATAACAGTGCAACACAGTTGTTAAAACCGTCACCTTTAGATTCATTGTGAGTGGTTTCAGGTTTCTCAAGCACCGAACACAAGGGAGTACTTGGAACGGTTTCTCGAACACCTTTTATCGGTGAGAAGGCAGTTACACTCGTGAGAATAGCATTTCTAGACTCTCACTGGCTTTCTCGAAATGAGTGACACGCGTGAATGTGTGTGAGAATCGGCTTGTTCGTTTTACAATATTATGAAATTCACTAGGAATGAGACCTTCCTCAGTAAGCCGTTCAGTTACCAGAACTTGCAATGCACTGACAGCCAAATAGCGTATAGAATCATGTAGTGATTATATATTTTCAAGTTTATTGTTTGAATGTCCATCAGGGATGCCGCTTGATTTAACGTTGCTTTGGCGCTTTCTGCAGTGGTTAGCTGCTTGAGGAATCTGGGAGAACGGAAGAGAATAAAAATGAAAACTGGAGCTTTTTTTGCGGCTGCAATAATAAACCGCTACAAGCATCTACTCACGCCTGTCTGTTTTCTGTGTCTCTAAAGTGGATCAAACAATGCAGCCTTTCACAGTACTCTATAGCATAGCCCTCGATCAAAGAAGGTCAGTAAAATAGTGGAATACAAACATTTTAGGTTTATTAAGTCTTAAACGGTTACTTAAATAATGTGAGAGTTCATTTGACACTGGCACTTTGCAATGTGAGGGGTTTCATATTAAGCCTGCTTAACGACACACAGATTTGATTAAACCCCTCACTGACGAACCTCGATTCTGCGTTTGTAGGAAAAGATTTGCTTCCCTGTGATGGACTGACGCCATGTACACGGATTGTTCCTGCCTTATTGTGGTTCTTTAAATTGTATCTATATATTCTGTTTTAAACAAATACACACCTTTTTGGTTTTATAGCATAATAATTTATGCTGTTGTTTATACAGACTATGCACATTCAAACTTTGTTTTTTTAACAAGAAAGTTGGCAACATTTGTAGTTATTGTGTCATTTATAAACATTTACCAAACATGTTCTGATCATTTCCATATATTGGGATATTTAGCAACTTTCAGGCTTTCTTGTCCACTGAGCAAATTAAGGTACTGGTCCTAATTTATTTTTTTAGTATCAGTTTAAGTATATATCATATTTTTAAGCAAAGATTTAATTTTGCCATTGAATGTTTATATTCCTATATTATAGGTTTTGGTCAAGGGATTGTGGTTTTCACGTTGCACAGCAGCAGCTTCAGGACCTGAGGGACCAATGTGAAACTGTTGGTCTTTGTGGAGATGAAGATATACAAGATTACCTCACATATGTGAAAGAACAATATGACCTTTAAACACCACAAGTCTGGGAAGATGCCCTTGATTTATTCTTTAAATTGAAGGAAAAGACAAATGTTTGATAACAGCAATACAGCAGATGCAAGCTTTCAAAAAAAAGCAAAACATGTATAAGTTAAAAAACACTTAGATCAGTTTTGTTAACTTGTGCAAAAAAGTACTATGGCAATCCAAATTAACATTTAGAGATATCTCAAAATGAGTTTCAGATATCTTAAAATGTAATTTACTTTTTAAAATATCTGAAACTCACTTTAAGATATCTTAAAATAATTTCCTTCACATTTTAATGTATGTGCAATACATTTTGAGATATCTCAAATGCATTTCAAGATATCTCAAATACATTTTCAAATATCTCAAAATAATTGTGTCAGATAATTTTCAGATATCTTAAATTGACCTTTTGTGCATTTTAAGATATTTTAAATGCATTTCAAGATAACTCAAAATCATTTCTTGTAAAACTGCCTATTATTTCAATGGAACTTCTTGTTTATTACAAGATATCTTAAAATGTATTTGAGATATCTTGAAATGAGCAGGAAGTGATGTTGAGATATCTGAAAATGTATTTTCAGATATCTCAACATAACTTCCTGCACATTTTAAGATATCTCAAATACATTTTGAGATATCTTAAAATAGACAGGAAGTCCCATTGAAAGAATAGGCAGTTTTACAGGAAATGATTTTGAGATATCTCGAATTGCATTTAAAATATCTTAAAATGCATTTCACATATTTCAAAATGTACAGCACATCATTTCAAGATATCTTGAAATCTATTTGAAATATCATAAAATGCTTTTTAGATTTCTTAAAATAGATGCATTTTTAGATATCTGTAATTCATTTTGAGATATCACTAAATGTTAATTTGGCTTGCCATAAAGTACAGAAATTTTGACTGAAGAACTTCAATCTGTTAACCACCAGCAGTAACAATAGCTTGGAACAATGTATACTTTGTATGTGCAAAATACTTCATTTATATTGTCAACCTTATTAATAAAACAGTCAGCCAACATCAATAAATTGCCTTTCAATTAAACAGCATTTTGCATTTAAAGATAAACAAATTGTTGATCAATAAAGCCCAAAGCCTGGAGAATTCAAAATTCCAAAGCTAATATGAAATTTGAAACTGTCATATGATGAATGTAGTGGCAAGCATAATGTATTGCTGCAAGTGTTGGCAGTTGGAAACGGGGAATTATCATGCAGGAATTTTATTGTTGGCCTTGGCTCAAATCCCAGTGGTGGAATCATCTTCAGTCCTGTTGCAAACATGACAATATCTTCTAAAGTTGGATCTGTAGATGAGATGTTACCTTAGGAGGACAAAGGGAACACAACAGAAATATCTTTTAATGATGTAACATCAAGGTAGGTTAAAGAAATATTCTAACCAAAAATTATAATTTCACAAATAATTTGAGTTTTTATGTTTTGATATTGTTTGCTGTTGGTCAGCATTAATCCATTTGACTCCTATTTTAGCAGCAATTTCCTTACCTTTTTTCTCCATAGAAACATGAGATTGAAATTCTTTTCTGTGATAACTACATATAACACTGAGTAAAAAGCAGCTTTTTAAAATCACTTTTGATTTAAGTATTTCTTTAAACAGAGAACAAAAACATGCCTAATTATGACTGAACAGTACACTGAACAATACACTAGTTCTGATGTTAAGACAATATATTTACTACTTCTTACACAATTTTATTGCCAATTATGATAGTAGTTACTTCTGAAACCATCAAGTACTACAATAATAGATATAATTTTTTTGAAAACATCTAAGAAAAGTTTATTTATGAATTTGTTTGCTCTGTAATCTATGGTGCATAAATTCCTTCAAATTAAAATCTGCACAATTTGAGTTATTAAAATTAGATAACTTTAATATGTAGCACAATAAACATATATTTCTATGCCTTTGTATAAGAATAGAAAATCAATCTGCCCAGTAAGATGCTATCCTTCCTTCTTCGCATCTCTTGTTGCTACCCGCCACACTAAATTCAACTCTGAAGATGCTTTCAATGAGCTCAGAGCTGAGACTTTGAGTACTGAAGCACAAATAAGGTTCAAACGCTGATGGACTTTCTATAATTTTCTGAAGCACATTGAGGGTTGACAATCCATCTTTGAATCTATTAAAAAAATAGTTGTCACTGTCATGTTTCATACAATATACAGTAAATGTATCTGCCCATTTTAGAGAATCAAAAACCGCTCAGGATATTTACTTAATTTTATGGTGTATGTACCTTTCAATGCATGCAGCATTTCTTGAAAAGAGGTACCATTTTAAAAAATCTTGCACAACACTTTCTCTCTCTCCGATGTCTTTTATGCTATGAAGACATCCAGCCAAAAGGAGCACTGTGCTGTGTTTTGCCATGATGTCTCTCAGGATTGACAAAGATGTGGATGACACTATCTGTTTTTAAAAAGTACACTCCATTAAACTCCATTTGTAAACAATAGTTTTACAAAATTTCCATTACTGATATAATGACAATTTATTAATCAAATTAAATTAAAACTCTTACCTCCTGAAGCACATTCTGAATGTCTGGATCTGTGACATCTTGAATAGATGGTGAAACATCTGTTTTACCACAGATGTATTCTAGAAAATGTCTGGAGAAAAAGTGTGGAGCAGGGCCACCATGGACAAGTGACACAGCAATTATTCTTCCAATGATGTAATACTCATCCTTGGCAAGTCCTAAAAGTAGACAAAATGGTTTTACCATCTATTTTGTAACTACCTTTGAAATTAAACACACACACGCTCAAAGAAAAACCCAATTAATATATAATACAAGAGCAGGTGTCCATCGATTTTTCTTGTGTGGTATATTCCTGCATCCTTCCATTGTCTACTCACCCTCTACTGTATATACAAGGGGTTAGCTGATTTGTGTGTTTTCTGTAAAATGTTGAAGTTATGTAACATTCTTGTTTATCATAGCACCAGAGAGTGGCAACTTGTTGCATGTTGTGTGGACATGCAAGTAAGAATTTCACTGTACAATTTCACTACAACAATACAAAATTCCTTTATCCTGTCTTTGCCTCATCAGGACTGACTTAAAAGAATTTATGAGGTTGGAACAATAAGGTGATGAAGAAGTATTTTCATAACCAAGATTGGCCGTGTTAATATGAGGTATACATAAGGTAAATACAAGTTTATATGAGTCTGGTACAACAGGCATGACACTTTCTAGAAAGGGTCAAGAGAAAGATGTAATGCTCCCCTCCATCGCCCTTGTTATTGCATATCATTCTAATATTTGCAGTGCTGTTAAGACCAGAATGTCAGGCATAACTGGGATATTTGTTAATGGAAGACCTAGAAATTGGGGCTTTTGAAAGTCAATAGAATTACTTACATTATTTATGTCTACATTTGTCTCACACTTGCTTGTCAGGCAACTTACATTGCACCTAAGCACTATCTGTCATCCCTTACTATCTAGAGGCACTCACCAGCAAACACCACCTCCATATCTCGTTCCTGCAGTGGGTGAAAGTGTCCTCAAGGTTTCAGGGGTATGTTCCATCACATCAAGGTGAGGGTCACCAAGTTGTTTTAAAAGGTCTTGACTCACCTCTTGCTTGCAAATTTTATGGATGGGATTGCACAGTATTGAATTTGGGCAACTGAGCATTGCATCTGCACTGTTTGAAGATCGTGTTGTCTTCTTGACTTTGATCTCTAGCACACGCTACAGTGGTTTATGTCTTAGTGTTACATTGTTGAATTCTAGCATATTGGTGTAGCATCCATTGATGCTATTGTTCTGTATTTTTATTTTTGTTTTGATATTGCCTTTTTTGTTACTTTGTGATGTCAAAATGCTGTCACTTTGTATATTTTTAGATACACAATCTGCCATTTTTAAATTTACCATGTGATTGTGGCTGTATTATCATTTTCACTGTCATACTACCACCATCACAAGTTTGCAGTAGTGCTGATCAGCGAGTGTACAAGTTTCTGCATAGTCAAATGAAAATGTGTGCATGTAAAAAGTTTTTTTTTTTTTGTTATATAAGACTCAGAACCTTTGCTGATTTACTGACTAGGCTTCTGGATTGTGTATTGGGCTTTAGTAATATGATTAGTTGCTTTCCTGGCTTTAACCTCAACTCCTTTAAGATTTAGATTATTTAATTTTATATCCTGGTCCTTTTGGAACTCTGTTTCTCAGAATGTGCCCTTCTCTTTTTTGGCATAACATACATAATAACAATTAAGAAATAGAACCTTCTAATCTGAGGCTGTGGTTCATTTTCCAGAATGGAGTGACTTGCTCTTTGCATGACCCAGGTGGAAACGTTTAGACATCCTGGGCTCTTGTTCATATGTAAGGCGAGGTGACTGCATGATTTAGAAATCATTCTTACAAATGATGGTGTTGTAAAAAGGAAGTTAGATCTTTGTGAAATCTTCTAATTGGCCATCTTACCAGTTTACATCTCCATCATTGACTTTTGAGTAGGAGTTATGGGTACTCAATGAAAGTCTAACACTTGACTACGAGGCCTACTGCTTCTCTGGATTGAAAAAAGGGCCAATTCAGAGTAGTTTGGGAATTAAGTGAAGAGAGAGGGAGTAAGTTAGTATGTTACACTTTTTCCTCAGTAAATGGTTATTGCAAGTAATGTATGGAAGTACTGTAGGTGTACAGAGAATCTATATTAAATTAGACATACATTTGAAACAAAACTGTGTTTCACAAAAGTTTCAAACATAGATTGTATAACTCACTGAATACATTTTAAACAGTAACTGAATAGCCACAAGCAAATGACAAATGATTAATTACATTTTTAAAACTACAACAAATGACTATGACAAATCCTCAAACTGAGTACAGCAGTTTATATTTGGAGTATCATGCTTCATTAGTAAGGGTTACCCAGTAAATAAATTGTACCTGCCTGTACTGTCACATCGCAAAAATTTCTCATTCTCTTTCCCTTCAAGTAAACTGTGTCCTTTTATGTGACACATCAACAACTGTAGAAATTCCCTTTTTGGGCCACCTGCATCAATTCCATCTTCATTTACACCGTAATCATCTGTAAATTTCACCAGCATTGTGTAAGTCGGATCATAGGACTGTCTCTTAAATCCACGCAGGGCTCCTTCCCAAAGATCTCCTCTGTTGATATTGAATCTTGAAACTTTATTAGGTAGTATTTGCATGGCCAGATCAGTCAAAATTGCTTTCACATCAACTGATGGATCTTTAATACTTTAATAAAAAAAAAAGTATAATTATGGGTTGCATTTACTAATACATTCATCAGCCTAGAACAATCATGCACATGTGGACAACCGCTTGTGATTAATATTAAAAAATACTATCCAACAAGATGGCAGCACGGTGGCGCAGTGGGTAGCACTGCTGCCTCACAGTAAGGAGACCTGGGTTTGCTTCCCGGGTCCTCCCTACGTGGAGTTTGCATGTTCTTCCCATGTCTGTGTGGGTTTCCTCCCACAGTCCAAAGACATGCAGTTTAGGTGCACTGGTGATCCTAAATTGTCCCTAGTGTGTGCTTGGTGTGTGAGTGTGTATGTGTGCCCTGCGGTGGGCTGGCACCCTGCCCAGGGTTTGTTTCCTGCCTTGCGTCCTGTGTTGGCTGGGATTGGCTCCAGCAGACCCCTGTGACCCTGTAGTTAGGATCTAGCGGGTTGGATAATGGATGGATATCCAACAAGAAAGAATTTTCATTGTGGTGTCAAATTGCCATTTCCAAATTAAAACCTGTGACAGTTGATTTACACATACGTCAGTTTACAACAGTTTCATGAAACAAGAAAGGGTGATGGCTTATGGCATTTATAAAGTATCACTGGAAAAAAGAAACAGAAAATAATTTGTCTCCTACCTTACTATGTTTTCAGACTCTTCTTCAGAGGAGCTTTCCTTGTCCTCAATGACAATGGGTGAATAAAAGTCTATGTAGTTGCTGTGTTATGGTAATAATTATGCATTACAAATATTTCAGTTAACAGGGAGAAAAATCAATAATGAAACACAAAATTATGAAAGTTTAATTTTTATGGTCTAACCTGTAGCACTGTGACCCAGTCAGGTATGATGAACTTGTCGATGTTTCTGTGGTGCATTTGTCTAATTGCTTTTCACTAATTGGGACTGAAATCTAAAGAGGAAAAATTAATATTTGATTCTCAGAACATAACTACATTTATTTGTAGAATTCAGTGTTTTTGCTTTATTTTGGTAACACATTTACTACTACTGAAATCTGAGGTACAAATACAGTCAAGCTTCAAGAAACATAAGTTTAAAACATTTACTCAAAGTGTTTTACACCTTACCATTGTCTACTGCAACTTAAAAAAAATTACAAAATATGTGTTTTGGGGGATTTATTAACTGAATGTATGAGAGTGTCATTGGGACCTTTTTCAAGGATGAGCAAAGGCCATACCATTTGTACTTCAGAACAGGTCATCCACTGGAAGCTCAGCATGTTCAGGCCCTGACAGTACTTGGATGGGAGACCACCAGCAAAAAGTTGGAGTTGCTGCTGGAAGAGGTGTTAGTGAGGCCAGTATGGGGCGCTTACCCTGTGGTCTGTGTGTGGATCCCAATTCTCCAGTGCAATGACAGGGACACTGTGCTGTAAAAATGGCATTGTCCTTTGGATGAGACATAAAACCGAAGTTCTGACTCTGTGCTCAGTCAAGATCTCTGGGCATCTTTCAAAAAAGAGCAGGATGTTCCCTGATGTTCTGGTTAAATTGTCCACCACAGCCTGGCGATTCTGCTCCCCTAATTATCTCCCATCTCTAATTGTCTATCTCTTTCACCCTTTCACTACCTAACAGCTAATGTGTGGTGAGCATGCTGGTGTAAAAATGGCTGCTGTTGCATCATCCAGTGGTTTATGTTAAATGTTTATGTTAAATGCTATATAAATATACAAAATTGATATTATTATTATTATTATTACTGTGAAGAGGTGTACAAACAATGACAAACAAGTTAAAACACAAGATTCCTATGTTACCTTTTGTTGGTCAGGCTTAGATTCCTCTCTTGGTGAACTATGACGTAATGGCTACAACAAATAGAAAAAATGCTCTCCATTATTTCTGTTTAATGATTTGTACAGACTAAAAATGTGCAGCTTTAGGTTTTAGCACCTCATTACCACCTTGCTTCAAATGCTACCCACAACCCTGAAATAGATGAACATGTTATGTAATGAAGGGAAGGATGGATGGACACACAAGATTAATAAACACGTAGAGAATATTATTACAAAATGTACCAAGGTGTCTTCTAAGTTGTCTCTATTCATGCTCCATCTTGGATGAATAATAACTTCATTGTCAGTCTCATCCCCTTGACCTTCAAAATTAAATAGTTCATAGTCAATGACTAATCAGCAATATATTAATTACATAAATTGTACTTAATTTGTACAAAGTTAA